>NC_067221.1:1827817-2537817 GCF_019924925.1 Ctenopharyngodon idella
GATGGATGGGTGGTGGGTGGATGGGTGGATGGATGGATGGATGTGTGGGTGGGTGAATGGATGGATGGATGGATGGATGAATGGATGGATGGGTGGGTGGGTGAGTAGGTGAGTGGATGGATGGAGGGGTGGATGGATGGATGGAAGGATGGATGGGTTCGGATGGATGGATTGATGGAAGAGTGGTTGGGTGGTTGGGTGGGTGGATAGATGGATGGATGGATGGATGGATGGATGGATGGATGGATGGATGGACTGATGGTTTGGAAGATGGGTGGTTAGGTGGATGGATGGGAAGATGGATGGATGGATGGATGGATGGATGGATGGATGGATGGGTAGGTGGGTGTTAGGTGGATGGACAGATGGAGGCTTGGGTGGATGGGTGGATGGATGGGAAGATGGATGGATGGATGGATGGGTAGGTGGGTGTTAGGTGGATGGACAGATGGAGGCTTGGGTGGATAGATGGATGGATGGGTGGGTGGGTGGATGGGTGGATGGATGGATAGATGGGTGGGTGGATGGATGAACGGAGAAATAGATGGATGGATAGACAGATATATAGATAGATTGTTTCTGTATGTTCCACTTCTAAGTTACGTTCATTTTCAGATTTGCATGCCCCAATCGTCATTTACACACCCCAGATAGAAGCTAAACGGTCATCATGGCAGAACATGGCCCTACAGAGCTGGTTCAATCATGTGTTTGTTATTCCAAATCTGTGATGAGACCAAAGCACTCAGCATAACCTCAGGCTAGATGTACAGAATTTAATGGGCAGAAAGGAGAGAGGCAGCATTGATTGACAGACTGAGGGGAATGCATACGTGTTCATGTATCATACCACTCTACTAACACACTGCTCATGCTTATTTCATTGACTTCTACTTCATTTACAGTAGAGGTAAGAGAATAGAGGGTGACCGGACCAACGTGATTGCATTGATTATGTAAATTAGTTGATATGCGTTATTTAAAATATCTAACAGATGAACTCACGCCTCAATCAGACTCATTTATTTACTAATGCGCTGTCAATCATGGTAAAACTTCACAGTTTTAAGAGGTTGTGACTTCAGCTGTTTGTTCATACAGCTGAGTGAACATATTCAAGCAGCAACTTTAATCTCCCAAATAAACAAAACATTTCAGCATTCACACTTGTACGCAGTTGCTGCTGTAAATCCCAAAAAGTGCCTGTGAACGCAGGCAGAGTAAACACCTTTCCTAATTAGGCCTACACTGCATAAACCTTATCTTTTGTGATAAATAGAATCATTAGGTAAAAGTTCATGCATAGATTAGTTACGGTTATTATATATCATTAGATTATCCAATTAATCGAGAAAAAAAAGAAAAAAAAATCAATAGATTAATTGATTGAAAACATAATCGTTAGTTCCAGCCCTAATTCGATCCTTGTTTAGCTCTGTTTTACACTTAAATCTCTGACCTCTGACATGATTCAGCAGATCTCATACTCAGAAAGATCATTTAAATGATGGACAGTCTCCTCATTATTGGCTTGTTTGCATTCAGTCGATAGATGTGTCTGCATGTAGTCACGCATGCGCATACATGTTTAAACAAGTATGACAATGAGGATGATCCCTGAGGCGGCGTCATTAGCTCTGCCGAAGCCCCTCTCTCCCTCATCCATTCAGGTTAACGTCACTCTTGAAGCTTGTGACAGCTCCCCAGGCGCCCATCCTGGAAAGGCTAGACTGTGCGTTCGAGGATGCAGCTTCGAATAAAAGCATCTTGCCTTTGAGCCTCAGCAGTGCGTTAATAGTTAATGTCCTGGCGGCCTCCACCCTGCCTGAAATATTCAGCGGAATATGAAATAATCATGAACACTGATGGAATGAAACCTGCTAATTTGACTAACCCAGTTTTTTTTTTCTGCAGAGCAAACAGTAAGTCCACGATTACGGGTCGTGTGTACAGAGCAAATGCAGTATTGATGGGTCAAATCGTAAAAAGAATATTGTTTCTGATATTAGAGGACTAGACAGACTAGACATCTTTGAGTTTTTATGAGCAGTTGACTCAAGTGCATTTCTTCTTCTAGTAGAATTTTATATGTAGGACAACTGTCCCGTTTGACTGAGCGAAGACTGGTAAAGATGTTGCAGAATGGTGTGTTTGTTTGCCTATTTTTTTTTATTCATTGCAATTGACATTAGGTGCAGTTGTTGGTATCTAAAATCAAATGTGAAGTTGGTTTCAGTGGGATTGTTTTTCCATACAATTAAAGTCAGTGGTGTCCAGTGTTGTTTGGACCGTAGTCTCTGACGGCAGAAGGTCTGGACTCCATCGCAGCTTTCATTGGCCAAGAACCATGTAGAGGCCATCTGACTGACATGTAAAGCAACCAATCACAGTTCGTTTTGTTCTGCGTCATGTTTAGGAGTGTAAAAATGTAAAGTCGGTGTGCCTACATAAACAGACTGGTGTGTAAAACTTTTGGACGTATTTTCATTAAAGAGCCTATGCCATGAACTTCACATACTTTGGAAATCCAGTGATCCTGATAAGCACTCATTGTCAGCTGTCTGCCATTGTCCATTACTTTTTATAAGTGTCCGCTGGGCGTCTCGGAGCCACAGGCATCCTGCCATCATCTTCTCATTCCAAATGTGTGTGAGACTATGTGTAGAGAGAGATCTGCTTTGTACTTTTCCTCCTAAAAAAAGAAAGGATGGGGATGAATGGATGAGAGAGAAGATATGAGGGCTTGCTGACAGCTTAGCAGGGTCAATATCACGACGGCAGACATCACTGCCCCTCAGAGCCTGTGAGCCTCTCGGCTATCTCACAGGAACAAAGAATGCTCTGAGATCATTTTACAGACCAGAAACCAAGATAAAACTTATGATAAGTTGGGGTTGAAGGGTAAACGGGATTTCTAAATGGGTTTAAACTATTTTAATCAGGATTTTAGCTGATTAATCCAGACTCCAATTTACTGTACTGACTCAAAACATGTTGAAAATGGTAAATTTGAGTGTATTTTTTTATTTATTTGAGTATATTTTATGTCCTTTTTGCTTATATGAAATAAGTTCTCTCTCTGCTCATGCTGACTGATTCAAATCAGCAACTTGTGTTTTTGGACAATTCATTAAAAGAACTGGTTCATAAAAGTCATTTGTTTCAGGAATCGGGCCAGTTGTTTTTGATTCACAAAAAAGGACCGGTAAATAAGAGTCATTTGTGTAGGAATTGAACTAATTCACTAAATTTTGTCCACTTTCAACCACTTCTGTCCTGATTTCTTCGAGAGGAGGGTCTGTGGGCGGGTACATGTATTTTTTTTCAGATCTTTCGATCTAATGAACAAAATAAGCTCTCGCAATTTACATATGAACGTGCACGCAGATGACGGAAAAACATACGGAGAACATTAGCTTTCATTTCTTCTTAGCAGCAAAATGAGACGAACGCAGTGAGTGTGTGTTAGAAATCAGGAATGATGGAGAACATTATGATTGGTACATTTTTAATCTTCAAACCAAACTTGGGTCTTCAGTTGACAAAGTTTAATCCCGTCTGGCTAGAACGCTTCCCATAATATTTAAGCATTAGGTCAGTAGATGTAGAGTAGACGGTCTTTTAGTGGCTGTTCGATACATTTGACCTCATGAGCGTCTACACTACGAAAGCAATCCGGTCGAATGTGTTTTCAGCTTCCTCTGGAAGTGGTCGAAAGTGGACAAGCTCAAACGTTTTACTCCTGTATTTAGTGTTGTCTACTTGTGATCCGATCGACCAAAACACATCTTAATACCAGGAGTAAACAGGGCCTCACACATACACACACAGAAGCTTATCTGGTGGTGTTATGCTTCTTTGCTTCTTGAGAGATTTTCATCAAGAGAAAGAGAAGAAAAAATAAGGACAATCGGTGTTGGATGTGTTGAATAACTTTCTGAATTGCATTAACAGTTTCTGACTACGATGTGTTTTTATTTCATTCTTGTATTTATAAACTTTCTTGCTTTCTTTTATGAACTTTCTTCCACCTCCCTTGTTGACTGTTGTTTTCTCCTCTTCTCTCAGTCAAAGGAGACTCATTGTGACTTCAATTACCTGGAGCGCTGGGTATCTGTCTCAGGTAGACAGACGCTGAATTGGAAGTAGCGTCAGCTCCTTCATTAAACATTAATCACGGAGGGTCCCTCAGCAGAGCTTCTGAAAGGGCAAAACTAATAAACACTCTGTCGTGGGAAAGACATGAGCGCTTATGGGGGTCCCTTCACAGAGACGTGATAAACTCCTGGCAGAGGAGACCTCTTCTCTTCATCTCACATAGGCTCTGTTTACTCCTGGTATTATGATGTGTTTTGGTCGATCGGATCACAAGTAGACAACACTAAATACAGGTGTAAACAGGGTCTAAATCGTTTTGAGCTTGTCCACTTTCGATCACTTCCAGAGGTAGTTGAAAACACATTCGACCGGATTGCTTTCGTAGTGTAGACGCTCATGTGGTCAAATGTGTCGAACAGCCACTAAAAGACCCCCTACTGACCTAATGCGTAAACATTATGGGAAGCGCTCTAGTCAGACGGGATTTAAACTTGAAGATGAAAAATGTACCAAGCACAATGTTCTCTCACCATTCCTGATTTCTAACACACACTCACAGCGTTCGGCTGGTCTTGCTGCTGTCAGAGCAGAAACGAAAGCTGATGCCCTCCGTATGTTTTTCCGTCGTCTCCGGTCGTGTTCATATGTAAATTGCGCAAGCTTATTTCATCCATTAGATCGAAAGATCTGAAAAAACCCATACATTTACCCGTCCATAGACCCTCCTCTCGAAAAAATCAGGACAGAAGTGGTTGAAAGTGGACAAAAGAGATGGATTAAAACACCAGGTGTAAACGGGAATGTGTTTCCCTCGTCTACTTGTGATCCGATCGACTAAAACACATCTTAATACCAGCTATAAACAGGGTCTTAGACTCTTCTGATCTGATCTCTTCTCTTCTTGCCTCATCTTGTCTCTGCTTTTTTTCCCTAAATTTCATCTCTCCTTTCGTCTCATCTCCTTACATCTCATCCTGTCTCATTCTCTTTTCTCCTTAAATTTCATTTTGTCTAATAAAAGCTTAGGTCTGATACACTCAGAACTATTTGCATTGGTCCTGGTTTTGTTATGCAGACATTTTTCTTTGCCTCCATAATTCCATGTGAATATGAGAGTAGGTCAGTAGATTACCTCATATCTGGCATCATATGTGTTATTTCACAAATTCATTAATTATTCTCTCTGACTGCCTGTGACAGGTGTCAGGGGTCTGTTCGAGTTAAAGAGTCGTGCCAATCTGACAGACTCACTGGTGTTGTGGGTCTGTTATTATTAAGATTGTGAGACGCTGGCAGATGTATTGAGGCAGAAAGGGAAGAAGAGGGTGTTCCAGCTGCTGGTCAGTCTCCACATGCACATTCCAGGGCTGTGTGCTGGAGGTATCCGGGAGAAACCCGAGGAGATGAATTTCCCAGTTCCAAAGGAGAGGTGTCAGACAGATGCATGCTGGGATAGATCTCACACTCATCATGCCCAGAACATTTCACCCAGAAATGAGACATACCTGGACTCTAACTCCCAGTGTGCGCGAGTACATCTGTCTCTTTGTCGGACAGATGAGTGTGTCATGTGTATGTTAGTGTGCAAAGACATATGAAGTACCAAAGAGAGAATATCTGACATCTCTTCACATTTCTCTGGGATGTATGATGTCTGTCTACTGTATGTCCTGCAGCAGGTGCCACAAGAGAGGGCAGAAAGTCACGTCCATGTAATTGACAGGGACTACGGAATGGCTTCCTGCTGGGTTTGGACTTGAAACACAAAGCAGATGTTGCCTGGAGGAATTCACAAGACAATTATTCCAGAATATATACATTCCTCTGTTGCTCAGCCAACTCGGAACATTCCTCCCAAAACCAGGCGAACAGGAAATGAAAAAGATGCAGAGGGGATGGATGAGGTACTTCCATGTGGACACTTGTAGTACATGCACGTCTGGAAGATGGTATTTTGTAGATATAACCGTTAGCTAATCTGTTAAAGTGTCCCCTGTTGGATCTTAGAACGACATTCAACAGATGTTTGTGTGACATTTATGATTTACTTTAAACACGATGTTTAAAGTACACCGTAATGCTTTCTAGATGATGCACTCCTTCACAGATGTGCATGTGCTTACTGGTTAGCATGAGTCTTCTCTAATCTCATACCAAAAGGCATTTTTCTTCTTATGTCAGAAGATAAAACTATTGAAACTTGGCAGCGACTTGAATAAAGGGATTTTAGTCAACTTTTTTCTTTGAAGTCAATTCCCTCGAGGCGTTTAAAGCGGAAATCCAGCCCAACTCCACGGGCTCAAAGCTAAAGCGGTTAGCTGGTGCAGAAACATTCTATTAACATGTCTCTGAGGGGCTGTACCGTGTGTGTCTAGCAGTGCGCAATCCCATGAGTCTCTCTGTCATAAGGTGTTTCTCTGCTGGAGATCACTGAAGTTCGTCTAATCCACTTCCACTAATTAGGATTCTGTTATTGACTGGTCTTTTTCATGGTTGCTTTGCTGAGGTGCAGAGGTGTTCTTCAAAACCCTAACTGTAAATATTAGACTTTGATGTGTAGCACATCCTACACTGTTTATTTTTTCTATGTGCGTGAATGATACCCAAATCACTCTGTTGAGGAGAGGTATGCTATTAATTTTCTAAGCGATAAAAATGATAGAGATCTGGCATTTATATTCATAAATTGGACTTTTATTAAAGCAACTTGCATTGCATTCAGTATATACAGGGCCTAAATCTAACTTTTTGCCACACCTGCCAATAGTCGGTGGCTTAAGAAAATTTACCATTTTTATTGGCCATTACACTGTTTTTGCAAAAGCACCAACATTTTAGATACCAGTGAAAATTCACAATTCTCTATTCCAATTTCTATACCACAACTAAAACTAAGTAATATAAATTTAAAACATTATTAAAGACGAGTAACAGTAGTTTTTAGGTAGAGACAGTGAATAAAATAATCAAATGTAAGATAACACTGGATAGTCTTCACTATATACATTAAACATAGATTATTAATCCTTAATAAGGTTTCAAAAGTTATTCAGTCAAGAGCAGTGAGTGATTTTTTTCTTTGTCCTTTTTGTTTGATTAACATTAAAAATTAGGCTGCTGTCACTTTAAGAGCTAATGCACGGATCCAATATACTGACACACATGCGCTGTCTTTCTTGACTGTTTACGTTCACTTAAGACATAATCAACTGTGTTTACTAGAATACTTGCAAAGACGGGCGTTTTTTTTACATAATTTTGTGTGAATATCTTATGTTAATATCTTAATATCTTAAATTGGCAAGGCTTAAACTTTCATGACGATGCAGCACTGGCCCGTCAGCTGTCCAGAGTGTTGTTCACGTTTGTTTATTTTATCACAACATTACATTGTTAGAATTCATAAAAACATTACCAGCCAACTGGCGATTGACACCGCTTCATATACTCGCCAACGCAGATTTTCACTCACATTTGGTGCTTGGCGTGTGTTAATTTTAGGCCCTATATTGCCTGGGATTCAAACCCATAACCTACTGTTTCAGCTCCAGGAATGTAACCAGAATATCCTGGAGAACTGGGGATTCTGGCTTGGGCTGGTGAGCAACCACCAAAGCAAAGCACCTTAGCAACCGCCTCAAACACCCTAGCAACTGCATAGCGACACAGTAAACAGCAGGAACACATTAGTATGCCTAGGTAATCACCACTCATTTTCTTGAGTAAATGAAAAAAAAAAATCTATTTTCTTTTCTTTATTACTTCTGTACACTCTTTTAATCTACATAATAACTTGGGAATTGATTAAAAAAGCAAGAACAAAGTGTGTTTACTTAGTCATTTACACATAAGAGTTCATGCTTTTTGTTAGAAGTTTAAAATATAGAAACCAAATATTTCTTTTTTTCTTTTGTCAAGGCTGAATCCACATAACAAAGGAATTAAATTCAGTGTTTACTACTCATCTAATCTATTTTCCCTTCTTTTTGCTCTTATGCTTCTTTGATGGCTTTATTGTATAACTTTACGGGTCATAAAATAGCATTGTATGCATCTGAATTGAAAAAGGAAAAGTCAATGACGGGGTGTGTTCAGCGTGACATTACGTTATCACCATCACGCACTGTAATGAGCACTTCTTTTGTCTAGATGTGACAGACAGTTTAATGATTTCTAAGGGGAGGCAGTTGGAAGGCTCAGTCTCGGAAACATTACACCTTCCCTTTAGATGTCTCGGCCGTGGCATTGACAGCCAGATAAGTGCCGGCGGCTGCTTTTAGGCTCCGTCTCAGCCGTTACCACTTGCTACATTAACCTGCATGTAGGTGGAGAGTTTGGTTGGAATAATGGACTGCAGACTCTTGGCTGATTCTCCTAGTTCACCTCAACCCTTCGGGATGTTTGTGTTGATTCGTGTTCTATCAAACACATGTCCACAGATATTAGAAGCGAGATACGTGTATGATTCTGAGAGAGCGATTTTTGTGTCTTAGGTTAATTTCCTCTGGCAAAGTCCTTTCTTAACATTCTGTCTTAATGAAAGTCTGGTATGCTGCAGCGAGCTAAAGCACTTCTTTGTGATTCCTTGATGCAGTAATTAGGAGCGATGTTAAATGCTGTCTGGGACGGAGAGAGGCGTTCGCTTGCGCTCATACGCCCCATCCTCTGCTGATTAGAGACCAGCCAAACAAAGATCTTTTGTCTTTTTCAGGGCGGTGCGTTCTGGCTCATAGTTGATCTAGGGTTGTTGAAACATCCTGTGGAATATATCATTTCACTCTAACTGACTGGGGAGACGCACAAAGAGTAACGTGTCAGTCACATCGGCTGAGATTTCTGGGAAGGGGATCTGAAATTGAAAGCATCCTATTAAATGCTTCTCAGTGATTGATGGTTTGTCACATCGTTTCGCAGTGAGTGGATCCGAATGAGTTTGCTTGCTTGTCTGTTAAAGGAATAGTTCACGCAAGAATGAAAACCCTAAATTAATTTACTCAGATTCAAGTTCAAACATAAAATTGTTTGTTTTTTAGAAGATTATCTAAGCTTCTCTTTTCTGTACAGTGAAAGCATATAGTGAGAGTAAATAACACATGCAAAATAATGCAATAAAGGCAACAAATTAAATCAAAGGGGACCTATAATGCCCCTTTCAAGATGTAATATAAGTCTCTGGTGTCCCCAGAATGTGTCTGTAAAGTTTCAGCTCAAAATACCCCACAGATCATTTATTATAGCTTGTCAAATTTGCCCCTATTTGGGTGTGAGCAAAAACATGCCGTTTTTGTGTGTGTCCCTTTAAATGCAAATGAGCTGCTGCTCCCGGCCCCCTTTCCAGAAGAGGGCGGAGCTTTAACAGCTCACGCTTCGGTTGTTCAACAACAACAAAGCTGGAGAATCTCATGCAGACAAAATGAGGATTGTCAGTAACGGTGTTCAGCCTTACTTAGTGACCCTCAGGGGCGGGGTTTATGTAAATTTTGGGGTTTGTGATGTCACTAACCTGGGAAGAAGCTCGTTGTAGTCCCTACCAGCCATTTGTTGTAGTAATATCTCCCTTTGCTGTTGTTTATGCTCAAACAGCAACATTATACACTAAATAAAGTTAAAAAAGTGAAATCATATTTAATATTTATTTCAAATAATAATTTGAAATATTTTTTTTTCAAATTAAAATTATTTTTTAATTTTTTTAAAAACTATTTTTGTATTAATTTAAACTTGATAAATCTGTAAAAAAAAAAAAAAAAAAAAAAAAAAAACACATTGTATTATAAAGAAAGCATTTGAACACAACTCTGTAACCAAGTAAAATTAGACGCAGACACACGTTTTTATCCAGACTGTTACAATGCACATAAAAAACGCCTAATTTCTACATATATAAACCATATTCCAGGAATAGATGAAAAATATGTCATTATTTGATATCACTGGTGTCAAATTAGCTCACTATAAAGTGTATGATTGAATACTTATTTGGGCTGTTTCTCACAGAAAGCTATTAAATGGCTTCAGAAGACTTGAAATGTAGTGCATAAATCATATGGATTTTTTTATGCTGGTTTTGTGTTAAAATATTTGATTTTCGGCAGCCTCCGGTTACAGTACAGTATGCTTTCATTGTGTTGAAACAAACATCTTAGAGATTCTTCAAAACCCCACAGAAGTCCAAATTATAAAGAAAATCATATGGCTTTGGAAGTGTGAATAAATGATAACCGGATGAGGTCGTTGTTGACCGTTACACAGTTGTAGGTCCGTTTGCAGTGTTCTTTGTGTTGACAGACGGGCGGTGTGTGTGTGGATGTCAGCTGGTGGCCGGCTATGAACGGACATTCGAGCCCGTCTGTGCTCCTGATCCATTTTCCTGTGCGAATAACACTAGTGAAAGACGTTCTCAGTAGTCTGCATTTCCCACATCAGCTCAGCTCCTGTGCAGGCACTGATATATTTGCCTTAAAGTCTCTCTTGACACTTTCACTTGTTTCTCTCTTTCTTGTTCTCTTCATGTGTTAAGTCCTTCCTCACCTCAAACACAGTCTGTGTGCTTTTGTACTAAAGCTTGCAGCACCATTTTTGACATGTGATCTTAGAAAGGACCTATCATATGTCTGCGATTAACAGGAACACATTAAAAGTTATGCATTTTTATATGGTACATTTTATAGTCAAAATATGTTTTATTTTTATTTTTATGTTAATTATAAGCAAAAATGCCACATTTGACCTGATTATCTCCTATTTACAGTAACTGGTCATGGGAAAGTTCATATAGTACTATTAAAATAATATAGCAGTATTGCAGCATATCATATCATGATATTGTGTCAATAGACTCGTATTGTACACTGTTTGTGTCTGCTATCATCCTAAGACAGCTGTTCATCATTAACAGCGAAGCGCATCTTTCACCTTGCGTTCCTCCAACATATGCAACCCAGAAGCGTGTGTGTATTAGTGTGTGTGTGTGTGTGTGTGTGTGTGTGTGTTTGTGATACTGCAGGGTAGTTATGCAGAAATACATCTCACTTTGTATCTCTGGTCTTGAATTTTATTGCCCATTTCCGGCAGTTATAGCCAATCTCCCTGGTTAATGCTCATTGTCAAATGACAAACAGCATAAGGGGGGGTTTCTGCAGCCCTTCCAATGATTTTATCTGGCAGATATTTTATCTGCTGGCTCTCCTTGCTGGTTTTTCTGTGGACTACATTAGCGTTTTCCCTACAGTCTGTGTGGAATCGAGGGGCGGGAGAGAAACCACCTGCTCCAGGAACTCTGCTGTGAGCCTGATTCTCTCGTTGTGTCATTCTTGAGGAAAATTTTGTTTTATTCATCAAAATATTGTCTCTCAGCTGACTATAAATGAATAAATTACATTGTCGGGCACAGATGTTTCTGTTTATGTCTTGGCAGAGCAGTCGGCTTTCATTATTGTTCAATTTGAGTGTTGGTATTTTTCCTGGAAGCATTTTTGATTGCTTACTGACTGGAACATTAGAGAGTTTTGTAGATCCATATGATGTTTTGATAAGCTGTTTTTCACTTAATTTTATGTGTATGTGTGTGTTCTGATTTCTGAAGGAGAAAACTGGCTCTGACATTCATTATATTCTCTAAACAAACACTTTAAATGTAAAGTTGTGTAAGAAAGAAAGTTTAGCCTCTCTGGTTTTTTTTTTGTTTTTTTGTTTTTTCCTGGAAGACTTTTAACACATTTCAGGCTTTGTGAAATCAATGTCATGTTTATGCATATGCATGTGATGCCTGCAAAAATGTCAGAGGAAATTCTAGCTGTGTTTTAATCAAAATGAGGAACTCTTTTACATCTCGCTCTGTTTCTCTTCCCTCATCCTCATGCACTTCTGTAACTCAAACTCAAGTCAGTGTTATTTGTGTAGCACTTCTCATAGTATGCATTGTTTAAATGCAGCTTGACTCAAAGTATTTTAACACCCCAAATACATCAATTCTACTGTATACTGATTAATCGGTGTATAAATACTAAATAAAAAAAGAAATTTAATGAAACTATTTTTTTTAAATGTAGGATAAGCAAGTATAAGCAAATGAATAAATAAATAAATAAATAAATAAATATACTGCCAATTCCTGTGCATTTTTTTTTTTTTTTTTGCCTGCGACCAACTAACTTATTAAAATTTAAAAGGCTTAGTTCACCAAAAAATGAAATTTCTGTCAATAATTACTCACCCTCATGTTGTTTCACACCCGTAAGAGCTTCGTTCATCTTCAGAACACAAATTAAGATATTTTTGATGAAATCCGAGAGGTATATGACTCGTCCATAGACACTTTCAAGGTCCAGAAAGGTACTAAAGACACCGTTAAAACAGTCATGTGACTGCAGTGGTTCAACCTTAATGTTATGAAGAGACAAGAGTACTTTTTGTGCACAAAAACAAAACAAAAATAACCACTTTATTCAACAAATTCATCTCTCCCCTGTCATTCTGCTACGCTATTTTCGTTGCAGCGCTTCCGGGTTCTACGTCCAAACAGCGGCTCAGTATTGGCCAACGCCTGATCACGTGATCAGCATGACACGTGCGTGTGATGCTGACGCAGGAGCTGGCCAATAATGATCCGGTGTTCGGAAGTAAACACCGAAACACAGCACTGCACCAACTGCGTAACAGACTCACAGAGAAGAGGAAAAATTAAGTTTAATAAAGTGGTTATTTTTGTTTTGTTTTTGAGCACAAAAAGTATTCTCGTCGCTTCATAACATTAAGGTTGAACCACTGCAGTCACGTGACTGTTTTAACGATGTCTTTAGTACCTTTCTGGACATTGAATATGGTAATTTTGTTGCTTTCAGCGAAGGATAAAAAAAACCTCTCAGATTTCATCAAAATATCTTAATTTGTGTTCTGAAGATGAACGAAGGTCTTACAGGTTTGGAACGACATGAGGGTGAGTAATTAATGACAGAAATGTCATTTTTGGGTGAACTAACCCTTTAAGTCTGGCCCACACTAAAAGATACTTAAATCTTACAAAATCTCTCGCAGTCAAGCGTGACTTTAGAGTAATCAAACACGCTGGAGGACGAGAAAGAATAAATGGCGATGTTGGCGGCGATAGCCTCGTGGGCAGCACCGACATATACAGAAAAATCACGGGGGAAAAAAGAGGAAAAAGGTCTGGATGAAGTTGACTAACGTTTAGTCGACTATTAGGGAGTAGCCCGGTAGAATAGTATCATTCATGTGTATATATAAACTTACTTGACTACTGAATTATGCAATGGTGTGATTTAAACGGCAGAAAACCTGTCAGATTTTGGAGCTCTTATGACAGACATCACTGTCTTCCCCTGCCAGCGGTTGTCTTCGTTTATATGAAGTTGGCATTTCTCAACTTTATGATAGCCGCTCACTCTGCTCCAGTATGTTTACAACAGAAGGAAACAGGCCGAGTGTTCCAGGGGGTTTAATAGCAGAAATGTGAAAACTGTATTTCCTGTTTATTATTTGAGCTAAATCATCCTTCTAAGGATCATTTTCCAGGCAGATGAGCTTCTGATATCCTTGTGTATATCATGTGGATGTTTACTTGCGTATTGTGGTCATGAGATTGAAGTTTGATTGGATTTAAGTTTCCACAGACAGGGTCAGTAAGCGATTATGTCGATTATGTATTACCTTTGTAAACACTGTGTATTTAAATGCTTTTCTTGTACTTCAGTGGTAATTGCCTTAAGATTTTTGCTTAAAATCTAAAAAAAAGTGTTTTCTGTGTTAACCGTGATCGACGTTATGCCACAAATGCTGTCAATAGACCTTAACTGTTTTGAACCTGGAACACTCCTTTATGAAATCATTTAATATTGTGCTGTTAATTAAGATATTGATTAATATGTAAGCAGTGAAATCAATCCTGGAGGGATGGAGCCAGTGAAGCGTCTCTTGCTGTCTGACTGGTATAGACTGCAGCTGGCAGTAAACGTGTCTCACGCACAGATGAGGAGGAGCTCGCTGCTGTTATTAGCACATTTGTGGATGGTGAACACAGTGCTAATGATCTGAGGCCAGTACATGTGTGACTCTCAGCACTGAAGTATTACTCAGTGTTCACCTCAATTTAAATTGTAATTCGAGTTTTTTCTTTGTTTTTTGTTGTCTGATTAACATTAAAAACATAGCAGGTTTGTTAGCTGCTGTCACTTTAAGAGCTGACGCACAGATCCAATATACTGATACACATGCGTTTTCTTTCTCAACTGTTTATGTTCACTTAAAACAACCAAGCATGTTTATAAGGATACTCACCAGTACAGGCATTTTGACATAATATTGTGTAAACAGATATGCTCAAGTGCAAGAAGACGTGAAAGAGAAATGAATTCAGCATTCGTGCGCTGATAGGCAGCTTTAATAGTTTGTTATTTCTAACATTTACTAATACATTCTTCAAGTCAAAAGTTGTAGGGGATCATCATACAGTTGTTTTTTTCAGTCAAGAAGTTAACTTTGACATCTCTAGGTTTTTGCAACATTAGGTTGTACTTTCTTGTTAAATAGAATCTACAGGCAAGTACTTTCACAGACAGGGAATGTCATTGGAAGGTCATTTGTATGGATTACTGATTGTTTTCCGTCTGTCGCATCGGGGTTTCTGTGGAAACCGACCTTTTGGCTTGAGAGAATGTGATGCGATGCTTTACTCTCTCTTAGCCGCTCAGGTACGTGCGAGAGCAGTGATAGACCTCCACGAATAATGACTTCACTCATTTGCCGGGTCTCTCGGCTCGCCTCCTCCATCACATCACTGGGTTCTTTAAGATGGGTCAAAAGAAGGTTAGTTTAGAGGGAGGATTAAGCGTGGGGAAAGACCGGTAATGGGAATGGCACTCATGCTTCAGGCAAGCACTCTGCAAATCCTTTATACACCGTGTGAGCCGCTACTGCACCAATCTCCAGACGACTAACATCTCTTAAAATCAAACACTCAGTCTGTCTCGGTCTCATTCGGTCGTGAACCAAACCCTCCAAATGCTCCAAAGGAAGTGCATCTCCGAATGTCCCAACCTAAGGCACGTTTCAGCTCTCGAGTGCTCTTGAGAAGGATAGTTGGTGAATTCAGACTCTGTCCTAGTTTTTAGAGCTCCAGCGAGGGAAGGAGCCGCGGGCGTACACGGAGAGCCCGGTAACGTGCATGGAGTCCCAATTGTGCTGTCTACCTCAGATGCCCGCGAACATGAATAACCTCCACTCTCTGGTTGCTGCAACCGTTCAAATCAGCTCCTTGACATAGCGCCGCCATTTACATACATGGATTTGAGGGTTTTTTCTGCTTTAGAGGATGTGAGAGATAGAAAAAAACCCCTCTGGCTTTAGACTTTGAAAAGATCTCTGGCCTTCGTGCATTTGATCTCGAATTTTCCTTTTTTTTATTCAGACGCTATTCCCAGGATGAGTGCAGAAACCTCTCCTCATCCACCGTCTGCCATGAAAGTTTGATTTCAGACTGTATTTTTTATAGTGTCGGACGTGCCGCAGACATCCCTAACTCTTGTTGTCCTCTGCACTTTTGACAGAATCGGGATTCTCGTGGCCAAACAAAGATGTCAGCAGTGGCCGGGGGGAGCGAGAGTGAAGCGAATCGACTTTTGGTTTTCTCCTCCGGTCATCTCTCTTTCTTTCCCAATGCTGCTCTCTAAAGACATTCAGCTCTTCCCGCTCCGCCTCGAGTCACAGATTCTACTCATTCCTGCTCTGCTCTTTGCGTTCGCTCGCTCTCTCTCGAATTTTTCCCTCATCTTCCTTGTCTTGAATTTCCCCCTCAAGCATTGTCCCACTATGAATATAAATAAGGCAGAGAATATTAACAGTCCCTCTGTTCTCTCATCCTCTCAAGCTTGACTAAAATAGATGTTTACATGGGCTCACAAATTTAGCATGAGAGTGAAGAATATTAGGGATTTTTAACAGTAAATGCTTGGCTGGCTTCCACTTTTAGAGCGTGCAGGTCGATTTGCATGTTAATATTCACCACGCCGTGATGAGACCTACAATACGGCTCTGAAAGTGATGTGCCACCATCTATTGTGAGGAAAAAACCCAGGCCTTTGGATGATAACAGCTCACAGAGTGTATCTCGCTCCCCTCTCTTTACAGTCAATCGTCTTCACTCGTGTAGCTCATATCAGGGTTTTTTTTCAGTCTCAGAATCAATGCGAAAGTCCTTTTCTGTGAATGTTCGCCATGGGAGAGCAGATCAATAGGGAGCATGCCATTATAGCGCATCCACCTTGTAAATGCAGGATGAAGTACCCATCAAATCACATATCCTTTCTACACTCTAGAAAATGCTGGGTTGAAAATGGACAAACCTAGTGATTGGGTTGTTTTAATCCACCGAATGGATTGTTTTAACCCAATGGTTGGGTTAAATGTTTGCCCGACCTGCTGGGTAGTTTTATTTAACTCAACTATTGTTTAAAAAATACTGTATTTCTTGCTTAAAATGAACCCAAAGTATGTTGGAAGTTATCACAATATTAATATGTTTAATAAATGAACATTTATTAATAAGTTTAATGAAAAATAATAAAGCAATAAACATTTATTAAATTGCTTATTAATAAATGTTCACCTTTTGATTATTATTGTTGCCTCTAGTAATTATATGTCTGATTTTTAATTTCCAACATATTTTGGGAACAAATAAAAACCATGTTTTTGGTGGAGTCGTTCTTTCATTCCACTACTTTCAATGCATCATCGGTCCCACAGCCTCTGTCTCTCTGCCCTCTTCATTAGTTCTACTTCCTCTCAGAGAGACCGGAGCCCGTGTGATTAAACACACTCTCTGAGGCTCCGGGCCCAGGTATTTTTTTTCTCCTCCTCCTCCCTGAGAACAGCTTCGTCTCCCTCCCCGTATGTTTTTTTGAGGCATATGCATTTGTATTTGTTTTGGCTTTTGTTGGTCCCCAAACCACAAACCGTGTGCCTCAGCATTTATCTTGCTGTCCTGTGACATTAGAGAGCGGTGAGAGTTTCGGCCTCTTTGTTGTCGTTGTCAGGTTTCAGCTCTCAGGCTGCCGGGTTACAGACTGCAAAAGGCGATCGTAATCACTTTCGGAGCGCTCCTCTCAGAATTTGTATAAAGACATTGCGAGCTTGGCTCGGAAACTGACGTGCAAGTAATATCTGGTATGTGCTCTCTCTATCTGTCTGTGTTTAGTTTCAGAGTTATCTCACTGTTTGTTCATGCTTGGAATGTGGTTGAGACATCACTGCAGGATGAGACTCAAGAATGTTGTCCTTATGCAGAAGACATGTGTTTAAATAGGATTCATTATCTTGCTTGCACAGAATCCTCGAGGCATGACCTGCGAGCAGCACCAAAGCTAGTTTCCAGAGACAAGGGTTTTCAAATTGGGATGCTAGAGGGTCTGTGGAAATTTTGTAGAAGAAAGGCGAAAAAAAGAAGCTGAAAAATACAATTTTGCATTGATGAACTTAAAAAATGCACTCTAAAAAATGCTGGGTTAAAAACAATCCAAGTTGGGTTGAAAATGGACAAACCCAGTGAATGGTTTGTTTTGACCCAGCGGTTGGGTTAAATTTTTAATGAACCCAACCATTGTTTAAAAATGACTTTATGTCAGGCTTAAAATGAACCCAAAATATGTTGGAAATTAAAAATCAGACACATAATTACTAGAGGCAACAATAATAATCAAAAGGTGAACATTTATCAATAAGTAATTTAATAAATGTTTAATTATTATTCTTTAAACATTAATAAATGTTTAATTATTATTCTTTAAACATTAATAAATGTTCATTTATTAAACATATTAATAAATGTTAATTTCCATTATACTTTGGGTTCATTTTAAGCAAGAAATACAGTCATTTTTAAACACTAGTTGAGTTAAATAAAACTGCCAGCAGATTGAGCAAACATTTAACCCAACCGCTGGGTTTGTCCATTTTCAACCCAATTCGGGTTGTTTTTAACCCAGCATTTTTCAGAGTGTGTGTGTGTGTGTGTGTGAATGGTTCTTTGTATGTGTTTCTTTAAACCCCTGGCCTAGACTGCAAAGATTAATTTAGGAACTAATAGAAAAGCTGCCCAAATCTCACACTTTAATTGCACCAATTGTGTCTCATTTGTCTATGATTTAATGTGACTAATTTTCTAGAAGACACACATATCCTTTGATATTAATGTCTTCATATTAACCCAAGGCTTCCTCACCTGGAAAATGCGATCAGAATCAGTACATGCCCAAAGGCTGGATCCCATTCTTCCAGCTTTGTAATAATTCCCCCTAATGATTCAATAAATGAAAGTGTCGAAATTTCCCCCTTCCCTAAACCCTCATTAACCCTTCAGAGTGTCAGGACCTCCCCTCCTCTCAAAGACCCCTTAAACCCAAGCCTTTAGGAGGGGAGTCTTCAGAGAGAGAAAGGGATTTAGGGATGACTGTTCAGTCTTTTAGGGAATGGGGCTCTTGAGACTTGGATACAGAGAAACCCAAAGATCTTGATTAGCCACAGATGGAGGAGGTTAAATCCCTATTAGCGTGGAACCGTATACCTGAAAGACGTCAGCATTAGCATGGACTGATTGGAGCAAGTAAGGTCTAGAGGAGTCATTGTTGAGGACGCTGTCAGAAGCTCTCAGCTTGTTGTCCATCAAGAAGATGACGTGAGGATAAGGAAAGAGCTCTTAAAGGCTAAAGCAGGCCGGGCCAGAGCCGCACAGGGGCTCCCCTCAGGGGGGATCCACGCTACCATCTGAGCCTGGCTCCGGATCTGCTTTTTTTTCCGCCTTCTCTTGTCTTTTTTCTCCTTTATCCGTGAGATGGCCGGTCTGGCGGGAAGGAGAGCCAAGCTGACAGCTGCATTTATGCTGGAATTCCTCAGCATCTAAACAGGGGTGGAGGGGGCGTCTGTTATGTGTGTGCAGGAGGGGTGTGTTGATGGTTACTGGCAGGCCGGAGGGTAGAAGGTCACAAAGCTTAAGGATAAAATAGAAAATGGCCCCCTAAGCTGGTTTACGTTTCAGTGGAGAGAATCTGCCTGTCAGAGTCTGTCAAATCACTTGGATTGTCATATGATGATGCAAAGACTTTGCTCTGCCATTTTCTTCCTCTGTTCTTGCCTTTCATTCTTTATCTCTCTGTCACTCTCTGTCAAGAAAGCGGCCCTACAATGATTGACAAAGCATTGATTTGTCCACATTATACGATTAAAGCTTTCTTTAATGGCTTTATCTCTAAGTTTCCTCTTCTTCTTGCCAATAATTTCTATCATCACTTCATCACACCATCTGTTGCCCGCTGATGCTTCTTTAATACACTTTGCAGTGTTGATGTTGTTCCTCCGCCGCTCCAGACACTGTGTGTGCAATATTAGTGATGATAGAACGATTCTGAACAATATCTGCAGTCTTCTATCATTCTGTCTGTCTGTCCATCCTTTTCACGCATGTGTTTCTGTGCATATATACACATCTATCTATCCATCCATCCATCCATCCATCGTTCATTTTATCGTTCGTTCTATCATTTGTTTGTTCTACCTATCATTTTTTGTACGTTCTATCGTTTGTTTGTTCTATCTATTGTTTGTTTGTTTGTTCAATTGTTTGTTTGTTCATTCTTTCTATCGTTTGTTTGTTCATTCTATCTATCATTTGTTCGTTTGTTCGTTCTAATTATCATTTGTTTGTTTGTTTTATCGTTTATTTGTTTGATCTATCATGTTTGTTCATTCTGTCTATCATTTGTTTGTTTGTTCTATTGTTTATTTGTTTGCTCTATCATTTGTTTGCTTGTTTATTCTATCTGTCATTTGTTTGTTCTATCTATTGTTTGTTTGTTTGTTTGTTCTATCTATAGTTTGTTCTATTTATCATTTGTTTGTTTGTTTGTTTGTTCACTCGTTCATTTGTTTGTTTGTTCTGTCTCGTTTGTTTGTTCATTCTATCTATCGTTTGTTCTAACGTTTGTTTGTTCGTTCTATCTATCATTTGTGCTATCTATCATAAGTTTGTTCGTTCTATCTATCGTTTGTTCTATCGCTTATTCTATCTATCATTTGTTTGTTCGTTCTATGTATCGTTTGTTCTACATAGTTTGTTTGTTCGTTCTGTCTATTGTTTGTTCTATCTATAGTTTGTTCTATTTATCGTTTGTTTGTTTGTTTGTTTGTTCGTTCGTTTGTTCTGTCTCATTTATTTGTTCATTCTATCTATCATTTGTGCTCTCTATCTATCGTTTGTTCATTCTATCGTTTGTTTGTTCGTCATCTATTGTTTGTTCTATCTATCATTTGTTTGTTTTTTCTATCGCTTGTTCTGTCATTTGTTTGTTTGTTCTATCTATCGCTTGTTTTATCTATCATTTGTTTGTTCGTTCTATCTATCGTTTGTTCTATATCATTTTGTTCATTCTATTTATCGTTTGATCTATCATTTGTTTGTGTTTGTTCGTTTTATCATTTGTTTGTTCTATCTACCATTTGTTTGTTCTATCATTCTATCTATCATTCTATCGTTCTTTCTATTGATCTATTGTTCGTTCTACTATTCATTTGTTCTATCTATCTATTGCTCATTTGTTCTATCTATCTATTGTTCTATCATTATATCTATCATTAATTTGTTCTATTTATCATTATATCGATTGTTCTATCATCATTCTATCGTTCTTTCTGTCATTCTGTTTATCAATAATTTGTTCTATTTATCATTCTATCTGTCGTTCTATCTATCTATCGTTTGTTCTGTTTATCATTCTATCTATCATTCTATCTATCATGCTATCGTTCTATCTATTCTATTATTCCATCTATCATTCTATTGTTCTATCTGTCATTCTGTCATTCTGCCTATGTATACTTCTGAAATATATGGAAATAATGATGATAAAAAGTACAGTGTCTTCTGTGAGCAGTAACAGGATGTGTTATTTTGATTATTGGCTCTGTGTTATTGCCTTAATGCATCACTGTCATGGAGGAAGAGGAACGCAGCATTCTTTCTGTCTTTTGAGTCTCCCACTGTTTGTCCTGCATTCAGATCCAGTTCAGTCTTACCTGGCCGTGTCCCCTGGGGTCTAAGCCACAGTCCTCAGCAGTGTAACCTTTCATCACTCTGACCTTAATCTCTTGATTAGCCGGTCCCGCTGCTCATCACCGCCATCCTGCCTGCAGGCCCATATGCACACTGGCACAGAGCTGAGTCCTGACAGCCAACGCTCTTTTTCTCTAAAATCAGCTCTGTTAGGAACTTTTTTCCCCCCAGAGTTCATTGCTTTTCTTCAGCTAGTAGGGCGTGTTGATTACACTGTTTTTCTTGTTGCAATTTTCTAAAACTTTCCTAAAAAGTAAAGAATATTTTAATAATTGCACTTCTGACTTTCATTAGTGTGCGTAAACATAAAAAACACCTCAGACAGACTTTATTGATCTGAGGGGGGAAATTAAGGTTCAACAGGTTGGAAATTAAGGTTGAAATGGTCGAGATTGCTGCCGTTTTGCTGACTGTGTTATCTTCCATCAGTAACATTAGCCAGAGGAATTGTTGTTGGCATTATGAACTAATCCCCTTAGATGACACCGATTTATCTTTTCCCAGAATGCCATTACCTGTTGAATTTCTTTATAATTTCAGTTATAATTTTGTAAATTCCACTTCCTGTAATTCCTATTCAAATTTCAATTTGACTTGGCCAATTCAAATTTCAATTAATTAATTGAGAGGTAGCCAATTCTTAAATTCTAAATTTTGCCCAACCCTAGAGCTTATCAGAATAACCCTGATTGTAGTGTTGTCAAAAATATTGATATTTTGATATGTATCGATACTGAAATATCTGAAACAGTTCCAATACTCCTTTTCTGCAGTACACTAATACCTTTTCTGGTACACTAATACCAGCTGTGCATTCTCACTCTTTCTTCTCTCCAATGGAGAATTGACACACACCCGCCTCCTCTCACTCACTCATTTCATTCGCTCTGGTTGAATAGTATTGGCATAATTTTACTCACTCCTGTAGGTTATGCGCTTACACCAAAAGTGAGCACCCCGCTGATCTATATAAGTGTCGCTCTCATAAAGCCGCCTCTCAAACAGCTCACAAGTACCAAATTGACTTCTTTTTTTTTTTGTGGCGTATTGCGCTTAAGCAGTCAAATACATACAAAATTATGTCAAAATGCCTATCTTGTGGTGAACACAGTCAGTTTTGGAACGTAAATACAGAAAACACATGTTGTGCAACAGTATATTGGATCCGTGCAGCTCTTAAAGTGACAGTAGCCTAATAAACCTGCTTTTGTAACTTTAATTGTAAGCAAGTATTTCATTTTTACATCGAAAACTATCCAGTGTTATTTTACATTTGATTACTTTCATTTCTGAAGTATTTCTTTCCTTAACACTACTGTTAGACCCCTCTGAAAAACTTAAAGCATGTTTATTTTGTTTGTCTCTTTATTCTATTGTATTTATTTGTGCTATCATTTGCAATTTGTTTATTTGTTCTTATTTTATTACTGACTCTTTACTTTTAATAAATGTAGTTCAACAATTCAAATAAAGCCTCCTTGTTCTGTGTATAAGCTATTACAACAAAATTACCCAAATTATCAAAAAATGATGAGATAATAACAAATTGTATGTATGGTGGTATATATGGCAGTTTTCCCCGTGGTATCGAATATCGATGTTTTTCATGGTATCGTATCGAAGTTGGAAATTCCAGTATCATGACAACACTACTTGATTGTCTTATCAAGACTTTTCCTGTCAGAAAGCACAGACTTGTCATAACTAAACATCCTACACTATTATCTGGCCATGTGTGGATACATTGCTCTTTCTAAAGAGCAGAGAACGCAATAGAGATGGCAAGAGGATTCTCTCAGAAGGTCTTGGCTTCAATCAGGAACTGAAGCAGCTGAATAGCTTAAGAGGATGATTTGAAGGAGAGCAGAGTCGAAGCACATACTTTGTCCTCTAGCTTTGTGTTGCAGTACACTGTAGGGTGAGGATTGACCAGAACAGCATGGTCACGATGTGACTTCTAAACCACCAATCTTGAATAGAGAGAGAGGTTTTATGTCCTATAAGTCTGTGGTTTTCATTCCAGCTTTGCACATTTTGTATGTCACTCTTTTCTGACAAATTCAGCTGGTATTAAGATGCGTTTTGGTCGATCGGATCACAAGTAGACGAGGGAGACACATTTTCGTTTATACCTGATGTTTTAATCCGTCTCTATTGTCCACTTTCAACTACTTCTGTCCTGATTTCTTCACCCTGAGGGGAGGGTCTATGGATGGGTAAATGTATGGGCTTTTTCAGATCTTTCGATCTAACAGATAAAATAAGCTTGCGCAATTTACACATGACGGAAAAACACTTGGAGAACATCAGCTTTCGTTTCTGCTCTGACAGCCTCAAGACCAGCCGAATGCTGTGAGTGTGTGTTAGAAATCAGGAATGGTGAGAGAACATTGTGCTTGGTACATTTTTCATCTTCAAACCAAACTTGGGTCTTCAGCTGACAAAGTTTAAATCCAGTCTGACTAGAGCGCTTCCCATAATGTTTACGCATTAGGTCAGTAGGGGGTCTTTTAGTGGCTGTTCGACACATTTGACCACATGAGCGTCTACACTACGAAAGCAATCCGGTCGAATGTGTTTTCAACTACCTCTGGAACGTTTTAGACCCCGTATACTCCTGTATTTAGTGTCATCCACTTGAGATCCGATCGACCAAAATGCATCTTAATACCAGGAGTAAACAGAGCCAGAGAGACGTACAGATTTTAGTGAGAGAGGGGGAACAGCTGGTCTAGTTGTCAGTCTGTTTACTGCCGTTTTTGGTAACTGAATGAAAAGTTTATCTTTTCCCAGAAAGCTCATTATCTGCAAGTTCCCTGTACGTCAGTAACTCATTATTAGCCTGTTATTCTCCCATACTCTCAGTAATGCTGCAGTTTGGGGCCTCAGACAGACGCTCGGAAAGTGGGTCATTGCAGACGGTAGGATAGTCGATTCAAACAAAGCAGGTAATGCAGAGCGAGTCACAAAAGGGCCAGCGGAACCGAGGTGTCGGGGGGGCCCGGGGGCCGGTCCTGTTCTCCAGGGCTCTGGCAGTGTGGTCTCGGATTAATGCAGCTTGCTACAATGGGCCTCTTTCACCCACAGCTGTGTAGGAGCGCATTCACTCTCATAATGAGCCCTCTGTGCGTCAGGAATATTTCACAATGTTTTTGCTCACACGAACAATATTTGGTCACGTATCGTTGCATGACACCGTTGCGGAGGGGTTTCTAAGTGTGCATTTGTATGCATTTTGATGTTGTAAGCGGCTTCGTCATGATGTCATTTTGGCAGTAGCTACCCAGACACACTCTTGCACTCTTCCTTCTCAATTATACATGCAAATCGTTGTCAGAGAAACTCCCAGATACCCAAATGCCTGCCGAAGTATGATGTTAACTAGGAAATAAGATTTTGGATCCACTTTGTACCAAATATACAGTATAATACAAATGTGACGTCAATCATTCACTCACCCTCCAGTTGTTCCAAACCTTTATGACTTTCTTTATTCCTTAAGAAGATATTTTGAAAGATATACAGGCATACAGGTTTGGAACAACATTTTGTTTATTATTTATTATTATTATTTCATTAAGCAGAAATCAAGGTTATAATGGAAGTTGCATATTTTTGAGTAATTATTAAATGTATAATTTTCTAAAAGCACTTACACTAAATCTGCTAAAACTTTAGTATATTTCATCTATAAATATGTTTAAAATGTAATTTTTTTCATTAATTTTATGGTTTTAGGTCTTGTGTTGTCATGACAATGAAGTAAAATTGGATATAGCTTTACACAGAAAAGAATAATAAGCATTTTTTTTTTTCCACACTAAAATCATGTTAACACTTTTGAAACAGTGATTATTTCACAGATTGGCTCCATTCACTTCCATTGTATGTGCCTGTCTGTAACCCTTTTGCTTTTTTTTTTTTATTTTTTTTACAAAGAAAATCTAAATGAATTTTTTGGATTAATGAGTATTATGCCACAGATTTGAGCTTGTGTTGTATTAAACCCGTAATATTCTTAAAGTGTTTTATATCACAGCCGAATCTCTCTACTGAACTGAACTACTAAGTAAATAAATGGATTTTGCAGATTTGCTGAAGATTTGCTTATTTACTCCACTGTGAAATACAGATGTTTATGCAACGTTGATCTCATGTTTGGGTGAAACTGAGCCTAACGTTTATGCCTTCAGCGAGATTTTTCTCTAATGCTTGCTTGATGTAATCCCCCGAGCTCTAATCCTGATGTAATGATTGTCAAACGTTACCATAACATCATGTCGGCCCGGTCTCTCATTAACTGCTGCTAAATCCAGTGCAGGCCTGTGAAAAAGGGGGCTACCCCCGGATGACCCACACCCCTCCGTCTAAACCTTTCCCAGGACGAGGGAGGGCTTTTCCCTTGCTCTCAGCCCCTTTCAGCCCTGTTCATTAGCCCAAAAGCCCCTGCCATGCAACAGAGACACGTTTGGCAGGATCCCCACCTCACCGATTCAGGATTAATTGGGCATGGAGCAGAGACTCCAACATGTAGCATGAAACACCCTTCCTCCCCTCCACCCCTCCACTCAGTTTACCAACCCCTGAGGGACGGCAGTCAGATTGGAAAATAGACAGCCTCGAACATCTTGGCCCGGCTGGGTTCTTTAGCAGACCTGCGGTAGATGCTGACAAAGGCTCTGCTGTAGGTTTTAGCTTGTTTGTCCTGAATAGGCGTTTTGTTTTGTCTCCTTTTTCTGTAGAAAATCTGTTTGTGTGGAAGTTTTCTGCAGTATCAAGACAGCGTTTACCTTCCTCGTTCTCAAACTTGATCAGTTTGTGATTTAAGGGTTGAAGATGATTAAAACTGGGGGGACCATATTTTTAGGGGGTGTTATTGGGTTTTTTTTTTTTTTTAAAGTTAAATAATTAAAAGATTAAAAGGGATTTAAGGGGAAAAATCACCATAGACCATAGACATTGAGGGGGACAAGTCCCCCCCAATAATTAGAAATGGCCAAATTGTCCCCCCAATATTTGATATTATTGATGCGGCTCTGCTGTACTCCATTACGCACCGCTCTGTTTGTTGTTAGGATGACAAAAAAGTTTTAAAAGTTACATTTTTAGGCTGCTCTGCCTCAGCGGTCTAACAGCGCTCATCACTGTCAGAATGAGTGAGATGGCCAATCAAATCAAAGAAGGCGGGGCTTACTGTTCACAGAAGACGAGCGCGAATTACAACGTGGCGCTTTAGTTTTAGCAGTGAAAGAGTATGTGGCGAGTAAGTAGCTAAACATTTAATGTTTGTCGACTGTTTTAGAAATGTTCAGCGGCCAACAGTAATATCCAGTAACTTTTTTATGAAAGTTCACTGTTTTGAATTGAAAATATGCTGTTATTTACACGATTCATGTAGCTGAATGTGTCGACACAAGAAAGGTTTTGCGTTTTTTACATATTAGACATACAAATAAGATAATTAAGGTTATTTTAAATATATGTATTATTTGCAAATAGTTTAAATTGATTACTTCGTAACTACAATAGACCTGGAACTTCTACCATTCTTAATTATTTTTCTTTATTCTTTTAAATCTCGTTTAATCCTTTAATTGTTTAATTAAGTTGGTATAGTTGTATATATATGGTAAATATCAAGTATGTCTCGGATGTAAGATTTTTAGACTTTTCTGAAGAAAATTAGAGGTTATGAGAGGAATAATAATAATAACAATTATTATTATTATTATTATTATTATGTAATGTCATACAACCAAGATATTTTTAGATCCATGTTTTAGGATACAAGTTCTGTTGTGCATTGCCTTGACAAAAAATAATTTTGCAATGTTTTTTTGTTATTTGATTATTGATAATAAATTTGTATTAAAACACAAAAAAACAAACAAACAAAACAAAACAAAAAAAACAGTAAAACAATAAAAAAGGACTTGATGTGGACGTACTTCAAAAGTTTTCATTTGCATTTTTTCATGACATGTGGAATGCATTTTCTTCTCCATTAATGGTGTGAAATTAATTTTGTGATAAATATCGATATTGAATGATATGGAAAAAAAAAAAAAAAAATATTGTGATAATATTTTTTGGCCACATCGGTCAGCCCTAGTTGCTAGTTGGTTTCTGACTGGTCAAAAGGGCCTATGATATTCTGATCCCTAGATATGAGTTCATATTAAAATCTTTGGCTTTTGATCACTCAGATTTGATGATATTAAAGTCTGCAGAGTTTGACATCGAGTCACTCTGAAGCTGACATTCTTTCAGGAGAAAAGTCTGACAATCAGAAAACGTAAGCAAAAGTTTCTATTTTCTCTCCATTTATTATTGTGTCTGGGAGAAATGCTTTGTGATTTTTTTTTTTTTTTTTTTTTTTCTCTTTTGTTATTTTTAAATTATTTCACATCATCATTGTTTGATTTACACAGGAAATTGAAGCCATGTTCTTATCATTATCTCTTCCCTCACATCCTGCTTTTCCCTAGTCTACAGGACATCCTGTTACAGTGGGATCAGTTGTTCCATTCTAAACTTTGCCGCAAAAAAAAAAAAAAAAAGAGTCGAGATGATCATGTTGCTGTCCTTCTCACTCTGTACTTACATCTTTTGACCCAGTCCTTGTGTCGTCGATCCCTATCTCTCAGACTGAAACTGTAGCTCGACTAGGTGAATCCAGAGACGGCCATTTTGGGCCACGGCCACATCCCATTAGGACGATGTAATTACGGCAGCGAGGTGGCATGGCTTGTCCGATGCACCATGCCATCTGCTCCCTAATGCCTGGCAGGTACAGCCACAACATGTCCATCCTGTAAGTGGCACTTTATTGGATTGGTGAAGAGGATCATCCCTCGGTTAATCAAACACCGTGTCGGAGGGAAGCCTTTGTTGGTGCGAGCGTGCTCAGACACGAGTAGCTCGGAGCAGCAGTCGGTCCCTCAGGCTGCAGTGTGTCAGAGCTCTGCAGAGACTTGTGCTCCGTCTCAAAGATGGATCCATCATGTGGTCACAGTGTCAGCTCGGAGCTGCAGGACACATTCTTAGGAAAGCTGTGTTTGCTTTTTTGAACTGTGTTGCTATGGGATAAACCGGTGCAATTAGTATCATTTTTGGAGTATTGTTTCTATTGTGTTAATGCCACGGCATGATAAAGAATGGCCTTTCCAACCTCTAAAGGTCAATCTCACAAAATCAAGTCCAGGTCACATTTTTATATATATATATATATATATATATATATATATATATATATATAAACCTTCTGGTTCTCAAATCTGATTGGCTGAGAGGTCTTTCCAGCCATGCGATATTCTACGCATGCGAGGCTCGCCATGTTTAAATTACTCTGCTGTCAGCATTCTCACAGCGAGTGTCATGGCGGACGAGCAAACCAACCATATTTTTATAGATACTACTGTTATTTTGTAAAGGAATGTAGTTTTAAGAGTTTTTAGGCAAAAATATAGTTGTTTAGACCTCTGATGTTTATATGTAAACATAGAGCCTATTTGAAAATTTGTTTAGATGCTTTCAGAGATGTGAGCTCCAGGCCGTTCAGAGCTCGAGCACCCGCAGAGAACAGCTTCATCTCGGACAGTCCTTCAGGAGTTTTTGTTGCTGGCTCTTGTGTAGATAGTGTTTAAACATGAGGTATAATTCGTTTTGGGTATATCAAACGGGCAATCTTTTGGTCTATTAATCTATTACTTGTTCCAGAGCTAAGCGATTTGGTTTAAGGACTATATTAAGTTTAATAACTTTATTTTTACATTGAAAAATTAAAAATTATTTAATCCTGTACTACCTAGAGCACTGCTTTTGTACGTTTGACTAAACTGTTTGCTTGTGTTTATTTCCTATTTTACTTCTTTACTTCTTGTTAAAATGGCTATTGTTTTTAATTTAAATATTATTGTTCAATAAATAATATTTTATATAAATAACATGCCGTATTTTTTGGTATTGAGGTATTGTCTGTTAGTGATCTCGACTTCAGTGAAAGTTACATTAATACACCATTAGCTGGTGGCAAAGACTGTCTTTATGAGTGAGTCAGTCAGTCACAAAGACTTTTATATTGAAATGGCCTGAAACAAGGAAACAAGGACATTGTTTTTACTTTAAACAACATCTTAACTGACAAATGCATTGACTAGTGCTGTCATGGGAAATCCTCTTAAATGTTAAAAGGACAAAGATATTGCTTTCTTCAGTGGACATTCAAACTGATTTTGTGATTATGAATATCAGCTAGATGCAGGTAATACACTTACTTAGTCAATCTCTCTCTCATAAACTTCAATGAAGCGACTCAACGTTCCTTCGTTACTAGTTCTGAACTGATGTTTTCAGAATTAGTAACAGATCTTGGGCTCAGCTGTTATACGGTCAACTTGAGATTTGAATCCGTGGCGGAAGGAAGTAGTTCCTCACAAAAGAGGGTTTTTAAAGACAATCCGTTGTCTTTAACACACTCGTGCTGTCGAACTGTAAACACAATATCACACATTAGTAGCCGTGCGTTATGGCTGTACATCAGCACGCCTACAGTCGAATCACAGCTGTGCTGATATAGAGCGATATCGCACTGCTACTCGTGCTTTGCTTACATATATATACATACATATATGCTTTATTTTTCTTTATTATTATTTCCTGTTATTTCCTTGAATTTTTAGGGGTAAATGCATTTTATTTCGTATTTTTTTAGCATACATTTCAAGTGTCATCTCAAAATCAAGATAATTAATAATTTAAAAATTAATTATTTGTTTTTTTACAAAGCAACTCCACAGAAGAGTTTCATAAAGCCGAAATGACTTTCTTACATTAAGAACTTTTAGATTATTTTCAAGTGCACATTTCCGAGTGGAGCTGGAAAGTGATTATAGGTATTGTGAGTCAGACGGCCTCCGTAATAATCCATGTAGAACCACATAAAGAGCTGAGAAATTGCATCTCCTCTTAACAGCATTAAGCCTAGCAGTACGCCATGTAATTTCCTTTCTCCCAATGTTCTGAAAACTGTTTTATGTTCTGATGACCATTTACATTGCTAGTGAAGGATAAAAGAAACTGCAACCTGAAAAGCATGACGTGGGAAGGCTTGAGTATTTTGAAGCAATGCATTGTGGATTTGTGTTGCAAGTGTTCCTGGCTTTCTGCATCAAAGCCAAGTGTTAATCCTTGCCGGAAGGTTCCGAGTCTCTGGTCTTGCTCTCTCTAACAGCACCATCTGTCTCAGTATTAGCTTCATTAAGGGCCTGTTAAGTACGTCAAGGCTCGTATGAGCCACCAGGACACCACCGATCATCCACCCATCCAACCTGCACCTTCTCCAGTAGGCCTGAAGAACCATTCTGTCGCTTATTTCAGTGGACGTTTTTCTCAGCGGGTGTCTAAATTGTCGGTTACATTTGAGAGGTGCGCTGCAGTTTGCACACACACACACACACACACACACACACACACACACACACACACACACGTCCCTCAAGTGAAATTGAGAGTCAGATATCTCTCATACCTGAATCTTACTTTGAACTGTCCTCTCCTTCTCTTTCCTGCTATGCGCAGGGTTCTTCCCGTCTTTGCTTTTGTTAAAGACATTTAGCTGGTGTGCTTCCAGGGGGTATGGCATGAGAGAACAGGTCCCAGAACATTCCATTAAAAACAAAACAGAGATTGGCATTGCCCTGATTCTGGAAATAGCTGTCTGTCTATGCTGGATCCACATTCCTGCTTACACCAACCACTGCTACATGTGCTGATCTAGTAGGCTCTGGAAGTTACTTGTTTAATCCTATAATCAATCAAAAGCTTAATAAATCTATAAAGTTTTGATTCTTACAGACCACAGGCTGTTCAAATCAATTAAATTGACTGGTTAGTCAGAGCTGGGGTCTAGTGGTTAGTACAGAGAGCTGTGGAGCTCATGGGGGAAGTTGGAATCATAAGTTCTCCCTTCTTTTCCATGTAATTTTCTAGTGTACCTAGAAATGAAAATGAGACCACTTTGTATTGTTGCATTTCACTTGAGTTTAATCCAAACAGTTTATTTTATTGTTTTGTTTTGTTTTGTTTTATTTTTTTTATTTCATTGTTTGTTTTGTTTTACTTTATTTTATTTTATATTTTATTTATATTTTATTTCATTTCATTTTATTGTTTTGTTTCACCTTTATTTTGTTGTATTTTATTGCATTGTTTTGTTTTACTTTATTTGTTTTATATTATATTATTTTATTTTATATTTTATTTATATTTTATTTCATTTCATTTTATTGTTTTGTTTCCCTTTACTTTATTTTGTTTTATTTTATTGTTTTGTTTTATTTTACTTTATTTTGTTTTATATTATTTTATATTTTAATTTATTTATATTTTATTTCATTTCATTTTATTGTTCTGTTTCCCTTTACTTTATTTTGTTTTATTTTATTGTATTTTTATTTTATGGTTTTGTTTTATTTTACTTTATTTTGTTTTATATTGTTTTATTTTATATTTTATTTTATTTATATTTTATTTCTTTTCATTTTATTGTTTTGTTTTGTTTTGTTTTATTTTATTTTATTTTATAGTTTTATTTTTTTCACTTTACTTTATTTAGTTTTATTTTATTGTTTTTTTTTACTTTTGTTTTATTTTCATTTTATTATTTTATATGTTATATTTTATTTCATTTTATTTATTTTTTTATTTCATTTCATTTTATTGTTTTAATTTATTTTATTTTATTTTGTTTTACTTTATTTTGTTTTATATTATTTAATATTTTAATTTATTTATATTTTATTTAATTTAATTTCATTTTATTGTTTTATTTTATTTTATTTTATTTTATTTTATTTTATTTTACTTTACTTTATTTTGTTTCCCTTTATTTTGTTTTATTTTATTGTATTTTTTTTTCATTGTTTTGTTTTGTTTTACTTTATTTTGTTTTATTTTATTTTATTATTTTTTTCTATTTTTTTTTTCATTTCATTTTATTTTATTTTTTTTTTTTTTTTACTCTATTTTGTTTTATTTTCATTTTATTATTTTATATTTTATTTCATTTTATTGTTTTATTTTATTTTATTTTATTTTATTTTATTTTATTTTGTTTTACTTTATTTTGTGTTCTGTTGTGCTTTAATTTACTTTACTTTTATGTGATTTTACTTATTTATTCTATTTTTTAAACCCCCTTTGTAGTCAAGTAGGTGATATACATTTCACTGGAGGTTACGCCAAACAATTTTTCCCTCCTCCGTTATTATCACACTGTCCTGTGTTATATGTGTAGTGAGCATGTGGTCTGTCTCAAAGCAATATCTTGTTACCGGTTTTAGTGCTCTATCGCCTCTCAGCTAAAGTTTATGATGTGAGGATGTGGAAATGGAGGCCCCGCTGGGTCACAATTGGCCCCTGACACCCAGAGGAAAGAGGCGAAACACAATATCATGTTATTATACACAATACCGCTTTCTGTTCCGCTGTGTTAATTGATATCTCTCTCTTTCTCTTTTCATGTCGCTGCCTGCATGCGCTTCCTCCCTCATCACACTTTCTTTGGCTGAATGACAGGTAAGATTCTACAGCACTAAAACAAACACACACAATCACATGTTCGGGCTTATGGCCAAGTCATAGTTTTAAGCTATGCAAACAAGTCCGGATTCATTTAGCAAACAATCCTTTTTTGAGATCATTTAGTACAGTAAGTGCAACGATAAAATGTAATTTGGGACAGTCAGCAAAGCGCTGGGTCACGTGTGCACTTAAATATGAGAAGGATGTCAGTGGTTTTGTGCTGCATGCTCACAATGTAAACTCCCATGGGGCAAATAGAACAGTTACAGCTCTTACTTCCACAAAATGAGTGAACATCTCTCTCCTCAACAGTACTGTGAGGGAAACTAGGCATCCCTTCCCCCTGTCGCTTTTGTTTTAGGCCGTAGTCACCGTCTCTTTGCACCATATAGGGGATTATGTTGCCTTTGTCCCCATTTTTAAGGATCTAGGTAGAGCACTGTCAGTGTTTCCCCCTGAAGCACACATATAATGTTAGTCAAGGTTTCTTGCATAGTGATGCACCAACATTTTTTTTTTTACTGAAACTAAAGTTTTCATTTAGCAGAAAACCGAAACCAGAAATAAAGTTTAATAATCCATTAATTTAATCAAAATTGTTTAATAATCAGCAATCAAATAAAAAGTTATATAAAACATTTAAATTGCACATTTTATATCAGCTTTTTAATTATGTTTCTTCTCAAATTTGTTGTTGAAATATAATAATTTCAATCAGTGATTCATTATGCCAGATTAAAAAGTGTCAAAACAACATTTTATTTGAATTTCATTATAAAATTAACAGAATTTGAAAGCTCAGACTTCATATCAAAAATAACAAAGCTCATTGTGATTATTAGATGGTAGGCGTGTTACAAATAATGTTTAGTGAAGTTTTGTTCACATATCAACTGAAAACAACATAGACCAAGAGTGTTTACAAGACAACGAAGCACTAACAATGGAAAAGTTTTACATCTGCGTTTTTCGTGTACAGACAACAGTGTTGTCAAAATGATCCCCGTTCATATGAATACGCAAAAATGACTGAAAACGCTGTATTTTTCATGCCAGGCCAGTAGATGGCGATGTCACTTTGTAAAGAAACACTACATGCTTAAAGACGGTACACATGACATCACCGTTTTCACAAATTAACATTTTTGTAGTTTTACGATAATGGAATTGTTTCCAAAAAACTTGCACTCTGAATCCCGTTTTCAGACCCACAAAACGCCGTTGACGTGTAAATGAACGGCCAAAACCCAAGGCTTGTTATGTATGTAAACTACAAAAATGTGGATCTTTGAAAACGGTGACGTCATGCGCATGCGTTTTACTTGTTCAATATATACACGCAAAGTGTTTCTTTACAAAGTGACGTCGCCATCTACTGGCCTGGCTGCAGTATACAGCGATTTTAGTCGTTTTCACAGATCTGTGCGAACAGGGATCGTTTTGACAACGTTGTCATCTGTACACGAAAAAATGAAAAGGAAACACTTTTCTGTTTTTAGTACATCATTGTAATGTAAACTTAGAGTATGTCTTCTTAGTAGGGTGAATTCAGGTGAATTGTGCCACTTGATATGACACAAAGATGGGTAGACTTTGTGTTGTGAGCATTAGGGACCGTTTACATAACATAATTTTCAACTAAAAACAGAAAACTTTTAATGCGTTTTGGCCACTCATTTACACGACAACAGCATTTTGGGGGCCTGAAACGCAAACTTTTGAAAACGTGATTCAGAGTGCAAGTTTTTGAATAGCGTTATTGTCTCTGTGTAAACTACAAAAATGCGAATGTGTGAAAACGTTGCCATCATGCGCATATGTATTACATGTTCAATATAGGCGTGCAGTGTTTCTTTACAAAGTGACATCGCCATCTACTGGCCTGGCAGCAGAATACAGCAATTTGAGTCGTTTTCATGAATGCTTGTGAACGGGGATCGTTTTGACAACTTTGCTGCCAATGCAAAGGGGAAAACTTTTCCGTTTTAGTACATCATTGTCGTGTAAACGTACCCTTAGAGTATGTCTTCTCAGTAGGGTGAATTCAGGTGAACTGAGCCACTTGATATGACAAAAAGACACTTCCACTTTAATGCATTTTGCTTTGGAGAAGTTAATCATGTGTTAATGTTGATCATGGTTGTGACGTCAACATTTTTGCAGCCAGATTTTGAGAGCTTAATTGCAATAAATGAACTGGGTAGACTTTGTGTTGTGAGCATTAGGGGCCGTTTACATGACACCGTTTTCAACTAAAAACAGAAAACTTTTTATGCGTTTTGGCCATTCATTTACACGACAACAGGGTTTTGAGGGCCTGAAAATGCAAACATTTGAAAACGCGATTCAGAGTGCAAGGTTTTAAAAACGATACCGTTATTGTTTCTGTGTAAACTACAAAAACATGAATCTGTGAATACTGTGACGTCATGTACATATGTATTATGTGTTCAGTCTATATGTGTGTAGTGTTTCAAGTAATATCGCCATTCACTGGCCTGTTGTCATCTGTACGCTGAAAAACGCAAGTTTTTAGTACATCGTTGTCGTGTATGTCTTCTCAGTAGGGTGAATTCAGATGAATTGTGCCACTTGATATGACAAAGGCACTTCCACTTTAATGCATTTTGCTTTGCTGGAGAAGGTTGGAATCATGGAAATTGCTGTAGACACTTCAGCACGCTCGATCTCTCAGTCTCTACACTGTCCCTCTTTATAAGACATCATTCCTAAGACGTCATTCAGCACTTGTGGACTACCTCACCCCATAGTAATTTTCTCATCCCTTCTATTCACTGTCCTCGTCCAGTCAATGAAGCACTTAAGCTCCAAATAATACCTTCCAATGACAAATAGATACTTCAAGAGAGCATGCTCCGATAGGTCTCCACATGTAGTCAATTTGTCAAAGGGGTTTAGAGGGCTTACCTGCCTGTTCTCTTTAAAAAAAGCAATAGTTTCTTTTCAAAATGTTGTTTTGGGATTGATTGTAGAGTAAACTATGATTGTACGACATGCGAAGAGGCTCTACTGTGTCCTGTTCCATGAATTTTAACCTTAAGTGAGTGGTTGATTTTTAGCATGGATACAGTTACACTGGACCATACAATTAGGTGGAATAGCTCAGTGGTAAAAGCTTGGATGAAAGGTTAATGGAGGAGAGTATAAATGATTTTGAGTAATCAGCCATGGCAGTGCTGCTGACGCTGCAGACTCTGCTGTTGAAGGCCAGAAGCAGCAGAAGCACTTTTTGATCTCAGCTGACTTTCAGATCAGGAGAGCATTTGCACACATCCAGAAACATCAGGGGAAAAAAACATAATATCATCATAATTTCGAGTTGCAGTGATGTCTGCAGATGCAGCTTGTATGCGGTTCGGTCCATTAGTCTGACGGATGTGAGGGAGTTTTCCAGCTTGGATGGATCGGTGGTTATGATTGATCGATTTGAAGGCTGTGGTCTCCATATAGTGGAGATGTTTATGATTCATTTATGATCTGTCTTATTGATGATTAATTAATTTCAGCACAATCTTTCAGTTGGCAAAACCACTCAAGCGAAGACGAGTGTGAACTGCAGTTATCTTAGCACTGTATTTACTGTATTTACTCTACATGGTGTTATTTTTGACTTCGGTTCAAGTCATAAACAATGTCCGGAATATTTTATAATCCACAGAGTGAAGTTTTAATGGAGAACGAATTGTGTTTAATGGTGAACAGATTGAAAGGCGTAGCCTAAGTAGATTAAAATGGCAGGCAAAAGACGCGAGCGCAACAGTCAAACACATCCGTCTAGCACACATTTACATAGAAAAACAATGGAAAAACAGCGCAGTGGAATGCAAAAGCATGTTCTCTGTGAAAATGAACTCCCATTAGAAGTCGATATATTGATTATGGCGACAAGCCTGTGTATTGTTTTTCTGTCTTTTAAAGCATTCTGTTTTAAAAAAAAAAACAACAACAAAAGAATGAAGGAGAAAGAGAAAACAGGACTTTAATTGCTGCATGGATTGGGAATGACCTGTGGGCAGTTCGGTTCAGTCACTGATCCCAGCTTTCTCCTGGGTCGTAGATGAGCTTTGATTTACTCCGGGGTTGTTTTGCAGCCCGATCGCGGCAGACAAAAGGCATTTCTGCTGCGGCATAAACGCAGGCACTTATTGATTGGTGTATTATGGAGTGCTGCGGCCACAATGGGGGCTCCAGTCATCTGTTCGGATGGGTCGGGAAGTGCAGGATCGCTATAGCACATGCATAATAAGAGGCTTTTAAAGGAATGGATTTGTTGACAGGGGTCTTATCCAGATTCAGCGTTTGATCGTTACGCTTTCACTCTCTTTTCCTTTCAACATTTCTACCTTGAATACTGGTGATTTCAGGAGGAAACACTAACAGGAAAACTTCGGTATAGGCCTGTATGAGGAGAGTTGATGTGAAATACTTTTCGGCAGTGCGACATGCTAAACTTCGTCTAAGAATATTTTAAAGGGGTGGTTGATTATGATTGGACATTTTTAACTTTAGTTAGTGTGTAATGTTGCTGTTTGAGCATAAACAACATCTGCAAAGTTACAACAAAGGGTTACAAAGAGAGATATTTTCTTTTACAGAAATCGCTTTTTAAGGACTACAACAAACGGCTGGTAGGGACTACAACAAGCTTCTTCCTGGGTTGGTGACATCACTAACCCCAAAATTTTGGGTTACATTGTTCATAACTCCGATTTGAACAATGTAAGGCTGAACACCGTCGTCATTTTGGCTGCGTGAGATTCTCCAGCTTTGTTGTTGTTGAGCGACCGAAGCATGAGCCGTTAAAGCTCCGCCCTCTTCTGGAAAGGGGGCCGGGAGCAGCAGCTCATTTGCATTTAAAGGGACACACACAAAAACGGCGTGTTTTTGCTCACACCCAAATAGGGGCAAATTTGACAAACTATAATAAATGATCTGTGGGGTATTTTGAGCTGAAACTTCACAGACACATTCTGGAGACACCAGAGACTTATATTACATCTTGTGAAAAGGGCATTATAGGTCCCCTTTAAATAGGTTTTTGCTTTGTTATTATTATTATTTGTTCAATTTAATGACCATATTAATTGAGAAACTTAAAAATTAACGGTCACACTTTAGTTTAGAGTCCAATTCTCACTATTAACTGCGACTTTTGCCTCAATAAACTCCTAATTACTGCTTATTAATAGTTATTAAGATAGTTGTTAAGTTTAGGTATTGGTAGGATGTAGAATATGATCATGCAGAATAAGGCATTAATATATCCTTTATAAGTACTAATGAACAGCCAATATCCTAGTAATATGCTGCTAATAAACAACTATAATAGGAAGAATTGGACCCTAAACTAAAGTGTTACCAAATTAAATTATGAAGATTAAAAGGTCACTAAAAAGTAACTAAAAAAAACACTCTTCTCTCATACATTCACATAAATTCCTTTTATGCATCAACAGTCCATGAGATGAGCAATTTATTTTGACTGATAATTTCCTATTCGATGAGCATTTTAGAATTTACCAATGAAAGACTGCATCACATGGAAAGCATCGCCTATTTTAAGCATCATATTTGTGTGAACATCTTACCATATTCACAACATTTAAAAATGTAAACATCACAAAAACATCTGATGCTAACATTTTTAGCGCCATATTGCAGATTATCTCTAAAAATGGCATTTTCAGACGAAAACACTCATCGCATAGACCGCGTACGTGTGATCAGGGAGCAGACGTTGTTGGAGTTTTAATTGGCTTCAGAGATGATGCGTAGGGCGAGTCCCCTCAGAGCGTCTTACAAGAACATATTGAATGTTAGATCAAATCACCAGAGGTCTTGTGCTCCTCATAATAGCATACGGCCTCTAGGTCTTCGGTCTTCAGGGGCGCTGAGGTGAGAATTGGGTTTCATAAAGCTTTTCTTTTTTCAAACTCCTGCTGTCTCTCTCCCTCTTCCTTTCTCTCGTCACACTTTTTATTTCTTCTCTCAAACCTCTAAAGAAGAACTTGGTCTTCCCATCAACACCTCATCCATCAGCCCGGTCCTCTGTGGACCAGTGTCAGAGCCGCTGTTGTTTCGCTGTTCAGCGGTGTGAAGGTTTGGGTGGTCTGTGCTTGTGTTTGAGTGGAGTATGAAGCCCACACACACTTCTGCTCACTGAACCGGACATTCACTAACCCTCCTGCCTTTCATAGCTGCTGTGTTTAGAGCTGCACAATATTGGGGGAAAAATGGCATTGCACAATTTTGTTTTTCTGATATGAGAAATACAGGAAGTTTCATCTGAGAATAGCTCTATTTGGAAAGATTTAATCAATCTAGAATGATTGGGGTGATTTTGTTGGGGAGTGCATCTGCATGAAAAAAAAAAAGAGCCAAATCTTTATTTTTTTACTCTGAAGACTTTTTTAAGTGCAAAATTATTTTAGTATGGAAGCCCATTTCCAACACATAAGGAAAAGTCATGCTCTGGTAAATCATAACTATGACATACTAAGTCATAATTATGAAGTGAAAAGTCAAAACTATGACTTTAAACGTCAAAATTAAAACAAAAAAAATTAAAATTAATGCACACTGTCAAAACTATGACATACTAAATCACATTGAGATTAAAAACTATGATTTAAAAATCAAAATTATGACATACTAAATCATGATTATCAGGTGAAAAGTTGAAATTATGACATACTAAATTTGAATTATGAATTATGTAGAGTAAAAGGTCAAAATTATGAGAATAAAGTCAAAATTATTACGCCATAATTTTGACTTTGTCATAATTTTGACTTTTAAATCATAGTTTTGACTTTTTAATCTCAATTTCGATTTAGTATGTCATAGTTCTGTCTTAATTTCAACTTTTCATGTTATAATTTTGACTTTTAAAGTTATAGTTTTGAATTTAATTTCATAATTATGACTTAGTATGTAATATTTTTGACTTTTTATGTCATTATGATTTACCAAAGCATGATTTTTATTTTTTTTTTCTTATGTGACAGAAATGGGCTTCCATATTTTAGGGCCGAACGAATTGGGAAAAACTTGAAAAATTAGATTTTTTTGTACTTGGAACCAACCGAAACCAACAGTTTTTGTAGGCCACGTTCATACATAGATTATTAAATATATATTCAACAAAATTAAAAATATATTGTAATAATATTGTACTAGAAAATAAAAAATAAAACTAATTTTATTTTATTCTAAAATGACTGTACTAGATATTTCAGTAGTAACAATTTTAAAATAGTTAAAAGGTTAGTTCACCCAAAAATGAAAATAATGTCATTAATTACTCACCGTCATGTCGTTCTACACCCGTAAGACCTTCGAGCTTTACATTACACAGTCTTTATTTGTTTTTTTTGGTGAACAAAAAGTATTCTCGTCGCTTTATAATATTAAGGTAGAACTACTGAACTCGCATGAACTGTTTTTTAGTACCTTTATGGATCTTGAGAGAGGAAGTACCATTGCTGTGAATGCAGGCCTCACTGAGCCATCGGATTTAATCAAAAATATCTTAATTTGTGTTCCGAAGATGAACGAAGGTCTTACAGGTGTAGAACGACATGACGGTGAGTAATTGATGACATTATTTTCATTTTTGGGTGAACTAACCCTTTAATTTTCAAAGGTATACCATCAAGCTTTTATTTTGACAGTTTGCAAGTAAATAAATGCAGTGTATGTCAGTGTATGTTCATTCGCACAGGTGCAGCTCACGACGTCTCCGAATGTGTTGATTTATTGATTTTATTTTGAAATATCGTACTTTGGATTCTTCTCCTAATCATTCTTTCAGAGCTATTTCAGTCCTGTCTATTGTCTTCCACTTCTTTTCACTGTATTCCCTCACTCTCACACTCACATACCTACCATTTCTTTTGCACTTCCGTCATCTCCCTGTGCTCATCACGCCTCCCTGCATGTTATTTTCATACCTCTCCACCCTTCGAGTGCTCTCTTCTCTCCGGTTATCTCCGTTAACCCCGCTCGTCTGAATCCTAAGGCGTGATATCGATCTGGCACCGCAGTTGCTCCTACAGCAGAGCTGGACTGGGTAGGCGGTGGACGCCTTGGCGGATCCCTCTCTTTGTAAAGGCTGATTGTGAAAGTACCTATCTCAGGAGCGTCTGGACTATTCCTGTCCGTCTGTCTCATTATAGGCCTGCAGCAGAGGATGAGAGGGCAGCAGGTTCAGGCATGAGGGAACACAGTTGGCCGCGGTGCTCTCTGCTACAAGATGGTGGAGAGTTGAACAGGAATTGGTGCCTTAGGGTGCACAGACACACTTGGGAGGAATTGATTGGCAGACGCTGGTTTTGATGCGGCAGTTATTCTGGAACCCTTTGTTTGGAGGTGAAAAGCAGTTGTTTACCAATATCACACACAATTCTGGAGAAAGTTTCTTTCATGTTTGTGATTTTTAGATAGACAGACAGACAGACAGACTTTTTTGCTCACCAGCCACTGTGTCTAGTGGTTTTCCAAAGTTACTATCCTCTCAGCATTTTCACTGGCCACAATTTTGACATTGATACCATGGGAAAAACTGCCATATAGATATTTCTGATATTATCTCATAATTTGTCAGCGGGTTTATTAGGCTGCTGTCACTTTAAGATCCATTATACTGTTACACATGCGTTTTCTTTCTCAACTGTTTACATTCACTTCAAACATAACTGACTGTGTTTACGTGAATACTCACCAAGACCGGCATTTTAACATTGTTTTGTGTGTGTTTGACAGTTTAAGCGCAATAAGCAGCGAAAAAGAATTTAATTTAGTACTGAGAGGCGGCTTTATGTGGCGCACTTTGAGTGTGAGAACAAAATCTGTGAGAATGAGTAAAATTATGCGCAATACATGCAATCCCATGTCAAAATTCAAGCCCTGTAACACCAACAATATTCATCCGGAGCAAATGAAATGAGGTGGTTTGTGTGTCGACTCGCTGTCGGAGAGATGAGAGAGAGAAAGAGCAGCTGGTGTCGTGACTCTATTCTGCTGAAAATGAGTATTGGAAGCGTTTCGGATATTTCACTATCTAAATATTTTTGACAACACTACTTTGTTTATTATTTCAAATGCCTTTTAAAGACTACAATTGAAAAACGTATATATTATATATAAATTTCAAGCCTTCAAAGTGGCTAGTAGAAGTGACTGCGTCACATGCCACTGCTGAAATACACACACATTTGGCAGGTTGGCGGGTGTTAATGTCAAGCCCTGATATAATAATCATGATAATAATAATTTTACATGTGTCAGATCCACAGTATTTCATGGGACAATCTACATAATTTTCTGTTTAAAGTCTGTATACTTTTTTACATTTATCTGTTAAAATATTTAAAAACAAAATTCTCCTCGATAATAAACCCTGTTGTGATGCAGAGTGACATAAATCAATATTCTGTTACAGCACACAGTCCTATAACAGTTCAGAAACCATCTTTTCACACCAACCAACCAAGCAAAGATAACTCTGACATGAAATAGACTCTATTTTGCACCAAAATGTCAATTCTAATTGCTTATTTTTGTTTGTTGTAACTCCTGGAGTCGAAAATATTCTTACTTTAGCAAATCTCTTTTGTCGTGCGTATGTATCTTATTTCTGTTTCAATCCTGTGGTGCTCTATCAAACTTTTCAAGGTTTTCGAATCCAGTCTGAAGTTACATCGTGGCCTTCTTCGAGACTCTGAGTTTGGAGCTGAGAATGACCAAGACTTTTCAAAGAAGTCACAGCCAGAGCTTGTTAAAAACAGCCGCTTCTGATGTCTCTCTTGAACATCTGAGAAATCCACATGCATCAGAGGAGAGATGGGATTCAAGTGATTCTAAGGACAGAAATGCGCCTCACCATTTTTTTTAATGTGTGGCTCGTTACCATGTTACTGTATCTGTTGTGTCCACATGTGCTCGAGGCATAGCACTCCCATTCCAAAAATCAGAGACGCAGGTGTTTCCAAAAGGATTGAAAAGATTTGCCATTTGTTAACAATCAACCTGTCAGGCCTGCTTTAGTCTGCTTTTTTGGAGATTACCACAAATGCTTTTCTGCCTTCAAGCAAATGGAGAGAGCACTGTTAAAGTCACCATGAAATCAAAATGGACAGTTCTTATTTTTTTATGGAATATTGCAGTGTTTATTTAGAAATTTATCTGTGCACATAATTATTCTTCTCTCATGACGAGGGTGGGGCAACCTGTCACTCACATGAGATCCACCAATAGCAAACCACAACCATCCAATCAATGAATCAAGCCCCGCCCTACATTTGTTCTTGTTTGAGAAGCCGTTGCGCTCGGATATGCATCACAATAGAGAATAAAATACTATCGCAACTTCCATTTCATGCTGACTTTAAACATATCTTCTCATTCTCATTCTCCTCTTCATTTCTTTTAAATAGAATATATGTGATACCGCACACAAGAAAAAGGACATGACATGAAAATTATTATTTACCAGACCAGACAATCCCGTTCTCATCTCCTCTTTGTGTGTTTATTCTGTTATGACAGCGCCGTTTGGAGTTATCAGGCTCGGTAAAGCCTTGTAGGAGATGAGCTCAGCGTTTACCCCATCTGTTTAATGACGACTGGTCCCATGGTGTATATCAAAGTACCGTAGTATTACCATCTGATATCGTAGCTGTATCATGGTACTGCATAGTACTTTATGACAGACGCAAGCTTTAGTTATGATGTGTTATTGTGTTGTCCTTGACTGCTGTGTGTGTGTGTGTGTGTGTGTGTGTGTGTGTGAGAGAGAGATTAATATTTGTGTTTTTGTGTGAGAGATATAGGCAGGTATAAAGCTGAGATAACTGATAACGTTGGGATTTCTGGCTCACTGCTTTTCAATGCCAGGCTTTGACTTTGTTTTTTTAAGGAGATAGGGAATTGTTCCTCTGGAATTGTTTATTTGTTTATTTTTTATATTCTGCCCACGGACATAAAGGCAGATGTTGTCAAACTGCCTTGTGCTGTGTGTGTGCATATATGTGCACCATTTCTGAATATAATCTTCAACATGACTGACTTTAAACGTGTTTTCATGGTGTTTTCATGGGTATATTCAGTATATTCGATAAATCGAGCTGAATTCTTGTTTTTTGGGGGGTTTTTTTAAATGAAAAAACAAAAAAGAAGCAATTTTCTAATTTTTCTACTTTCAATATTAAATAAAAAAAAACGACTGAATGAATGCTACACGGATTCCTCCGCTCCCTCTTGCAGTGACATCTCTTCTTTTCTCTGACGAGTTTACCTGTGATTTGACATATTTTTGTGTGCATTTCTCCACGTAGAAGCGTGTTAAAGGCATGCGCGTGCTCTTCAGGTGTGTGCACCATCTCAGACAGCGTGCAAGTACTGAATTCAGTTCTCTTTTGCATCTTATTGCGCTTGAACAATTTATAATTGCTTGAATGTTAAACTCGCAAGACTTAAAAACACATTCTAATGATAGATTTTTGTTGACAATGCACACGATCAGATTTCCGTCAACTGTCCCGAGCGACTTTCACAGACGGCGCTAGACTCAGTTGCACTCGAAAACATTTTTGAGTCCCAAAGGTTCGAAGTCTGAGTCCCAGTAGAAATGCATCCGAATCCGTTAAAAGTTGGACTCGAGTCCGAGCTCCAGCACCCCAACTCTAGTTTATTGTATAGTGTACAGACGCATTTCTCAGCAAATAATTCAGCTAAATATTCTCTCATTACCAAGAACTATCATATCACCATCATTGTCCTTAAACAAACTAAATGAATACATAATGGCAGTAACATTGCTCCCAGCTTTTTGAAATGAAGTCTGACGTATCGTTAGGTGAATTTAGAGATGCAGCTTCTCTGAGAAAGCTTTACTTGTCTTGTTACTGTCAGACTGTTTGTATGCTAAATCACAGCATGCTGTCAGCATATAAAAACCTCTCTGAGAGGCAACATCTCTAAACGCATCCCCTTCAAAGCAACATTACAAACAAGAGGAAGGGAAATAAAAGAAACTTGACCAACATGAAAAAATCGAGATAATCATTTAATTGACTAGTCTGTTTTTGGACTAGCCTGATTCATCTGTGCTTATTAGGTTCTCTTTCAGTTGACAGTTGTTGCACATTTTCAGTGATTTGTTTTGACTTATGATAAGAATTAATGTAATAATGTGACAGCTCAATTTGGCAATAAAGAAGTGTTTTGTTTTTTTGTTTTTTTAATTTTTCATATTTTTTGTGCATGTGTTTGATGTCTGATAATTATAGCAGTGCCAAGTTTAACAATGAAAAGCTCCACTCCTGTGTCTGAGTGCCAGGCTCTTGCCAGCCTACAGGTCTCCATGGCACGTCTGGCGCCGGCGCACCCACCCAGTCCGTATTCATAGCCGGCAGATATCTTGCATTTTTAAATAAGCCAGTTTTCTCAAAAATCTTCCCATCACTCAATTCTGTCTTATTGTCTCATCTAAAAACTGTAGAATTGCCCTCCCACAATGCACTTGTGGGTGACCCATGAATGGAGAGCTGACATGCAGTACTAATCCTTTTAGCACTCTGCCTCAACCAGCTCTCTGCTATTGTTGTCATTTTTCTTTTCGTTTCATTCATTTTTAAGTGTGGGATGGGTGCATTGCTCTTTACGTGGAGTGTAAATGCAATACACGGATTAAACGAGACGCTATCAAAGAAGAGGGCAGATGTACATCACTCGTTTACGTCCATCTGTGAGGTTTTACAGCCCTTTGTTTTTTATGAATATATGAATTGCAAAATTTAAAGGGACAGTTCACTGAAATAAAAGTTCTGTCATCATTCATTCAACCTCATGTCGTTTCCAAACCTGCATGACTATGTTTCTACTGTGGAACACAAAAGAAGATATTTTGATGAATGTTTCAGCTGCACTATTAAGTCAAAGGGGTCCAATTTACAGCCAATACTGGCAATTTACCACAGGAAATATTTTTTTAAAGCTTTTTAACAGTTATCGAGGTTGAGCCAAAAACCTAGGACTAGTTCGCCAAAGTAGGTTTTTAAAATACTCTCCAATATTTAACGAATGATCAGATTGACAGTGCCAGTCAAAGTTGCTCAAAATGAGGAGTTCTACCATGTGGTATGAATGTTGTCGGCATGTGTGACAAAAAGGGAAGGCGTGTCCAATTTCTTTCAAATTTCTCAAAGGCCTCTAGGGCCATGAGTCAAACAGGCCCAGCAAGCTTTGTTCCGATCAGCCTTAGTTAACCTTGTCTGATAGCTGCTCAAAATTCATTAGCCACCACCGACCGTGTTTTTTGAGATACTTGAATGTCCTCAAAGTCAGTCTTGGCACCTTGGACAAAGACAATGCATGCCAATTTTCAAGTCAATCTAATTTAGTGTTGTGTAGTTATAGACATGTTTAAATTTTTTGCATGTTATAGCGCCACCAAGTGGCCAGTCACCACGTTCTTATTCATGCAACAACAGACCAAGCCCATACATAGGTGTACCAAGTTTGGTGAAAATATCTCATTCCGTTCATGAGTTATAGCCATTTTAGTAAAAGTGGCTCCGCCCACTTCGAATGTTTTGGCAGCCCTTAGAGACCGTGAATCAAAATTTCAACTTTTTTTGATAAATATTGACAATCAGACTTCAGAAAATCTTGCTGCACTGGTTTGGTTCAGATCGGGCCAAAAACCTAGGACTAGTTTGCAAAAGTAGGTTTTTCAAAAATTCCAAAATACCCGTAAATTTTTCCACAAGTAACGACTGAAACCGAGGCATGCATTTTGTCCCTCCTGAGCCAAGGATTCCAATGATATAAGACACTTTAGTCTACACCTAAGGGTTTAGTAATTCTCTATGACTTATGGTTTGGTCTGCCCGATCACTTTTAGGGGAGAATGCTGATCCTTGGAAATTTTAATAATTACAGTAGGGTTTCAGCACTAGTGAAGCCTCTCCTCCACTGACATCCATTCAAAAACCCTGCTGATGGTCTCCTTCCCTGTGTGCCGCAGCGTTACGCTGTTTTTGTGCTAACCTTGGAGGATTGTCTTAGAGCTGCTCTGGAACTATCCCTTTAAATGAATAGTAATCTTTCATGTGAATGACTTTCTTTGTTTTTTGAGTCATCTAGGAGAGTTTCCAAGCATACTATGAAAGTGAATGGTGACCACAGATGTACTACAGATTGCGGTTTCTCTTTTCAATTCTTCACCTTTCTCTTCTTCTCCTGTGTAAATATGCTTTTTCTTTGGATTAGCTTATCTCTCCTACCAAATGAATAAGAAGCTTAAAAATCCAAGATCTGAAGTGTCAGGCTTGAAGAAGAGAAAGAGAGCGACTCCACCTGTCCATGCCTCCATAAAGCTATTTTGTGAGGGGAAAACTTGTGAGGGATGTGGTGGGGCATGTGTTGTCGTCGCTTATATTTTTGATGTTGCAAAACCCTGTTTTAGTTTATCAGTCTCACAGGCAATCGTAATATTTTGGGATTAATTAAAGTCTTAATCGGGCATGTTCATCTCTTCAGCGCGGCTCCCTGCAGGCTGCTGCTGACAGCTGTATTTTAGAGCTCTGAAAATGTCTGGAGGCTAAACAAGTTTTGCTGCAGACTCATCACCTCTAGACCAGCCGCTCACACTCAGAGATGTGCGGCAGGGGGATCTGTGATGAGAGCTGCGGTTCAGAGTGTGAGCAAATAAGAGTGATAGACAATGATATGTATGGTGAGAGGAGGGATAGTGGGAGGACAAGAATGTGGATGAAGAGGGAGGCACAGGGAAATAGGGAAGAATGAAGGCAAGTGGAGGAGGAGGGTTAGGGTAGTGTATGGCAGGGCAGGGTATACTAGTTATGTGGGTGATGTGAGATTTGACTCTGGTTTGTGTCATTTCATCCCTCTTCCATCACTTCTGTCTTCTCTTATCTATCACTATTTGCAAAAAGATCAGAAATATTTATAAAATAGCTAATGTACAGGGCTTGACATGAACATTTTTACTCACCAGCCACTGTGGATAGTGGTTTTCCAAAGTTAGCCACTTGACATTGATACCATGGGGAAAACTGCCATATTGATATTTGTAATATTATCTCATAATTTGTCAGCAGGTTTATTAGGCTGCTGTCACTTTAAGATCCATTATACTGTTACACATGCGTTTTCTTTCTCAGCTGTTTACGTTCACTTCAAACATAACTGACTGTGTTTACGTGAATACTCACCAAGACCGGCATTTTGACATTATTTTGTGTGTGTTTGACGGTTTAAGCGCAATAAGCAGTGAAAAATAACTCAATTTAGCATTGTAACATTGAAGTGCAAATAGAGTTAGCAGATGCGTGTGTGCGTGACACACCTGATGTGTCGATGAAATTGAAGGCCTCCATAAGGTTCTGAATATAATTTTGAGAGGTTCGAAGAGATTAATTTACATTGCGAAATCTGTTGACATCATTTGTACGGCAGTTTGGCTTTTGTCTGTTATTGGGGTCAAGTAAACTCCATCTCTCTCCCGCTTTTCAATAAAGTCTTGCAGTGTAAATAAGGCTCCTTTTCCAGATCAACACTAACATTCATATGCATGAGGAGGCCATGAATCAGTATCCTGTCATCAGGACGGGTCTACAGCAGATAAATCACCAGCTGTCAGTCACACACAACCTGTCACAAACACACAAGCACTCCCAGATTCTTTTATACATTCGTGTGTATTCATAAGGATAAACCTGTCCCCGTGTAATGCATTCAGACGCTCCATTTTGGCAGGGAGGTTATTTTACTTGCAAATCCCAAACACTGAAAAATGAAACATAATTCAGTCCCCTGCTTTCTTTTTTTGTGTGTTGTGAGTGTGTGTTTGACTTTGTCTGTGTGTAAGTGTGTGTTTGCACGTCTTTGTCCTGTTCCTCTTGCTTTTTCTTCACACATGGGCTCGGGTTTATTTCATCAAATGAAGTGAGGTGACTCACTGGAGATGTAGCTGTATCAGGAAAATGGCAGTTTTCCCGCTCTGCACTCCCACGACACACATGCAGAAATACACAATATTGTGGTGTTTTATGTCATCGCAGTTGCTGTAATATAGGGATGCGCGATGTTAAAAATTCAGCCTGATATCAATAAGCTGATAATTATTTTCTTGTTATGTCCAAAAATCTAAAATGATTGAATCTAAATAAATACTAATAATAAAACTAAAAACATTTTAAATGCTCTAAGTGAATTTAGCAGCACAACAGTATAATGTACATTATGATGACAGCTAATTTTGATCTTTGATAATGATTACATGCAATAGTTATTAAATTAGTCAATATTAGTATTAATATTAATATTAATATTATAAAGGGACCCTATTATGCTATTTTAAAGGTTCCTAATTTTGTTTTGGAGTCCCATAGGTTTACATGCATCAATAGGTCAAAACCCACTTTCATTTTCTCATAACATTGATTGCACATCACCTTAAAATGGTTTGTTCGAAGATTTGTTCTCTCTGAACTCCTCCTTTCCAAAAGCTTCCTCTGCTCTGATTGGTCAGATGACCCGGTCTGTTGTGATTGGTCTACTCTGCTCAAAAAAGCAGGGGCATTTTAATGTTTAACCAGTTATAGAACCTATCTATCTATTTCTCTATTGACCAGTCAGTACTCCATGCTTGTTTAATGATTTGCATGGTTCGATATCTCAAACAATTCCCCACTTCTGAATTTTTTAAACATTTAAAATGCATTTCATTAGGGTGTCCAGAGCCGCAGAGATGAAATCATCAAGTCAGTTTATATCACAACTGCGGACACAATTATGCCAGCATTCATACGAAAACGTTCTCCAGTAACGAGTTCCTCAGGACTAATTATATAATTGTCTGGAGAGAGCAGCCCACCTGCAGCTGAGAGGGACCTCAGATAATTACATCAGTCTCTCAGGTTCACATCGCCTCAGGAGCGTAAACGCAGCTCTGTGTGTGTTTGCCCAGTCTGTCCATTCCATCCCACTCATATGAAATTCTGTTGGAATATCCAGCTCATTAAGATGCCATGCCCTGCCTGAACTACATCACGACAGAAGTTTTCAAGATGAGTGACAGAAAAGTCAAGCAATAAGGCGTCCCTTGAGCCGACAGAAGCATGCAGTGTCCTACAGCAGGGACGGGCTTTTTTTAATCTGCTGCGAAGAAGAGACGGCGTGTTTCCACATGATAAGTGATAAAATGTTAAGCAAAACTGGCAGGCGTAACTTCACACGCACAGATCATAATGCATGGCACATTGGCGAGAGTGTGTTCTGAGCAGACAGGACTTTGCCCCGCAGCAGTGCCGGGGTTCAGAGCGAAACCTCGGCTCAGAGAGTGGGAGAAATGGAGGGTGAGACAGAGGGTGTGAAGTTTAAAGTGCTGAAGGGTTTTACTGCATGAAGGCTTTTTCCGAATTCCCTCGTGGCAAATTAAAAATGTGGCTTGCCCCTCGGCCTGTTTTACAACCAGAGAGGACAAGGAACAAGATATTTAGTATAGAGAATGGTAGGCTGTTTGAGCATGGATTTCTTTTCAGGAATGGACCATGGTAACCACAGTTTTTGCTCAAGTACCTTTGTTGCTGCAGTTATTGTTGAAGCCATAAATTATTAGGACAGCCCTGGACAGATGGCCAGTCCAATTTATTTTATTTTGTTTTATTTGTTTATTTGTTTATTTATTTATTTATTTATTTATTTATTTATTTATTTATATTATTTATATTATTTTGAATTTTACTTTATTATATTTTATTTTATTATTTTATTTTATTAATTTAACTTAATTTAATTTAGCATTTTATTTTTTATTATTTTTTATTATTAATTTAATTTAATTTAGCATTTTATTATCTTATTTTCAATTTTACTTCATTTTATTTTTTTTTATTTAACTTAATTTAATTTAATTTAATTTAATTTAATTTAATTTAATTTAATTTATTATTTTATTTTATTTTATTATTTTATTTTATTTTATATAATTGTCATATGTACAGATGGCCATTTATTTTATGTTTTTTTATTATTAATTTAATTTAATTTAATTTTAATTTAATTTTTAATTTAATTTATTATTTTAATATCTTATTTTTAATTTTGTTTTATTTTATTTTATTTAATGAATTTAGCTTAATTTAGTTTAATTTATAAAATTGTCATATGTACACTCTGGACAGATGGCCAGTCCATTAATTTTATTTATATATTTATTTATTTATTTTATTTTATTTATTTTATTTATTTATTTATTTTTTTTTTTATCTCATTCAATTTGATTTTATTTTATTTTATTTGTGCGTTTTAGTAATGACTAATGCAGTTTTGTTGTGGTAACATTAACACTATTATACATGGTATGTTGGTAGAAACTATGCTTATAAGGATCTAATAAATTAATTTTTTTAATGGTTTAGACTTCTCTTTTTTACCCTATAAGCAAAATCCTTTGGTATTAACATATTGTTTGACGCACCATTGACATGTAATGTAAATACCATGGCACTGGAATATAATGGTCTAAATATATGATGTGCTGTGGTGTGATGCCATCACTTTGCTATAGTTTCCTCTGTTCTTTTCACTGTACCAATATGTAGTGTGTTTTGTGATGAGGTCATTCAGTGGTGTTTTCATTGCCATAAGAGCAGACAGCAGTGAGGGGAGGAAGGAAAAGAGAGTGCCGACCCTCCCACTGAGGCTTTCACTCTCCACCGGCCTCTCTCTCTCTCCCTTCCCCTTCATCCCTGTTGTTCAGGAGTGCAGAGTTCGCTGCTGGTCATCTGGAGAAGGAAACCCCCTCTTTACCATAATTGTTGTCATGTGGAAACACTGTGTTGATTTCAGTCAAAATCATTTCACTAACAGTCATTTTTGCTCATGGTATCCACTGTAAAAACATGTGTCTTATTCACTAACCACCCATCATCTAGTTTAATCAGGCATTAAATGCATTGAAATGGTGCTGGGAAATATATAAATTAAGTAATTTTCATTATTTTCTGTGCAAACACGCCTCCTTTCTATGCAAATGCGTCTTATTATAGATCGCCTTGTTCAAAAAACTTGAGAGTCAAGAGTCTTATAACCTGCAATATGGAGAATTGCAAATCTTGTATTCCACAGATTTTATGTGCATATTTCCTTGAGTAAATTATGTACTAAAACATTTATTTTTACACATCATTTTTAGTCCTTCCCCTCTGTGTCGAACCTGAGCCTGATTCCTATCAGAATTTCCTCCCCACACAGTCAATGCCCCTTTCAGACCTCAGTAACTTTACCCACACCCTACTCTCTCCTCTTTTTTCCCCCTTCTTTCGCTTCCTCTCTTTTTTTCCTAAAGCAAGCTCTTTTGTCGTGTGAAAGCGGATCTTGTGGTTAAGTGCGTCTGTATTGTAGCGGTGGGATTAAGTACAGTATGTGGGTCACAGCTGGGATAAGCACTCGGGACGGCAGCAGAAGGCAGAATGTCAGTCAGTGTCGGTCAAAGACGGTCCCGCTCGAGCCAGCAGGATCGGACCCTCCTGTGAAGTGCACAAGCATCTACTTTTGTGGTTTTGATTTGTCAGATATTTGTTCCCATCTTCCTGGCCCTCACACGAGCTCTTACAGACACCGGATCCTCTTTTTGAACAGAATTCCCTCCGGCACCCGTGACAGGGTTCTCTCCTTATTTCAAAACTCTCGTTGTTTTTTTATTCTCTTCTCTGAAGATGCCCCGTCCTCTCCATGGTGGAATGACATGAATATCCACTGCGAATTCAAAGAGTTTTCCATGTTATTCCGTGATCAGTGGGATATATTGTGTTTCATGAGTCATACAGCAACCAGCTGACTTTCTTCAATCCACACACACCGGATCTGTCAGCAGGGTCCCGGGTGGAAATTGCTCCAGCCCTCCTGCTGCGTCGCCGCACATGTATTCTCAGGTATGGCTGAAATGTGTGTGATTCTGAAAATATGAGAATGAGGAACTCTGTTACCTTTTGTCCTCTGAGGAGGAAGTGACATCAGCGGTAGAGATGCACCACAAGCCTCATATCATTCATTTCACTTGGGTTCATAGCTCTTGATTTACAGTATGATGTGAATTTGATCACACTGACTTGAGAAGAGGTTTGTGATGGAGAGGGATGGATAATTCTGTACTTATTTACAATAAGTATTGTGAATGTCTATTACATGCTATTTGGTGTCTTTGGTGGTTGGAGCTAAATCATAATTTGTCCTGCATATTGTTAATTTAGCTGATTTGTAGTATCAGTATTGTAGAGCGCAATATCACACGAGTGCTGTTTTTGTCCCGAATAGCGTGCAAATGTGAGATTGATTTTATACAACAGTTCAATAAATAAGTTAATATTGTCATTTTACACACAATATTGTCTGATTTCGCTTAATTTTGCCAACAAAAATATTACCTATAAAGCCAGAGCAGAACTGTTGTGCGTCTCCAAGAAGCAGTGTTTCATTTTTGAATGAATCCGTGTTTTAAGCGAATCAATCGGGTGAATCAACGATTCAATGACTCATTCATAAAGAGAGCCATTTACTTCATTCCTGAATGAATGAGCCATTTGAACGAATCAAATGAATGAATGATTCAATGACTTACTCATTCAGACGTTTACCGCCACCTACTGGCAGTTTTAGTTTCTTATTTCGAGTGTCATTTCATTAAAAAAAAAACATATTTCCATATTAATAATTATAAGAAAAAAACATTAAAGGTATTGTAGTTTCAAAACCTCATGGCTGTTGAAGCCTTAACGTTTATGTGTAACAAATTCTATGTTGAATCAAATACATTTTTTTTTTTTTAAAGCTACTTTTTGTAATGTATATTTGATACTTTTCTCATTTAACACAATAATGACTTTAAATTATCTTTTGGGGGTAGTTTCTCAGCCAAATTTGATTAATGTGAGATTAATTTGTGATTCATTAGATTAATGAATCCCCACACTGTGTAATTAATTAGATTAAAAATGTAATTGCTTGACAGCCCAAATATATATATATATATATATATATATATATATAGTTCAGTCATGAAACTCTAGAGGGCGCAGGCTGATAGGTCCTTTACATGCAAACTTCAGACACATAATTCCCACATGGCACAAGCTGATTGGCCTCTGCTGATCCTTCAGCCAATGAGATTGCTTGCTCAACATTTAAATACTCAAGTGTTTTCTGTATAGGGTACCCCTCCACCTCCCCAGCTCCACCTGCCTAGATCTGCTACAGGATTTATGTATGTCTATTTATACAGAAGCAGATCTTTCATGCACACAGAAACATCTTAATTTTTTAATATGGAGAAAGTCTCTCAGTAAGCATTTTGCATGAATGTGGCAGTGACTCTGTGAATGTGAAAATGTGCCATCTTCTTCACCGTAGTACTACACAGTGCTTTGTCTCAGTGATATCGCAGCTTTGTGCTCCTGCCAGCCACAAAACTCTCCCACACCGCAGGAACAGACTCCGGCGGGTTACACAAGCACAGAGTTCGCCTTCTCAATTGGCAGATTATTAAAAGCAAACGTACAAACACAGAAATGACAATATGTAGAGTGCAATTAATATTCTAATAATGGATTCGGTATTATGAAATGATTGCTGAGCGGAGCGCACAGGCCTGATATTTACCTCGGCTTTGAGAAGAAGAGCTTTGTTATTACGCCAATAGTGTGTCTGCCTCCGGTATTGTGTGTGTGTGTGTGTGTGTGTGTGTGTGTGTGTGTGTGTGTGTGTGTTTTTACCCTCCAAGAAAAAAGGGCCTTTTTCCTGCCTCTGTTTGGTTTTAGCTTGTCATTCTACAAAGCCAGGCGTGTGACATGTTTTCTCATTAAGAGAAGCAATAACTTTGATAAATCATTCCGCCTGCCAGCCCAGCCCCTCTGTTGGTATTAGAAAAGCTAATTGAAATTCTCTCTCCCTTTCTGTCTGTCTCTCTCTCTCTGTGTGTGTGTCTCTCGCTGACACTGTGGATTTTCTCTTTTCTGTTGTACTTTCTTTCTGTTGACACTTCAAAGGCTTGTGAGCGTGCAGTTGTGTGTGTTGGTAGTACTGGAGAGTGCAAATATTTGTTCCCATAATAATAGGTTTTTCAATAGAACGGCGTATTTGTGGTGTCATATTTAATTAACTAAATGTGAGGAAACGTGTGTGTCAGAGAGGGCAAGGTCAAGGAAGTCTAATAAACTAACAATGATACTAATTTGTGTTTAAAGATATGTTTAGGTCATATTTAGGTCATACCAGGTCAACCACAGGTCAACACTCATGAGGAGGTGACCCAATTCCTGTTAAATAAACCTTTTTTTTTTTTTTCCTAGTAGACTGGTATTTTCTCGATATATGATATTTATCAAAAGTACTGTTTGTTTCTTAATATGTGCAACTTTTTTAATTAGCAAAGAAAATTACAGTCATGTTGATGTCCTAAAAATAGGTTTCAGTTTTATTATGCAAAAAATAATTCCTTAATTTTGATTGTGGGGTGAAATATGACATGTCTTGACAGTGTTAGTGCCCTTTTGTGCTGAGAATCTCTGTGTGCGCTCATATGCATTGCGTGGGTGCGCATTTTTGAATTATCAGCGCATCTTCATGAAATCAAAGATGAAATTTCAGTCGGCAGTTTTTCACCACCCAATTCTGTTTTATCTCTAGTTGTGTTTGTGAGCGCTAACAGACAGGGTTCAGAGTGACTCAGAAGAGATGTGAGTGGAAGACGTCTGCGCACATTATAAATGACAGCCGAGCTTTTTAGTGGCAGGACTAATTCACAACCGAACACCGACTGCCTGTGGCTAGCACGGCCCATGAGGCACAGAACAGCTGTGAGCGTGTTTGTGCGCGGCACCGTCGGCACACATATTCTCTGGAAGTTTATCTTGCATCAGTACATCATGAGAGTTCTTCGACTGAGAATGATTACACCGTTCGAGATCATGACTCTCTCTCGGCTCAGGGGAGGAACAGGTGAGGGAAAATTCATCTGAAGAAGAAACAAAGCTTCATTGAAGGCTAAAATGTAGCACCGATGTATCAGCAAATATTCGCTATCAGACATAAAAGCAATTACCGCACATTGACTGATTGTTTAAAAACAGCTGATGATCAGGGCTGATTATATCTTGTCAATCAAAAGGGGGCGGTGTTGTCCAAGAGGCGCTGTTTTTTTCCACCCGCGGTTAAGAGTGTGACATTCCGAAACAAGAGCACAGTGCGCTTTTCAGGAGAAGGGGTTTTATAGAGAGAGGAACTATTCAGAGTGTTACTGACTTTTTTTTTTTTTTTTTTTACATTCAACTGTAGCCAATTACAGACATATCTGTTGAGTGTGTGAACTCAATGGCCAATCAGAGACGTATCTGTTGAGTGAGTGAACTCAATGGCCAATCAGAGACGTATCTGTTGAGTGCGTGAACTCAATGGCCAATCACAGACATATCTGTTGAGCGCGTGAACTCAATGGCCAATCACAGACGTATCTGTTGAGCACGTGAACTCAATGGCCAATCACAGATGTATCTGTTGAGCGCTTGAACTCAATGGCCAATCAGACACGTATCTGTTGAGTGCGTGAACTCAGTGGCCAATCACAGACGTATCTGTTGAGCGCGTGAACTCAATGGCCAATCACAGACGTATCTGTTGAGCACGTGAACTCAATGGCCAATCACAGACGTATCTGTTGAGCACGTGAACTCAATGGCCAATCACAGACGTATCTGTTGAGCGCGTGAACTCAATGGCCAATCACAGATGTATCTGTTGAGCGCGTGAACTCAATGGCCAATCACAGACGTATCTGTTGAGCACGTGAACTCAATGGCCAATCACAGACGTATCTGTTGAGCACGTGAACTCAATGGCCAATCACAGATGTATCTGTTGAGCGCGTGAACTCAATGGCCAATCACAGACGTATCTGTTGAGCGTGTGAACTCAATGGCCAATCACAGATGTATCTGTTGAGCGCGTGAACTCAATGGCCAATCACAGACGTATCTGTTGAGCGTGTGAACTCAATGGCCAATCACAGATGTATCTGTTGAGCGCGTGAACTCAATGGCCAATCACAGATGTATCTGTTGAGCGCGTGAACTCAATGGCCAATCACAGACGTATCTGTTGAGCGCGTGAACTCAGTGGCCAATCACAGATGTATCTGTTGAGCGCGTGAACTCAATGGCCAATCACAGACGTATCTGTTGAGCGCGTGAACTCAGTGGCCAATCACAGATGTATCTGTTGAGCGCGTGAACTCAGTGGCCAATCACAGATGTATCTGTTGAGCGCGTGAACTCAGTGGCCAATCACAGATGTATCTGTTGAGCGTGTGAACTCAATGGCCAATCAGAGGTGTTTAAGTTGGTATCGTTGCATTTTTAAAATTTCAGGACCAACTTGGTACCGAAGTACCAGTACTTTTGACAGCCCTAGTCCTCTTTAACAGATGCAATTTTTGAAATGTATTAGTAAATGTTGAGATTAACAGTAACCAGAATTATAAAGTATTGCTCATTGTTAGTTCATGTTAACAAATGAAACCTTATTGTAAAGTGTTATTCTGTTAATGTGAGTGATGTGTTTTCTATTTATAACTGAGACCAGTTATACCGAAACATGGAAAACATGTTGATATTTAGAGAATATAAGATATTATTTCTTTCAAAACTGTGTAATCAATCAGCAGATGTCATTCTAAATAATCGGATATTGGTAACGGCTCAGAAATCATTGCATCCCTGATTGATAGAGAGAAAATGACAACCTAAAAATGCATCTCTGTGTTTGTGTGTGTGTGCGGCGATAGACCTGTGGGAACCTCATCAGCAGTCATTGTTACAATGAGACGTCTCCACTGTCTGTGTTCACGTCTCAATAGAAAGTGATTGCTGAAAAGAAAGCTGTCACTCAAATGCAGCGGCCCATCCTGTCATCTATAGCGCTCTCACAGTGTCAGCCTTCATTCGCTCTCTCTCAGACCAGACCGCGTCCGACGCCAAGTGCCGGGTTCGAGGGAGTGCTCTCAAGCTCCATTGGCTCTCAAGTTCCTTCCAAATTAGGGCCTTTTGTGGCCAAACTTGGCTGCGTCTGAAGCTCGTTTCTTTTCAGTGTGAAAATAGACAGATTTCCAGAAGTGAGTCAACCTTCTCCTTTCAAAGCCGTCACATGCACGCTCCTCAAAGAGGAGTCAATGGGCTCTGTGTGGAGTTGAGTGGAGTGTTTAGAGAATGTAAACAGCGAGATGAGGAGCTCGGCTGTACGCTATGGGTTTTTGTCTGTAGTGTATGAGGGCTTTTAACTTTGCGACTGTCAGTCAGTGAGTCGAGGGGCCGAGTGCTTGTGTGATTGAGATGAATGCGGTTGAGGAAGATGGGAATTTTAGGTCTGTGGAATGAGGTGGCGTACATCTACGTGAAAGCTTCTGTGTAGTGTCCTGTTATCGGTCAGTCAAATTCCCATGAGACCATGTGTGTGTCTGCATGTATGTTCCTGATAATGTCAGTGTCAGTTGTCTGACCAATGCAAATATATTGGCTCAAATCATATGTTTTTTATTTAGAACTGTTTTGTATCTGTAATGAAATATACTTGTATTTATAATTGACATTTCTGTCAGCACATTGCATTCTGGGATGCTAAGACATCCTTATCCGTGCCAGAAATATGTGATTATTAACTTTCTACTAGTTTGGAACAGCTGTGATACCAAATAATGCTGTCTCGCCAGGCAGCTTGTGTGTGTTTGCGCATAATTTGTGGCCAAACATGTTATATAAGACGTGACATCTAAGTTCATTATTTTGTGTTATTATGCCCCTCTCCTCTGATATGAATGGCATGAAGGCTTTTTTCCGTGACAGAGGTAAAATGCTATTTTTCCCATATTGGATAAGAGTGTGGCATGTCCTCAACTAGCGCCGCCAATTATCAAGAGTACCTGCAGTTCATATCAGCGTGAAGCAGCAGAATCTCATGTACCTTCTCTCTAATAAGAACCCAGCAGGAGAGCGACCGCTGAGCCTTACAGGCCACAAAACAACAGCTTCTGTCTCACACACACACACCTGTGGGCCACGACTCAGGATTAATGCACCTACATTATTAAAGTTCTTCATCAGCTCAGAGCCTGTTATGGTGTAATGAAGCGGGGTTATTCCGTGTCAAATCAACCAAATTTCGGAAACTTCCCCAGCTCAATTTTTTGATTTTGTTAATTTTTTTTTTTTTTTTCTGTAGAAAGACAAACAAATAGTGATGAAAGCCAACATAATAAATGTCACAGATGTATATTTACTGAGTAATCCACTATTTTATAGAGGAGGGTAAAAATGACAATTTTCACCTGAGATTTGGAGCCAGATTACAGGGGTGTAAAAATGACTTCAGAAAGATGACAGCATCATTATTTTATTTTTACACAGAGATTGGTAGGTCTATTAGTAAAATCTGTTGACTTTAACAATCTTTGTTTTATTATACGCCAACGGTGACACTTCAAAAATGGGAAAAAAGCAATTCTTGTGTTTTTTTGCCTCAAGTTTGCATGCCTGTAACTCAAGAAATATTGAAGAAATCTTAATATCCTTTTAGATTCTGGTTCTTAGCAAACTTTACTTTTGTTATCTTCATTTTAAAGCCCCTCGATAGTTCAGTCGCAGAGATATGGAGATCTTAATGCGGCTCCATGAGTAAATTAGTAAATTGTACACATTTTCAGTGGTCGAAAACCAAATTTGGGTCACTTTGAATAAAGCTGATACTTTTTTCTGAATATCTGAAGGAATATCTGAAGAACAAATAATGTTGAAACTAGAAATGTATCTCATGTTTTTCTACCATCTCATTTGCATAGAACATACCTGTTTGAGTGCCGTAAATATTCCTTTTCTAAAGTTTGCATGCCTGTAACTCTAAAAGTATTCGAGATATCTTAATGTCCTTCTAGATTCTCATTCTTAATAAACTTTCCTTTGGAAATCTTCATTTTCAAGGCCCTATATAGTTCAGTCCCATAGATATGGGGATCTCAAAGCAGCTCCATGTTCAAATTGTTGAATTTTACCCATTTCAGTGATTGAAAACCAAATGTGGTTCACTTTGCACACAGCTGATACTTACTGCATTTGAAGAGGATTATCTGAAGAATAAATAATGTTTAAACTAGAAATGTATCTTGTTTTCCTCCATCAAAATAATTGCATAAAACATAACTCTCTGAGTACCAAAAATCCATTGAAAATGGATCAGGTTAAGTTTAGGCACATTAACTCGCTCTCAAAAGTGTATTTATAAGAAACTATATTTGAATCAGTTTTAAGGATATTTGGACGATGGGATTTTGTTCATTTTATCAGCTTCTGAAGCTACCAAGAGTTCAAATATGCAGTATCATAACTACATGTTACCGCATTGACTTTAAATACTGCAGATCATTTTGAGGAAAAGTACAGTTCTGCGAGCCAGAATTTCGACAGCTTTGACATTGCTATTCAAACCATAATGAGATTCCTGCTGTGTTTAGTTACATGTAAGACAATTGAAGCATAGTTTATTTTCCTTAAAATTTTGTCATGACTTCAAACTCTCTGTAGTGTACGTTTGTTTGAATCTTGTGAATCCTGATCCCTGTGGTGGCAGAAGTTTCGGAAAGACTTCTTAATAACTCGGGAATATTTGGCAGTCAGCAGGACGTTTACATTGAGCTGAACTCACAGTTCCTTCCATCCAAAACATTCCACTGCTGTGATGCAACATCGGTCAGCGCGGATGTGTTTGAGCCCTAGATACAGAAGCTTTCCCAGAATTCTGTGCGTTTGTGTGCATGTCATGGGTGTGTATGTGTGTGTTTCCTACAGTTAATCTGTCTTAACTCGTCACTTTCTGATGTCATTCCTCAGAGCCAGAGGTTGAAAAGTTTGAGGCACAGCTGTGAGTTGTGATTGACTTCGTTGTGTTCGGCCAATAGAGCACCTGCATCATCAGTCACTGGGGTACAAATATTAATACACCCAACCTGTTCAAACAAATCGCAACGCTCCATCAGCCAACACTTATCAAGACCAGGTGCTCAGGAAACAGACCTGTATACATGGTCCACAGTGAATGCCAATGATGAATGAATTCATGGTGAACCTCAAGACACACTGTGATATTGTTCTCCAGTTTTCTTTTTAGTGGCTCAGACTGAGGAATATTCCACTTTTGTGTTGCCACATGGTTTTTTGGAGGGGAAAATCATTAAAGGGGTCTTAAGGACTACAACAAACGGCTGGTAGGGACTACAATGAGCTTCTTCCCGGGTTGGTGACATCACAAACTCCAAAATTTACATAAACCCCGCCCCCTGAGAACACACAACAAAAGGCGTGAGGCCATGTTGGGCTGCTTTAGAGAAGAGGAAGAGTTGTTGTAGTAGAGTGTTGTTGACATGCCGTCATTTTACGCCGGACTGCTTCACAAACGAGGGTCAATTCAACGCTGGATTTGCACAAAAGATTAACATGACGGCACATGCTAGTCGATGAGTTGAATAAACTCCACAGCAACTACATAAATGTATTACATTTATCATAAATTAAGGCTGAACACCGTTACTGACAATCCTCATTTTGGCTGCGTGAGATTCTCCAGCTTTGTTGTTGAGCAACCGAAGCGTGAGCTGTTAAAGCTCCGCCCACTTCTGGAAAGGGGGCCGGGAGCAGCAGCTCATTTGCATTTAAAGGGACACACACAAAAACGGCGTGTTTTTGCTCACACCCAAATAGGGGCAAATTTGTCAAGCTATAATAAATGATCTGTGGGGTATTTTGAGCTGAAACTTCACAGACACATTCTGGAGACACCAGAGACTTATATTACATCTTGTGAAAGGAGCATAATAGGTCACCTTTAAGGTATCTTAGATGAAAGTGCTGATAAATCCAGTACCAAGGCGGATGAAAACACGTGGGGTTAATGTTGAGCGCTAAAGAGTTTTCTGGTACAAATATTAGGGTAAATAAATCTGTAAGTAAATGCCTAACACTCTGTTTCAAGTTTCCAGCACTGCATGGACAGTTGTTCAAAGTGAGATTTTGGACCAATGAGATTTCATATTTCATAGTGGGCGGGGCTACTCACAGCAGTGATACAGAAATAGAAGCCAAATAAGCAACAAAATATCTTGTTACTCATCATTTGTCAGTGCTGGTTAGGGCAAACATTTTAATTTATAATTTTAGGACATAGTTTTATCCACGAAGGGTGCATAACAAGTTTGAGACAGCATTCGCAACACTACTTTTCTCATCTCTGATTGGATGATCGGTAGAGGGAATTCTGCTCTTGTCAGTGTGGTTATTCTGAACGTATTTTCAGGAAGGATTAAACTCACAGGTTTTGGGTCAGAGGTTGGTTGAGTGGAAGCAGGTCCTGTTCCTTCCTCAGGAGAACTCCTCTCCAGACAGGAAAACAACAGACAGTCTCTCGCTCTGTGCCTTTCAGTCCTGTTTTCTGTGTCTCTCTCACACACACCTATCTATTACCATTTCAGTCATGTCTAACTCTTGGTGATTCTGTGGTCATACGCAAGAGACTGTCCATGAATTTTCTTAGCAATGATTTTTCCAGGGTAGGTTGCCAGGTCTTTCCCCAACCCTCCCCATTACATGGCTTGGGATACACACACACACACACACACACACACACACACATATTCACACCTATGGATTTTTTAATTTTTCCCAGCTAGGATTTTTTTTTAGAAATGTTTAGTATGAAAGACTAAGAATGCCACTTATAAATTCATTCATTTGAAAATTTAAAAAAGATTTGAAAAATTACTTATTAATTTATTATTTTGTTGCAATTAGCTAAATTTCGCTAAAAGCAACCGCTAAATCGTGCACACTATTTGCTATTTTGTTCCCTCGCTTCGCTAAATCGTGCGCACAATTTACTATTCTGTTCCCTCAATTTGATAAATTGTGCTCATGATTTACTATTTCGTTCCCTCGATTCGCTAAATTGTGCGAACTATTTACTATTTCTTTCCTTCGATTTGCTAAATCGTGTGCACAATTTACTATTTTGTTCCCTCAATTTGCTAAAATATGCGCAAGATTTACTATTGCGTTCCCTCGATTCGATAAATTATGCTCACTATTTACTATTTCTTTCCCTCGATTTGCTAAATCGTGCACACTACTTACTATTTTGTTCCCTTGATTTACTATTTCATTCCCTCGATTCGCTAAATTGTGCTCATGATTTACTATTGCGTTCCCTCGATTCGCTAAATTGTGCGCACTATTTACTATTTCGTTCCCTCTATTTGCTAAATCATGCGCAAGATTTACTATTGCGTTCCCTCGATTCGCTAAATTGTGTGTACTATTTACTATTTCTTTCCTTCGATTGGCTAAATTGTGCACACTATTTACTATTTCGTTCCCTTGATTTACTATTTCATTCCCTCAATTTGCTAAATCATGCGCAAGATTTACTATTGCGTTCCCTAGATTCAATAAATCGTGCACACTATTTACTATTTCGTTCCCTCGATTTGATAAATCGTGCTCACTATTTACTATTTCGTTCCCTCGATTCGCTAAATTGTACGCACTATTTACTATTTCGTTCCCTTGATTTACTACTGCATTCCCTCGATTTGCTAAATTGTGCACACTATTTACTATTTCGTTCCCTTGATTTACTACTGCATTCCCTCGATTTGCTAAATTGTGCACACTATTTACTATTTCGTTCCCTCGATTTGCTAAATCGTGCTCATGATTTAGCCTACATTTTTTTCCTCCTGCACGTCTTGTGCGGGGCTCCTAAATAACCAAGGGATATTTGTATTTTTAATTTATTTTTATTTTATTTATTTTTCAAACCACAGGACTAATAAAGTGGCTTATTAATGATTAAAAAGTTATTTTAAAAATGTGTAAAGTGGTGGCCAGTTACAGTAAAAAATAAAAAATAAAATAAAAAAAAATCTTTCCACGTTCAATTTCTCTCCACTAGATCTCGCAGGCTGTGCCATCGTATCATTTCAGAGTGGAGAGAAATATCTAGTTGTTTAGACATCGATAGTTTTCTTTTTACAGCACTTCACTGAAGTCCATTATCGTATTTGATTACAAACATTGAGAGTCTGAGAGAGAGAGATGGACGCAAGCGGTGGCTCTCAATCCGCCTCGTCCCCGGGGACAGACAGTGGCTAATCAATTTCAGACCAAATGGGAGCTTCATTTACATCACAAAAGCTAATTATTGCAGCCTAATCAATCAGCACATCCTAATTAGCTTAGGGCTTGAGTTGGGACTGCCAGAAAGAGAGAGAGAGAGAGAGAGAGATTTGTGCCCTGCTGTACTGAAACGTTTTCAGACATGTTGTTATTACATATCCAGACAAGCCTGAGGTGAGTGACTTTCTTAAACATACAGAGAAAGATGTATGGATGAATGTTCTCTTGTTTTTTAATAACATTCTCCAAATCTTTTAAATTTTTCCATCCTTCAGGGATTCAGTCTTAGAGAGGATGTGTGGAGGTCTTATTAAAGACGTCACTCATTTTGGTGTGTGTGTGTGTGTCCACAAAGATGGCAATATCTGAAACCCTTTTTTTGGTCCCCATAAGGAAAACAGCTTATAAATCATACTAAGTGATGTTTTTTGAAAATGTAAACATGCCGAAAGTGGCAGGGTTAGGGTTAGTGGATAAAATATAGTTTGTACAGTATAAAAATCATTATGTCTATGTAAAGACCCCATAAAACATGAAAACCCAACATATTAGAATGATTTCTGAAGGATCATGTGACACTGAAGACTGGAGTAATGATGTTGAAAATTCAGCTTTGATCACAGGAATAAATTACTTTTTAAAATATATTCACATAGAAAACAGTTATTTTAAATTGTAATAATATTTCATTTTTTTACTATTTTTGTCTGCTGCCCCACCAGTTCATGTTTTTTTTCTGATATGACTAACTGACCATTAGCTAGAGCATGACACACTGAAGGACTGAATGACCCTCAGCCATTCCCAAACACACTGAGAGTTCAGATCTATACACATCATTAAGCCGCTTCTCCTTAGTCTTCCTCACAGACATGACTTGTTAATCCCAGCCTTGACTTTACATGCAGATCCGCTGTGGGGTTGATTGTGTGTCTGTGGCAGAAGCATGTCCTCATATGGTTCCTCTTATGGCCTGTTGTCCTCATGGGGTTTGGTACAGCTGAAGATGCAATTCTCACTTTTATGACAATTGACGTTTGAGTTGACATGCCGGATAGCACAGTGTAAGAGGTCAGTGGATTTACATGTACATCCATGTTCTGAACTGAAGTGACTCGATCAGCAGTAACTGGCGTAAATCAATTACCATGACAGATCGCTGAGAATTAGGATGGGCAGAGATCCCTATAGCAGATGTGTGTTGAACTAAGAAATTGTTATAGTAAAGTGCTACTCAAACACATTTCATTGCTAAAGCAATCCCTAAGGATGAGTCCATCATGTATTAATAGATTTTAATTAGTGGTGTTTGCTAAGGCAGTCATCACCATTATAATTGATCATACCTGCGGTTAGAGATTTAACAAGCCACTAACCCTTCACTCTAAAAAATGTTTGGTTGAAAATGGACAAACCCAGCGATTGGGTTGTTTTAACCCAGCGATTGGGTCGTCTTAACACAGCGATTGGGTCGTCTTAACACAGCGATTGGGTCGTTTTAACCCTGCGATTGGGTCGTTTTAACCCAGCGATTGGGTCGTTTTAACCCAGCGAATGGGTCGTTTTAACCCAGTGAGTGGGTTGTTTTAACCCAGCGATTGGGTTGTTTTAACTCAGCGATTGGGTTGTTTTAACCCAGCGAATGGGCTGTTTTAACCCAGCGATTGGGTCGTTTTAACCCAGCGATTGGGTCATTTTAACTCAGTGATTGGGTTGTTTTAACCCAGCGAATGGGCTTTTTTAACCCAGCGATTGGGTCGTTTTAACACAGTGATTGGGTCGTTTTAACCCAGCGAATGGGTTGTTTTAACCCTGCGATTGGGTCGTTTTAACACAGCGATTGGGTCGTTTTAACCCAGCGATTGGGTCGTTTTAACCCAGCGATTGGGTTGTTTTAACTCAGCGATTGGGTTGTTTTAACCCAGCGAATGGGCTTTTTTAACCCAGCGATTGGGTCGTTTTAACCCAGCGATTGGGTCGTTTTAACCCAGCGATTGGGTTGTTTTAACTCAGCGATTGGGTTGTTTTAACCCAGCGAATGGGCTTTTTTAACCCAGCGATTGGGTCGTTTTAACACAGTGATTGGGTCGTTTTAACCCAGCGAATGGGTCGTTTTAACACAGCGATTGGGTCGTTTTAACCCAGCGAATGGGTCGTTTTAACACAGCGATTGGGTCGTTTTAACACAGCGATTGGGTCGTTTTAACACAGCGATTGGGTTGTTTTGACCCAGCGATTGGGTCATTTTAACACAGCGATTGGGTTGTTTTGACCCATTGAATGGGTTGTTTTAACCCTGCGATTGGGTTGTTTTAACCCAGCGATTGGGTTGTTTTAATTAACATTTATTAATGTTTATTAATTTATTAATACGTTTAATGAATAATAATTAAACAATAAAAATGTATAAAATTGCTTATTAATAAATCTCCACCTTTTGATCATTATTGTTTCCTCTAGTAATTATGTGTCTGATTTTTAATTCCCAACCTATTTTGGGTTAATTTTAAGCCAGACATATAGTAATTTTTAACAATAGTTGGGTTAAATAAAACATTTAACCCAACCGCTTGAGTTGTTTTCAACCCAGCATTTTTAGAGTGTAAACATTCGACTTTGCAGAATAACTCATCCTACATTGTTTGTGCAACAGAAATAACTGATGACTCAAATTCTGCAGTTTATTGAAAAAGGTGTGTTATTACTTGAATCTGATTTGAATTTTGCTTGGTGGACAATAATTTGGGTGTATTTATCCCTAACACGTACAATGAAGGAGGGATCTGAGCCATATTTAGAGTGATGGAATTGGGCTTTTTTGAGTTGAAATCACTACATGTACAGTAGTTTCGAGTTTCTTCCAGTCCCGTCTCACTCAACTGTACCTGTGTGTCTCTAACATGATTTGCACACTGTAATGATGAAGTGAAGCAGTGTGAGGTTGAGTGATGTGGGGCGAGGATGTGACTCGGCCGCACTGCTTCCCTCCAGGTGTTTGTTTTTGTGACTGAGGAAATTGCTCATAAATTTCAAATGACGCTTTGCAGAGAGACTCCGATTTCCCCAGATTCCCTCACAGTCAGATTTACGATACGGCAAAGAACTGGTGCTGAAAAAGAAACCATTTTGCTAGTGAATTTCACAAATAATTACAAAGAAATGGTAAGTAACACATTGAATTAAACATGAGATTATAGAAAGTCTGACATACTGTTTTCTTGTAGCACATACTTCAATAATTTTTTTATTGTTTTCAAATCATATGGTGAAAATTCCTGTATTTTTTTTATATAGCAATACACTGCAGAAAAACAAAATATTGCAATGTCTATCTTTTCCCAAAAAATCGTGCTCCCGCTGGCATCTGTGAGCGTGACTTTGCCCTCTGCTGCCGTGTGTCCGTGTCCATGCAGGAAGGACTTTGTTACAGGAAAAGTTTTGTTTAGTTTGCGTATGTGTGTGTCGAGATATGCTTGTGCCAGCAGTTTTCTGTCATTTTCCCAATGAAAATGACCCTGACTTTCCCTCTTTCCTCCCACATATAGTTCCTACAACAGTCCAGCCGTTCAGTTTCCTTTAAAGAGATTCAGCTTCGGTGGAGTGTAGTTACATCTGACTGATACTGAGGCTCTGGATTTGTGTTTAATTGTAGTGCATGAACGTACGTCTCAGTGTGTGTATGTCACCACCGAGTGGCCGTGACGTGAACTGCATGTTAGTAAGCCGCTCACGACCCAGCAATGCCCCAGAGGAGTGTGGCTTTAGACACACGATGATTGAAAACAGAGGAAAAAGGTCATCGGATAGGGTGGCGCTGAGCGTGTAAACCAACAGGAGTGAATATATTAAACTGAGGAGGAAAGAGCGACCGCTCCACTCTCAGATCAGGAGAAATCACTAGATTATGTTTATTTGCAGGCTGGTGCATGCTGGGTAGAGATTCTGGTCAAACGCTGGTGTTCTCTCTCTCTTTCTGGGAGTTGTGCTGAACGCTGCTGTATATCAGAACAGCTCAGCTTATTTGATTTGACATGAGCCATCAGTCCGGGCTCTGTGTGTGTGTGTGTGTGTGTGTGTGTGTTTAAGCCTTTTTCTGTCCCTGTTGGCTCTTTCTGAGAACATTAGATTGGCAGCACACATCCTTTATGTGTGTTCAGTTTTGACAGTTATTGTGTGTGCGTGTCTAGGCATGTTTTTACAGTAAAACGCATGTCAGTGCTCTGATGCCTGTGTGGCCTTTTTATGTAGGGTAAAACTTTTAATTTCTATTTTATTTGCTTCTTTGTATAGCTTTCACTTACTGACACTTTTTGGCTCCTTATAATTTGATTTGAAGACAACTAGGGACACTAGAACAACCAATGTGTAATGTTGGCCGACACTGAAAGGTCATGTTATGGTGGATAGTTGATATGATAGCCAATAATTGTATTATTTATTTATTAATTTAAAAATATTAATAGAATTAAATACTATATAATGCTATAATATATATATATATATATATATATATAACACTCTAAGAAATGCTGGGTTGGGTTGAAAATGGACAAACTCAGCGATTGGGTTGTTTTAATCCAGTGAATGGATTGTTTTAACCCAGCGGTTATGTTAAATGTTTTATTTAACCCAACTATTGTTTAAAAATGACTATATGTCTGACTTAAAATGAACCCAAAATAGGTTGGAAATTAAAAATCAGACACATAATTACTAGAGGAAACAATAATAATCAAAGGTGAACATTTATTAATAGGCAATTTAATAAATGTTTATTGTTTATTATTCATTAAACGTATTAATAAATGTTCATTTATTAAACATATTAATAAATGTTAATTTCCAACATACTTTGGGTTCATTTTAATCAAGCAATACAGTCATTTTTTAACAATATTTGAGTTAAATAAAACTATCCAGCAGGTTGGTCAAACATTTAACCCAACCACTGGGTTAAAACAATGCGATTGCTGGGTTTGTCCATTTTAAACCCAACTTGGGTTGTTTTTAACCCAGAATTTAACCCAGAGTCTATATTATAAATATTTATTTATATAATGTATAATATTTTTATATTGCATATTTTTCTTTCTATTATATTCTAAATTATATCCCTAAAACAATCTGTCTTTTAATGCCCCTGCTTCCTTAAATGTATTAATTAATTTATTTACGTATGTTTTTCTGACCCTATCATCACACAGGGAGAGTTGAAAGATAACAGAATGAGAATGTGTGAGAATGGAGTGATGTTCACAAAGAAAGAGTGAGATTGAGTGTGATGGAGGTGTTTAACACAAGAGAGGCTTCGACACTGAAGAATATTGAACCCTGTGTGAGAATAAACACTGAATCCTTTAGCAGAATTTGGACTGTGTGCGTGTTTGTGCTTGCATGAGTGTGTGTGTGTGTGTGTGTGTGTGCGCGCGTGCGTGAGTAAGTGGCAGACAGTAGTGAGAGAGTGTTTATAAATGTCAAGATTTTACTCTGAAAAAAGTGTTTAAAACCTAGGGGTCAACATTAGGCTTGTCATCAGAACCCTTCAGCATCCTTCCCCACTGACAACTGACAAACAATCAAAAGTTGCTTTGAATTCTGAAGAACCAAAACCTAAGAAACATATCATATTAATATATATTTTATTATATATAGTAGATGATTTGCTAGTAGATGTCATGCAGCAGCTAAACTTCCATTAATATGAATGGTAATAATAACCGATGGCGTAGAATATTCTTTTAATATCCTATGGCAGTTATGGCATCAATCTTCTCTACACTCTTGTTGATGTTTAATCGGAGGTTATTGCATCTACAACACGAGGAGAGCTGGTCCACCTCCTGCCTACTGTATATACATCCCAAAAAAGGCATTTATATCTCTATCTTTCTTGCTTTAAGGATGTTTTTACTTGTTCGTTCTGTGTTCTGAATTTAACACAGAATGTATTTTCTTAGGTAAATATATGTTATTTTTAGGATATAAAGATGTTTTTACTAGAAAACAAGATGGATATACTGATTAAGAGAGGGAATTTGTTGTGAATGTTCTGTTTATTTACCCTCAGGGTCAACACTGTACATAATGTGCAAGCTTTTGGTTGACTTGTACTGTCTTTCACAGATGAATAAATTCATGCATCTCTACCAGAGCTGTTAAAATAAATAAGTCTCGGCCGTTCACTACACTAATGTCTGATTCATTCTGCAGCACGTACGCTCAAGTGCACAAGAGGGACACATCTGAGAATTCACTAATTTGGTGTTGGAGTGCAGGTTCGGAATGGAAGAGAGGTGTTGTGGGACGAGTTATGCTCTTTTCATCTGCATTATGAAGTCTCACTGAGGCGTATCAGAATCAAGAGCTCTACAGTTCACGACTGGTTGTGTTCTCACGCGCCGGAATAATTTTTATGCTGGAGGTGAGAGGAATTATAACTCTTACCTACCAGTAAAAGATTGCCATGTGGCTGCTGTTGGTCCTTTACTGCAATACAGATATTTATGATGTGAATAATGTAGCTAGAGTTTCAGTTTATGAGAAAAAAATTTACACACTGCTTGCGTTTTAATGAGTCAATAAAACCCATAAAAAAATTTAATGTGCAGAAAATGTTAAAGACGCAGTCTTCCATCCCAGCTGTTGAAATGATTTCCTTGTAGAGATGTTCAAAGTCGAGTAGTTGGTGGGCTGCCTGAATGATTCGTTGACTAGTAGTTTTGTAAGCACTGGATAACTAACAAAGATTTAACAAGTAAATAACAGGAATATTGCGAAGTTTCGGCAGTAATTGTTTTGAAGTTTTTAGTTAAAGGCAGATTTATAATTTATGTTGTGATGTTAATCCAAACAGCAACTTTTTTTTTTTTTTTTTGGCCAGGCAGTGTATAAGCAGAAACAGAAATATATTAATTACGGTGCCATCTTGTGGTCAGTTCTCACAAAATTTTACAGTCGGCATTGTATAGACACCCTGCAGGTTTGTACCAGTTAGTTTCATGACCACTGGGCATTAAAGTCGTCATGAAACAGAAATCGTGATAAATGCAATAGTCTGCACTTCTCTGTTGTGATGTATATCTAAGTCAAACAGCTTCTTGAACAAGAAAAAATGCAAAGGCAGGGAAGGGGAAGTTAATGTTAGGACATGTTAGCACTACTAGCTATGTGTATGATGTTTTGTTAAGTTTGAACTTCCTGTTCAGAAGATAAAGGTCAATTAGTCCTTGTAGAAATTCTTTTGATAACTTTTTGTCGTGAGGGTCTCTATGAAATGGAGGCCAGCTAGTAAGAGCTGTGCGTGTAAACCTCACTTCCCTGATCTCAAGAGGTGATCTAGCAACTGGCGGTTCGAACAGGAGGGGTTACGTTGGTGCCGTGACCCGGATGGGAGTGAGGTTTAGGAGGCCAACTGATCTCAAGAGAGACTGCGGTTTTTAGCCTCCTGGATAGAGCGCCCGACTCCCATGCCGGCGGACCCAGGTTCGAACGGGGGGGGTAACATTGGTGCCGTGACCCAGATGGGAGTGAGATTTAGGGGGTAAGTGTAATGGAGGCCAGCTTGTAAGAGCTGTGCGAGTAAACATCACTTCCCTGATCTCAAGAGGCGCTCTAGAGACTTAGCCTCCTGGTTAGAGGCCGACAACCCATGCCAGCGGACCCGGGTTCGAGTCCCACTTAAAGCGGGCGGTTCAAACAGGAGGGGTTACATCTAGATGATAAATACAAACTATTGTGTACATCGGACAAACAGCATATGTGGAGATTTTTTAGAGGAAAAAAATTGTAGGCACGTGAAATCTGAGTAGGGCTACAACAACTAATAAATAAAATAGATTATTATCGACAATGAAAATAATTGACAATGAATTTGATTATCGATTCCTCTGTGCATAACTTACATTTTATGGTTATATGCTTATCTGTAAATCCCAAAATTTACATAAACTCCACCCCCGAGAACACACAACAAAGGGGGTGAGGCCATGTTGGGCTGCTTTAGAGAAGAGGAAGAGTTGTTGTAGTAGAGTGTTGTTGTCATGCCGTCATTTTACGCCAGACTGCTTCACAAACGAGGGTCAATTCAAAGCTGGATTTGCACAAAAGATTAACATGACGGCACATGCTAGTGGATAAGTTGAATCAACTCCACAGCAACTACATAAATTCATCCACTAACCATTCAGAAACGTCTAAAAGTTGTAACTTCTTCCTGAGTCTCTCCATCAGTGTCGACTCTGGTTTGAACAATGTAAGGCTGAACACCGTTACTGACAATCCTCATTTTGACTGCGTGAGATTCTCCAGCTTTGTTGTTGTTGAGCGAAGCGTGAGCTGTTAAAGCTCCGCCCTCTTCTGGAAAGGGGGCCGGGAGCAGCAGCTCATTTGCATTTAAAGGGACACACACAAAAATGGCGTGTTTTTGCTCACACCCAAATAGGGGCAAATTTGACAAGCTATAATAAATGATCTTGAGCTGAAACTTCACAGACACATTCTGGGGACACCAGAGACTTATATTACATCTTGTGAAAGGGACATTATAGGTTATCAAAATATTAATTAGTTGCAGCCGTATATCTGAGATATTAATTTAGATTGTTTTGATTCAGATGAAAATGTGTCCTAATCATTTCTCTGTCTCTTTGTCATCCTACAGGAAGTTCTACTACATCACCCTGTTACGGGACCCCGTGTCCCGCTACCTGAGCGAATGGAGACACGTCCAGCGCGGAGCCACGTGGAAAACCTCCCTGCACATGTGTGACGGGCGAACGCCCACGCCGGAGGAGCTGCCCCCCTGCTACGAGGGCACCGACTGGTCAGGCTGCACGTTACAGCAGTTCATGGATTGTCCGTACAACCTGGCGAATAACCGTCAGGTGCGCATGCTAGCTGACCTCAGCCTGGTGGGCTGCTACAACATGTCCTTCATCCCAGAGAAGAAGCGTGCGCAGGTGCTGCTCGAGTCGGCCAAGAAGAACCTGCGAGACATGGCCTTCTTCGGCTTGACGGAGTTCCAGCGCAAAACGCAGTACTTGTTCGAACGGACCTTCCGCCTCAAATTCATCCGTCCCTTCATGCAGTACAACAGCACGCGGGCCGCTGGCGTGGACCTGGATAACGACACGGTACAGCGGATTGAGGAGCTGAACGACCTGGACATGCAGTTGTATGACTACGCCAGGGATCTTTTTCAGCAGCGCTACATGTACAAGCGACAACTGGAGCGAAGAGAGCAGCGCCTAAAGAACCAGCCCGCCCTCTTTCCCTTTCGTCGGACGCCCAGCTCCGATCCTAATTTCAGGGATGACGCGCCAGAGTCCGAGGCGTCCCGATTGCCCACAGAGGACTACATGAATCACATCATCAACCGCTGGTAGCAGTGCTGGGGGGAGGGGGACGGGAAGTACCGGTCGACGAGGAGGAAAAGAATGCGACCCCCAGGTCCAATCAAGCAGGAGAGGAAAACGGCTAACGAGAAAGAGACAGAACTTTAGCGCCACCATCAAACACGGCCCTCCCCCCTTCTGTTGTGCTCCAGGATATCCTTCGCTCGTCTCGGAGAGGGAGGACTCCAAATGCAGGACAACTTTGCGTGCCAGGTCAGAAATGTGACCGGCTAACTTAAAGCACTGAGCCTGAACTTGAAACCAAGAGGCGAAGACTTCTACCGGCGCAATCGCCCACAGAAGGAAAAAAAAAACCATGCGTAAAAATTATCGAAATTATATTCACTGCAGATTTTAAAAGAATGAAACTGTATAGAGGTATTTGCTTAAATGTCTGCTGCCATTTCAGCCATGAACTTGTGACGATAACGGTCTGTCTTAGTTTGTTATGGTTTGAATTATTTTTAAAAGGGATTTTTTCGTCCCTCAAAGAGGTAAAACTCACAGCACTGAGACCAACAGAGCTGCCTAACACTTATTGGATGCAATTTATTAGCTTTTCATAATCAGTGATGACTTGAAAGGGTCTGTTCTATTGTCCTTTTTTTGTGTGTGTGTTTATTTGCACGTCGGCTGCAAATTTCGACGGACGGACAGACGACACGTGGACCATAGCCATTATTTAAGCTTTCAGCATACTGTACGAGAACACCCCTGTGAGCTAAGTGTACTAATATAAACTTACCGAATGTGAGAGGTCTTTATACGTTGTTACTGGCCGAGACAAATTCAGGGTGGTCATCAGCACCCAATCCAGGCCATTTCTTGGTAGCCAAGTTGGGAGATCCAAAGAGGAAACTGTGTCTTATTTTACACTTAGTAAGGATGGGCTCTGTGTTTCCGAGCGAAGTCCTGCTCAATGCGTTTGACTCGATAATGATGCCTGTATGTCAGTCAATAACAGGAGTGTCGTAGAGTTTGTGTGTGTGAAAGAGAGAGCTCGTGAAACGCAAGAGCAGAAGGAAGAAGCAGCAAACGCAGCCTTTATAAATGTCACCACCATTCCCAATTCCCAGAGACTACTCATTATTTAGTAGGATGACTGTGTGTGTTTGAGATTTTAAGCATTCTGTTAAGGATGACTGTTGTAAGTATGCAAGCATGTTTGGGTGTGACGTTTTTCTTTGTGAATGTGTGCGAGAGTGTGTGTTTCATGATGACCAATCTCTTGCCATGGTCCTCAGGGACTGAAGCTGTTGCCAGTAAGGGGACAAGAATGATGTCACATGTCTCCCCTTATGCAAATCTTTGTTAACTTTGAGTTGTTTGTTGTTAAAGGAACAGTTCGCCCTGAGAAATGACCATTCTGCCATCTAACCCAACCCGTATGACCCAAAAATGATGAAAACTGACAAAATAATCACCAGAAAGACATGTGCAAGTGTGTTCCAAGTCACTCAAAGGGATAGTTCACCCAAAAATGAAAATTATCCCATGTTTTACTCACCCTTAAGCCATCCTAAGTGTATATGACTATCTTCTTTCAGACGAACACAATCAAAGACATATTTAAAAATATCCCGGCTCTTCCAAGCTTTATAATGGGAGTGAATGGGGGTCGAGATTTTGTAGTCCAAAAAAGCTCATCCATCCATCATAACAGTAATCCATACGACTCCAGGGGGTTAATAAAGACCTTCTGAAGTGAAACGATGGGTTTTTGTAAGCAAAATATCCATATTTTACAACTTTATAAGCTATAATAACCAGCTTCCGGCAAACATCCGTTGACTTATGTTGGAAGCGTATAGATGTTTGTCGGAAGCTCGTTATTATAGTTTATAAGGCTTTAAATATGGATATTTTCTTATAAAAACCCATCGCTTCACTTCAGAAGGCCTTTATTAACCCCCTGGAGTCGTAGGATTACTTTCATGGATGGATGCACTTTTTTGGTCTTCAAAATTTCGACCCCCATTCACTCCCATTATAAAGCTTGGAAGAGCCAGGATATTTTTAATATAACTCTGATTGTGTTCATCAGAAAGACGAAAGTCATATACACCTAGGATGGCTTGAGGGTGAGTAAATCATGGGATAATTGTAATTTTTTGGGTGAACTATCCCTTTAATCATATGGACTGTTTTTTTTTTGTTGTTGTTTTTTTTGGCAGTCCTCATTCACTTTCACTGTATATAAGAGCAGCGTGAACATCCTGCAAAAAGCATCTCCTTTTATGTTCCACTGAAGAAATAAAATCATACAGATTCATTTCTCTGGGCGAACTGTCCCTTTAAGTAACTGGCTACACAACAACCTCAGAGTAAACAGTAAGCGAGGAAGATTGACTCCTTCCTCTTTAACTGACTCTTAAGGTGTTACGAGGGACGTTTTACTTTACTTACTGCTCTGCAATGGGAATTTATTTCCTCAGTAACCATAAAGACAGACTACTATTCACTTACTGCATATTTAACCAAACCTAGAGTGTTGTTATGTTATACGGGAACAAACGATCTGCATAATTCATGAATGATCTTTAGGAAGGCAGCCCTTTATTAATATCTTGATGTGATGCTGTCATTCCCTTCAGCTGATATGCTCTTAATGGAAACCCTCAGTAAATGTTGGTCTCATTGCAAAATAGTTTGGTGACCAAGTGTTTCTCAGTCTTAATTCAGCAATGACGTACAGCTAATCAGAGTAGAGAATTGGTGTGCTGTCAAGTGTTATAGGTCAGAAACATACTCTACGGTGGCAGAAACAAACCTCAGTACTCACCTTCAGATGTCTGTGCCATTAAACTGGAAGTGTTATTCAGGTAAATAGCTACTGTATGTAGATTATTTAACTTTTACTTATTTGCTATTGCTCAGCCATGACAGTAGTTGATCTGAAATAGAAAACTGGCTAACATTTTATGCTATATCACCCCTTGTGGTGATGCTGAGAATGCCACACATTTGAATGAATTTATTCAGTCTCTAAAATGAAGCCAGTCGCTGCTGTAGAGTGTGTTTCCAACCTCATGTGAGTCTAGCAAAGTGACTCCAACTCTTTTTGAGAGAATGTGTGTGTTTGTAAGTGCGAGAGACGCACTAGCGAATCCCTGAGCTCTGCTCATTTATCCGTCACATCCAGTTCATCTGCTCTGGGTATTTTTCTCATCATTTCAACAATGGATCGTCAAATACACCATTAAAAAAAAATCATTTTTATATATAAACATGTCAATGCTTCCTGTCTTTATTTTTATTTATTATGGAGGTGCTCTGGGAAAGTGTCACACAAGCACAATTATAGATTATTATTTTCATTTTAACTGATTTAAAACTGATTAATACAGACAATAAATGTCATTAAGGTCGGAGGTTTTGTTTGTTAAAGAGATGTTACAGAATGGAAAGTGCTATTGAGGACAGTAAAAACCTTTCAAATAGGTGAGACTTTCAAAAGCATTTTTTTTTAAAATCTTACCAACCCTTTACTTTTGAATGGAATTCTGATATTATATAATAACAAATTCAATATTTTATCCAACTCAAAGTTGATGGAAATGAAAGTGCACTGCAGGAATGACCCTTCAGAGCTCAAACCCAGAGCTGACAGGCAGCATCTCCGCACACACCGCTGAAGCAGAAGCAGCTGACTCAGACGAGCTCTCCCTGGTAATTACAAAATACCTCCTGGCACGGATATCAAGACACGCTTCTTTGTCCTGTTGAATTGAACGGCGGAGAAGCACCGTATCAGCAGCCATTATTGTCTGAAATGGATGGGGGTAATCACTCCGGCTCCTCTGAGTTCTGCAGGGGTAATGAATTGCCACGCTGTGTCTTTTGGACAAGAGCCACGCCGAGAATCACTTGCACCCGGGCCATTGTTCTGCCAGGATATAATAAGAATTCCCAGTATTACAAATACAGTATATAGACAGAAGATGAAGTGGCTGGGGGAAGAATTAGGAGAATTTCTATAGCTCTGAACAATAAGTATTGAACCCGGACGATGAAGGCCTACAACGTACTTTTGTTTTGAGCTCAACAATTAACCATTGGCCTCAGCAGATTCTCAAATTCATTAAAACAAAACGAGCCTAAAATTATCCAAGCCTCATTTTAGAGGGATAGATAACCTGAAAATTAAATTTACTTAGGCTACCTGCGAATGTGTGTGTGTGAGTGAGAGAGAGAGAGAGAGAGAGAGAGAGAGAGAGAGAGAGAGAGAGAGCTTCTATAGACCTTAGCTCCGCCCCTTTTCAGCGCTGCGCTCGTTGTCTTTTGACTTCCGGTTTGTATTTCCACAGCGATCTTACGAATGATGAACTGTTCGTTTTAAAATCTTCCCAGTCTACTGACATTTGCTAAGACATCTGCTTTAAACACTACAATTCTCATGATAACTTTTGTTAACTCTACAATAAGTAAATCCACTTCACCAGCTAATTATTCTTTGAATAAGCAAGCATCTCCTTTGCTCCTGCAAAAACGGAAGTTCAAAGACAAAATTCTAAAGATGGCGGTGCGCACGTTTCTCTGGCGCATAAGGTCAAAGTCCCTTTAAGTCAAGTCATTTCACTCGGCGGCCATCTTAGAAATGCCTCTCGGGCATTCAAGTGCAGCTCCTATCTCTTTGAATGGGGAAACATCAAATTCTCCAAAGCTGTTCGCCAAGCTTTTGATTAAATTTCATATTTGAAATCACCAATGAAATCTGACAACAACTGTCTCATAAATTATTTCTAAAGGCTCGAATCATGACAAAAAAAAAAGGTATTTTTCAGAGCGTCTCTCGTGCCTCATTTCTGCGGCGCGCGTCTGACTGTTTCTATAGGAACCGGAGCTTCTAACGGCCGCTGCAGTGACGCGATGACTTTATCAATCGGCGATTGGCTCTTATTTAGAAGGCGGGACTTATTCCGCCATATTGCGCGTTGCACTTCCTCCCATTCAAAACAATAGGAGTGACACGTCTTGTGTTATTCTAGTCTTTGATAAGGTGTGTGTAAGTTTTAAATATTCTATTTTGTTTCAGTTAATGATTATTTTATTTCAAGTAATGACATTTTTATGGTTTTAGCTTTAGCTAAATATAATACTATAATAATAGGTAAATAATAATACAGACGGGAACGACACGTCCCTCTCAGCACCTGAAATGGTTCCTGCTCCCCAATCGTATCACAAAATTCACCTCAAATGGCTTTCTCGTCTCAGTAAATTAAGTTTTAGCGGCACTGATCTCTAATCATCAGTTGTCGCTGTAATCTACATTACGAGTGTTAGTGGGCTCTGAGCTTTGATTTGAACACACAGAGAGGATGATGTGGAACTGATGTGGCCATTTCTCCTTTTATGCGGGTGGTCCTTACATGGCTTTTAAAGGTGAGACATATAATTTACAAAGTCAGTGCCATGGAAACGTGATGTCACGTCCTCGAAAAGCTTTCAGACTCGATTGTTATTCCTGTTCCTCAAGTGTTTTCTCACAGCACTTCTTGAGGAATTTAGTGGCGACATTCGTTTTCTGGATCATTCTCTAAATTTCAGAATATTAAACTCCGTTCTGTATCTCATTGTTGGCTTTGAAGGACTTCTGCAAATCGCCTCCTAATCAGGGTAATTGATTTTTATGAGCAGACCCGTTTGGCAGCAGGCTGCTGGTTTTACAGCCCCCCTCGGAGATAAAAGGTGGGCGATCCAGCGGAAAGGTTAACAGCCACTGCGGCAAGAGGAGAGCGGCTCTTTTCTGTCCATGCTAATGCATAATGGAGCCACCTTGACCCCATAAAGCACCCAGGGCTCTCTGTCCCCTTAGAAGCGCACTTCGACCTGTCACACTTGATCTACTGTTTAATTTGACGCCGGAGTGTGCAATTTCTGCCACAATTTCACGGGGTGTGTTGCATACCCCAAGAAAGGCCAATGGAAGCATATACATAAATATCCGGCTGAAATATCAAGCATGCCCTTGTCAGTTCGGGCTCGGGTGGTAATAGCCAAACAGTTCCAGGGTGTCCAATCATGTCCAATTTTGATAAAAAAAGAGCATGCACCTGACCCGGCAGTGGGATTACACTGTTCAGCAGCATCTCTGCGTCTCTGCAGGCTGTGTGATTCTCAAGCACAAAAAATCGGCAAATATAAGAATCGCCTAAGGCTTGGAAGCCGAGTATCATATTGAAATCTAGATGTTTGTTTCCTCTTACAAGATGATTGAGAATCAAACAATGAGAGACATTCACCTTTGTTAATATAGTGCTTTATACACTGATTGTTTCAAAGCAGCTTCACAGTGATAAACAGGAATAGCAATCATACATTATGCAGTAAGTTTAACTTTTCTGTCAGCTCTCCCATGCAGTGTGTTCAATCAAGAAACAGGCCTACATGAGTATGATTTACAATCAATGAGTAGTTGACAAATATATAATAATATGTGACCCTGGGCCACAAAACCAGTCATAAGTAGCACAGGTATAATAGCCAACAATACATTGTATGGGTCAAAATTTTCGTTTATGCCAAAACTTACTAGGATATTAAGTAAAGATCATGTTCCATGAAGATATTTTGTAAATTTCCCCTACCATAAATATATCAGAAATGTATTTTTGTGAGTATGCTTTGCTAAGGACTTCATTTGGACAGCTTTAAAAGTGATTTTCTCAATATTTTGATTTTTTTTTTTTTTTTTTTTTCAGATTCCAGATTTTCAAATAGTTGTATGTCAGCCAAATATTGTGCTATCCTAACAAACAATACATCAATGGAAAGATTATTTATTCAGAAAATTAAAAAAAAAAAAAAAAAAACCTTTATGACTGGTTTTGTGGTCCAGGGTCACATATTTTAAAAATACTTTCACACGAATTAAGCATGTTAATGCTTGAAATTTCATGGTACCTACCCAACCATATGGGTTAGCCTATATATAGAACAGTATTTGTGTCAGTGGAATACAGTAGGGAGGTAGCTGTTTAAAAACTGATTAAAAATAAAAGCAGCATGAAAATAGGCATCTCTCACACACACAGTAGGGCGATGGAAAGCAAAACAACGCTGTATTTCGTAATTAGCTTAACGAATTAGCGCTACAAATCCAGTTTCCATTTTTTACACGTTAAAACAGAGTTAAAGGCTCCTGCGCGGTCTTCTTGAGCCAAAATGGCGGTTATGACAAATAAGCTGTCTAGCGTATAGCCAGCGAAAAAAAATGCAATATGTTGCTCTCTTACATGAAATTACTGATATATGTTAACAATAATATATAACACTTTATTGCTACAGTTGTTAATGTGACAATTATAATATGATGTGTGATTTTGCATATGCTTAAAGCTATTTTTCTGGAAAGGCACAGAGAGCAGGTCCCACACATGAACCGTGGAATGGACCACTTACTACACCGTCCAAACATGGCAACTCACGAAGCGGATTCAGAAGCCGGTGCTGGTATGATTGCTCACATTAACCTCAGCATAATTATGCCGCATTACATTTGTTGTAATAATAGTGTGTATGAATACGTCACATCAAGCATTTTGTGACTGGCTCGAAGCAAATGTATGTGATTAGTCATGCTTGCACAGGTATACTGGCAGTGCGTTACAAAGAAAAGCTCATTTAAACGCTATATTCTTCTTGTTAGATTCATTTCTGGATATTATTTGCTAACGGTGTTTCATTCTAATCGCACCTCATTCTCGTAATCTGTAAAATCGATTAGCAATCGTTCGCATTGTGATTATATCAGCCATATGATACCAGTTGTTTTTACTCAGTGTGTTCTAATTTGTACTGAGTGCTAATTCGACGATATAAAAAATGTAATTTATCCTCGTACAATATGCTTTGAATGAATTTGTTATAATGCAGGAAGTTAATGAGAACCCGGAACTGCTGCTCGATTTGAGCGCTGATTGGATGATGCTAATCTTAAAGTCCACGCTGAGTGCTCTGATTGGATGAGAGTCAGGCCGCGCTGTCAAATGAAGTGGAATACAAAACAAACAAGAAGCTATGCTTCAACACCCGTGTGATATACATGTATACGTTTTATGATGCTAGTTTTAGTCTTTTATGTCCGTTGGTGTCAGTTTGATGTATTTAATGTAATGTAGTTTAAAGGAACTGTTGTTTTACTTTCGTTTTCATATTTGAATGGCAATGTTTAACTACTCTGGAGCATTACTTCAAGATGATTTGATTTTCTCAGGATTTTGTGGGAAGATGTGGATGCTGTGTGCGGCACTGCTGGCTCTGGGCTCTGTCAGCTCTGTCAGAGGGGACTCAAAAGCTGTTACAACAACACTGACCACTAAATGGCCGTCTACACCACTCCTGCTGGAGGCCAGGTTAGCTGGAGCACAATGAAGACAGCATGTTTAATATATAGCTACAGTTTAATAATAATAAAAATGTTTTATATTTTACAGCGAGTTCCTTGCTGAAGAGAGTCAGCAAAAGTTCTGGGACTTTGTAGAAGCTAATCAGAATATTGAGAATGATCATGATGGTAATATTTCATCTGAAATCCATCTTTTACTTTTACTTCTTAGACATGAAAAGGCTTGTCAGCCTATGTTATGAAGCCTTTGAGATCGTATGTTTGATATTATATCACAGGAGTGCTGCTGTACTGAATATCATATGTTAAAATATTGCTTTTATGCAGGGTTAGTTCACCCAAAAATCAATCACTCACCCTCATGTCATTTCAAACCCACAAGACTTTCGATCATCTTTGAAACACACGTGAAGATATTTTTAGTGAACTGTCCCTTCAGCCGTTTCAAGACATTCATTAAGATATCGTAAAACAAATCTATACGAATCGAGCGATTTAATACAAGTCTTATGAAGAGACACTATGATGATCAGATGTAATTCATACTTTTTATTTACATATAAACATATATAGTGCAAATATGGTAAACGGAAACTCAAAACCATTTGCTTGACATACAGTACTGGTCAAACGTTTGGAAACATTGCCATTTTTAATGTTTTAAAGAAAGTTAAAGAAGTGTCTTATCAAGGCTGCATTTATTTGATCAAAAATGCAGAAAAATCAGTAATATTGTGAAATATTATTACAATTTAAAATAACTATTTTCTACATGAATATATTTTAAGCTGTAATTTATTTCTGTGATCAAAGCTGAATTTTCAGCATCATTACTCCAGTCTTCAGTGTCACATGATCCTTCAGAAATCATTCTAATATGATGATTTGTTATCAATGTTGGAATGTTTTTATCACCTGTGATACTTTTTCAGGATTCTTTGATGAATAAAAAATACAAAAAATTAACAGCATTTATTTAAAATATAAATATTTTCTAACAATATACACTATTGTTCAAAAGTTTGGGGTCGGTAATTGTTTTTTCTTTCTTTTTTTATGAAAGAAATGAATACTTTTATTCATCAAGGATGTGTTAAATTGATAAAAAAGTGATAGCAAAGATTTATATTGTTAGAAAAGATTTCTGTTTTGAATAAATGCTGTTCTTTTTTAACTTTTTATTTATCAAAGAATCCTGAAAAAGTATCACAGGTTATAAAAACATTCCAACACTGATAATAAATCATCATATTAGAATGATTTCTGAAGGATCATGTGACACTTAAAACTGGATTAATTATGCTGAAAATTCAGCTTTGATCACAGGAATAAATTCTATTTTAAAGTATATTAAAATAGAAAAACCTTATTTTAAATTGTAATAATATTTCACAATATTACTGATTTTTCTGTATTTTTGATCAAATAAATGCAGCCTTGATGAGCAGAAGAGACTTCTTTCAAAAACATTTAAAATAGTCATGTGTCCAATCTTTTGACCGGTACTGTATAAAGCGAGTACATATAAAGCAACATGTAAATGGATCACGTCTCTTCAGAAGACTTATTTAAACCACTAAACCATAATCTCTTTATGAACATTTTGAACCTTTAGAGTTTTGTGTCTTGCAAACGAGGAACAGAAATCTCTTATATGATGGTGAGTAATCGATGACAGAATTTTCATTTTGGGGTGAACTCACTCTTTAATATTAATTTACGTGCAGTTAATGAAAATAGTTCCAACATTTGTTGTGTTGTTGCTCTTGAAACACGTTTGGCCAATCAGATTACAGGGCTGTGGTCTATATTTCAGACACGGATCGGGCTTACTACGATCTGATCCTGAAAAGAGCCAGTGTTCTGCTGAGCCCCGTGCAGCTTAACCTGCTGAAGTTCGCCTTATCGTTGAGGACCTACTCATCCACCGTCCATTCCTTCCAGCAGGTGAGCGGCCATCCCCACCGCTGTGTAATGTAAACTCAGGAGAAAACCAGTTTGACTCAACGTGTTATTTTCTCAACATGCTCTGTTTGTTCATGTAGATCGCATCTAATGAGCCTCCTCCGCCTGGCTGTAAAGCGTTCTTCAATGTACATGGACAGACATCTTGTGACACAGAAAGACTTAAAGTCATGCTGGATAATGCCTTAGAACGGTGAGTCGCCGCAGCCTTCAGTCCAACGTTACCTTACAGCGCACGTGACTGAAAAAATATTGAATGAATTTACAAATTTGCACTTTATTTTAAGGTGACAGTTACACGTTATTACATGTACTTACTGTAGTAATAACAGTATAATCACAAGTATCTAACCCTAAACCAAACCCTAACCCTTACCGTAACTCTATAGTAAGTACATGTAGCTAATTAATATTACTCAGTACTTACCTGAGTAAACTGCAAAAAGACTATTTAAATATGAATTCTGCATGTCTCTGTGTGAATGAATGGCGCAGACACGTGGTTTTTGAAGCACGTGTGACACTCGCAGTGTTTTCAGCTTCTGCCGCGTCACTATATGAGGAATGCATGAACTTCATCTCCAGTGTCACTTCATGAGCATTTCACCATTTCATTTGAGAAAAACTATCGTCATATCGTAAACACACAGAAACTCAAAGGTCTTTACTGCCACCCGTCAAAATAAAAGTTTGGTTTAATTTGAAATAGTGACGGAAATATATTACTGTTGTACAATAGGATTTACCTACATCTCAATGTAATAATAATACTAACACTAACACTAATAATAATAATAGTAAATTATTATTAAAGCTTTATTTTTAAGGAATAAGCACATTTTTTCTTCCATGTTTTAATTTTAACAGTAAAGCTCTGGGGCCGTATTCACAAAACATCTTAAGGCTAAAAGTAGCTCCTAACTTGCCGATTTAGGAGAAACTCTTAAAAATAATGGGCGTGTCAGTGCTAATTTTAGGACTCCTAAATTTTTGCTCTAAGAGTATTTCACAAAGCATTTTAGTGCTAAAATTAGCTCCTAAATCTGTGAAGCGTTAAGAGTAGTCTAGAGGACTCCTAAGTCACTAAGACAAAATCAAAACAGTCCTAAAATGATTGTTGCTGCCAATCCGCCTTAGCAATCCACCCAAAGACACTGTACACCATTGAGGCAATAGCGATAGAGCCTTGGGTGCTGAAGCTTTTCTTCATAAATGCAATACATGTTTTGATTTATAGATTTGAATCTACGATAAAACGCCAAATAATAAATCTTTAATAAATAAATAATAATGCCTGATTACCTGTGGCAGTTGTTTTCACTAGTTCACACTTACAAATGATCAAATAGAGAAAAAAAAAAAAAAAAAAAAAATATATATATATATATAATATGGCGTGCTGTCCAAGGGGATCGAGGGCTCCGAGCTTGGAATTTTGCCCAAATCCAGAGTTCTCCTCATACTCATATCCCCAGCCAGCCGAGAGTGAGGAGCGGGTTGGTGGAGGGATGCAGAAAACTGTTGAGGTAACTATGCGAGTCGGCTCTCGTCTGTGTATATATACCTCCACTCAAGCTGATTAGATAGACCGTTTGAATGTGTTCCTCCAAAACTTTGTTTATAAAACATAATTTGTCACTTGAATTCTGCATTCTCTTGAGATGCAAACATGTAAGAGGCGGACAATTAGCTGAACATATACTAGTTTAATTAGTGACACTTAGCCTATATGGCAACATGATACCTCATTCTACAATATTTCTATGATTAAATCGCTGACAGAGACTCTTCCACCATCAGCCAATCACTGCCATAGCAACGAGGTCAACCCTGCCCTTACTCTTAGCTTAGTTTATTCCTTAGTAAATGTTTGTTCAGCAGCTTTGTGAATAGGCTTTAAGAGAAAACTCTTAGCTAAGAACTTTTAGTGCTATTTAGATGAACTCTTAGTGGTAAGATAAAATGTTTTGTGAATACGGCCCCTGTTGTGTAGCACTTTGTTTGACAAAAAATGTTTAATTTCATATGATTAAAAGATTAATTAAATTAATATTTTATTCCTTCATTTGACTGCCAGAAAAAAAATAAATAAATAACACAACACAGAATTTTCTGAAAAAACAAACAAACAAACAAAACAAATCAAAACATTTCATAGAAATTAATTAAAAAAAAAAAAAAAAAAAAAAAAAAATATATATATATATATATATATATATATATTATGAATTAAATTCTTAAAATTTAATTAAACCATTAAAATGGAATCCAGACAACTTAAAACAGAAAACACTGAATTTGGTAAAAAATAAAATGGAAACTGAGGAAAAAAAAAAAAAAAGTATTCATAAAAAAATATTTCATAGGACCCTAAAAAATTTAATTTTTGTTAAACTTTCAATAAATTGTTGTTAAATTGTAAAAGTTTCATGATTTCAATTAATTAGATATGCTTTTTGATTGTTAAAATTTAATTTAACCATTAAAATGGAGTCCAAAAAATTTAAACGGAAAAAAACGGAATCCAGAAAAATTAAAACGGAAAAAAACCTAATTTAGGAAAAAATAAAACAGATTTCATAGGGTCCTACTCAAAATAAAGTGTTGTCAAATGTTTTAGTTAGTCTGCTGGAGTGACTCACAAAATCCATTTTTAAATGGACAATATCTTTGGGATGCATTAAAGTGTTGTTCATTAGGACAGGAAGTAAATAATGCACTTTCAGATTTGAGTAATTCCATTTGTTATGCTTATTTGAAAGCACTGATTTATTTGACTCTGCAAAGTGATGCCACATAATAGATACATTAGATTAGACTAAAATTAGAATCAATAAGTATAAAATAAGGCAAAGCCATTTTTATTTGTACAGATGCTAGCGAATGAGTCTAAATGTTGGGCATGCTAAATTCCATCTAAAACTACATAAACATTCTTCATAACTATTGCGTATGTGGTTTTCATGTCCTCATATTAATTGAGAGACTACTGTACATTAAACATTTGACATTTTCAAACATACACTTTCCTTTATACAAATAAATGACATTGAACCTATTATAGTACTGATGTTTAAATTGTCCGTTTGTCAGCTAACTTAAACACATCCTAAACTGTTAAATATCATTGATTTTTCTTTTTAGGCCAAAGCCCCACCTGTTCAAAGGTGATCACAAATTCCCCTCTGCCAATCCCGATGCTCCGGTTGTGATTCTTTACGCTGAGATGGGCACCAGAGAATTCTCCAGATTCCATCAGCTGATGCTGGCCAAAGCCAACAAGGGCCTGATCACTTACGTTTTACGCCACTTTCTCTCTGTAAGAATCAAAACCAGGTGAAATCCCAATGCAGTTAAAGTTTTCTTGTCATCTTAAGATGAATAAGTCTTCCATATACCCATGCAGAACCCCAGCAAGAGTAAAGTGCATCTGTCTGGATATGGAGTGGAACTGGCCATCAAAAACCAAGAGTACAAAGCCAAAGATGACACACAAGTTCAGGGTACGACAGCAGTCTTAATAATGTGGTTTAGAAAGAATATTAGTGTAATTTAAAGACTAACAAACTCATTTTCTTTTCTCTTTTCACAGCTGGAGCTGATGCGAATGCCACCTTAATAGGTGAAAATGATCCTGTGGATGAAGTCCAGGGCTTTCTGTTTGGCAAACTCAAGTAACTGAACGTTTCATAAACACAAAACTCTCCATTGACTAAAATGCTTACTTATTTTCGAGATTACATATCTATATATGTTGATAGAACTTATTGTTATATTTGTCAGGACCATTTATCCCGAACTTAAGGAACAGCTGAAGGAGCTCCGGAAGCATTTGGTGGAGAGCACCAATGAGATGGCTCCGCTTAAAGTTTGGCAGATGCAGGGTGGGTGCCAACTATGAAATTCTCATTTAATGCCTTCTTGTTGGATGCTAGTGTTTGTATTAAAGCGGAAGACCTTGAGCAGTCTCTCTTACTGTGTTTTACCACGGTTAAGGGAGCAGAGCCTCTCTTGCCATTGCTTCAATGCATATTGGGCACACTTATAATAATGCCACTACATCAGGGCTCAATTATTATATTACCTGTGACTAAAGGAGCACTCGGGTAGCTCAATTGTCATTCTGACAGTATGCAAACGTGCCGTTTTCCACATTGTTAATTAGCTGTGGTTCTGCTGGCCTTGTGCGGTTGTCAAACACAACTCCCATTAGTCCAGAGCTCATTACTGCTCTATCAAGGTAAACTCATCAGAGACTAGTCACATTTAGCAAAACCTCTGAGCCAACACACACACACACAGAGTTGAACGCAATATTCCCAATAGTACTGAAAAAAGTGCTTTGGCACATCAAATTCATTATATGTAGAATTAAAGAAATTGGCGCAGCGTATACAGGTCATGGCTATTTCAAATGAGATCTTGAATATTTCAAGAGCAGAAATGCAAGTTTGAATGACATTTGCTCTTTATCCTCCTCCTAAAGATCTCAGCTTTCAGACTGCCGCCCGTATCCTGGCAGCTCCCTCTGTGGACGCTCTCACTGTCATGAAGGATTTGAGCCAGAACTTCCCTACCAAAGCCAGGTAAATATCCATCTCTCTATCTATCTATCTATTACAGTCCTAACCAGACATGATAAAGCAACACAATTCTGTTTCTTCTGGGTTTTTGTTTGTTTTCTTGTTTTGACATTTTGTTTTGAAATATAATTTCCCACACAGTTAACCCTTTCCTGAGTGCTTAACTTCACTATGCTGATTTGTGAAATCTTTCTCAGTACAGTTTGGGTCAGTTAACCCTTCCCTAATCCCTAACATCACTATTGTAATTTGTGAAAGGTTTCACATTATAGTTTTGGACAGTTAACCCTTCCCTGAGTGCTTAATTTACCCATTCTGATTTGTGAAATCTTTCACACTGCAGTTTAGGGTTGGGAAATTTTCCGGTTCCGGTTCCGATTCTGGTTCTGCCTAACGATTCCGGTTCCGGTTCCATTAAAATAATTAAACAACTAATAAAAAAATAGTAGTGAGGGAAAAATGCACAATACTCAACTCAGACATTCCTTTTTGTGTTTATTATTCTTGTAAAATGAATTTAACAGAACAAAATCTCAACAAATTCGCTAACACTTTACAATAAGGTTCATTAGTTAAATAAGTTAACTACATTAACATGAACTAATAATGAACTGCATTTCTACAGCATTTATTAATGTTAATTTCAACATTTACTAATGCATTATTAAAATCAAGAGTTGTATTTGTTAACATTAGTTAATGCACTGTGAAGTAACATGAACAAACTGTGAACGGCTGTATTTTTATTAACTAACATTAACAAAGATTAACAAATACAGTAACAAATGTATCACTCATGGTTAGTTCATAAATGAACCTTATTGTAAAGTGTTACCACAAATTAGATAAGATGCTTGAACACACATGTAAGATCCAGACAGGTGAAACAATATTTTTGTGAGTTGGATTCATAAAGACTTGTTTCTGAAAGAATGATTCAGTGATAGACACCTAGTGGCGTAACAATGCAATAGATACAGTCGTTATTTGAAGTACAGTTACTTTCAGAAGGTAGCCTAATTTATTATACATAAACACCAGCGTTTCTATCTGAATGATAAACTTTTGTATACTTCTGTTATAATTGGAATAGGCCTATTTGTCACACAGAAATAATGTGCGTTTGAAAATATTGTTTGTGAAGCTGTTTATAAGCAGTGCGAACGCAGATTTGAATGTTGCAATTTTATTTTGTCAAAGGTTTAATATACACGGGCGAATCGTTGTCATTTAGGAATTAGATCATGTGGGTGATGAAATCGAGAACGTGATCTTTTAAAGATTAATCGTGCAGCTTTGGGCACCTCTCTCTCTCTCTCTCTCTCTCTCTCTCTCTCTCTCTCTCTCTCTCTCTCTCTCTCTCTCTCTCTCTCTGCATTGTAATCTGGCGTATATGAGTAGCGTAAGGGATTTTCAGTGCATTCATTGCTATAATATTCATGATGTGAGATGTCTCTATTAAAGGATACGCTCCCTGCAATTCGCCCACCCATCGCACCAGAACCGTTTTCGGAACCGAAACTTAGAAATCTTGCACAGTTCTGGTTCTTTTCAAAAAACACTACCGGTTCCGGATGAGAACCGGTTCTCGGTTCCCAACCCTACTGCAGTTTTGGTCAGTTAACCCTTCGCTAAGTGCTTAACTTCACTGTTCTGATTTGTAAAAACTTTCAAAAGTACAGTTTTGGTCAGTTAACCCTTCCTTGAGTGCTTAATTTAACCATTCTGATTTGTGAAATCTTTCACAGTACAGTTTTAGTGAGTTAACCCTTCACTGAGTGCCGAACTTCACTATTGTGATAAATGAAAAATTTCACAGTACATTTCTTTTTATCAGTTAATCACCCCTGAGTCCTTAACTTCACTAGTGTGATTTGTGAAAGGTTTCACAGTACAGTTTTAGCCAGTTAACCCTTCACTGAGTGCATAACCTTACTATTCTGATTTGTGAATGATTTTTGAAATGCACAAAGAGGACAGTGCAGTGAGAAACACTGAAATGCAATAAAAGGTGATTGTGAAAGTGATTTTGTATTAACGCGGTCTGCGTGTTTATTGGAAATAGACGTTAAACATGAAGAATGTCTATTTTTCTGACTAGCGGACTTATGGACAAGTGCTTTGCTGTGAAAAATCAAGCAAGTCAAGATGAAACTGGTTTCAGTCTTCTAAGTGTCCAACTTTTGGAGCTGTACGCATTGTAAAATTAAGAGTCACTATGAAAAAAAAAAACAGATTTCGGAGCAGAGGACTGTGTCACCTGAATTCACAAATCATAAAGAATGACATGTGATATTATGTGCATGTTTACGACAGCACACTGCGGATTTATAGTAAAATGAAATCTGAATATCAAACTGCAAACTGTAGTCGGTATGGATTTTTGCCGATAACCGATTACTGGAACAAAATCAATCAATCGGTTGACCTCTATAACACGTAACATTGTATTTTTGGCTCGGAATTATATGTTTCTATGCCAAATCCGTCAGCAACACTATCAAGACTGATATGAATCTGCCGCAGTCAGGTGTTACCGTAGTCACATGGTACAAGTCGGAGCTCCCAAAAAAATCTCAGTTTGTAAATTGTAATTATGAGTTCTACGAGGTCATGAACATTTCACAAGTCGTAATCTCGTAATTATGGTAATTACAACATGGCGTGAACGCACCTTTAACATTGAATATCTTCTGATTGGCTGAGATTTTATCACTTCGCACAGCGTTTTACTTTCAGCGAAAGTATGTGCCGTGCTTTTGTGTGGCGTGCTATTTATAAGCCACTTTTCTGTGTTTATTCATTAATTCCTCATTGGCTCTGTAGTTTTTCCTGTTCATAAATTCAGAGCGCTCAAGTCATCAGAAAGTTTACTCCGAGCTTGAAGTTTTAAAAGGAAAAGAGAGACTTAACTGCTGTCCAAGGTTTAATTAACACTTTAAGAAAAAAATAAATAAAAAAATAATCAACCCAACAGCAGTTATGAAAATAATATGCTTTATTGGACCCAGACAGTGCAGCCACAGCTGTTTTTTTTTTTCTTTTTTCTTTTTTTTCTCGGGCAAATGTATTTTAAATGTGCCGCCCACCCTAAAATGCAATTTTGTTAAAGTGATCCTTGACATTGTGGAGTATAATAAGCAGTCATGTTTCGCCCAGAGCAGTTAACTGCAGCTCTGACTCATCGACTCTAAAGAGAGAGTCTTTTTGCATGTATTTTTCAAAGCTTTCTGAATGCAGACCTGCATGACGTCAGTGAAAGCGTTCTCATCTAGTTAAACAGCGTTGATTAAAACAGTCAGCGCAGACATTTTTATGCAGATTATGGTAGGCGTGCGTTCAAGGTTTGATTATAATGAATCACCATGATGAACTAATGAATCATTTTCAGTACAACAGCTCACATTTCTCTCTCCTCTCTCAGGTCCTTAACAAAAACGGCGGTTAATTCAGAGATCCGTAAGGAGATCGAGGAAAATCAAAAGGTGAGGGCCGCCATTGTCCTTTTCCCCTCATGTTTCCTCAAAGCTGTGGCGTCAGCAGGTATTCTCATTCATCTGCACTGCTGAGATAATGGATTCAAAGAAGAAACCCAGTCAAGTCAAGTGTTTTTGCCTCATAGTTCTTTACGATGATTCTCTGTTCCCGTGTATTAAAACCGGTGGACGTCAGTTCAGACTCATTCCTCTACATCCCTCTGCTTGTTTTCTTCCCGTTCCTCTGTATCGGAACGTGTGTAAATGCTTTTGTTTTGTCACCGAAAAGGAAATGAATGAAGTAATTGCGGCAAATGTGGTTTATACGTGGCTTCGTTCATTGTTTCGGTCATTTCCTTTCTGTGATTAAAGCCGTTTCTTGCCTCCCGTAATGAGGACGTGTAACGGACCTGCTCCTCATTCCTCACTGTAATTGCACGCTGGGAAACATGACGAATAGAGGCTCTTTAAGTTTCTCTAACGAGCTCCCTCGCTCTAATGCATGTGCCTTTAGCGAATAACAAACATGAGTGCCGTGGATAAAAGCATGAATATATAGAGTAGAAATGGCCTGAGGCTCAAAAGAGTCTGTTTGAATTATAGATCATATTGAGCATCTCTTTCAACTTCTGTTCTGCTCTGTGAAGTGACAGAAACATATGTTTCATCCTGGGATTAGCAGCCCGCAGGTCTTCGGAGGTTATATTAAAGATAATTATGAGTTTGTCATAACTAATGTGCCATATTCTCATGTCTCCTCTAGTATTTTAAGGGAACGTTAGGGCTCCAGCCAGGAGACTCGGCTCTGTTCATTAATGGACTCCATATTGACCTGGATGTGCAGGATATTTTCAGGTAACATCTTTTTTAAAGTAGTTTATTTCTTTTATTTGTTAGTGGATATCTAACAACTGCATTTGTAAAATATTGGAAATGTTACTGAATTATTATATTATATTATATTATATTATATTATATTATTATAAACACACAACAATTATTATATTATTTTATTATATTATTTATATATAATTGGCAAAAGTCTAAAAATGATAATTATAATAAATATTTAACAAAAATAAGAAAAAATATTTAATATTCGAAATATTTAAAAAATTGTCGTCAAAGATATTTTTTCCTATTTTAATATATTTTAAAACGTAATCTATTTTTTAAGTAGATAATTTCTTTTATTTGTTAATGGATATCTAATTGCAATTATAAAATATTGGTGAAAAAGCGAATTATTATATTATATTATATTATATTATATTATATTATATTATATTATATTATATTATATTATATTATATTCATTATTTTATTATATTTATATATAATTGGCAAAAGTCTAAATGACTTTAAATGATAATTAAATTATTAACAAAATAAGAAAAATTATTTAATATTTGACTATAATTTCATGTACACTATCGCTCAAAAGTTTGGTGTCAGTCAGATTTTTTTTTTTGAATGTTTTTGTTTTAATATGCTGATTTGCTGCTCAAGAAACATTTTACATAATTGCATTATTATCCGTGAGTGTTACTTTACATTATTATCTTCTAGTATATATATTTATAGTGTATATATTTATAGTGTGTGTATATATATATATATATATATATTTTTTTTTATAATTATATACAGTATATACTGTGTTCAAAAGATCAGAATTTGTTTCAAATGTAAATCTTCTGTAACATTATAAATGTTTTACTGTCACTTTTGATAAATCTAATGCATCCTTGCTGAATAAACACATTAATTTCCTAAAAAAAAACTTTACCATAAAACGAGATGTGTTTGTTGATATTTATCATGTGTTTTTGCAGCATTTTTGATGTGTTGAGGAATGAGGCGAGGGTCATGGAGGGTCTGCGCAGTCTGCTCATCGACACACCCTACATCCACGACATCCTCAAACTCAACGTCCAGCCCTCGGACTCGGACTATGCCGTGGACATCCGCAGCCCTGCTGTTAACGTGAGCAACATGTTTTGTTTTCTTTTTCTGTTTTCTGAGAGAGAGAATAGAGAATAATCCATCTTTCTCTCTTTCTCCAGTGGATTAATAACCTGGAGACAGACGGCAGGTATGCGTCCTGGCCCTCTAATGTGCAGGAGCTGCTGCGGCCCACCTTTCCTGGAGTCATCCGACAGATCCGGAAGAATTTCCATAATCTGGTGAGTGTCGCAGGTGCTGTGTAAACATTGCATTGTGCGACAAGTTCCTTCAGTCATTAACTATTCACAATGTAAACCCCACATAGATCTGAATCATTTAACCGTGTGTGTGTGTGTGTGTGTTTCGTTCTCACAGGTGATGATTCTGGATCCGACCCATGTGAACACAGCTGAGCTGATCAGCGTGGCTGAGATGTTTTACAGCAACAACATCCCACTCAGGTCAGTCTGAACAGAGGCCCAACATTATTACAAGAACATGACTAATGTTTCAGCTGTGAATTAATGTCAGAGCTGTGGCACAGTGGCAACGCACTCGCTCCCCAAGGAAAGCAGGTTCAAATCTGGACACTTTCAGATGTCATTCTCACCTCTCCGTTGAACTGTTTTTCTGTGTCTCTCAATATATAATAAAGGCATAAAAGCCCCTTAAAAAGTATCCAACTTAAAGGGATAGTTCACCCAAAAATGAAAATTATCCCATGATTTACTTACCCTCAAGCCATCCTAAGTGTATATGACTATCTTCTCTCAGACGAACACAATCAGAGTTATATTAAAAATATCCTGACTCTTCCAAGCTTTATAATGGTAGTGAATAGGGGTCGAGATTTTGAAGTCCAAAAATCTATGCATCTGTCCATCATAAAAGTAATCCATACGGCTCCAGGGGGTTAATAAAGGCCTTCTGAAGCGAAGCGATGGGTTTTTGTAAGAAAAATATCCATATTTACATCTTAATAAACTATAATAACTAGCTTCTGACAAAAATTCATACGCAAGTTGACTTACGGCGGAAGTGTGACCTCTGACCCGACTCATGTCGTAGGAGTAGGTGAGAGTAGACACTGTTCGGGCAACAAACTCAAGCTTGTATCCTCGTATCCATGACCGGTGTTTTGTTTTGCTCTATCCTCTGCACTTCTGCGTTTGTCAATGCGTCGGGTAAGGGGTTATGCATCCGCCGTGAGTCGACTTGCGTATGGATGTTTGCCAGAAACTGGTTATTACAGTTTATTAAGATGCAAATATGGATATATTTCTTACAAAAATCCATCGCTTCACTTCAGAAGGTCTTTATTAACCCCCTGGAGTCGTATGGATTACTTTTATGATGTATGGATGAGCTTTTTTGGGCTTCAAAATCTCGACCCCCATTCACTACCATTATAAAACTTGGAAGAGCCAGGATATTTTTAATATAACTCTGATTGTGTTCGTCTGAAAGAAAATAGTCATATACACCTAGGATGGCTTGAGGGTGAGTAAATCATGGGATAATTTTCATTTTTGGGTGAACTATCCCTTTAATCATCCTGAAGATTGTTTTTTTTTTTTGTAAATAAACTCTCTCATTTAGGCTTAAAGTGGCTGGTCGTCTCTGTAAGCTGTCAGTGGAGCTGTTGTGATTCTCTGTTTCTGTCTGTCTGCAGGATTGGAGTGGTGTTTGTGGTTAATGACTCTGATGATGTTGATGGGATGCAGGATGCTGGTGTGGCTCTGCTTCGAGCTTTCAACTACATCGCTGATGACACGGACAGCCAAATGGCCTTTGACGCCATCGTATCAGTAAGTCAGCATCATCACCAGTGCTTCGTACAACACCAATTTAGATTCAGAAGTAGGTGGTATTGGGGGAGCAATTGACAAAATCAGTGAGTGCTCAGTATTTCTGGTCTGTTTTTCCAAAAGAGAAAGACTATGAATTTTAAATGTATATCAGCTACAAGTGAATTTTGTATTTGTTTAGGAGCACACTCAAATCTAATAGACGTGGACTAAAAACCACAAACATGTTGATGTAGGGATGTGTTGTGATCATCTTCTGTCTCTCAGATGTTGAACAGAGTTCCCAGCGGAGGCAAGCTGAAGGTGGAGCATGTGGTGGGTGTGTTGGAGAAGAGATATCCGTATGTAGAGATCAGCAGCATCCTGGGGCCCGACTCTGCCTACGACAACAACAGAAAAGTGAGGAATTTGTTTTTCTAGTGTGTATGCTTTAAATATTTCAGCAGTACCTCATCTCAGATGTCATATTAATGCCGAAAGAGAAAAAATATAGTGGATGTGATAATGTTTGGTCAACTGTAGAGATGTAACTGTCAGCCAGAGGTGGTTCCTGCGCTAATCGCTCTTTCTAGCAGTAACTATAACCCTTATTGAGGTAATATCTTCTCTGTCTCCACAGGAGGGAAAGGCATATTATGAACAGACTGGTGTTGGCCCGCTGCCCGTGGTGTTGTATAATGGAATGCCTTTACAGCGTGAGCAGTTGGACCCCGATGAACTCGAGACCGTTGTCATGCACAAGATCCTGGAGACCACCAGCTTTTTTCAGCGCACCGTCTATCTGGTGAGAATTACATGTCTGTCACCCATAGTCTCTGTAGCTGCACATTACTTTAAAAAGTAGCACATTATATTACTGCACTGTTTCTAAAAAATAGCTAAAACGTATCACACGTCACTCGATACTGAAATATCTGAAATGCTTCCAATACTCATTTCCCACAGAATAGTTACACGACACCAGCTGCTCTTTCTCTCTCATCTCTCCGACAGCGAGTTGGCACACAAACCGCCTCGTTTCATTTGCTCCAGATGAATATTGTTGGTGTTACAGGGCTTGAATTTCGGCGTGGGATTGCGCGTATTGCGCATAATTTTACTCATTCCCGCAGATTTTGTTCTCACACCCAGTGTGCGCCACATAAAGCCGCCTCTCAGTACTAAATTGAGTCCTTTTTCACTGATCATTGCACTTAAACAGTCAAATACACACAAAATAATGTCAAAATGCCGGTCTTGGTGAGTATTCACGTAAACACAGTCAGTAATTTTTGAAGTGAATGTAAACAGTTGAGAAAGAAACGCATGTGTAACAGTATAATGGATCCGTGCGTCAGCTCTTAAAGTGACAGCAGCCTAATAAACCTGCTGACAGGTCTTGACATTAAAGGATTAGTTCACTTCTGAATTAAAATTTCCTGATAATTTACTCACCCCCCATGTCATCCAAGATGTTTATGTCTTTCGTTCTTTAGTTGAAAAGAAATTAAGATTTTTGAGGAAAATATTCCAGGATTTTTCTCCATATAGTGGACTTCACTGGGGTTCAACGGGTTGAAGGTCCAAATGTCAGTTTCAGTGCATCTTCAAAGAGCTCTACATGATCCCAGACGAGGAATAACAGTCTTATCTAGAGAAACCATTGGTTATTTTCTAAAAAAATAAAAAAAATTATATACTTTTTAACCACAAATGCTTGTCTTGCACTGCTCTGTGATGCTCCATGCATTACATAATCATGTTGGAAAGGTCACGCGTGACGTAGGTGGAAGTACCGATTCAGAGTCTACAAAGAGAACGTGCAAAGACTAAGTCAAACGCCCTTTACAAAAAAAAGTAAAACAACGATGTCGGACGATTTTGAAGTTGGAGGAGAAAATGAGATGGAGTTTTTCGCCCTACCGCGGTACTTCCGCCTACATCACGCGTGACCTTTCCAACATGATTACGTAATGCGTTGCATATCGCAGAGCAGTGCAAGACGAGCATTTCTGGTTAAAAAGTATATAATTTTTAAATTTTTTTTAGATAATAACCAATGGTTTCTCTAGGTAAGACTCTTATTCCTCGTCTGGGATCATGTAGAGCTCTTTGAAGCTGCACTGAAACTGACATTTGGACCTTCAACCCGTTGAACCCCAGTGAAGTCCACTATTTGGAGAAAAATCCTGGAATGTTTTCCTCAAAAACCTTCATTTCTTTTCGACTGAAGAAAGAAAGACATAAACATTTTGGATGACATGGAGGTGAGTAAATTATCAGGAAATTTGAATTCAGAAATGTGAACTAATCCTTTAATGTCAAGCCCTGTATAGAGAGAGCGAGTTTATTTATTTATTAATGCGTTTATTTTTGCATTTATCTGAAGTACGGTTCAGGCTTATTTATTATCAGTGTCATCTTTTGAAATGCTTTCCATAATCCTTTCAGGGTGAGCTGAACAGTGACCATGATGTGGTGGATTTTATCATGAATCAGCCCAACGTGGTCCCACGAATCAATTCCAGAATCCTGAGCACCAGCAGGAATTATCTGGACCTCTCTGCCACCAGTGAGTTCTTGCCTGACTGTGTTCTTAAAAAAACTTGTGTTTCCTCAGTGTTTTGCTGCTCTGCAGTTCTTTCCTGTTGAATCATAAATAGCTTTTCTTTCTGTAAACGAGCTAGTTTTAGAAATACAACACGTATGCTCTCTCAGGAATGAATATCTGCCTCTTTGGGAATCCTGTGCTAAATGTCTTGTTTGTTCTTGAAAGCCCATTTATTTACAAAGACGTACAAATGAGAACGCGGAAATGATATTCATAAACTACTTTGTTTTTGCAAGGAATATGAAACTGAATTTGAATAGCTTTTGAATAGTATATTTGCAGGAAGCTGAGAAAAAAAAGACTCATTTCAATCTGAACTCAAATAGCACTCGATGTTCAGAAATAGCTGCATTCGAAATGACTTTGGTTAGATTCAATTATGAATATGAATGTACCTCTAACTGAGAACAAAGCACGACCTTGTTTTCATTTTCTCCCCAAGTGTTTGCCATCACCTGATCTCCAAAAAAAACAAGTCTCTTCTTTTCCAGATAATCATTTTATTGACGAATATGCACGTTTCCTCTTTCTGGACACCAAAGACAAGAACGCAGCGGTGGCCAACAGCATGAACTACATGACAAAGAAAGGTGAGGCGATTTGCTGCTATTGATCTCCATGAGAAACACTCTGGCCTACATAAACATGAACAATGGAGGGTTTCTCTATGGAGCCTTTAATGAAATCTGTCTTTCTTGGCTGGTTCTGCCCATCTTACATTAATTGCCTGGTGAACACTGCGGTTTTGAGAGAAATTTCAGAAATCGTCAAAGATTTTTGTCTTAAGAGAGTTTGGCAGTCTAGGTTTGCCAAGTGTGACATGCTCACTGAGAAATAGTAATTGATACCAAATTGTTTTCTATATCATATGCAACAAATATCTCATTATTTAGTGTTCCTTTTGAGTTATAATAGTTCACTTTGGAGAATGAACAGTCACATGCAAATGGAGATGACGGACATGGATTTGTGAATTATATCAACCAGTCAACACTGTCTATTGTGACCAAAGTCTTGACTGGCATATTTGACACTGTCTGACATAAAAGACAGTTAATGTCATATAGTCTGCTTTGGCCTCATTAGGGCTGTGTGATTAATTTTGATTTTATTTTTCGATTTAAATTTTGGCTTCCAGCAATTATGAAAACAAGATAATTGAGGTATTATTAATTATGTAGTTATTGTGCCACATTACATCCAGCGCACCTTCCTTTCCTTCACAGCGGTGCACTTTCTTAACATCCAAATCAGCTGAATAAGTGTGTTGTAAAATGCAGTTTACTGCTGCTAAACTGCAGGACTTGCTTGATATTTAACAGTGTTATTAAAAGCGCTTTAAGCCACGAAAGAGACGCTTTTCCCCAGGGAAAAATACTGTGGGCTTCGGATACATGCCTAAAAGGTCATATAGCCTAGACACAAAAATTCTGAAATGCCGTTTTGGCGAGTATCCTAGTAAACACAGTCGGTTATGTCTTAAGTAAATGTATACAGTTGAGAAAGAAAACACGTGTGTAACAGTATAATGGATCAGTGCAGCTCTTAAAGTGACGGCAGCCTAATAAATCTGCTGCTGTCATTAATGTTAATCAAACAACAAAAGACAAAGAGAAAATCACTGGCTGCTCTTGAATGAATAACATAAGTAGTTTTAATAAGGATTAGTCTATATTTAATGTATACAGCAGTGTTATTTTACATTTCATTACTTTATTCAGTTTCTGTTGTACGCTATTACTTATTCGTCATAATTCGTCTCTTTGTTGTTATTGTATTGCTGACTGTTTACTTGTCTTCTGTAACTGATTTGAGTACCTTTTACTTACATAATAGGGCATCTTTAAACAGGAAAAAGCGTCCTAGAAACCAATTCTGAAGAATAGAACCAGGAAAATGTGCATTTACACAGACAGTTTAATCCTGTTTTGATCTGGCATAAATGCATTTACACAGGAATTAAACTAGTGGGGAAAATAACATTTTTAACAAAAATGAATTCTATAAAATTAAGGTTTAAAATTAAAAATAAATATAAATACAAAATGAGAAATAAATACAAATATGAAATTGGAAATTAATAAGAATTTTAAGATTTGGCAAAGGCTGCAAATTATCTGAGTTATTCAACCCTTTTCGGGTATTTTCATGAAAATAAAGTACATTTATAATGCAATGCTAATCAACATAGCCTTTATCACAGTAAATACTATGAAATAATATGTTGTGTCTTATTCTGTGTAAGAAGCCACATCATCTCACAGACGGATGTTTTCAAACACTCAACTGATGTTATGGAGTGAGTTTGGAGTAAAAACATGTCATTAAATGTTGTCTTTTGTTGGACAAGAGGTTTATAAATGCTTCTCATGTTTGGAAAGATGTTTGACGCCTGTTGCTTTTTCAAAAGCACGTTATAAGCGACTCAAATTAGCAGTGATTTCAGATGGAGCAGCATTTATTACTGATCACAGAGCCGTGCTTCACTGACCAGCTGCGCGTAAAATAAATCACAGGCTTTGCGATTTTACAATTGGTTTAAGCGCGATTTCGAGTTAATTTTTAGTAATCGTGCAGCCCTGCTTAGGGCAGCATTATTTTGTGCTCCATTTACACTGAACCAAAACCGCATTGTGTCACCTTTGATTCTAGGGGCTGAGGTGGGTCAGATCCGGTATATTTTAGGTCTTCTTTTATGTGGCATTGTGTATTTACACAGAATTTTGAACAGGCACAGAGCTGGCTTAACTCTGCTGTGTAAAGATGCTATTAAGTATTAGTTTTTCAATGGTGTCTCCAGAATGTGTCTGTGAAGTTTCAGCTCAAAATACCCCACAGATCATTTATTATAGCTTGTCAAATTTGCCCCTATTTAGGTGTGAGCAAAAACATATCGTTTTTGTGTGTGTCATTTTAAATGCAAATGAGCTGCTGCTCCCGCCCCCTTTCCAGAAGAGGGCGGAGCTTTAACAGCTCGCGCTTCGGTTGCTCAACAACAACAAAGCTGGAGAATGTCACGCAGCCATTTTTGCCATAATCGAGCAGCCCTAGGCCTCATTGTATATTATCTGATAGGCAACACTCATGGAGAACAGAAACAACTACAGCGTACACCTGACTTTAGACACAGAAAACTAAATATATCTGTCTGTCTTTATTTGTTTCTTCATTTCTCTTTTCTTGAATGCTGTTTTCAGGGATGTCAACCAGGGACGTTTCCGGTAATTGCATTGAGCTGTTATACTCACTTAACTGACGGCCCACTTCCCATAGATCTCATCTAAACGTAGTGCAAATGTTGTTAGAAAACTCCTACATTACTGTCATTAACATAACACTCTCTGTTGCTTGAAGGAATATTCTGGGTTATTCAAAACTTGATGTCTGTGTACCACATCTGCGGCATGCTGTCGATTACCACAGGAAACAATTTTGACTCTGTCTCACAGTTTGTGTACACAAATGGGAAATACATTTACAGGAATACACTTATAGTGTGCAAAACATCTATAAATATTTAAAGGGGACCTATTATGCCCCTTTTTACAAGATGTAATATAAGTCTCTGGTGTCTCCAGAATGTGTCTGTGAAGTTTCAGCTCAAAATACCCCACAGATCATTTATTATAGCTTGTCAAATTTGCCTCTATTTGACTGTGAGCAAAAACACACAGTTTTTGTGTGTGTTCCTTTAAATGCAAATGAGCTGCTGCTCCCGGCCCCCTTTTCAGAAGAGGGCGGAGCTTAAACAGCTCACGCTTCAGTCGTTTAACAACAAAAAAGCTGGAGAATCTCACGCAGCCAAAATGAGGATTGTCAGTAACGGTGTTCAGCCTTACATTGTTCAAACCGGAGTCGACACTGATGGAGAGACTCAGGAAGAAGTTAGAATGAAACTGGAAGTTGCTATGAAAACAAATGGAATAATTAATGTTATCGCTTGAACAAAAACACAAGCTTCATATTCTGAAATGTTCTAGACTTCCATAAGTACATTCCTGCAAATAAGCGTTTATTGTTTTTGTTTCTTCAAAATATACTGAGAATGAGCCTAAATTATTGACAGCATGCCACTGATGTAAATGTCCCAGAATATTCCTTTTTAAGTGTGTCTGCAAGTCTGTTTTTTGTTGTTGTTTTCTTTTAACAGTTTTCTGAAGCTTGCTATTGATTTACGCACAGCTGTGCATTTGTCATCTGTCCGAACTGTCACCGTGTGATGGATGAAAGAGAATCTCCTTCTATCCTGTGGTCCCCTGTAATATCTTTCTTTTACAAACGTTTACAGGTTTATATCTAGGTTGAAATTGCCTGTCTGTCTTTGTGTGCCGCTTGGGCACTTCAGAAACTCCTTTTCGATTGTTAAAGCAAGAATCCTTTCAGTTCCTCACATCATTTTCACTCACCTCTTTAGATTGCATGAGGACGGCATGTCTCGGCTGTGTAATTTCCTTAAGCTCATGTGTCTGTTCTTCAATGACTTGCAGATGATGGCATCATCCGTCCAGTGACTTTCTGGGTAGTAGGAGACTTTGACCAGCCCTCGGGACGCCAGCTGCTGTATGATGCGATACGTCACATGGTAGGCCAATGTCACTGAGCCAGTTAATGTCAATGTTAGCTGTACAGAAAAATACAGAAAAACTGTAATAATGTGAAATATTATTACATTTTAAAATAATTTGAATATACTTTAAAATATAATTTATTTCTGTGATGCAAATATATAAATATATAAATCTTTTCTAACAATATGAGTCTTTACTATCACTTTTTATCAATTTAAAACATCCTTGCTGAATAAAAGTATTAATTTCTTTCATAAAAAGAAAAAAAATTACTGACCCCAAACTTTTGAACGGTAGTGTATATTGTTACATAATATTTCTATTTTAAATAACTGCTTTTCTTTTTTTGCTTTTTATTCATCAAAGAATCCTGATAAAAGTATCACAGGTTATAAAAAATATTGCACAGCACAACTGTTTCCAACATTGATAATAAATCATCATATTAGGATGATTTCTGAAGGATCATGTGACACTGAAGACTGGTGATGCTGAAAATTCAGCTTTGATCACAGGATATAAATTATATTTTAAAGTATATTAGAATAGAAAAACATTATTTTAAATTGTAATAATATTTCACAATATTACTGATTTTTCTGTATTTTTGATCAAATAAATAGTCATGAGTCCAGTATTTTGACCGGTACTGTATGTGTTTGCGCAATAAGGTTATAACTTTTTGATTATTTTTTAAATAAAAGATTTCCTGTATCCTGAACTAATCAATGTTTTTTTGCAAAAGTTCAATGAAAAAGGCTATACTTTCTTATAAAAGGTCACCCCAGATAAAAAATTGAAAAAACTAAGACTTTCTGGACTGTTGAGAACTTTCTGCAATTTTCTAGAACTATTTTTCTAGAACAATCCAAATCTTGGTATACATATATTTATAGGAAAATAGTGGAAAATCCCACTGGACAGTTCATTTTATTCTTCCATAATTTTGTATATCAATTTTTTTACAAATTAAATTTTAATATGTATTTAGAGGCACATTCAAGCACAAATATATATTTAATTTAATTAAAATGTTTTATTTATTTCATCTTATTTTATTTTTGCTGCATTCACATGGTTACGAATATTTTTTTCTTGGCATTTGGTGAATGTTAATTTTAGACATGCATATGTTCTGTGCTGAATAATGTTCATTAGTTTTTTTTTTATATTTCTTTTTGGCTCTATTTTGTTTCTATTACAGTTTTAATAATCAGTTTTAGTATTTTTAGTACTTAATTTATTTCAGTTAATTGCCAAGGCAATATATATAATTTTAATTATTTTATCTAATATTTATATTTTGTTTTGTTTCAGCTTTATTTCACTTAATTTTTCATTAGTGTTAGTAATCAGTAACAACACTGGATATTTTAACCTAGCATGCCATTTATATGCATTTATATAACAGCTCCATTTATACAACTCTAACCTTTAAATGTTTGTCACAGAGTGGGAAAAACAAGTCTGAACTAACCATAATTTGTTTTCTTTTTTTAACTTTAGAAAACCAGTAATAATGTACGATTAGGAATGATCAATAATCCCAGCGAGAACACATCTAATGAGAACAGCCTGATTGCTCGAGCCATATGGTCAGCTATGCAGACCCAAACCTCCAACAACGCCAAAAACTTCATCACCAAAATGGCTAAAGAAGAGACGGCACAGGCTCTTTACGGAGGGAGTGACATTGCGGAGTTTGCTGTCGGGGTAAAATAAGCTCTCCTGTAATTCGTTTACAGTTGTGATGGATTATTTGCTCAGGGTTATTTCACTGTTCCTGCTGCGAATGTCACTTTTTAACTGCAGAATTTAATATAGAACCAATTTAACCAGATCCTTCTGCATTTTTCTGCACTACAGGGCATGGATGTTCCTCTGTTTAAGAGTGCATACGAGTCCTCCAATGTGAACTTCCTGTTGGCTCACTCTGCCTACTGCAAGGATGTCCTCAAACTGAAGAAGGGCCAGAGAGCTGTGATCAGTAATGGAAGAGTAAGTTAGATGATAGCTGTATAGCAAGACTTCTGATACTGTGAAAGCTGCTTTTATTTAGCTTCCTGTTTTTCTCTGCAGATCATTGGTCCATTGGAAGAAGGGGAGGTCTTTAACCAGGATGATTTTTTGCTTTTGGAGAGCATTATCCTAAAGACATCAGGGGAGCGCATCAAGGGCAAGATTCAACAGCTGGGCATGGTAGAAGACAGGTATGCTAGACCAATCCAGTTACAGATGCTTTCGTTTATGTATTCAAATCAGATTGCATGTATAACCAATAGCAGAGCTCCATGTCAGAGCTGTGGAAGGATTACGATGCATTACACATGTACTCTCTGCAGTAATTACTTCCTCTTAATGAAGTGTGTCCGTCTGCCTTGAAGACGGAGACGTAATAAACGTTGCGTTTTATGTGTATTTACTGGAAGAGCAGACTGAGTCGGTGACACCATGTTCATTATCCTCTCAGTAAACTTTTAGAGGGCTGATTATTGAAGTGTTGGCTGTAATAGAGGAGGCAGTGATTGTCTTTATCAGCGCTTGAATCTGGGTCTCGGTGAGAGAGTTTGAACAAACTTTGCCATTTGCTCAGCTTTGGTGGCACTCTTGTGGGCAATACCAGTTCGGATCTAGTTTCTTATCCTCTCTCTATTATGTGCGTCAATAAAAGTGACAAAAATAAATAACAATATAGCTGCAAACAGCAATTATCAGGGTTCAAGCGCTTTAAAGCCTTTAAGCACATGCGTAAAAAGGTATTATGTTTTATTTAGCAAACATGTAACCACTTAGATCATAGATTGCAGACCATTTACAGCCAAAACGGGCAATTTATTAAGGAAATATATGGTTTTTAAAGCTTTTTAGCAGTTATAAAAACCAAAAACCTAGGACTAGTTTGCAAAAGTAGGTTTTTAAAATAATCTCCAATATTTAACGAACGATTCAATGGACAGCGGCGATCCTAGAGGCAAAGTTTCTCAGTATGAGGAGTTCTACCATATGGTATGATTGTCTGACAGCTGCTCAAACTTCATTGGCCGGCGGCGGCAGTGTTTTTCGAGATATGTGAGTGTCCTCGTAGACAATCGTGGCGCCTTGGACAAAGACATCTCATGCCAGTTTTCAAATCAATCGGATAGACTGTTGCATAGCCATAAACGTTTTTGTGTTTGTTTATTTTTTCTTTCATTTATAGCGCCACCAAGTGGCCAGTTGCCACGTCCTTTTTCAAGCGACCACAGACCGAACCCATACATGTGTGTACCAATTTTGGTGAAATTATCTCATTCCGTTCAAGAGCGACAGCCGTTTTGGTAAAAGTGGCCCACTTTGAACGTTTTGGCGTCCCATCGCGGATGTGAATCGATATTTGGACAGACTTCAGAGATTCTCTCTGCAATGGTTTGGTTCCGATCGGGCCAAAAACCTACAACTAAAATCCAAAATACCCTAAAATTCCCATAGATTCCGAGACATATGTTTTGTCCGCCTTCAGCCAAGGATTCCAATGATATAAGACACAGCCTGCAATGAGCGGTTTAGGAGTTATGAGCCATTACATACTTTTGACCATTGTAGCGCCCCGTCAGGCCGATCGGGACGAGCCATGGTGACGTTGTAGACAGTGTGAGTACTACCAGCCCTCAAAGTTTACGGTTTGGTCTGTTCGATCACCTTTAGGGGAAAATGATGATCCTCAGCAAAATTCTTTTCAAACTGATTTGTTCTGACGTTTCTGAATGTGACGACATGGAAAAACATTTGCATTCATTCATGTGTAGAGTAGATTTTGGGACTTAACCTGAATGTGTTTGTGTTGTGTGTGTTGTGATTTAGAGCTAGTGATCTGGTGATGAAGGTGGACGCCCTGCTGTCCTCCCAGCCCAAAGGTGAGGCCCGGATTGAGCACACTTTTGCAGAAGACAGATACAGGTATGTCGCTTATTTTTTCTCATCATCTTTAAATCTGTAGAATTCATTTGTCAACTTCTTCCTCTCCATTCCTTTTCACAGCGCTGTGAAGATCAGACCAAGGGAAGAGGAAGTGTACTTCGATGTTGTAGCTGTTGTGGATCCGGTGACCAGAGATGCTCAGAAACTGGCACCCCTCCTCCTGGTGAGAACTTCAGCACACCTTCACTTTAAAGGAGAGTTTACCCCCAAAATTAAAATTACTCACCCTGATGTTGTTCCAAACCCGTAAGATTTCCGTTCATCTTCAGAACACAAATGAAGATATTTTAAATGAAATGAGAGATTTCTGTCCCTCCATGGTGTTTTTACACTTTACAGCAAATCAAATCCTTGTTTAATATTAGCCAAAAGACATTTAATTCAAATGTTCACTTAATATTTAACATTTGGCCACTTCTTTGCTACATCCACAGTAATTTCTTCAACAAAAATATGGACATCAAAACATGCAAATTTAGAATGAGGGTTTAAACTTTTATTTTGAAATCACGAGGATCAGTTTGCATATTTAAACAAAAAAAAACATGATAGTAATTGACAGGATTTTCATTTTTGGGTGAAGTATCCCTTTGAGTTACACAAGACAGCCATGTGGAAGCAGATGGTTGAGTTACCGAATCTACCTGCAGGGGCTGGACTGGACCATGCTAACCAGCCCAACCTTGACCCTCTGGGTTATGTTAGAGCCATTATTATTTGACAGGAATGTTGAGCAAAGGATGATGATCCAGGATCATGTCCTGCTTGTCTTATGTGTTGTGTATATACCTGCATTAGTCATCACAGGACATCTGGTCCCCCTCTGTGACATTTCACAGGTACAGTCAGTCAGCATCTGAGACCAGCTGTCGGTGAGAGCCGGTTCATTTGGTTGTTTGTACCTTGACTCATGTCACTTCCTGTTTGCCCACTCAGGTATTGAAGCAGCTGGTCAACGTCAACCTGCGAGTGTTCATGAACTGCCAGTCCAAGCTCTCTGATCTCCCACTGAAAAGGTTAGAGGAGAGAAAACTGTCTCTGACGACACCCAGAGTCACCTTCATGTTTCACTGTTTAATTTACAAGATATAAAGCACTAAATCTTCCAGTTAATATTTTATAATTTGCTGTTTTGTATAATATAATGTTTGTTTTTGATAAAACATCAGCAGGATTTGTTTTTTCCCCTCAGTTTTTATCGATACGTCTTGGAACCGGAGATTTCATTCTTGACAGCTAGCAGCTTTGCTTCTGGTCCGATGGCGAAGTTCTTGGATATGCCTCAGTCGCCGTTGTTTACTCTCAATCTGAACACTCCCGAGAGCTGGATGGTTGAGTCCGTCCACACACTCTACGATCTGGATAACATCTACCTCGAAGAGGTAAGAGACCTCGTCACTCTTATTAGCCGTTGATCCATACACCTGATTTTTATGGGCATTTTGGGAGACTGCATAAAAAACCACTGGATGTAAACGGCATTTTATTGTATTATAACAAATACCCAATATTGTTTTCTTGTATACTACCAAATACATTTCATTCATGTGTTTTATATATATATATATATATATATATATATTATGCAATTTATTAAACCATCGGCAAATATTAATTATTGTGTTCATTAATAATTAAGTCATATCCTCTTCTGTGCAGGTTGACAGTGTCGTGGCCGCTGAATATGAGCTGGAACATTTATTACTGGAGGGTCATTGTTTTGACGTAACGACAGGTCAGCCGCCCCGTGGGCTGCAGTTCACTCTGGGCACTGCGTCTGACCCCGTCAGAGTCGACACCATCGTCATGGCCAACCTGGTGAGTGGACGTCACACACTCATCTGGGAAAAATAATTGCCTCAATAAGTGTCTCAGAGGTCACTTTCCCTTTCTGTGATCGTCTGTAACAGGGTTATTTCCAGCTAAAAGCAAACCCAGGAGCCTGGATGCTCAGACTGCGGAAAGGCAGGTCGGATGATATCTACAAAATCTACAGGTACCCTATTATTATGGCGTGTCACACGTCTGTCTTTCCTAATGTACTTCTGTCTCTTCACTTGATTTGTCGGTTCACTATTTTAATTCCCCTGTCGCAGTCACGATGGCACGGACTCTCCTGCCGAATCTGATGATTTAATCGTCGTCCTCAACAGCTTCAAGAGCAAGATCATTAAAGTGAAAGTAAGTAATGGGTTTCTGGGTCAGGTGTCGGGGTGAGGTCACATGAGAGGTCTCGGTCTCTGGAGTCTGAGGGTATTAGCGGAGATGAATGTTCTTGGGTGGCTGTGAGATATTCCTTCCTCTTCTGCTGGACTGGAGAGATGGAGAGCGAGAGTGTCTTCACGTTTCCAGTATATACTCTAATATCTGACAGGCTGTCATATGTCAGCAGGTGTGTGGGTGTGTGTCCGATGTGAGGTGTGCTGCTTCCTGTGGGGCTGTGGGTGGATTAAGAATGAGTATATATATATATATATATATCTCTGAGTTTTTGACACGTTGTGGCTTTAAGTATACTGTATGGGCCACCGGGAATGTGTTTGTTTATGCAGCAGTGCTTGTCTCAGGGTTTGGTTGCTTGGTTCCTTATCAGAAGTTGGCAGTCAAAATTAACCTCACTTGCCAGTGGCTGGTACGTTGAGAAATAAATTTAATGCCGCTGATTTTTTTTTTTTTTGTGAAACAGCATTTTGCATTTGAATAAAATATTTGTTTGTCCTTATAACAGAGGAATTTAACCTTTTTTTGTCCTATTAGTGGGTCATTTGGAATGTCGCCACATGGAGTTGTATGGAAGCTTGTTTCTGCCACTAAATAAAAAAAAATAAAACAAAGTTAATTGTGACTTTATATCTCACAATTCTGTCTATAACTAACAATTTTGACTTTATAACTCAAAATTTTGACTTTATATCTCGCAATTCTGACTTTATAACTCACAATTTTGACTTTATATCTCGCAATTCTGACTTTAAAACTCACAATTCTGGCTTTATATCTCACAATTCTGACTTTATAACTCACAATTTTGACTTTATATCTCGCAATTCTGACTTTATAACTCACAATTTTGACTTTATAACTCACAATTCTGACTTTATAACTCGCAAATTGACTATAACTCGCAATTCTGTCGTTATATCATGCAATTCTGACTTTAAAACACAATTTAAATCACAATTTCGAGAAAAAAAGTCCGAATTGTGAGATAAAAAGTTGCAATTACCTTTTTTATTTTTTATTTCATGGCGAAAACAAGCTTCCATGGAGTTGTGAAGTTACAACAATACAGGACACAATTTTAACTTCCTAGCTGAGCGTTTAACTGAGATTTAATAACTGAGAAGTTATTAGATGATGTACAAACTGTTCAAAAATTTGGGGTTGGTTAAATTTTTGTTTTTGAAAAGTCTTTACTTACCAAAGCTGTATTTATTTGGTCATTTTTTTCAGGAACCTGCCTGTCTGTGAATGAAGCTTTTCAGAATTACCATAATAAACTGTCTTAAACCAGCGCATGTGCTCAGCATTAGTGCGATGGGATTTAATGCATAGATTCTGTTGCCCTATATCATGTTTGTAGGTGCAGAAAAAGCCTGATATGATGAACGAGGAGCTTCTCAGTGATGGTACCCATGAGAACGACTCTGGATTCTGGACATCTCTAACCAGGTACACAAACCCAGCAGCTCTGTTCAGCTCTACTTCAGCACTCACTTACAATATTTGTCTACTCAATGGTTCTTTCTTTCTCTCTTTCAGAGGGTTTACTGGTGCTTCAAAGCCAGAAGAGCCCAAACAGGAGAAAGACGATGTCATCAACATTTTCTCCGTGGCCTCCGGTCACTTGTACGAGAGGTTCCTCAGGTAAAACAGCTACTTTTCACTAGGATTTTGTAAAGCAAAAATATTGGATTTTCACCCCAATATGAAATTAAGGTATTCTGCTTGAATATTAAAGAGATGCAAATTAATTAAATGAAAATTATCCCATATTTACCATCCTAGGTGTATATGACTATCTTCTTACAGACAAACACAGTCAGAGTTATATTAAAAAAAATATCCTGGCTCAGAGTAAAGTCTCTCAGGGCTGCCGTTGTTTGCATAGACAAAAAAACAATGTTAGCGTAAAGCCCTGTTCATGTTCTCAAATGGATCCTGACATTTCTGCTATGACAAATATATGACTTTAATATCATTCTTATGCAATGATATCTTATTGCTACTGCTTTGACATGTAATACAGACAAATCCTCTTGTGTATATCCTTATGTGATGCTGAAAAATGACACCCATACATCTTCTAATTTCACATATTAAGAAAATGCAATAACTTTGCGTGACCGTCTGGCTTGGGTCACATCTTGACTTTTTGTGACATTTTACTTAAATAAAGTTGTTGTTGTTGTTGTTGTTGTTGTTGTTTTGAGGGAATAGGCCTGCTTTGAAATGCTGATCTCTAGACTTGCCGTATCTTGTTAGCGGCAGTGTTATTGGTTGTGTAATGCAACTCCGTTTAGAAGGTCATTCTCATAACTCTTCTGTGGCTTGTCACTGCAGGCACACCGTGTTGACCTTTGACCTCTCTCTGTCTCTGCAGGATAATGATGCTGTCTGTGCTCAAACACACCAAGACACCTGTCAAGTTCTGGTTCCTCAAAAACTACCTGTCTCCAACTTTTAAGGTACTGGGTTCAAGATTTAGCATGATGGCATATAGGCTGTTTGTCAAATCTGTCACTTTTGATCTATTTAATACATCCTTGCTGAATAAAAGTGTTCATTTCTTTAAAAAAAATCTTAGGCCCTGTTTACAGCTGGTATTAAGATGTGTTTTGGTTGTATTTATCATTGTTCACTTGTGATCTGATCGACCAAAACACAACTTAATACCAGGTGTAAACAGGGCCTTACTGACTACAAACATTTGAACAGTATGTACATTACATACTCGTGTGTGTGTGTCTCTTGCAGGAGTTTATTCCATATATGGCAGAGAAGTATGGTTTCCAGTACGAGTTGGTTCAATATAAATGGCCACGTTGGCTTCACCAGCAGACGGAAAAGCAAAGGATCATCTGGGGATATAAGATCCTGTTCCTCGATGTGCTCTTCCCCCTGGCTGTGGACAAGTTCCTCTTTGTAGATGCGGATCAGGTACAGAAACATAGCAATGCAGTCTCTAGTGAGCATTAAGCACCCGTCTGCCCTTATTAGATTATTTTCGCACGTTTATGTACAGACAGATCACTCATAGAAGTTGTAATCCCAGGGTGTTTGTTATGCGAACTGGAGAGAGCATCATACGCAGCGGATGATGCACTGCTGCCACCTTTGGGTGAAGAAAAATACAGTTGGAGTTTAAATATTAACAATAACAACAAATAAATAAAAATATTATAATATTTAAGTATTTATGTTCTTGTGGGAAATGCATGTTTAAGTCTTACCATGTCATGTCCTGATCCCATTCACCCCTCATTTCCAGTGATCTTAGTGATCTTTTTAATATGTCTGTGAATGAAAAGACCAAAAAAAAAAAATCAGACAGTCTAGGATTGATGAATGTGCTTTGTCCTACAGATAGTTCGCACCGACCTGAAGGAGCTGCGGGACTTTGATCTGGAGGGGGCACCGTACGGTTACACGCCTTTCTGTGAGAGCCGAAGAGAAATGGACGGATACCGTTTCTGGAAGTCCGGCTACTGGGCCAGTCACTTGGCAGGACGTAAATACCACATCAGGTAAGAAGGGCCTTTTCATCTACCTTTATTTTAGATGATGATACATATCAAACAGATTCATTTTGGCAGTTTAAAGTGGCTCGGTAGACCCATGATTAGTGTTGTCAAAACCTCTGATTGGCCATTGAGTTCATGCGCTCAACAGATATGTCTGTGATTGGCTACTGAGTTCATGCGCTCAACAGATATGTGTCTGATTAGCCATTGGGTTCATGCGCTCAACAGATATGTCTCTGATTGGCCATTGAGTTCACACGCTCAACAGATATGTCTCTGATTGGCCATTGAGTTCATGCGCTCAACAGATATGTCTCTGATTGGCCATTGAGTTCACACGCTCAACAGATATGTGTCTGATTAGCCATTGGGTTCATGCGCTCAACAGATATGTCTCTGATTGGCCATTGAGTTCACGCGCTCAACAGATATGTGTCTGATTAGCCATTGGGTTCATGCGCTCAACAGATATGTCTCTGATTGGCCATTGAGTTCATGCGCTCAACAGATATGTCTGTGATTAGCCATTGAGTTCACGCGTTCAACAGATATGTGTCTGATTAGCCATTGGGTTCATGCGCTCAACAGATATGTCTCTGATTGGCCATTGAGTTCATGCGCTCAACAGATATGTCTGCGACTGGCCATTGAGTTCACACGCTCAACAGATATGTCTGTGATTGGCCATTGGGTTCACGCGCTCAACAGATATGTCTCTGATTGGCCATTGGGTTCATGCGCTCAACAGATATGTCTCTGATTGGCCATTGGGTTCACGCGCTCAACAGATATGTCTCTGATTGGCCATTGGGTTCATGTGCTCAACAGATATGTCTGTGATTGGCCATTGAGTTCACGCGCTCAACAGATATGTCTCTGATTGGCCATTGGGTTCATGCGCTCAACAGATATGTCTGTGATTGGCCATTGGGTTCATGCGCTCAACAGATATGTCTCTGATTGGCCATTGGGTTCACGCGCTCAACAGATATGTCTCTGATTGGCCATTGGGTTCATGCGCTCAACAGATATGTCTCTGATTGGCCATTGGGTTCATGTGCTCAACAGATATTTCTCTGATTGGCCATTGAGTTCATGCGCTCAACAGATATGTCTCTGATTGGCCATTGAGTTCACATGCTCAACACGCGCGACTGCATGTTCATGAGACTCTATTAGTGCTGCACTTCACTCCAACTCACCCTGGATATTTTTTTAAAAATTCTCCTTTTGTAGTCTGAAAAAGAAAGAAGAGCATACAGCATTAGAACAACACCAGGGTGAATAAATGATGAATTAATGTTCATTTTAGGGTGAACTATCCCTTTATTTCTTTGAAGTTGCTGTGAGACAATCTATATTGTATAAAGCGCTATATAAGCAAATGTGACTTGATTTGTGTGTGTGTGTGTGTTCTCCTCAGTGCTCTATATGTGGTGGATCTGAAGAAGTTCAGGAAGATCGCAGCTGGAGACAGACTGAGAGGCCAGTACCAGGGTCTGAGTCAAGACCCCAACAGCCTGTCCAACCTGGACCAGGTGGGGCGTTCGTTCTTAAACTGTTCTCCTCTATCAGTTCCCACACAGAACAGGCTTTATCAGTGTGATTTGATTGTTTGTTTCCCTCTCTCAGGATCTGCCCAACAACATGATCCACCAGGTGCCAATCAAGTCACTTCCTCAGGAGTGGCTCTGGTGTGAGACCTGGTGTGATGATGCATCTAAAAAGAAAGCCAAGACTATAGATTTGGTAGGTCCATTGCTTTCTGCACATAAAAAGCAACTAAAACTGGGTTTTCATGTCATGTTTGTGGACATTAATTGACACTTTGCATTTGTCTGTCTTAGTGCAACAACCCTCAGACGAAAGAGCCGAAGCTGCAGGCGGCTGTACGTATCGTAGCCGAGTGGAGCGACTATGACCAGGAGCTAAAGAGAATCTACAACAACTTCCTGGGAGAGAAAGAGAAAAGCGCCACAGTCAGCCATCAGACAACAGGCACAAAACACCCAGGTGAGACCGATCTGTCCTCTTCCTTTTAGTGTCTTGTGGAAGTAATTGTCACTGAGATGTTGTAATCTGTGAATGGCACTTTCCACGATTATGGTGCATAATAAGAATATAAATTCTTAACAACGTTGTTCGTCAACTTCATGAGGGAAAATAATTATACAGTACTTTTTTTCCCCCTTTCTTTTTTTGCAAGCCTGCATGTCTTATGAAATAAATAAAATTAAATAAAATATGTAGAATGTAAATATTAAAAACATACATAAATACATTGTATTTATTTGACATTTAAGGGTCCACATTGTGTTATTTCCTTGGTTTCACAATTAAAAAATAATGTTTCTTTTGTTTTGATGGGGGGAAGTTATGCAATCATTTACTTTTTAATCATTAAAATGACTTAACTCAACATTTCAGTAATTCAGTTCAGTTTTTGTTTACAATAAATTGGATATCTATTCAACATATGTCAAGATTATGACACTATTGTTTAAAAGTTTGGAGTCTGTAAGATATTTTTAATGTGTTTGAAATAAGTTTTGCTCACTAAAGCTGCATTTATTTTATATAGAAATACAGTAAAACTTTGAAATATTATTACAATTTTAAATAACTGTTTTCTATGTGAATATATAGGAAACTGTAATTTATTCCTGTGATCAAAACTGAATTTTCAGCATCATTACTCCAGTCTTGAGTGTCACATGATCCTTCAGAAATCATTTCTGATTTGTTGTGCTGTTTAATATTTTGAAGAAACGGTAGTATTGTTTTTCAGTATTCTTTAATGAGTAGAAAGTTCAAAAGAACAGCATTTATTTGACAGACATATTTTGTAACATAGATGTTTTTACTGTCACATTTGATCAATTTTAATGCGTTGATGCTAAATAAAAGTATTAATTTCTTTCCAAAAAAATAAAAACAAATCTCACTGACTCCAAACTTTTGAATGATAGTGTATAAATATTAAGTTTATCTAATATATCTCCAGTTCTCTCTTTAGAAATGTAACAGAACAACAACAACACTTAGCCTCATCATGGAAAGTGCCAAATACCTTCTTCTAATTATCTGCTTAATTTGCGCCTGTTTCTGCTCTTCTTCCTGTCAGGTGATAAATCACACACAGAGCTTTGAGCTGACGCTCTGCGACATAAGGAGAGGGGACTCTGTTCAAAGAGTCGTCTTTTCTTCACCCTTTTTAAACCAAGCCTATCCTCCAGGAATGGGTTGACATTCGTGCTGAACTTGACTTGAACAGAATTAATGCAAAATCCTTTCTTTTGTACCTGAGCGGTTGTGGAGGTTCTGGGTAAACGACACAGGCAGAGGACGTCTCCTCTTTCCAGGCACTTTTGATGTTTAACCCCCTACAACCCTCTTGCATTTGCCATAAACAACACCAGATCCACTCGAGCAAAAAGTACCATAGGGAATAACTTAATTGAAGAAGAAACTGCATGTGCGCAATTTTAATATAAAACAGATTTGATAAACGTCCCTCTCAGCTGTAAGATCAGGCACTGACTCGCCCTCATGAAGATGATTATTAAATCGTGAAACATGAGATGCAGACTGTGTCGAAAATGCCACGGCGACAAAGTGATGTCATAATAGTTAAACTTCGAAGCACAGATGTGACGCATCACAGTTCAGTTAGTGTAAAAATCCAGATTCATCTTTGGATTCTGGTGTTTCCATAATGTTAAAATCGCACCACTCATCAAAAGAGCTTTTAACTCAGGAACAAGCTATTCGGTTGATTTAATCACAGCTGAAGAATTTTTTATTTTTTTTCTGCAGGAGGATAAATCTCTGAGGGCTTTGAAAAGCTCCAGTAGTGTTGTCACAGTCTAATGTTGGTTCATGGTTTCTTTACATTAAAATGATTCATAATGACATTCAGTTAATGGAAACTCAGTCAGTGGTTCTTTTAGCCCTACAGGATTAAATTGATGTTTTTAGAAGATTTCGAGGGGGCAAAGAAACACCAACACGCTCCAGAGACGCTGCTAGCAGGTAATAATTACAGGTTGTTCGTTTTCTTTTAGAATCACTGGATTTCAGTTCTACACGTCCATTTCTGTGGCAGTGCTCTTGTAGGTTTGAGAATGACCACTAGCTTCATACATTTGATCATAATCCAAGGGCTGGGATTTTGTTTTTCTGCATTTAAGTAATATAGATGTGTTCAGACTTTTTCGTCTCTGGTTATTACCTGGAAATGGCCAGTAGATCTCAGAGTCTGTATAATGTCCGATTTTAAAGCTTGTACAGTGCCTTGGTTCTGTTTGAGAGGTGCATACAGTGTCTTTGTGGTTTATCTGCTGTTCTTTTACTGATTCGAAACTATGATCCTTTGGAATTACTGTAAGATTAATTGTGGGATGACAATGTTTTGTAATAAAAGATGTACCAAATGGAAGCGTTCATTTTTTTACAGCCTAGTGCTAATAATTCAAATATTCAATAATTATTATTTAAAGTTTTTTCTGTCTACTTTTGAACTCTTTTAAAAAAAATAATAAAAAAAAATCCACTCATTGCAATGAATTATTCTACCACATGATGGCAGCGCAATCCAGTAGTAAAACTATGACCATAATGCAGAGAGAGAGAGAGAGATGATTATTATCTTGTTTTTAGATGCACTGTCTCTGGCACGTAAAGATATAGTTCCCTAACCCTAACCCAAAAATGACAATTTTGTTATTTACTCGCCCTCAAGATGTTCTAAACCTGTTTGAATCTCTTTCTTCTGTTGAACACACAAGCAGATATTTTAATGAATGCTGATAACCAGACAGTTTCTCCTCCCCATTGACTTCCATAGTATTTTTCTATATGGAAGTCAATGGGGAACAATAACTGTTTGATTATCAGCATTCATTAAAATATCTTCCATTATATTCAACAGAAGTAAGAAATTCATACATGTTTAGAATAACTTGAGGGTGAGTAAATAATTAAACATCCCCTAATTTATCATGAAACTGCTATAAAACTTAAGCACGAGCAAAATATATGTATATGCCATTGTAACTTTTGCCATTTTATTATTCACATGAAAAGTTCAAAGCATACTGTTCATATTTGAAAATTTAGATTCCTCTGTATTTGTGATGCAGTTTCATGTTATTTGGTCGTTGTCTCGCATCTGCAGGACATTAATGTTTTTTCAGTGCATTTCCTAATGTTCTTTTCAGTTTTGACATTATAATATTAGGCTCACAAATGATCGTTAACAATGCAGTTATGTAGACAAATTAGAGCTCATTTTCCCTCAGTGATGAAGTCAATTAAACTCCTCAAACCCTCGTTATTGCACTACAGAAGTGTCATTGACTCTGATCAATGGTTTAATGAATTGTGAAGTTTTTTTCAGCTTTGACACAACAAAGTACCTTGGTATTGCTGATATTTGGACTCAGTAATACCATGGATTTTGGACATGCAACATGATATTGTTTTAAAATGTAAAATATACAGTAGAGCTGCATGATTCTGGATTTTTTTTTTTTTTTTTTTTTTTTTTTTTCTTAAAAGAGAGTTCACTTTTTCCCCACAATTCTGAACAGACAACTGAACAAAATGACATATAATTTACTAGAGGTTCTGACAAAATGTTAATTGCTGCAGTCTATTTAAACATTTTTAATTGATTTGAATGAATTATTAAAAAAAAAATGGTTTGAGTGAATAATTCAATGACTCACTCATAAAGGATAAATCTGCATTTTTGAACGAATCTCTGGAATGAATGATTCAAGGACAGATACATATTTTTTTAACCGTCACTTGTCGACACCTACTGGTGTAACTGTGTAATTGAAACAATCTTTATTTGAAGTGTCAAAGGTGATTTGCTCAATGTTTATCACTACCGTAGACATCAGTGTTTATATCCGAACTATAAACTTTTATTCCAGTACTTCTGCGATAATTTGAATTCGATTTTTTTTTTTTTTTTGTTTGTATTCAGCAAGGATGCTTTAATCAGAAGTGATGGTAAAATCATTTATAATTTTACAAAAAAAAAAAAAATATATATATATATATATATATAATTTAATAAAAATGTTGTCTTGTTATCTTTTGAACATTCTTTTCAATAAAAAGTCCTGAAAATGTGTATCACAATTTCCACAAAAATATTAAGCCGCACAGCAACTTTCAACATCAGAATTATTATTTGAGCAGCAAATCAGAATGATTTCTGAAGGATCATGTGACACTGAAGACTGGAGTAATGATGCTGAAAATTCAGCTTTGATCACAGAAATAAATTACACTTTACTATATATTCACATAGAAAACGGTTCTTTTCAATTGTAGTAATATTTTACAATATTATTGTTTTACTGTATTTTGATCAAATCAAAATCTTTCAGTTTAGTGTTTGAGAAGTTTTCAGTATTAGCCTAATTTCAGTGGGGAAATCTCCTGACAAGGAGCATAAAGGGTTAACGTTTCTATTTACAGAGGAAGAAAAAAAAACAAAAAGTTTGTCAATATCAATTGAGAGCAGAGCAGTGGAGCCAGAAAGAGGATCATTTACATGTAGATGATAGTTTTAGCCTGGATCCATTCTTTCTCTCTTTCTCTCTGTCACTTCATAGTTACCATGACAACACGCATGCCATTTATTTCTGTACATTAGGCGCAGACTGCTCGTCCTCCGCTTTGGCCGCATTTTTTTTTCTCTCCAGACCTCTTTTTAGGAGGATGAATTTGCATCTAGATGAGTTTGTGCTGTCTGTTCCTACCGCACTCCCCGACTCTCTCTCTTCCCATGGTTTTATCTTTCTTCCCTCCTTTTGTGACCTTTACTCCGTCACTGCGGTCTCCTTTCTCTCTGCTCTCTGGTCATGGTGATCTCGGTCTGTTGAGGCCTCATGAGAGAGAGAAGTGATGTAGAGGCATCATATTGGACGAGAGAGAGCGAGACGGACAGAAAATGGCAGCCCTCCTGTTGCTGGGGGAGACTCCGTCTCTCAGAGCTGAAACAGAGGGAGTCTCTGTCCAGATGGCACTGGTCAGCCGTCCCTTACTCAGCGGGCACATTAAAACGGATCACTGATAGTAATGACCAACACCCACATCTGTTAAGCCACGTCCCTTGTCTGGGTTTCCGGGCATCCCAATGCCTTCTGCCTTTACACTTTGATCTCGGTAGCGGCTGTCGGTCTGGGCAGGAGGCTGTCCGTGTGCCGCCTGTACCCATGTCACCCCCGGCCCAGCGGGAGAACAGTTTCAGTAGCATTTTGCCAGCTGGGACTGGGCCTTTATCTTGTTTGCTGCAGTAAATTCACAGTTTATTGATAAATGTTCAACAGCCCAGTAGTCTGAGCTCATGTGGCACGCACAAATGGAAAGAGGTTTGTCAAAAATGCAAGATCCAGTCCGATTGGTAGGTTAAATGCAATTGTGCAGATTTGATCTGTTATAGTGTAAGTCAAACCCAATCAACTGGTTCAGTGTTGTTATTGGTAAGTATAGTTAATTTTGAAATAAAGCTAAAATAAAATATATTAGATGGGAAAACATATACCTAAAAACTAATTGAAAAAGAAAATGTGGCAATTGAAGTACTAAAATTAAACTAAAACTGGCATTTAAAAAAAAGCTAAATTGACAAAATGATGCACACTACACACATAATAACATTACTAACATGTAAAATTAAATAGCAGCAGCAACGATAACCAACAGCAGCAACAATAGCAGCAGCTACTGAACTGAGCTATATGATGACATCACTGTTTACTCCAGTGCTGATATAGATAAATTAACTAAATTAATATCTATTGACTCTTACTTCAGAATGAATCAATACTGAATTTACTTAAGATGGATACTGACACCATTGTCTTTAAGAGCTGCTGTGCAGCCAAAATTATATACCAGTTATCACTGTAAAGCTGCTTTGACACAATCTGCATTGTTAAAAGCGCTATATAAATAAAGGTGACTTCACTTGACTAACCAGCAGCAGCAATAATAACAGCAGCAACAACAACCAACAGCAGCAGCAGCAATAACAGCAGCAGCAACAACAACCAACAGCAGCAACAATAACTATCAGCAACAATAACAGCAGCAACAATAACCAGCAGCAGCAACAACAACAGCAGCAACAATAACAGCAGCAACAACAGCAGCAACAATAACTATCAGCAACAATAACCAACAGCAGCAACAGCAGCAGCAGCAGCAACAATAACTATCAGCAACAACAATAACCAGCAGTAAAAGCAGCAGCAGCAGATCTGTTCTGCCAAGACCAAACATATCAACATTGTCATATCCATTACCATGCAAAAGTTGTCATGACAGAACTTCTTAGTTCTTTTTAGTTTTAGTCATTTTATTACTTTTTTTGTTTAGTTTTAATATTTATATTTTATTTAATTTCAGCTTAATTTAAATAGCAAAATAATAATAATAAAAAAATTAAAATAGATTTTAGTTGTTTTAGTTGACAATAACAAAACTGTTGACTAGAAAGGATGTGCAAATGTTGCCTTTATATCTTTTCACCTTGACACATCCATTTAGTGGGCGAGTTGTCATGCTGATACAAAGAGCAATTCTGAGCTGATTGTAGAAAATCTTGAGGAGCAAAATGTGTCATCCGATTGCCTTTCATACCATGACTGTTCTGACCCAGCCCTCCTGTTAAGTCTCTCATCCATACAGGTGCCTTGACCTCTGTTTCTAGCCTTCATCTTCTAGCAGGTGGGGTCAGCAGGTGATGGTACACCCTCCCATAACCTTTCTGTCATTCTCACTTCACAGTTTGCCTCTGTGTGTCCTGTTGTCTTTTCTATCTGCTGGTCAGTTCTCTCAGTAAAAGACCCCTAAAGAATTCCTTGATTTTAAAAGCGGGCTGCTCTTTTTGTTGATGGATATATCCAATCTATACCTGTCTCAAAATGGCATAATAGATGAACAAACAAGCCAAACAAATCTGAGGATGTTATTTAGCATGCAGCCATGTTCGTTCTGCAGTAATGTGTTGAGCCATTGGGTGGCGCTCTTACTCTACGAGTCACTGACGGCAAACCGTGAACATGATGAACATGCTAGGATTTAATAGTTAATTGTTCAAAGTGACTCTCAGATATAAAGATGATGGCAGAGGGAATAAAGCTATTGCTTTTACTGCACTTTTCTTTTGAGAACATCCATTCAATGTCTTTTAGGAGTACAAATACGTTTCAAATCATTCACTGCTCTGAATTGACATCTTAGACAGGGTGAAGGATGTCTGTGTTGTTTCTTGTTGGTGGCTAATTCACACACGCACCAGCAAAGGCTTCAAACATTTCAAACTTTAAATGTTGTTGGATTTTGATGAGTCATTTTCACACTGCCTGTGATCTGACCTCACAAGCTAGTGATCATTGTAGCAGTCTAAATTAGCCTTTGGCTACTGTTAACCACAGCACAGACTCTGCTCTATGTTTAGATCATTAGCCTGAGGTCAGCGAAAGTGTGTCCACACCAAGAACGCCTGTAGTCTATAAAGCTAAGCATTCCCAGCTATAATAAAATATTAGCAATTTATGTGTTGCTTGTTTTTATTATGACATAACATGGCTAATTCTGAATGTTACTCAGTTCAGAAAAATGCTTTTTATAACTACGCAGCGGCGGCTAACGGGGTCATGCTAACCAGCCAAACCGTGTTTCCTTGGTTCACACATTTAGTTAGTGATGCGTGTCAGCCAGTGCATATATACGTGCTGCTCACAGTTGATTAGACAGACCGTATAGTCTATGAGTTTTCACTTGATTAGCCAAGACTAATAGGTTTTGGTGGCAGAGGTCCCATTTATGATCATCATGAAGCTTTTGGCGTCAGAAGTTAGAGCACAGCATGTTGACTGATGACTTCAGGATCTCACTGCTGATTAACCAGGTCTGTGAAGCCTTCCAGAAATCTAGATCTTCCTCATTGATAAAGAGATGATTGCACACCATATTTGCCATTTACCATGTTCACATTTCCCTGCAAAGCATCATAAATTACCCTAAATTATGATTTTTTTTTTTTTTTATTATTATTCAGAGACTGCATGTGTTGTTTCAACAGCGAGAAAATACACAGACCCACTCCTCAGACTAAGGTAACGGCGCCCTATTTCCTCCTTGCTCAATCAGATTGACTAGATTATTATACGACCCCTCAGTTATTGACATACAGTGGCGCCAAAAAGTATTTACAACGCATTTAATGTTTGCATGTCTTTGCATTCGATAACAAAATGTCAAAACAAATGGCATTTATTTTAAAGAAAGATAGCACAAATACATTTTTCAAGCAAAACACACTTCATAAAGAAAGTTTGTTCTGAGCATCATCTTGCATCATTTGTTTGCAGTTTGATTCAATGATTTATTAATATAATGCAAACCAAACTCATGCATCTGAAGTGTGCCTTAAAGGGATAGTTCACTATTAAAAATGATTTTACTCTGTGTGTATGTGCACTGATCAATCTTCATATGTGAATATAAGCCTCAATGTGAAGTGATTGTGCTTCTTCAGAAGACTTGAATTAAACCGCTCAATTCATATGGATTTCTTTTAATATGCACTTTTTAAAGCGACAAGGACGTGGACAGAAATCTCTCAGGTTTCATTAAAAAATATCTTCATTTGTTTTTCAAAGAACGACATGACGGTGAGTAATTCATGACAGAATTTTCATTTCAGTTCTTCAAACATCTAAGGGACCATTTCCATGACACCGTTTTCAACTAACTTTTTATGCATTTTGGCCGTTTATTTACATGACAACGGTGTTTTGGTGGCCTGGAAACGCACATTTTTGAAAATTATACTGTTATTATTTCCATGCAAACAACAAAAACGTGGATCTGTGAAAACGTTGACGGCATGCACATGCATATTACTCTTTTAGTCCATAGGCATGTGCGTTTGGTACGCGTGCTTTGTAAAATATTGTGTATGTGCGCAAGCGTGTAGTCTTTCTTTACAAAGTGACATCGCCATCTACTGGCCTGGCATGCATAACACAGCGTTTTTAGTCATTTTCGCGGATCATCTATACAAAGAAAAACTTCCATTTTGTTTTACATCATTGTCATGTAAATGTACCCTAAATTATCTTCAGGGCCACTATGTCAATATTTTTAGGTCTGATCAGATGTAAACATGTATGAAATGAGAATCATAATATGACCGAGTGCATGTACAAATACCATAGCACAGTTCAGGCTACGATGAATTTAAAGAACACAAATTCTACACAGAAACAAAGACACAATTATCTATTGATCATTTGATTCAGATGTCCACAGAGAACAAGTTCATGTCACTTTCATCAAATGAGTGTGTTTTTATTGTAAAAAATCAAAGGCATGGCAGGGGTTCCTCGGCGTGATTCCTATTGTCAATCTGTGACGAAGGTACACAAAAGGACGTTGTAAATGCATCTGGTGTAAAAACAAGATTAAAACGAGAGAGAAAATCTGATTAGCATTGATTGACATCCTCTAAGAAGTGACAAGCGTCACTTAACATGGGTAAGGAGGCTGTGGCGCGGGATGTGTTTTGCAACCTCACGCCCAGCAGGTGATTGGCAACACCGCATCTGACTGACCTTCAGCAGGTGTTGAAAGAATAAAGAGGTTTGCGCGAACACGTCTACCACACACACAGCCCCTCTATCCTCCGGCGTCCTGCCTGAAGCACGGTCAATACTGATAACTCAGCCCTGAGCTTGTGTTTGCACGCTTTCCCTGCCCTTGATCCCCTGTGTCCTCCCTGGTGAGTGTACTGGCTGTCCTGCTCTCGCTCCAGAACGGAGGAACCGGGGCCTCAGCCTAATGACTCCCTCCAGCCTTGTCGGCACAACAGCGTTATAAGTACTCAAATGAAATGTGGACAACATCCTGACTCTGAGGAGAGCCGAATTGAAATATCTTTTATTTCCCCACCACAGTGCAGAGAGGGTTAAACAGGAGGATTAGTTGAATTAATCATGTCTGCGATGAAAACTGTATTATCAGTGAACCTGTCAGTGTCTTTGTGGAAACGTGTTTCTGGTCAATGCAATGTTGGGAAATAAAAGCGAGCTGAATTAGGCCGAGGGAAGGATGTTAAGAGAGTTAATTGTTAATGTTTTGGATGTTAAGCTCTCATTTCAACCTGGATGAAAATTTAATTGCTCACAGTTGATCTCTCATCACTCAGTTTCAATTTTTTATTGTTTTTCTTAGAAGAGACAAAATCAGAAAAATTAATTATTGATACTATATACTGAGATATGCCTTGTGGGTAACACTTTATAGTAAGTATACAGTACTTACAAATCATAAACTATTAGTTTATAGTTAATTCATAGTTAATATCTTGCAGATATACAAATAGTGAGTTCTTCATTTATTGTCACTGTAATTAACAATTATTATTGTTTAATTAGCTCATAGTAAAGGAATTGGTAATTGGTTATTAGGAGTAAATAGTTCTCTTTATATTTGGTCATGCAATATGGGAAAATGTCATTAATTAAGTGCCTTAAACCTACCTTTATTACACATTTATTACATTATATATACATTACATATTATTTAATCAATCACACAATTCTGACTTTATAACTTGCAATTTTGATTTATATCACAATTCTGACTTTATATCTCGCAATTCTGAGAAAAAAGTCAGAATTGTAAGATAAAAAGTCACAATTACCTTTTTTTTTTTTTTTCGTGGCGGAAACAAGCTTCCATAGTAGTGGGACTCAAAGCATTATGTGGATTATTTTAAGTAAGCACTCTTTGTAGTGGTCGTAGTTTGTAGGGCGCTGGATTGTAGAACAGACTCCTCTTGACAAGTTGTTTTTTTTAGCACAGTTTGAGACAGTGAGATCTCATCTAAAACCTTAGAAGAGTTGCACTGTAGTGCATTTCTTTTAAACGTATTTCTCCATTTATCCCTAATTGAGATATCACCACAATTCAGATATCATTTGCATCTTCTTAATTTATCTCAGAATCATGCTTTTGTTATATAACGCCATAAAGAGCTTCCGTCTGCTGAAGAGATGCAGGTTAACAGGTGTGTGGAGCTTGGGAAAAAGTGATATTTGGCAGGACATGAAAGGGAAAATGGAATCAGACTGGTGATGCGGTGGCAGACAGAGGAGGAAGTGTACGAGGGCATGAAACATGCATTTCTTGCCTACCCTTAGATGCTAAATGAAAGCACACGACTCATATAAAGATGGAAAATCAGTACTAATGGCCTATTTCACAGGTTTTTCTCAGCCTGGGTTTGTATCTGTCTGTAAGAGTCAATCCCAGGCATATTTTGAAATATAATTATTTACACAGTTACTGTCATAACTTGTTTCCATGACAAATTTATTTAAACATATATTAAATAATTAAGACATCACTTACAGGTAAAGTAAATAATGAATATATAAGCTAATATAGTGCATATATTTAGTGAAAGAGTTGATTTCTCTAGTGAACTAACATGCTGTGGACACTAAATGACTTGCCTGAGGTAAATGTAATGCTACGAGAGATATTATTCTCAAGCTGTTTTATTGATGTCTTTCTGCGGTTGAAACACTGGTTGAGAGATTACACGTAAACATATCTATGCATAGATCCTCTGTTCTTGTTCTTCTGCGCTTTTTCCTGTTGTGGCAGTTAGCAAACAGTGTTGCATTACCGTGTGCGCCCCCTTCTGGATTGGAGTGTGGATCGCCTGTGACTGACTGTATTTGTCGTCTGACTGTATGAACCGAACCGTGACGGTTCAGGACGAATCCATGTACCGTTACACCCCTATTTACCAAGTATAAATCTAACTCTGTTCCCCCTTTTTGCAAAGGACAAGCCATGGCAGAAGACCTCATCTGCCCCTCAGATCAACCAGACATCAAACTACCGGCTATCAGAGGGGGGTCCGCCACCTCCACGGACACCCTTCCTGCTTTCATGTCCATCAGAGCTTTGAGAAAATCTTCTGAAATCATTAGGAGGAGCACAGGAATCAGAAGGTGGAGGTGAAGCTGAGACCCGTCCATCTGTTCTGTGAAGCCCACAGTTTATTCCTCCCTCTGAAATCTCTCACTTCCTTCCATCACAGGTTGTACCGCTAATAACTTCACAAGCTTGATGGATTAAAAGACCATTTTTATAGGATTTAGTGTAAAAAAAAAAACTCCTTTAGTTCAGTGCCTTATGATTTATGTTGGAATGATGACAATAATAATACCAGTGTTTTTGCACAAAACATAAATCTAAAATACCCGTTAAAAGGACTAACACTCTGTCCTTGCCAGCGCAAAGAATCATTTTGAAATGGAAATGAGCATATGGATATTTCGTCATGGCTCTTGTCAAGGTGGAGACGCCTTTCGCAATGCCTTTTAGAGAATCATTGGCACTTTAAGGTTGCTTTTATGCATTAGAGAAGGATTTATGACTATATGCGTGCAAGCGTTGGCCAGTGGGCTAATAGAGTTATTGACACCCCTCCGTATGGCCACACTCTTTCAAGCGGCCATCAATCCATCCATCACTCCCCTTTAAAAAGGGATTTAGACAACCCGATGCATTTCATTAAGACTTGAAATTACTTTTGAAAACAGAGAGATAAATAAAGCCAGTCATGAAAGCAAATGCTAAGCAGACACTTTGAAGGCGAGAGGAAACGCTTAAATCATCGTAATGCCGCACCAAAAAAAAAAAAGCAAGAGCGAGAAATATCCATTAGGTAAAACAAAATGAAAATGTGATTAGAGAAGTGTTCCTTAGCTGTAACACCTCACTCTTCATCAGGCTAAGAGATGTCCACAAGCGCCAACCAATCAATGCTGTTACCAATACTCACACATAGACAGAAACAGTGAAAGGTTCAGTTCAGTTCGTCATTCTCACACAGGCAGGTATATAAACCTGATCTGCATCAAAATAACAAAATAAAAGAGTACTTGTGAGTTTGTTTCTCATTATCGTGACTTCATATCTCGCAATGTGATTTTATATCAAACTTGTATGAGGCTGTATAGCTGCAGACCAGTCAGGGTGTCCATGCTGACCCCTGTCCACCGCTGAAAACATCAACAGTGGACACGTGAGCATCAGAACTGGACCACGGAGCAATGGAAGAAGGTGGCCTGGTCTGATGAATCACGTTTTCTTTTACATCACGTGGATGGCCGGGTGCGTGTGCGTCGCTTACCTGGGGAACACATGGCACCAGGATGCACTATGGGAAGAAGGCAAGCCGGCGGAGGCAGTGTGATGCTTTGGGCAATGTTCTGCTGGAAAACCTTGGGTCCTGACATCCATGCGGATGTTACTTTGACACGTAACACCTACCTAAGCATTGCTGCAGACCATGTACACCCTTTCATGGAAACGGTATTCCCTGGTGGCTGTGGCCTCTTTCAGCAGGATAATGCTCCTGCCACAAAGCAAAAATGGTTCAGGAATGGTTTGAGGAGCACAACAACGAGTTTGAGGTGTTGACTTGGCCTCCAAATTCCCCAGATCTCAATCCAATCGAGCATCTGTGGGATGTGCTGAACAAACAAGTCCGATCCATGGAGGCTCCACCTCGCAACTTACAGGACTTAAAGGATCTGCTGCTAACATCTTGGTGTCAGATACCACAGCACACCTTCAGGGGTCTAGAGGAGTCCATGCCTCGATGGGTCAGGGCTGTTTTGGCACCAACACAATATTAGGAAGATGGTCATAATGTTATGCCTGATCTGTGTATATCCCAAAGAAAGGGATTAATGTGGTTTCTCATCAGGCATCGGGTGTTTACAATACATCCCATGGGAGAGAGGGGAACGTTCCCCTCAGTGTTTGGAAAATATCAGATTGTCAAATAATATTATAAAGGACAACATTCTGTTTGATTTCTGTTCTTCTATTCTTCCCACAGGAAAGAACAATTACAAATGAGATCTCTTTAATATCTGTTTCTGCCATTCAATGAGAACAAATAGAATCTTTTGTTTAATGTTCTTGCCTCTTCTAAGAAAAATGTCAGGTCAGTCATCCTGTTATCGGTTTTTATGATTGCATCAAATTACAGCTGTAATGAAAGATCTCATTGAGGTTGTGATTCGGGTGCGAAGGGTCTTATATTTATTGTTATTTGTTTTTGTTTTTTTAATGGTTTTCATAAACAGCAAGAGAAAAACAAACTTGTAATCTAATGCTTTGTCTCAATGTGTGATTCTGTAATTATGGAAAGAGTAAATAATTAGAAAACAATACATAATTCATTGTTGACTCAGATTCATTAGTTGGAATCACATTAATGAATGTTTCATAAATGGATGGATCTCATTTGGAAGGTGGGGAGAAGTTTGGCGGGGCTGGTTTTTGCTAAAAGCGCATGAAGTTTTGTTCAGGATGAATATGCAGATGAGCCGAGCATTCGTTCAACCAGGGACAAACCAACTGGGAGCTCCAAACAGCCCTGCTGTGAGGTATGGAGATGAGAAGTCAAGAGTTTAATTCATATTTGCTTTCCAAACAAATCACACAAGAAAAACTGTGAATCCTTAAGGGTGCCATGAAGTTACTGTTTGCTTCTCTTTCCGACTTTCCAAATGTAGTCTTGTGAAGCCAGAACTTTTTTCATGTTTATTCAAAATGTTGTCTTAACCAGCCATGAGAAAGACAACTAAAGCTATAAAAGGAGCATTGAGCAGTAGGGGAGAGTGGGGTAAGATGAGCCATGTTTTACTTATATGGTCCTCAGAATACATCTATGACAAAGGGTTCAAAAATATGGATTCTTATTAAAAAAAAAAAGTGTTCCTGTGGCTCAATTTACCCCAGGTTAGGGGTAGTTTATCTGAGTCATGATGGATGGATGGATGATAGGTTGGTGGATGGATGGATGGATGATAGGTAGGTGGATGGATGATGGATGGATAGATGGATGATAGGTAGGTGGATGGATGGATGGATGGATGGATGATAGGTAGGTGGATGGATGATGGATGGATGGATGGATGGATGAATTAATTAATGAATGGATGGATGGATGGATGATAGGTAGGTGGATGGATGGATGGATGATGGATGGATGGATGGATGGATGATAGGTTGGTGGATGGATGGATGGATGATAGGTAGGTGGATGGATGGATGGATGGATGGATGATAGGTAGGTGGATGGATGGGTGGATGGATGGATGATAGGTAGGTCGATGGTTGGATGGATGATGGGATGGATGATGGATGGATGGATGGATGGATGAATGAATGAATTAATGAATGGATGGATGGATGATAGGTAGGTGGATGGATGATGGATGATGGATGATAGGTAGGTGGATGGATGGATGGATGGATGGATGAATTAATGAATGGATGGATGGATGATAGGTAGGTGGATGGATGGATGGATGATGGATGGATGATAGGTAGGTGGATGGATGGATGGATGGATGGATGATGGATGGATGGATGGATGGATGGATGATAGGTTGGTGGGTGGATGGATGGATGGATGGATGATAGGTAGATGGATGGTTGGATGGATGATGGGATGGATGATGGGATGGATGATGGATGGATAGATGGATGATAGGTAGGTGGATGGATGGATGGATGGATGATAGGTAGGTGGATGGATGGATGGATGATGGATGGATGATAGGTAGGTGGATGGATGGATGGATGGATGGATGGATGGATGATGGATGGATGGATGGATGATAGGTAGATGGATGGTTGGATGGATGATGGGATGGATGATGGGATGGATGATGGATGGATAGATGGATGATAGGTAGGTGGATGGATGGATGGATGGATGGATGGATGGATGGATGATAGGTGGATGGATGGATGGATGAATGAATGAATAAATGAATGGATGGATGGATGGATGGATGATAGGGAGGTGGATGGATGGATGGATGGATGGATGGATGGATGATAGGTGGATGGATGGATGGATGAATGAATGAATAAATGAATGGATGGATGGATGGATGATAGGGAGGTATTTTGAAAAATACGGTGCTGCACACCAAGTCCAAACTGTGTCGATCTGTTTCTGTAGGTCAATTTTCTCACCGTTTTCTTGAACATCAGACTTGATATAAAGAGGTCTGGAGTAACTCGTGTTGTGTTGGGGAAATATATAGTCCTATATGGGTCTTTTTCCTCAGGAAATAATTTGGGCCAACTTTACATATGAGACAAGTGTTTGTTTATTTATTTGCAGTCAGACTCCTCTTCTCTACTGTGTCATGTGCCTGTAATGTTTTACTCCACTGTTATCTGAGTCTCACAGGAACTGTGTAATCAGTGCTGTCCCTCTGTTCCCATTCTTCCTGCATTGTGCAGCCCGCCTACAGAAATAAGGCGACACATGGTTTACATGCAAAACGTGTCATTCAGTCTATTTAAAACCAGATGGGCAGCACTGACCTGAGAGCGCTTGTTTACCTTGCTTAAATAGTTTTGTCTTCTGCTCAGAACAGGCCAGATACCTTCTCCATGGTTTTACTGTCAGTATGTGTTAATTAGTCTATATTAGACTGTGTGTCTCTGTAAAAACACTAAATGAAAAGACAGTTGGTAAACTCCCAAATGAGCATCTGGCTTCTACAGTTTACAAACTAGATGAGTGAATTAATTTAGGCACTGTGTTTTCAAAATTCACTTAATTGCTTGAACAACATGCATTACATGAGCTTGATAGGAGGATGAATAAATCCATGACGTGAAGATCCTTCAGTTGGGCCGAATAATTGCTACAATTTAAATAGATTAAGTTGCAAAAGTTTGACTGCAAAACTTTTGAAGCACAACATCATGTGCTAAGACTGTTTTTTAACCTTTTTTTTCTGTAATTAAATATATAATGTTATTAATTAACACTTAATTATTTTTTTTCTTCTTTTTTTATTGAGTGAGATCATTGTTGGGGGAACTTTTACTTAAAGTAGTTCAAGTAGATAAAATAACAGAGTGTAGCAAAATTCAGAATTGGAAAATTAGCTGGATTCCATCCATCCATCCATCCATCATCCATCCATCCATCCATCAACCTAAAATCCATCCATCTATCATCCATCCATCCATCCATCCATCCATCCATCAACCTAAAATCCATCCATCCATCCATCCATCCATCCATCCATCCATCCACCTATAATCCATCCATCCATCCATCCATCCATCCATCCATCAACCTAAAATCCATCCATCCATCCACCTATAATCCATCCATCCATCCATCCATCCATCCATCAACCTAAAATCCATCCATCCATCCACCTATAATCATCCATCCATCCATCCATCCATCCATCCACCCACCTACCTATCACCTATCATCCATCCATCCATCCATCCATCCATCCATCCATCACCTACCTACCATCCGTCCATCCATCCATCCATCCATCCATCCATCCATCCATCCATCCATTCACCTATAATCCATCCATCCATCCATCCATCCATCCACCTACCTATCATCCATCCATCCATCCATCCATCCATCCATCCACCCACCTACCTATCATCCATCCATCCATCCATCCACCCACCTACCTATCATCCATCCATCCATCCATCCATCCATCCATCCTAGTTAGCTCTCCTTTTATCTAGTGAACAGCATCAGGTCATCATAATGTGCTGCTTCATCTTCCTAACAATAGCTCTCAAGAAAAGGCGAGTCATTTGAAGTGATTGAGAGTGCATTATTTCAGAGAAATCATTTGTTAAAGAAGTCCCTAAATGGTGAAGGTAATTCTCTGAGGTCATTTTTGGATTCGTACACCGGACTCAGAGCCAAGGTCCGTATTAGCGTTCAGGAGCTCATGGCTAAATTTACAACACTGCTACTCAGAGCAAGCTGTTAATTTTCCTCATTTTATATTTCCAATTAGGCGAGCTGGAGACGGGAATGATTGCCCCTGTCTCTCTACCCTTTACCTTCAGATCTGAGAATTAGAGAAGAAATGACTCAACGGGGCCATGCGAGATCACATGCGGCCGGTAAATGACAGTCTGAACGTTTGCTTGAATGATTAGGTGACAAGAGCCGGCCGAGAGTCCAGGCTCAGTGACAGATGCAGACGTCGGAAATTACCTCAAGATGAACCAATCCCTCCGTCTTCCCTTCCCTTTCAAGGTTACGGCACCTCAGCTTCAGATTGGTATGTGTTGACCTCCACATCTCCTCTGCATCTCTCATCAGAAAGCATTCGGTGTGTGCTGTAAGCTATTTCGTTGGCTCCAGGGAGATTGTGGACAAAGCTTACCGTATACCCCTGGATGCTGGGATATTGTAGGGAACCTATTGATTGCATGTAGATATTCATGAGTTACCTGCTTCCTGCTTGAGCTCGATCTTACATTTCTGCAATATTCTATGGACAAATGAATAATGATCGAATGCCAGAGATACAGCATGGATTTATCACACAAATGAGGCCTATTATAGATTCTGGTCATGCGGATAACACTTGTTAGAGGGGTGAATCTAACTACGAGGCAGATTTGCTGAGAGCATATTTCCTTCCTAATACTTTTCATATTATATGCTATTTGCATCTGAAAAACAGGAAGCCATTTTTCAGTTTCACTAAAAGAAGATGAACGTACCAGTTCTATTAGTAGAATCGGTTTATTGTTTGACATAATAAAGTGGATTCATTTTATTAGCCTATCTTACGTTCAGTTTTTCTCTCTGTCTAGAGAAACTACATCAAGTTCAGCGGCTCGTCTCTTGACCTTGGCTGTCTTGACCAGGCTGTAATATTTGATTCGGGGGACCGTAGAATGGGACAGACTAATCTAAATGAAACGAGCCAGGATTTTTCACAGTTTTATCCCAGGCTGGAGAAATACGAGGCTCTTCTCCAACACAAATAAAGCGCTTGTAAAGAGCCAAATCACAAACACTTTGCATCCTCAATGAATGCTTGATTACCAAGAATCTGGACATAACGTGCGCTTTAAAAATCACTTATTGTGAAGAACACTATTACTAATGACTTTATGCAAAGCGAATGACTTATTTGTGCGGTTTGATTGGTTTTGATTGTTAAGAATAGTACTCTGGTACAAGAAATTTGGTTGATCGTTATGAGATTTGTCTTGTAAGGTAGTATTTTGATACCAAGCACTAGATAGATAATTAATAAAATTAGTTACCTTTGGCCTTCTGCAGAGGAAAAGCAAACATAATCAAGTTCCCTCTGCTGCTTCGAGTGAAACGACACTTTTTTCTGCTTTCAGAGTGCCATTATTATGTGATTATGTAATTATACAGTTGTTTTTTAAGGTCAGTCCAATTACATTGTAGAATAAAAGTTATGTGACGCATTGAAACGACTGCTTCTAACAACTGCTGGAGCTACAGAACATGGTCAAAAACAGGCAAATTCACACAATGAAAATGTAAGTTACACAACGCTCTCATAAAACAAGTTCATATCTGTCTCATAAGTAGAATAATGCTCTTTAAACCCTTGTGCTTTCAGACTTCTTGCCATTATGAGAAAGTCTCAATAAAGTCCTCAGGTTTTGAGAGAAGTCTTTTCAGACATTTTCAATGAAAACATTATTCATCATCCTGTTATAAGTAATGAAGGAAGCACTTAAAATGGGATTTGAATAAATCAAAAAGGTAATATTATGAACATTTTTCAATAAAGTGAAGCAAAAGATGTCAACATTGATACAGGGGCCAGTCATCTGATCAGATTCCGGCTATCGGATTGAAAATGGGTTGTTCAAAAGAAAACAAGGTTTTATGTTCTTAAATCAGATTAGATCACACAATCCAATCTTGGTTTTGATCTGGATTAAATCGTCAGTTTGTGTTGTTCAAAACTTTTTAGTAAGATTGGGATACGTTTCATCCTTTGATTTGATTTTTGCTCTTGATTAGTTGAAGTGTTAAAGTAATAAATTAGAAGTAGACATTAGGCTTCCTATTAAGCCTTTCAGCCCATTTCCCCCATCTAATATTTGTCCCATCAGGGGCTCCGTAGAGCACTAGTAATCCAGATTTGGTAATCTGAGAAAGTGTGTATCTGGATCGGAGTGATCAGTTCAATTTTGCTTTGAAAAACCGGCACAAAATAAGATGAAATACCTGATCCTGGATAGCAAAACATGGGATTTCCAAATCCAGATCATTCTGATCCAGATTAAACTTTTCAAACTACCGGAACCGGAAGATGATTTAGATCCAGAGCCTTTCATTACAAAACGTTTGCAATATTTCAACATGAACTCATGAGTATTCGTATGTATTTTACGTAAATTTTATCTCATTTATTGACATCTACATAGACCCTAAACCATTTTATTTTCCTTCCAATCACAAAACTGTATTGTGTTTAAGTTTAAATAGTCAGCTTTAAATTAAGCATATATTTACCCATATTGCATCAGTGCTGTCAATCAGTTTTAGGCAGTTGTCTTGTTACAAAAAGCAAAGTTATTGCAAACAGCAAAGCTATTTTAATGATAAAGTGGTTATTTTCAAGTCATGTGTCTGGTATTTTCGGTCACTGTTTAGAATGAGAACTAGTGTAGTGCTAATGTGAACGAATCGCTTTTGAATTGGTCAAACAGGTTAGTAAAACAGTCTGATTTGCTTTCGATTGACAAGTCCAAGTGCAATCATGCAAAATTGTAATTTATTTTAGTAATCATATACTGTAAGTATGTCTTTGGCTTATTCTGCATGTTCTCTGAAAGCTATAACAAATCCTAAAATCAGGCTCTCTTATGCGCACACCACAGAGAAGGAAACTTTCATTAGCAAGAAATCTGATATTTCTGTTGACATACACACAGTAATATGCCACTTAATCTATAATTCCCTGCAATTTATACAAAATTTAACCATAATGAAATGAAATACAGTACAAACATACTGTAAAAGCAGTTACTTTATACTTTAAAATGAAAGAAATTTTCATGTAACAGTGTTGACAGAAACAAAATAAGGCAATTCTGAAAAATATATATCCACATGATACCTTCGAGGGTTATTCGTGTCCGTGCTTGTGTTTCATCACTTCGAGATTTTCCCTGGAATCCTTCATTCTGGTTGCAGCATCACTTTAGAAAGCCTGTTGCATTTTTATAGCCTCCTGTTTCCATGTACTTTACATAAAATAATAACACACACGTGTGACCTCGGCTGATCCCTGTCAATCTGAAGGGTCATTTCTATGCTCATTAGTTCAGAACAGAGCTCACGGATCACAGTCTAGCGCTCTGACTCTGTCCTCATATGAAGGACCACGGACCCGCCACATGATAAAAATAATCACTTTGAACATGCAGATAAGGTAGTGTTGATTCTTTATGAAACATATTTTTTAGTCTTGTCTTGTATCTTCATGGAGAGCCTCCTGGATAACCGAGAGACGGTTAAAGTGGCTGTAGGGTGATGTGTTGCCTTTCAAAACACGCTTGTTACCAGACCAGTTTGAATTCTATGAGGCGGTTATATACGAGCCACTGGCTGTTTGTCTCAGAACAATATAATTGACATTCTGAATGGCTAATGATACTATATTAGTTGCAGATTGCACTCACATTCTGTCTGTCATGAAGGAATCTATTATAATAGTATTAGTGTAGTAAAGTAGTCTGCTTCATTGAAAAAATACTCAGGGAAGCCTGTTTATAAGAAATCAACTTGGCAGTGACAAGCACAGATTTCTTTCTCCTTCCACTCAGTGGATTGAAACGGTTTGAGAAATAGCTTCTCTCTCTGTAGAGATGTCTATGCCGCCGTCTTATCCATCAGATTTGTTAGCTCTCATTTTGGCGTTCATCCTAATTCTGTTTCAGTGTTTTCAGGATATGAATCAGCTCATTGTTTTTCTTCATTTCTTATTGAATAATCTGAAATGGATAGTTCACCTAAAAAAGAGAGATTCTGTCATCATTTTCTCACTCTCATGTCACTTCAAACCCATATATTTTCCTTTCTTCTATTGAACTCATAAGGAGATTTTAAAGGGAAAGTTCACCCAAAAATGAAAATTATCCCATGATTTACTCACCCTCAAGCCATCCTAGGTATGACTTTCTTCTGTCAGCCAAAAACAATCAGAGTTATATTAAAAAAATATCCAAACTTTATAATGGGAGTGAATGGGGCTCGAGATTTTGAAGCCCAAAAACTTGCATCCATCCATCATAAAAGTAATCCAGGAGGTTAATAAAGACCTTCTGAAGCGAAGCGATGGGTTTTTGTAAGCAAAATATCCATATTTTACAACTTTATAACCCCTTGGAGCCTTATGGATTACTTTTATGATGGATGGATGCACTTCTTTGGGCTTTAAAATCGTGAGCGCCATTCACTAACATTATAAAGTTTGGAAGAGCCAGGATATTTTTCAATAAAACTCCGACTGTTTTCGTCTGAAAGAAGATAGTCATATACACCTAGGTTGGCTTGAGGGTGAGTAAATCATGGGATAATTTTCGTTTTTGGGTGAACTATCCCTTTAAGCAGGACACAGTCATCAGTCTTATGCTCTATATTGTGCATATATTTTGTCCTAATATGCTCATATAGACTTCAAACCAGGGGCCTCATTTATAAAACGTGCCTATGCACAGATTTGATCTTAGAGCGTTTGCACGCTAAAATCCACGTCAATGTACGTAGTGCAGCAGGAATCAGAGTTCACTGATCACGTGATGAGAGTAAGGCGAGATGACTGACAAGACCATGGCAGAGGATTCATTGCATAATTGAGCTTAAGCATCTGACAAATGTCTTATCTTGATGTAGATGAGCTGGATGGGATTGAAGCGACTGTTATCTAACTGAATTAAATGTTTTTTATTTCTATAAAAATCAAAACGAAAAGTGGAGGCATAATGTACATGTAGCGGTGACATATTCTATCCTCACACTTATGATATGCCTTTTTGGTGCATTTTTGGAGCTTGAGGACCTCTGGCCATCATTTAATTTCATTTTATGCAAAATAGAGTCTCAACATCTGCTAAACAGATGTTAGTTTTTTTTTTTTTTTTAAGCTGAACTATGCCTTTAAAATCTTCCCACATTAGAAACGGTCTACTTTGTCAGCTGTCCCCTGTCGTTATCAGCACTCTGATGCCTGATCAAATACAAATCCATCAAATTTTGTGTCTGAATATATATCTTCCACTATGTTGAAGGTTACAGTATTCTTGCATTGCTATTCCAGAGCCGTGATTGCAGCATGCAGCAAGGTAGAGGGAACATCCCAGAGGAGCGCAAGAGGCCTTCTTACTCCCGTTCTCCATTCAATTAGCACTAACTCACTTTGACTTTGAAGAAAAAACAACAATTGATCTGTGCATCAGCGGCCCGGTGAGAGAGAGCAAAGACTCCTGGAGGAGGGCAACGACTCGCTGAGACAGATCAAAGCCCAGCCCGGGTAAGCGATCACAACTTCTTCCTAATCAGGAGAAATACAACAGCTGTAGCATTGTATTTTCTTAAACTGCTCCTTGAATCTTCCCCAACCGCCTCCTAAATTCAACTTGGATTACTCTAAAATGTGAGATATTTGGATGTAGAGATTGCAGAACCACAAAAGTTCGGTTTCTCATTAAAGTTTCTTTCCATCACTGCAGTAACTCTGCACCATTTTGTTTGCATATTGATTTTTCTTCAGATCTATAGAGAAAGTCTGAGTTATTGCTTATGTACGCATCTAATGTGTTTGCTCTCCCATTTATGTGCTTGTCAAAAGTTAAGTGAACCAGAGAAAAGCTTTTGTTTGGCATGCTCAATAAGACCAGCGTGACATCGAGCGACTTTAAAATGTAACTCTCATACTTGGCAGGCATCCACTGTATTGCTGTAAAACTCATTTTAAGATTACTTACTGTAAGAGGAATCTGTTAATCTGATGAGCAAGAAAAGGCATTTGGAAGCCGTCATTCCTCACTCAAAAAGATTTTTAGCAATTATAACACTACTCAGCACAACAAATGAACCATATATGTAATATAATACAATGTTATGGAGCAGACCTGGGCGCAGTTGCTTTTGTTTGTATTTATTCTCCATCATTAGCGAGATGTATTCTCTGTGCCTGACAATTATTTATGCCGCGTGTTTGCTAAAGCAGGATAAGGGTGGCCTTTTATATACAGCTCAGCGTCTCTTTACGAGGATTGCTCTTTTATAGAGAGGCTGGTGTGGATTATGCCATCGCACAAACGTAAAAGAAAAGCACATGGGAATCCAGACGGTTGACATTCAACTGTCATTCAGTTTTTGATCAATTGGACACTCAAATGTGGATGAAGGTTGCTTTTCATCAATATGAACTAGCCATGTTGATGAATGTTGATGGTATGGACAAAACATACAATGGAAGTCAATGGGAACCAAAACTGTTTGGTTATCAACATTCGTCAAAATATCTTGTGTGTGTTCTGCAGAAGGAACAAATGCATACAGCTTTCGAACGACATGAAGGTGTGTAAATGATGAATAAACTATCCCGTAAATGGATAAACTATCCTTTAATGCATTTTAACAGATTTCTTTCTTTTTCCCCCTCAAATAATATACTGCAACTCCTGGTGCACAAGTCACATGGACACTTCTTAGTCCTTTGAGGAACTTGACAGTCCATGTTCACCATCTTCTTTTGTTGTATTATATAATAGGATACCAAAAAGAGGATGGTGACCCTAAGATAACATCCATAACACTATAAAATAATAAATAATTCCTTTTGTGTTCCAGAGACACTTATTCTTTGGGGATTTGAGCAACATGAGGGTGAATATATGATTTTTATTTTTAGGTGAACTATCCTATCCTTTAAGTTCTTTATTTAGCATTCAAGGCTAATTAAATTTCTTATAGAGTGGTATAATTATTCACTCCTCCCTCTCGTGTGCGCATTAACAGCGATTTGACAAAACGACCATTCTACACGTGTTCTCCTGCGAGCGAGCATGCCAGTCTGCTGTCTCATGCTGGTTTTTATTTGTTCTTATCATGTACCTGTCTGTCCAAAGCAGAACTCCTTTCACGGCCCATGTAGGGCATTAAAGGGCAGGACGTGCGTGTCTTTGAAGGTATCAGATAGGACAGAGGATATGTGGACAGAACTCTACCCTACTGAGAGTGTGTGTGGGCTTGGCTTCAAAGGAAGGGCGTACTGACCTTTTCGTCACATCAGAGGGGAATAGCATAACCCGACTGCTGTCCTCTCCACAGGGCCTCTGTGATAGCAGCCACACAGAAACACACATACACCCTCAGATAACTCACCTCGCAGAGGAAACTAGGCTGTTTTTGCACAGACATTTCAATCATTTCTATATATATCAAGATGATCTTATTAGTAATTGTAGATATTCGAATATAATGTTTTGAAAAACGCACAAAACACATCTAAAATAGGATAGTACAGAGCCCCTAAAGGGACATGGTGAAGGGAAAAAATATGAGTAGAGAGAAAAAATGTTTGGTCAATGCTTTTGGGTTCTCTCGCAAAGTTTTTTTTTTTTTTGGCGGGGTGGGGGGTGGGGGGTGCAAAACTTTTGCGAGCGAACGCAAAAACATTGGGGTCAGTAAAGTTTTTAAAGTAAATTTTCATTACATTTACATTTACAGAGAAGAAAAATGGTCCAAGCACTGAGCCCTGAGGCACTCCGCCTCTAAAGGAACATGGTAAAGGGAAAAAAATATGAGATTGGGAGAATTTTTTTTTGGTGTTTTTTGTCAATGCTTTTGAGTTGTCACGCAAAGGTTTTGCAAGCAAACACAAAGTTTGGGGAATGCAAAACTTTTGCGAGCGAAAGTTTGAAACATTGGGGTTGGGTAACGTTTTTTATCTAAAGTGACTTACAAATGAGCAAGCAATCAAACCAACAATAGGACAACAATGTGCAAGGCTGAGACATAAGCAGCTATTGTCGGATCATCTGGCTGGAATGAGAGGTAGAGTTGTATGTCATCGGTATAGCAGTGATAGGGAAAACCATGTTTCTGAATGACAGATTCTAGTGATGACATGTAGATGGAGAACAGAAGTGGTCCCAGCACTGAGCCCTGAGGTACCCCGGTAGCTAGATGTTGCGACTTAGAGACCTCACCACTCCACGACACCCTGAAGGAAGAAATAGGTAAGACTTGAACCATTAGACTGCGGTTCATGAGATGCCCTTCATCATGAGGGTTGACAGGAGGATCTGGTGATAAATTAAAATAAATGAAAACTTTTATTCATCAAGGACACATTAAATTGATCAAAAGACTTTTCTTGTGAAAATCTTTCAGTAAAAGACATTTATAAAGACATTATTTTATATTATAAAAAATGTCTATTCTAAGTAAAAGCAGTTCTTTTTAGATTTGTATTCATCAAAGAATAACATCACAGGAATAAAATAGATTTTTAAAAAATATATATTAAAATAGAAAACAGTTATTTTCAATTGATTAATTTCTGCCATGCTTGATCAATTCATTTTTTATTTTGCTTTCCATAGGTGGTGAAGGTTTTGTAAACAAATCACAATGTATAATAAGGCTAATTTGCATGAAAAGAGGCATGTTTGACTTAGTAAGACTTAGTTTAGATACTCACAATGCAATGCCATTTTGGTGCGGTTTTCGCCTGGATAAAATGGATTGCAATTCTAGATTTTCCAGTTAGCTAAACCAGCTAAAGACAAGACATCTTAACTATCCAACTTCACAACAATTGGAATCAAAACTTTACAACTTACTGAATCATTTTATTTTCTCTGGGAATATAATGCCCCGGGATCAGTTGAAGCCTTGACAGAAATCACCTATTTTCCCCCCATCTCCTGTTTTCTGTGTTCCAAAACTTACAATTGCGTTGTTTCTCAGCCAACGTTTTTCCTCCATAAACAAAATGTATTATTTAAGTTGTGGTGCTTTGTTCTCAAAGTATGAGTTATGAGTATCATAAGTCTTGGTGTCATAAACGATAGCTTGTTGGATGACGGAAAATGTTTATACGTGTGTCTTGTTGCCTAGAAACTGGTGTTTGCTGTGAAAAAAACACAATCTTTTGAAGTAGCTCACAACAAAATCAGTATCTGAAGTGGATAATCTCGCATGCATGCACATAAAAAGCTAACGCCTTCCTGTTAACGCATTCACCTTGACGTGCTTCATCTTATCGGTGATGTTGCTGAGAATGCGGATTGTGCAGCGATTACAAGATTATGTGTAGATTCTCTCCTATTTTCTATGTAATGCCACTGCATGGATTTTTCTTTTGTTGTCTTTTAGTGAATGGCACAGCAACATCAGGATCTCCAGCATATAAATGTTGTGATGATAACGGCTAATCAGTGAAGCTGTTATCTAGAAATCACATCAGTGACATTGATGGAGCCCTAAATACATCTATCACTCTTTCATTCTGTCTGTTCAGGTCCTGTGGTTCATATTTTTCTGTGAATGTCACTGTCCCCTGAAGTCTCCTCCCCAAGTCAATAACTTTTGCTAGTGTGAGGCCAGTTGCCCTCCCACCTGGTCTGGTTTGTGTTATATTCATGCTGAAGCTTCTGTCCTGAGGGATAGAGCTTGTGAAAATCCAATATTGCAGTTATTGTTGTGTGGGCTCAGCATGATTGAATGGACTAGAGGAGAATGGGTCACTTCACGCGACAGAATGAGGCTGGAAAGACAGATGGAGAGGTGCAAAGGGAAATAGTGAGGCAGATAAAGTTTGGTGCAGATCTGTGTTGACTGAATTCACAGATTAGTACAGAGCCCAGCACAGAACATGTGTTTTTTGGGGGGGCTCAGCCAGGAGTAAAATGCACCGAATCTTTCAAGACCTTTCTTAGACAATTTGGAATGTGCAGGATGAGATTCCAAGAATATAACTTCTTAGTTTGTTAGTTAGACAGTTAGTTATTTAGTTGTGTGAAGCGTCTTATAATGCAAACGAGTGCCGGTAGAAGTTGCTTAATTAGATAATAGTGCCAAGTGTTTGTAAGTGCATTTCATTAAAGTAGTTATTTAAAAAGTTAGTTTGTTGTGCCAAGTGTCTTTGAGAGTTTGTATCACTTGGATAATTAGGTAATTTAGCTAATTGTCTTAGAATATCAGTGAATTTCAGTATAACTTAGTTAGACAGTTTGTTTAGTTGTGCCAAGTGTATTAGAATGTAAATGAGCATTAGTATACAGTAAGTTAGTTAATTAGATAATTGTGCCAAGTGTCATAAAATGTAAATAAATTCCAGTTTACTGTAACTTAGTTAATTAGTTAGTTAGACAGTTGGTTATTTAATTGTGCCAAGTAAATGAATTTTAGTAAAAGTTAGTAAATTTGTTAGTAGATTAGTTAGTTATTTAGCTGTGCCAAGTAAATGAATTTTAGTAAAAATTGGTAAATTAGTTATTAAATTAGTTAGTTATTTAGTTATGCCAAGTAAATGAATTTTAGTAAAAGTTAGTAAATTAGTTTAGTTATTTAGTTGAGCCAAGTAAATGAATTTTAGTAAAAATTGGTAAATTAGTTAGTAGATTAGTTAGTAAACTAGTTAGTTATTTAGTTGTGCCCACTTAACGAATTTTAGTAGAAGTTAGTAAATTAGTTAGTAAATTAGTTTAGTTATTTAGTTGTACCAAATGAATTTTAGTAAAAGTTAGTAAATTGGTTAGTAGATTAGTTAGTTATTTAGTTGTGCCAACTTAACGAATTTTAGTAGAAGTTAGTAAATTAGTTAGTAAATTAGTTTAGTTATTTAGTTGTGCCAAGTAAATGAATTTTAGTAAAAATGGGTAAATTAGTTAGTAAATTAGTTAGTTATTTAGTTGTGTGTAACCCTGGCATCCTGGCCACATTTTAGTAAAAGTAATTTAGTTAGTTATTTAGTTGTGCCAAGTAAATGAAGTTTAGTTAGATAGTTTTTAGTTGTGCCAAGTAAATGAATTTCTGTAAAAGTTAGTAAATGAGTTTGTTAGATTATTATTTAGTTAGTAAATTAGATAATAGTGCCAAAAATTCTTAAATGTAAATTAATTTAAAGTGCCAGTTAGTTTATGATTGTCAGTATTTGTTAGTTTGCTGGCCAACTAACTGATACTGAGGCTCATATCCATGTGAAGACACTTGACACAACTGTATAAACTGACAGATGTACTGACACTCTAAGGCAGTTTGGCACAAATATGATAAAACACTGAGTGACACACAGCAAATGGCCGCTTGACCATGCTGTATTGTGCGTCACTCGTCAGCTTGACGTCTCCATATGCTCTGGTTTCCATTGGAGATGAAGCATTGTTAATCACCCCTGTCGACACAGGTGAACCGTACATTGCCTTCAGCATTGCGCCACTCTCTCCCCTCTGTGATTGCTGAAACGGACCCAATCAGGTAGAACAAACCGAACGAGCTCTGCTCCTGTCAACTCTCCTTTCTAATTTCCAGCAAACTCTCAATGTTTAAACCCCTCGTATGCATCACAGCAAACCACTACCGCTTAGATCTTTCACAGCACTTGTTAAAGCCTGCAGCGGAAACAGACTGTCCCCACAATGCCCTCTGTTTTTCACCCTCTCGTTGCTCTTTATCTCTCTCTCTCGCCTGCAGCAAGCTCTGCGCAGACCATTAGGTTTGGGGTTACTAATGCTCCTCTCGCCTGTTCTGCTTTCCATTATGACCCCAGGCACTGTGACCTGTTTCTCTCTGTTCTGTGTCCCATGTTCTATCAGTGTAATTTCCCCCTGATGGAAACCCCTCATGGGCCTCTCTCTCGTCCACTACCAATACAACAGTAGTAATGTACATTTCCACCCAAGATAGGATCATGCCTGGCCATTTTTTCATTTGTGAAGGACTAAAATGGACCTTTATTTTTTCCCTATGACAAAATGCACTAGTCAGTATCTTCACTTTTTGCCAAATATGTTACATCCACAGCACATAGACCTACCGAAGGCTTTAAACATCTGATATCCAGTGCTATTTTAGTATATATTGACTTTTCTTTTAATGTTATCATTATTCATTTTGACATTAGTTCTATTTTTTAGTAATTTTGATATGCTTTTGACATTTTTAATATAAAGTTTGGCATTCCTGTAGCTACAGGCAAACTACTGTAGCTCAAATTGCTCAAGAAGTTAATGCTGGTTCTGATAGAAAGGTGTCAGAATACACGCGTGCGTCGCTTACCTGGGGAACACATGGCACCAGGATGCACTATCGGAAGAAGGCAAGCCGGCGGAGGCAGTGTGATGCTTTGGGCAATGTTCTGCTGGAAAACCTTGGGTCCTGACATCCATGTGGACTTTGACATGTACCACCTACCTAAGCATTGTTGCAGACCATGTACACCCTTTCATGGAAACGGTATTTCCTGGTGGCTGTGGCCTCTTAATAGTTAAAAATCTTAAAAATTTAAATTAAAGATTAAAAAAATCAATGTGATCTCAGAGTTTTGAACCCCACTGTACAACTCTCTCTCACCGTTTGATCCAAAGGTCTCCTCTCCATGGCTCCCATGAAATGAAAGTGTGGTTTTTCCTCTGGCTCCGCGCAGAGGAAGCCCTGTGGATCGATCAGTGGCCTTCCATCAGGTGGCTGCTAATGAATGAGATGAGAGTGGGAGGGCGAGTCGAGTGAAGTATTGCTCTCCTCAGCAGAGTTCTTGTCTCCGGATCTGACAGCATCCTCCCCCCGGCCGCTTCACCACTATCTGTCCAGTCACTATCAATTACTGAGCTCTGAAACACCCTGCACCCTGTACACCTTCCAAGGCAAGTGTGGATGCACATGTCGGGGCCTTGACCTGCTGTGTGTGTGCGTGCTGTGTGTCAGGAAATGAGAGGTAACGCTATAGAGGCAGGTGGCCACCGAAGCATCTCGCTATCCATTTTGTGTAATTGTGGTCATCTCACCTTGACAATAGCGTGTGTGTGTGTGTGTGTGTGTGTGTGCTGTTGTCCTCCTACTCCAGGACGACAAAAAAAAAAAAAAAACTCAGCGAAGATTGTGGAGCTGTGGTACAGTGGTCAACCCATGCAGGCAGGGCTTGACATTAACACCCGTCACCCCACCAAATGTGTGTGTATTTCAGCAGTGGCGTGTAACGCAGTCACTCCTACTAACCACTTTGGCGGGTTGAATTTTATATATAATATATACATTTTTCAATTGTAGTCTTTTAAAAAGGCATCTGAAATAATAAACTAAGTGCAATGTAGTGTTGTCAAAAATATCAATGCATATCAATACCGAAATATCTGAAACACTTCCAATACTCATTTTCAGCAGAACAGATTCACGATTCCAGCTGCTCTTTCTCTCTATCTCATCTCTCCGACAGCGAGTCGACACACAAACCGCCTCGTTTCATTTGCTCCAGATGAATATTGTTGGTGTTACAGGGCTTGAATTTCGGCGTGGGATTACACGTATTGCACATAATTTTATTCAGTCCTGCAGATTTTGTTCTCACACCCAAAGTGCGGCACATAAAGCCGCCTCTCAGTACTAAATTGAGTTCTTTTTAGCTGCTTATTGCTCTTAAACAGTCAAATACACACAAAATAATGTCAAAATGCCGGTCTTGGTGAGTATTCACGTAATGTTATGTTTGAAGTGAACGTAAACAGTTGAGAAAGAAAACGCATGTGTAACAGTATAATGGATCTTAAAGTGACAGCAGCCTAATAAACCTGCTGACAAATTATGAGATAATATTAAAAATATCTAAACAGCAGTGGCCAGAGAAAATGCTGAGGCTAGTAACTTTGGAAAACCATTATCCACAGTGGCTGGTGAGCAAAAAAGTTCATGTCAAGCCCTGCATGCAGGTAATGTAGTATTGAATCCAGCCTACAATATTTCTTGATCCTTTTCCTTTGTTACTTTTCATCGTATTTGTCTAGAGCTGGTTAAAAAGCTGGTTTCCCAGTTGACAGGTGCCCAAAACAACTCTAAAACAAGATGGGAAACCAGTTAAGCAAACCATCTTAGGTTAAAAATGGAAAAAACAAACCACCCTTTTATACTCACCTGCCATTCAAACTACCCGAAGAGCAAAACAAATGGCACAAAGTGCCTCGTCCTTGAAGGAATTACTCCATTTTGCAGTCTCACAAACAAACTCGTCTCAATTATACGATTAAAATCTTTCCTTCAAACACACTCTCACATCGTCTAATGCATTTTTGCATAATCGCGCTTGATTCTCGGCGTGAAGAACCGAGCTGAGGAGCTCTGATTGCCGAAGTCACAGTCTGAGAGTGACTGATGAACAAGGCTGAAATTTCATGTTTCCTCTCCAGAGCCCTTAAGCAGATGTCATATTCTGGCAATTTTCCCCTCAGTATTAATGGAAAGGCTCAGCTGGCCAGAGAGGAATGGTTATGAGTTAGCTGCCGAGAGCGAGAGGATGGCTCCAAGCTTTTGGAAAGTTTGCGATATTCTCAAAGAGCTTTGAAGGTGAGTAATGGCAAATCTAATCAATTCATTATCCCTTTATATGAGTTGTGGGTATCCATTCTATCATTCTGTTATGCACATCTCCTTCGGACACGATGAAGACCAAATGGAACTCCATTAACAGTATGTGTGTTTAAAACACCTTCTTTTTTATGATCCGTGTGCCATGCACAATAAATAGCAAGGCTTTTGTCTCTTTTTGATTCCGTTCCTCTGGCTTTGCAGACAGGAATATATTCTTTTCATGTGCACGTCTTATTTTGCTTGAAGAACTAGCAGGAAAGGCATCTAAGCCGTAAATTATTTTAAAGAATGGGCTCTAATGACCTAACAAACTTTAATATAGCCTATATTATTGAGTCGCCCCATTAAGTATAGCCAGTATTTCCTACCCATGCATTCATCATGCTGCAGACAACCTAGCTGTTGATTTATACTGCCATTTATTCCACACGAAATGAGCAGAGATTACATATTCTATTCAAATTCATATAATGGGCTGACTGTATGTGTCTGTAGGAGAGTGAGTGCTTTTTCATTTTCTAAAAGTTTACCTTACTCTTTTTTCAATTTACATCCGTTCGTTTAGCAGGAAGTTCTCATGGTACAACAGTCTGGGAAGTCTGGGAGTTTTTCATTATTTACAGGTATCACCAGAAAAACAAACAAACAACAACAAAAAAAACAAAAACAAAAAAAAAAACAGGCCAAGTAGTTTTTAGAACATGATAGCTAGTTTAGTGTTGATCTAAGGTGGTCTACCAACCATAAAAGCTTAATAAAAGTGAACTAGCATGTTTTAACACATTGCTAACATGAATTAGCATGTTGCTAGCATGTTTAACATTCTGATAGCATGGATTAGCATGTTGCTAATATGTTTTATGTTGCATTCAAGTCATGTCGGAAAGATCATATTTATGATCTGAATGCACATGAACGCCACCACAATGTCGTAATTACAAGTGGGAAGTTCAGAATTTTCTTTAAGCCCCGATCTGTACGAGTTGGGGGCGTGTCAGCGAGAAACATGGCAGAATACCACAATATCATAGGTATTTAGCAGTGACATTGTCAGGCTTTTCTATTTACAATGAAGTAAGCTAACTGCCTGCACAAAATATGGAAGCATTATAATATAGCCTAACAATATAATATGTAACGATAAAGTTTACAGTGACTTCATAAATTAATTAAAAACATAAAAAAGCTAAACACACCTGATGCACATTCTTTGTTCTTCATTTTCTATAAATAGAAGTGCTGTATTTTTGTGACATTAATTAAGAGAAGGCACACCGCCATCTTACTCCGACTTGAACGCACCTGCTGTCATAAACACGACTTCCCACCTTCCCACCTTCCTAGGAGGACTTGAACGCACCATTAGTACATTGCTAGCATGAATTAGCATGTTGTTAGCATGGATTAGCATGTTGCTATCATGAATTAGCATATTGCTAACATGATTGCACACATTGCTAGCATTAATTATCATAATTTTGCATGTTGCTAGCATGATTGCACACATTGCTAACATGAATTAGCATGTTTTAGCATTTTGCTAGCATTAATTATCACATTGCTAGCATGAATTCACACTTTGCTAGCATGGATTAGCATGTTGCTAACATTAATTAGCATGTTTTATCACATTGTTAACATGATTTAACACATTTGTCAACATTAAGTCAAGCCAACATAATAATACTAAAATAACTCTGATATGCATGCAGCATAGTTCATGTAGCATCAATGTGGAATACTATTTAAAAAGTGTATGGTTACATACTGTGGCACTGCTGGTTCCCCATCATGCTTTGTGTATGGGGTCAAATAAGCTGTAAAAGAGTGTGAAACAGGTTTAGAGGTGTATTGATAGTTGATTGTAGGTTTACATTTCACTCTGTAATATTGCTTGTTGAGTAAGTGTGTTTCTGTTGAGGTGTATTGCATTTATATACTTGCATCATGTTAATTGCTGCTGTCTGCACTCACTGTGAGACGTCGGCAAAGCCATCTGGAGTAGAACAAAAGGTGTTTGATGTTATAGTAATAAATACTGCAGCATGTTCATATACTGTGCAATACGCAATGAACAACCTTTGCAAGATTATCCAAAAACTATCACAGTCCTAATACTACAAATGACACAGTCAAAGTCACTAGAAACAGCAAAGTTATGATGGATAGCAATCTGTCCAGATGTTTGTGGATGCAGTGAGAGCACCTCTGTCTCTCGGTGAGGGTGAAGGGCCAGCCTGGCTCTGGGATGACAGGCAGAACTCGCCACTTCAGCGCAACACCTGCTAAGAGCACAATTAGAGGCAATTAGCCGGGTATGAAAGGCCATAGCTGGATTTCCAGGCTCAGCTCTAAAATTAATGATGCCTGGCAAAGTGTTTATGTGCGTGTGTGTGTGTTTCCGTTAAGTGTGACACTGAGTGTAGCTGGAGGCGTGCCGCTAATTTCAGGCCTTTGTGATCCTCATTCACGGCACTGAGAGATTAATGCCATCATCACACGAGAGCGAGGGATCGCTGTGACAGCAGGGGTCAGAAAGCACAACGTCCAGCTACATCTGTTCAAATGACACATTAGCAGAATGGAGAGGATGATAGTAGTGCAGAGATGTGAAGCTCACAGATTCCAAAGATACTGGTAATTTTCAATCAGTCAGTCCCTCTTTAAATGAGTAATTAAAATTTGTGAAACATTTTAAATTATGCAGTTGTTCTGGAGACTGTAATGCACAAGTCTGACAGGTTTTTATGACAAATCAAGTTTGACATCTATTCTACATTCAACTAGCCTGAACAGTCTGTAGCATACAGAAGAACATATAGGTTTGGAATGACATAAAAGTGAGTAAATAACAGAATTTAAGGGCTTGGGAGTGTACACACATCATATTATGTTGGCTTGAGAACCTTCAGACTGTTCTGACTCAGTGTGCTATATCTTTCCTGAGATATCCTTTCTGTTTTCTAACTGATCTTTTCAAACTGACTTATGATTTTCATTAAATGGACGATCAAATCTACGAAAGCTGTCTGTCACTAGCAAAGCTTAATGACTATCCTAGAACAACATGCTTATTCATGCTAAGAACATGTTAAAACATGTTAACAACATGTTAAATCATGCTAACAACATGCTAATTAATGCTAACAATGTGTTAACATGTTAACAACATGTTAATTCATGTTAGCAATGTGTTAGAATATGCTCACAAAATGTTAAATCATGCTAATAACATGATAACAAATGTTAAAACGTGCTAGCAACATGCTCAATCATACTAGCAACATGCTAATTCATGTTAGCAATGTGTTAAAACATGCTAGCAACATGATAATGAATGTTAACAGCATGCTAAAACATATAAGCAACATGATAAATCATGTTAGCAAAAATGCTAATTCATGCCATCAATGTGTTAAAACATGCTAGCAAAATGTTAATTCATGCTAACAACATGATAAAACATGCAAGCAACATGTTAAATCATGTTAACATGCTAATTCATGCTAACAATGTGTTAACATGCTAGCAACATGTTAATTTATGTTAGCAATGTGTTAGAACATGCTCACAAAATGTTAAATAATGCTAATAACATGCTAACAAACACTAAAACGTGCTAGCAACATGTTCAATCATGCTAGCAACATTCTAATTCATGTTAGCAATGTGTTACAACATGATAATGTTAACAGCATGCTAAAATATGTTAGCAATATGCTAATTCATGCTAGCAAATGTTAAATCATGCTAACGCCATGCGTAAACATGCTAGCAACATGCTAAATAATGCTAGCAGCATGTTAATTCATGCTAGCAGCATGCTAAAACATGCTATAATTGTGATTAAACATGTTAGCAACATGTTAATTCAGGTTAGCAATGCATTAAAACATGTTAGCAACATGCTAATTCATGTTAGCTGTGTATTAAAAAGAAAAGAAAGAAAGAAGCTGTCATTGTAAATAAGTAAATAAATAACTTGCTCTCCTAAATTAGCTTTCTTTTGCACCAATGTCATTTAGGCCATGTGGCCTGTTGGATAATAGATATAGCAAATGCACATTCTGTAACATTTTGGTATGGCCATTTTCACAATCCAATCAATTCCCAATGAATAAATCAACTCACACCCTATATTATTTTCTCCTAGGATATCCTGGAGAACTCAGAAATTTGAAATTAGAAATTAGAATTGCACCGTTTCTGTTCATAATGTCTGTAACCATGCGCACATACTCTACTGTTCAAAGGTTTGGGGTTGGTGAGATTGTTCAGTATTTTTGAAAGGCTCACCATGGCTGCATTTAATTAATCAAAAATACTGTCACTTTTTATCAATTTATGCATCCTTGCTAAATATAAGTATTCATATCTTTAAAAAGAATACTGACCTCAAACTTTTGAATGGCAGTGTACATTTGTGCACAACCAGGTGTCAAGAGTTTTTGACTAAACTCTTATTGGTTGTCATTTTGGTTAAAAGCGCCACCTGGGCCCCCACAGTCCCTGCCTGTCTGTCATCATTAGTCGTCACGGCTGATTCATGAGACTGAAGATGTTGCGGAGCTGTAATCAGAGGGTCTGCCTGCTTTCAGCCCTGCAGGCCCAACACAGAACGCCCAAACCTCCAGCCCTGATGAGGGGAAAGAATGTCAAAGCATTCTGATTACCAGAGCTCTTCAATCAAAGCTCTATATCCGTGTCTGAACCAGAGAAGTGATTGGAGAGCTCTGGCTTGCCAGAGATTCTCTCTGATTGTGATTGTGGAATGAAGTGAGCCTTGTGTGGCATGGCTGCAGCTGCAATTTTGAAATGTGTGGCCAAAAAGCCATTTGGGAAATTATTGGTTGTGAATTTAGGACTCGAGTTAGCAAAACAAGCTGCTTTAAAAATGTTTTCAAATGAAATAGGTGTGATGGATTGAGAATTTGGATTGGTGTCAGGTGGTGCAGTGATCGAACAAGCCTTTGATGACCAGCTGAATAGTTGGTTTTACGTGGCCAGTCTAGATGAAGGATCTTTACCATTTTAATGCCAACTATCACATTGAAAAATGTTACAGGGAACATCTGTAACTGATCTAGATGGTTGATAAGATGGACCACCAGCTGCTGTGACCGAGGTAGACCTGGCAGATCACTTTTATTAAGCTTTTATGGTTGGCAGACCACCTTAGACCAGCACTAAACTAGATATCATGTTCTAAAAACTACTTGGCCTGTTTTATTTGCCAACAGGGAAGACCATGAATGCTAAGCACATTGGTACAAAGCTGGTGATCACCTACCAGAAATCCATTTAGCTGCAGGTAATTGGCTTATACAGTGACTCCCATGACAATGAGGTGTGTATGAGTTGAGAGAGAAAGACACTGAGATCCACATTAACTATTAAAAGTCCCATAGAATTTCACGAAGGGGGTCAAAACTTCTGTACAATAACACTTATAGGCCCAGTTTCACAGACAGGGTTTAGACTAAGCCAGGATTAGGCCTTAGTTCAATTGAAACATTTCTCAAGATGCATACTGGTATGCATCTTGAGACAAAACAATGGCACTGATATATTTTAAGATATGTCAGTACAAGTTTTTTTTTTTTTTAGTTAAAATGGCTCAAACATACATTTTAGTCTAGGACTAGCTTAAGTCTTAAGTGAAACCGGGGGATAAATGACTAAATGTAATGCAAGTGAAAATTTAAGCTGTCTATCGTTAACGAAGCTTAATGACTATCCTAGGAAAACAATGTGTTAAACATGCTAGCGAAATATTATGTTAGCAAAGGGTTAAACTATGCTAGCAATGTGGTAAAACATGCTAGCAACATGCTAATTCATGTTAGCAATGTGTTAAATATGCTAGCAACATACTAATTCATGGTAGCAAAGGGTTCAGCTATGATAGTAATGTGGTAAAACATGCTAATTAGTGTTAACAACGTGTTAAAACAAGCTAATTTATGCTAACAATGTGTTAAAACATGCTAGCAACATGTTAATTCATGTTAGCAATGTGTTAAATCATGCTAGCAACCTCCTAAATCTTACCAGCAACGTTATTTCATGCTAGCAGCGTGTTAAAAAATGCAAGCAAAATATTAAAACATGTTAGCAATGTGTTAAATCATGCTAGCAACATGCTAAAACATGCTAGTAACATTTTTTTTTTTTTTACTTTCTCAGAGTAAAACCTTCGAACTTCAAGCTGTTCAAATTTATTTTAAACTTTCAGACCTGGCTTTGTCAGGCCAACATCAAAGTTTGTCATCAAACTTTACTCATCTAGTTCAAATAGTATTATAGTGTTATTAATATTTTGAATATTATTTTTTATATTTTCAGCATAAGACAAATGTTGAGACATTTGAGATTCTCTTAGAAAGAGCACAGCTGTATTGGTGTAAAGAAAACTGCATATCTCAACAATACTGCTCAATGCTAAATTAGTCAGGCCGTACATGGAAGCAGTCCCATCACGCTTGCCCTCTTTGGACATTTAAAAAAATTCTGTATCATTAAAACATTGGAGGCAGAGGAAGTTCTATTATTGCCAACTTGACCTTTAAAGGGTAATTGCCTTTTCCATACCAAAGGATAAAAACCTTAAAATGATCAAACGAAAATAGGACCTTCTTTACAAGCTACAATAAACCAAACAATAAAAATATGTTTCTCCATAAAATGTTAGCCATATCACTCAGGAAGAGATCTTAAATAGCTTTTAATGGGAAAAAAGGGCCATAGTATTTATGGTACTGTTCCCACTGAAATTTCCTTGTATGAAAGAGGTCACATTTGAATGAGAACAGTTCTTTTTACAAATCAAATGAGTGCATTGGTCACTTTACAATCCACGGCCATGTGATATGTATTCCATGTTGTAAGAAAACTGAAAAAAAGAGAAGGATTTAAAAGAGTAAAACACTTTGGCTCTTTGGAAACAGAGTCAAAGTTTTATCTGAGTTTATGGGGAAACTCTGGCTGCAGAATGAAAGCGTTCCACTGCAGCTGTCATGAAAGATAGACTTTAAAGGGCACTTTTCAGACTATTGTCACATCAAAGCACTGCGGCTCTCTTTGGGGTATTGTGCTACTTTAATGATTTTTTTTCTGTTTTGAGTTGGCAGGAAGCTATCATATATAGAAACCACCTGATCTGGAAACACAGTGTGGTGAAAGAATATAGGAAAGATGCTTGGAGAAGACCTGCAATGGAGTGTTTGAAAACAGGAAAACAATAGCTAAAGGTGTTAAAATTTTAAAAACTGATTGATTGTGACACCATGTTCTAATTAGGCCTCTTTAAGTGCACAGTTTTTGGAGACACCCCTGGAGGAATTCCCTCCTTGAAAAAATGCAGAAATAGGGCCAAAAACCTTGCAGTCACTCGAGGCTCCATGCTCCCCAACTATGTCCCCCAGCCAGGGAAGGTGGCTCATTCCCAGTCAAAGTCAGATTGGTCCGCCCTTGGGTGGATCTTCTCGACTTTAAATTGGGCAAAAACAGGCCGCCACGCTTTTGGGATGCCTGAGCTGCCCAAGCCTCACCTTGGGTGGGGTAAAAATTCAAATTTGACCGCGATGGATCACTGGAAGTCTGGACTTTGAGAATTTGAGCTCCCTGGATCTCTGAGGTCCAGGGGGTCAACGACAGATGCCTGAGCTGCCCAAGCCTCACCTTGGGCGGGGTAAAAATTCAAATTTGACCATGATAGCTCACACTTGCACACTGATGTAATACACATTGGCCCCCAAAAAGTATATTTGGGCACTTAACCCACACTTAAAAATGTCTGAATATTTTTTTGTGCAATAAAACAAAACATCAAACCAAGTGGCATTTATTTAATATGCTATTGAAAATATACAAATATTTGAACTCATTTTTTATTGTCAAATGTTAATGGAACATGTTCATTATTAATGTGATGAAACTACACCTGTGTGAACTTGAGAGGAACTGACTTCATACATTCACTAAAATTCACCTCAGCACCAGTTAAAAGTAGATGCAACAATGGCTTATAAAAATGAAGTTAGGTCTGAGAAAAACTCATTTGCATCACAGCATCAAATTCCACTTGGTTTAATTTAGGGATGCACCCCTGATATATCCATTCATTAGGGATGAAAGGATATATCAGAGAAGGATGTCTATGAAGAAAATGTATCGAATTAATAGAATGTTAAACAGATTAAATATTTAGGCCTATATAGCTGCTGTGCATGAGCTGATAAGTGATAGAGCGTGCAGTGGCACAAACGCGTGAGCATGTCGAGCGCATCCCTTTTTCCAGACATCGCTGGAAAGTTTGTAGTTCGGTCGGATATGGCAATAGCAAAGAAAGTAAAAGGAGTATATTACTACGTTAACCCACGTTGAATTAACTACGTTGATTGCTGATCGTTCACACAGCACACATGCATTATTTGGATTAAAACTAAATTCTATGTCCAAGTAAAAACATGAACTGTTACATTTATGTGTAACAAGTGGTTCCCTAAATTATTACAGCAAGGCAGTTCAGTAATCACATGATGTTTTCTGTGTGCAATCTTCCGAAGCATGCGCCCAGAAAGCTGCCTCTCAGACAGCGTGTGAATGGCCTATTAAATCAAGTTCATATAGGTAAGTGTCTTTGTGAAACATAGTTGGTTATGTCTTAAGTGAATGTAAACAGTTAAGAAAGAAAACGCATGTGTAAAAGTATGTCGGATACGTGCAGCTCTTAAAGTGACAGCAGCCTAATAAACCTGCTGCTGTCTTTGTCTTCAATGTTAATCTAACAACAAAAGACAAAGAGAAAATCACTTAGTGCTCTTGACTGGTTGAGCCCTGCTGGAGCAGCCCTGCTGGAGCACTGTGCTATTAAGTTAAAGATAAAATATGATCCTACAATACATTTTAACAGACATAATTAGGCATGAAAATAACTGAAAGAAATATCTATTTGCTAAGCTGACTAATCTGATTCATATTCTTATGGTTTCTCTGCCCAATACTTTTAAAAATTAAAAAGCAATGAAAATACAGGTATTGATACTCTGTAATAAAAATAAAAGTACAGCTGTGTTTTGACACACTGGAGAGAAGAAAATTCACCATGTGGACAGGAAAGGTCAGGAGCTCCACTCCTCTCATCTCATCCTCCTGGTGGAGGTGCTGTTCCCATAATTACAGTGTAAGCAGTGCCTTCTAAGTGCGCCTAAAGCAAACATCATCAGGCTGACGGCAGTAATTTTATATCATTACTGAATATGACTGGGTAGGGACATTAGCAATGGAACATTAAACTGCCTCATGCCGCTTCTAAATGGTTTGTAAAACAACGTACGATTCCCTTTTTGTGATTTATGCAACTTTCAGGAGACCGGCACAGAAACGGGGATGGAAAGAATGGGATTCGGTATGTGCTGATGAAGAGGAATTCAGGAGTGATGATGATGACAGAGATGATGAGTCACTGTAAAAAGTCTGGACTAGTGCAATGTGGTGATAATAACAACAGCTGTGCTCGTGAAATGATTCAGACATCTGCTCCCCGTTGAATACTTTGTTTACTCTTATAATGAGGTAACAGCTTATTTAGCATGTTTTATTATTGCTGAACTATCTAATGCAGGGAGTGTCCTGGGTCACGTTCATCCAGCGTGGCTTACTTGGTTGGCCGGTAAAGTTTCGAAAGGCATCTAATCAAGTTTTAAGTTTATCCACAATCAAAGCAAATAATTTGACTCTTCACACCCTGCTCCTTGTCTGTTTTTATTTCAGTAGAGCTCAGGTTTATGCCACGTTATCCTGAAAGTTTTCTGGCTAACCAATTAAGCCTGATAGTTCTTGATCACAAAACAATCAAATTTAGCAGTACAATAGTCATTTCTGTACCATTTACTCACCTTCATGTTGTTTCAAATCTGTATTTTTGTACCTTTTTGAAGCTTTAGCAAGTAGTCTCATTTTTGTGGTCCGAAGAAGAAAAAGAAAATAGTTTGGGATATCAAGTGGGTGAGTAAATAACTATAATTTTCATTTTTGGACAACTGTTCCATTAAAGGGTACCTATAATGTCCGTTTTACAAGATCTAATATAAGTCTCTGGTGTCCCCAGAATGTGTCTGTGAAGTTTCAGCTCAAAATACCCCACAGATCATTTATTATAGCTTGTCAAATTTGCCCCTATTTGGGTGTGAGCAAAAACATGTCGTTTTAGTGTGTGTCCCTTTAAATGCAAATGAGCTGCTGCTCCCGGCCCCCTTTCCAGAAGAGGGCGGAGCTTTAACAGCTCACGCTTCGGTTGCTCAACAACAACAAAGCTGGAGAATCTCACGCAGCCAAAATGAGGATTGTCAGTAACGGTGTTCAGCCTTACATTGTTCAAACCGGAGTCGACACTGATGGAGAGACTCAGGAAGAAGTTACAACTTTTAGAATGAAACTGGACGTTTCTGAATGGTTAGTGGATAAATTTATGTAGTTGCTGTGGAGTTGATTCAACTCATCCACTAGCATGTGCCGTCATGTTTTTTTTTTTTGCAAATCCAGTGTTGAATTGACCCTCGTTTGTGAAGCAGTCTGGTGTAAAATGACGGCATGTCAACAACACTCTACTACAACAACTCTTCCTCTTCTCTAAAGCAGCCCAACATGTTGCTTGTTCTCGGGGACGGGGTTTATGTGAATTTTGGGGTTTGTGATGTCACTAACCCAGGAAGAAGCTCGTTGTAGCCCTTAAAAAGCAATTTCTATAAAAGAAAATATCTCCTTTGCATTGAACTTTGAGCGTCGTAACTTTGCAGATGTTGTTTATGCTCAAACAGCAACATTACACACTAACTAAAGCTAAAAAAGTGAAATCATAATCAACCACCCCTTTAAGAAATCATTGTTTGAGTATTACCTGGTGTACACAACTCATTCTACCATTTTTGCAAGCATAAGGAGAGAGAGAAAAAGAGAGGTAAAGAAAGAAATTTAGCAGAGTATTTATCTCTCTCAGATATTCTGAGCAGCGATGGATAGAACGTCACTGAATGCCGAAGTGAAAAATCCCATTTCTCAGACACGCGGTGGGAGATTGAACATGAAGGGGATCATTTCTCTGCCGTGGCTAATGTCTCTTCTGAGAGTCCTCTTTTTGCTAAATTAATTTCACTTCCTTTAAGTGCATGTTTACTTTAAACAGGACTGAAGTCCCCTGACAAATGCATTTCTTTCTCATCCCCTGAATGTTCAGATGCTCTTCAGGTGCATGTAGAATTCAAGTATGCCCAAAAGACATTTTGTAGGCTTTATTTAAATTGCAGTTTGCTACATCATTGAAACGTGTGCCCACCCATGTATAACTGAAGTATGATGGAGAGTGTGTGTTTACTGTGCTTTTATCAGGAACTGTAAAACTGTCTTAGTGAAAGAAATCAAAACAGCAATCCCTTTTTATCATTCCAAAACCAAGCCAGGCAGTGATGGGGACTAAATTGGTGACACTACTAACTCAACCACATTTTCTGTAGCCTAGTCGTGTAAGAGTTTTGTCTGTTTTTCAAGCATATAAAACGTAAGCTACTTCTACCTACGAGTTGCATTATTGCCTTACTAAATGCTATTTTTTTGATGTCATATTGTATTTTGAATGCAGCTTTAAAGATGCAGTAAGTGATTTCTGAGAAATGCTGTTGAAAGTGAATTGGAAAGAGCACCAACACACTTGTAGCCAATCAGCAAGTCCACTCATGAGGGGGGAGGTGCCTGTGCTGCAAAGCAAGTTTGTGAATTTGGGGGCGGAGCTATCAAGATAGTGTAGTACTGCATAAACAGAACAGACCGGAACGCATGCGAGCTACAGTGACAATGGAGGCCTACATAGACGAGAGATTGTGCAAAGAGGTTAGAAAGTACCCTCATCTGTACAGCTCTAGCATGAAAGAATACAAAGATGTTTACATGGGTTGTAACCCGTGATGAGAGATTGCTTAAAACTGCGCATGCATCGGACGCCTGTGTACGCATACGAGTCAAATGAAGTATACTTCGCAAAGCTGTGCGTTTGAATGTACAAAAAAAATACTTTGGGCTTAACAATGTTTTTGGGAAACACTCCCCAGAGTGATTTCTCTCTCTCACCGACGGCCCTGACACCGATTCAACTTGCTGAATCGGGTGAACTGCTGTTGACGTGTGAACACAGAGCAGTAATCAAACGCACTCACCTAAATGGTTCTCTGGTGCAAGTTTGTATTTACGAGTTGGGTAGTCGCAATTACGACATCAGGTGTGTTCATGTCACTTTGATCAGAGCAGGTGTGTTTTTGCTTTTTTATGTTTTTACTCAATTTATGATGGTGCTGTAAATTGAATCTTTAGATATCCTTTAGTTGCGGCTAGTTTTATTGTAAATAAATAAATAAACATTAATTTCAACAAATTTACCATCAGTACAAACGCTGCATTTATTGCGGCTGCCATGTGTCTCTTTCATATTTAGTGTTGTCAAGTCGAATACATTCAAATAAACTGCCCTAACCGAGTCTTTCTTTCATATGGAGATTTATTCTAGTGAATCGGATCATTTGGGCAGTTCATTAAAGTGAGCCAATTAAAAGTGACGATTCACTGATTCAAATATGCTTTCAGGCCTTCATTTTATGGCAGGCTGTTTAGTTAAATGCTGCCACTTTTTGCTGTACTTTCTTTTTTCGTTTAGTTGCAGCAAGCAAAGTAAAGCGTACCGATATAATGGTATCTGTGCAACATGTGCTTTCCATTTATATGGGTTCCATTTATTTGTCTCAAAAATACCTGTCTAAGCCTGCGTGCTTTTGTCAATCAGTGATGGCTGATTACTTGTATATGGGTGTTTATTTATACACTTTTTTTTTCCACACATCTTTTTTTCAGCAGAAAACAGGAGTCCCTCCTGGAAAATGAATTACATGAAATAATGAAGTCACTGAATTAGATCATTAGCTTGATTAACTCACCCCATATGTTGCAGTCATGGGAGAATGATGAAAAAGCAGGAAAACACATCAGCGCTTGTGAATCATAATTAAGAAATGCTAATTGTGTTTTTCATTACGGGAAAATCAATGGCTAACTCTGGAGACGTTACACTTGGTTTATTTTGTTTGGGCTCAAGATTTCATTTTAGAAGCGACATAAAATGATGCTGAACGCTAGAAAACATGCCATTGCTTTAAAGTTTAACCTGTCACATGTGCTGTAGCTATAAAAAGATCTCATTAAATATTTGACAGAAAGCTCTTTTGCATACGCATTCTTTCGACTATATTGATGCAAATAGTTCTCACAGAATTTTCATTTATAGGTGCAAATTGAATAAAGGGGTGTCTTCATATTGCCTGGGAATACCGCTTAGCTCATGTATTAAAGCTGACTACCTTGGCCCTGGCCTTGCTTTAAGTCAGTAATGTGCTGAGATGGGAAATCTTTAGATTGTGCATTGTTTGCAGGGTCACACACCATGTAATTATATTTTGAACCTGCTGGTGAGCTCGAGACAAGAGCATACATTTGAATATACATTAGATGACTGCAGAAAGACTTTTCTACAATGGCAACAAACCATAGACTAATACAATATGTGCATGATCAGGGAAACCAAGGGCACTGCAAACATTATGGTTAGCTTACATAGCTACATGAATGTGTTAATTAGGCTGACAGTAAGTTATACTTTATGTGTTTATATTTGGTATTTGTTCATGTTTTAAAGGCAAAGTTGTAAAGCACAAAGGGTCTATATCAGTGTCAGTGTTTCTGAAACACCTCCACTGTAGTCTTGAGTTTTCTTCACAATATTCCTCAATTAAAGGGGTGGTTCAGTGTTTTTTTTTTTTTTTTTTCTAGGCTTGGTTGTGTTTATGGGGCGCAGTTTAACATGTCTTAATGCATCTTTTTTTTTAATTTTATTTTTTTACTTTTTTTATTTTACTTTTATTCTACACCACTGTTTCCATTGTCATTTGAACGGTCGGTTTGACTTGCTGGTTCTATGAAGCCACTCCCGCCGAAAATACGCAAAGGGCTCAGATTGGTTAGCTGGCCCAGTGTATTGTGATTCGCTGAAGCGTCCGGAAACGCCACGCCCCTTACCATTAGTTGTTACATGTGCTTCAGTGGAAATGTAAATAATGGCGTTTATATTGCCATATCAAACTGAGCCCGAATCAGACCCAGATAGCAGTAATGATGAAGAGGGTCAAGCAGAACCTCTGCAAGCACGGGTTTTGAAGGACGTTTCTGAATGGTAAGTATTTCTGTTTGTATTTGTGTCAAAGAGTTTAGATATGCTGTTACTGCTGTTTGTTAGCTTTCAATATATGTTTTTATCCTAAATACAGCTTTACTGTAGCTGAATACATGAGTGAGTAGTAGCATTTTTGTAAAGGTATCGTTTCATTTATAGCATGAACAACTGTTTGTCTTTGAACATAGAAGTTTGTTGGTGTTTGTTGGCGTTTGTTGGAGAATAGAATTTAGCTAACTGGCTAGCGGAACCAAACCACGTTGGTCTTTGTTTATGTCCTTGATGCAACCAAAAAATAGCAACATAATACATTTAAAAGACATGTACAAACAATAAAAAACGTACTTACAGTTAGGGGCCCATAAACAGCAGCTTCTGCTTTTAAAGTGGGAAGTAATAGCCTTGGTGCAAATCCAGCATTGAACTCGTGTAGATTCTGGAAGCTGTCTTCCGCGCCGCATCCAGTGTAGACAATATCACTCATTATAATGGGTTCTGTTATCTTTTGACGCGTCGCAGACAACTCTTCTGCTTCCTTAATGCAGTGCGACATGGCCTCGCTCACTTCTTGTGTGTTCCCGTGGACAGGGTTTACGTTAATTGCAGGGTTTATGATGTCTCCAACCCGGGAAGAAACTTGTTGTAGTCCAAACTGGTCATTTTTGTAGGCATTAAACTGCTATTACTTTAAAAGACAATATATCCGTTTGCATTGAACTTTCAGCACTGTAACTTTGCAGATACTGTTTATGCTCAAGCAGCAACATTACACACTAACTAAAGTTAAAAAAGTGAAATCGCAATGAACCACCCCTTTAAATAATTCATATGCAGAATAAAGGGGCGGGGTCTGGTTGAGTTAGTTAGTGTTGAAACTGGCGGGACATTTCCCAAACACGCTCAAAGCTGTTGACCAATCACAACACACTGCGCTTTTCAGAAGGAGGGGCTTCATAGAGACAGGAACTAAACAGAGCGTTACTGACAGACTGGAGCTGTGTTTGAAATCGCCCCCTACATTCACTATTCCCTACATTAGTCCACTAATATAGTTCACTTGGAGTGAATGAAAACGAGTGAGTGAATTCGGACACTGAGAGACGCTTTTGCATAGTTTGTGCTTGCTGTTTAATAATCATTTGAAATTTAGCAAACTGGCAGCTCCAGTAGTTCTAAAAAATGCTGGGTTAAAAACAACCCAAGGTGGGTTAAGAATGGACAAACCCAGTGATTGGGTTGTTTTGACCCAGCAGTTGGGTTAATGTGTTATGTTGTTTTGTACTGCACTGACTTTCATTGCATGAACGAGAACCTATTTTTGAAACATTCTTCCAAATATCTTCTTTTATGTTCTACAGAAGAAAAAAGAAAGAAATGTGTACTTGTTTGGAACGACATAAGGGAGAGTGTGACAGAATATTCATTTTGGGGTGAACTGTCCCTTTAAGGATTGAAAATAATTCACTGGCCATTACCTTTGCAGAGACACCAACATACAAAAGGGGACTATTACCATCCAACATTAAAGTGCCGGAACAAGAGCTCTTCGACATTAATTAGAATGAACTATTAGGGGCTGCATGGCTTATTGAGCAGCTCGCATTACTCTGTGTTGTGTGTGAGACCCTCATGTGTGGCCAGTCCACCGATGCCTCGGCCCCGCGTCCATGTCGCTCTGTGCAGGGTTAATTGCTACACCTTAGCTCATGTCTTTGTGTTAATGCAAATGAGATCTTTTGACACCCTGCGACGAGTTTGTGTGCTGGAACAGAATAAGGGACGGCTCTGGAGCTTGTAAAGGAAGGTGTGTAACAAAGGCTGCTTGTCTGAGCAATCACTCTCCGTTATTGTTTGCCAAGGAGGCCGCAGAGGAACGGTATATTCATGAGCTGAAAGATGAGGGAGATGCATTTGTTTCCTACCTCAAACTGAAAGGTAAAGCCCTTGTTCCACGCATACTCAACGCTGTAGTCTCTGCTCGAGTGGATGTGACATACAGTGACAAATGAAGTGAAATAAAGCATGTTTTCAGCTTTGTGACAGGCACAGGAGCCGTGTACCACCTTAATTGAACAGTTAATTAGATTGTTTTCCATTTAAAGGGCCCAAATATTTTGTATAGGAGAGGCTGAAGCTAGTTGTCTTTTTTTCCCAGTGAATATTTCTCAGGGTAGTCAACTTCTGCATAAACACATACACTATTGAACATTTCTACTGTTACTAACCAGGAATAAAAGCAGGGCATGTAGCTGCAATTGAAGAGCCTAGGCTTTGCAGAAAAAAATAGAACAGTAAAACAATTATGAAATATGATATAATTCAAGAAATAATTACCTTTGTAACCTTTAAAACAGCTTGTCCCAACCTGACATTTATGGAAAATACCTAACCTTTCTATTAAAATCTGTCTTCATCATATAGTTGACTCTACATTACCATTCAAAAGTTTGGGGTCGGTAAGTTTTTTAATGTTTTTGAAAGAGTTCTTACCAAGGCAGCATTTATTTGATCAAAAAATACAGTAAAATATATTGTGAACTATTATTACAATTGAAAAGCACTGATTTGTGTTTTAATATATCTTAAAATGTAACTTGTTCTTGTGATGGCAGAGCTGAATTTTCAGCAGCCATTACATGGTCCTTCAGAAATCATTCTAATATGCCGATTTGCTGCTCAAGAAACATTTCTTATTATTATCTATGTTGAAATCAGTTGTGTTGCTTAATATTTTTGTAGAAACCATGATACTTTATATATATATATATATATATATATATAGTTACAATGTTGGTAGCATATGTAAATGAAGAATGTTTACTCGTTCTCCGTGTTAACTGGATCTAAAAAATTCACATTTATTTTTCAGCAAAATTCCTCCAAACGACGCAAAATGCTAACATTTTTAACAGCTCTAGGGCTTTTGTGAAAAGGTGTGTTCATGCCATGTCTTAATTACTGCAATTACGTGATTTAAAAATCATTCATGTCCTCGTAGAGCTCGTAACTAGCTTGTAAGATGGGAATTATTTGAGAGGTCCTACTTGTACCATCTGACCACTGCAGACTCATTTAGGCATTGATAGTGGTGCCATAGAAACACATAATTCCCAGTACGAGAACATGAACAGTCACATGAGCCAATGCTCTTAATCTTTAACTAAAAACCGAAAGTTACTCACTCCCACTTTACTCTTTAAATTCTTGCACCATGGGAACGATATAAGTCGACACCATTATGACTAAAAGTTTGCTAAGAAGTATTACCTACTAAAGCAAGGTGGTATTTGACTCTGGTAAGCGTATCTATAGCAGACTGGTGGGCGTGGCCTTGGACGGCAACATGCCCAGTGCATTATGGGTGATGGAGTTTTCTTACCTATTTGGCAAAAAAAAAAAACAACAAAAAAACCCAGCCTTTTTTTCTCTGTTTTCTCTAGTTAGGTATCACCGATTTCGATTTTTTTCCGCCTTTCTACTGTATAGGCAGCCAAGTTTTATTGAAAGCTCATTTTGCCAGTGGTGAATAACCCCTTTAAAAGAACCCTTTTCCCCTTAATTTAAAGAACATTTTAGAAATCTAAATAACATTTTTTACCTCAATAAACTACCTTTTTTGCGATGGAAAGGTTCTGTGGATGTTAAAGACTCTTCATGGAACCATCGATGCTGATAAAGAATCTTTGTTTTTAAGAGTATAGTGTGTTTTTTATTGTATTTACTTGTTTTACCAATTGTGTATGTACTTCTATTTCTGTAAAAAAAAAAAAATTTTTCTCAGGCAGATGACCTTGTACACACAAACACTGAGAGACATATGATCACGCAGCTGTTTACCATTTCCACTTATACAAGCCAAAGCATTTTTTTTTTCCCTTTCATGAGCTAAAGGTGATCTTTACTGCGGTATGAAATGGCCAAGATCTGTCATAGCTCTGACAAATGTAGGCCAGTTTTGCGGCGTTACATTTTGTTAAGGCTTGTGTCCCCACAAAAAGTCAGCTAGCAGCTGTGTTAACCAGCCTACTGGGAGGGAAGCCAATACACTGTAGTAGAGTAAAAGATCAAGAAAGTGTGCTGTTTAGCCTGGGTCATTTAACTTAGCTTTTCCTGCGCTACAGTGACAGTATGCTGCAATATCAGTATGCATGACATTTATACACAATCTTTCTATTGTTTAATGTTTAATTATAGGCTGTGCTTTAAAGTTGGCACATTTTGGCACAGAAAACATGCTTTTAAAAAAAAGTCAGAAACAATACATGTTTTTGCGGATAATGACAAAAATTTGGCATCTGACAGGGTGTGAATAGATGTTGTGTCAGGTGGTACTGGTGATCAGATTTGGTTTGAACAGTTTTTTCTGAAGCATATAAAGATCATAGAGGGGGATCAGGGGATCAAGTTGCTCATTCATTTGGAGAAATAGAAATGCCAGAAATGTGTGATTAAATGGCGACATATAACCCTTCTACCTGAATTGAAAAGGTTCATGGGTCGTTCACATGCAAATTAAAAGATTTGCATAATGACTCCTTCATTGTAATCTTCTGAGATTGGATCTGTGGCCAAAGGTAAATTTAATTCATCACTTGTGGAATGATTCTTAATAAAAGTAGGAAGATTCTGACAGCTGTGCTATTTTACAGCACAGTGCTATAGTCATCACACAGAGTGTTTTCAATAGATGCAATTGACCCTTAATTGATAGAATCCATAACTTTACCAAATGACACAATTTAGTGACATTAGCCAATCAATGCAGTGGCCATTTACTGACAAGTCTTGTGGGACATGCCCACATAAAATAATGGCTGCCTCTGAAATCGCATACTCTCTTGAGGTGCTTATTTTGACTAATTACTTCACGTCTGCCAAAAAAGTGTGTTCTATTTAGTGTGAATGTAATCTGGACGTACTACATTCGCCATGTTGTTATTATCATGTGACCTACCAGCGTCATTTGTGTCGCGTCACCGCCATTCACAAATCCTCTCCCATGGCCTTATGGGATAGTAAAGTGTCCATTGTATATGCACACTTCAGAATCTTGTCAGAAGTAATAGGTCATTTTTTGCCTACTCTTTTATGAACTCAAAACTTTATTAAAGGTGCAGTGAGTGATTTCTGAGAAATGCTGTTGAAAGCGGATTGGACTAAGCAGCACAACACACTTGTAGCCAGTCGGCACTTAAGATGGGGGAGATGAGAGAGTGAGCCAATCAGCAGTAGGGGGCGTGTTCACTCATGGGGGAGGAGAGAGAGTGAGCTAATCAGCAGTAGGGGGTGTGTCCACACATGATGGGGGAGGAGAGAGAGTGAGCCAATCAGCAGTAGGGGGTGTGTCCACACATGATGGGGGAGGAGAGAGAGTGAGCCAATCAGCAGTAGGGGCTGTGTCCTCTCATGATGGGGGACGAGAGAGAGTGAGCCAATCGGCAGTAGGGGGTGTGTCCTCTCATGATGGGGGAGGAGAGAGAGTGAGCCAATCGGCAGTAGGGGCTGTGTCCACTCATGATGGGGGAGGAGAGAGAGTGAGCCAATCAGCAGTAGTGGGTGTGTCCACTCATGATGGGGGAGGAGAGAGAGTGAGCCAATCAGCTTTAGGGGGTGTGTCCATTCATGATGGGGGAGGAGAGAGAGTGAGAAAGAGGGAGATTTGAAGACTGTAGAAAGAGAGATTGCTGAGAGACATTACAAAAGAGAAAAGCTCAGAGGAACATCACTGGAATAAGAAGGCATCCTGCATTTTGGGGGCGGAGCAATGAAGGGAGGGGTGTGTCTGTTTGGTTGATTTCAAATATCAACAGTGTTTCTCTGAAATTGCTTACTGCACCTTTAAAGGAGTCATGAACTTTTAAAAAAAATTGTTTTATAATATATCCTGAGGTCCCACTTATAATGTTAGTATGATTTTTACATCAAAAATGGTCATAATTTAGAAATAAAAGGCCATTTTCTATCCCGATTTTAGCTGTCTGATTTGAGCGCTCTGTTTTAAGGGGCGTGTCTGCTGTGAGACTTCAGTGTAAATGCCCACTGCTGTGATTGGCTAACATCTTTGCATATGAAATAAATATTACATGTGGACCTCTCAAAAATTTTTACTACATTTTTTACTATTACAGCTGTCAAGATTAACTAATCGTGAAATGTGTTGGTTATAGCATTATATTTAGATGTACTCCTGTCGGATGAAAGGTTGCAGCGATAAGCATTGTAGCCGATGACAGAAATGTCTGTTGAGCGCATGAATGCAGTGATCTTGTAAATGCAACTCGATTTCTGCACACTCAGTCATAACTAACAGTGCAAAAACGATGTAAATAAGAGATTCATTGTGCAGTGTAGACAGCGTCATTGATTATAACGAGAGTTTTGCCGCGAGTCCAGAACTCAGTCACTGATAAACTCGTGCTGTGTGATTGACAGCTCCAGTGATTGTAAAGGGAGCGTTCTTTGATCACTTTCTGTATAGAATTTAATCACAATTTAAATAACAGATTATTTTCATGCTACTAAGAGAAACAACATTAAGTTGACAATTTCACTGGCTTGATTTACCGACGCATAAATAGCAATAAACGATTTTGAGACAAAGAACGTCATCATCACAATCATTATATAATACATACCACTGTTCACAGATCAGGCGTTAGAATTAACACGGTTACTTACATGTTGTTGCATTACTGTCAGATCCATATCTTACAGTAAAAGTCTGTTTGTAAAGCCTGCGACTGATTTACCAAAGAATCCACAGTGAAATTCACCGGATACAAATAATGCTCAACTGAGACATTCACAGAGTTAAAGAAGTAAATAAACACTTTCCTAGCATTAGGATTTTTTGGAAGGTAATGTTATTTTTAGTCCAGTGATCGTGTATCTCTCATCTCACTAACAAGCTGTGATGATGTAATATAGGTGTTGATCTGATTCTGCAGAGGCGGTCTTTCGTCGCACTATTACGTCATAATGTGACAAAATCCAAAACGAGTCGTTTTCAGAGCTTGGTTTCAATAAAAGCTGTTTTGAGTTCTGAAACTTAAGGATGTTATAGTACAATCACCTCTTACATGTCAAATGTTCAAGGAAAATTTGATTTCTCAATTCATGACCCCTTTAACAACATAAGTGAACCTCAAGGAACATATTAAAATAATAAAAGACTCATTTAAATCATATAGGAACATCTTTTCCTAATGCCATTTAAGCCCTTCTGATTTATTCACGACATCTCTCTCTTTTCTCATTTGCTTCCAGGTTTTGGACAGCACAACCCGATGTGTCTGCATTGAATTCAGAATGAAGTTTCTCAAGGGTAAACACTCGCAAAACTTACTAAACTAGACTTCCATTTTCATGTGCTTTTTGTGATAAAGCTATTCATTTGCCCCTAAGCCATAATTCTTCACATTTCCATGGTTACAATAACATTTACAAGGCATCTTTTCAGTGTCCTTGCTTTACAGAAAATTGGAGAGAGAATTGTTGTATTTACAAAAGAAGATGTGAGTCTCTTTTACAGCAGGAGAGGATTACGCAAGGAACAGAGGAAGCAATGCATCCTCCGAGTCAGGATTATATTTAGCTCAGGCCAAGCAAACAATGCAAACTGATCATGTAATAGATAAAGACAGCAGTGCATGTGCAAAGCACTTTTGGGTATTGTTATTTGAGCGGATTAAATGTTTAGGAAATTATCTCACGAGGTTAAGCAATTAGTTTATTCCTTTCTCTCCTCGCCTGTTATTTATTTTCTGTTCTCACTGCAGAACGCCCACTTCTCAAAGAGACTCGTAAACTTTTATATTGTATCTTCACTTAATTAAAAGCATGTCCTTTATTGACCGTCTCTGCAGAAAGTTGACTGACGTCCATTTCTTCATTGTCCAGTCAAGTGTGATGGGACTTTATAGTCCAGCTGGGCACGGTGGAAACACTCACTCACATGTGGGTCGTCCTTCATATCGCAGTGACTTCAGTCAATAAAGCTCAGAGAAATTGAAGATCTCTTTCCAAACTTTATATAGGCCTTTTGATTTTGGCTGTGGGGCTGTTTTTCAGTGATTTAATAACTTGTGTTCCCACATCCGGTTCTTTGTTGTTTTATCTTCACACAGATTGAATAGGGCAGTTGTGGTACATCAAACCAGGTCAAACACAAGGCACTCTGTGACCACCATCACAAGCATTTTTGTTTTTTTGTTGAGTTCGCTCCAGGCAAAACTTACTGAAATACTTATCCTAAACGTTTTATTGTATCTCAATGCATTGGAAGAATATCCATCTGGTTAATTTTGTATTAAAACATAGTTATATAACCTTGGATTTACATAAATTAATAATACACAGGGCTGCACTGAATCCCCAAAATAATCCTCTTCCTTTGGCCATCAAGCTCTTCACACAGCATTTACACTCCACACTGTGCCATAATCTCTACCCACAGTCTTTAAAACCACAATCGCTTGTTTAGAAACACATTTTGAGTTTTATGTACTGGATGAAAAAGGAAAGTCTCTTCTTTCTAATAATAATATTATTAAAAACTTGTTTTGAGAAAATCGATACTAAAGATTCCAAACATTTAAATCATATATTAGACATATATTAAATCATGAAACATTTTTTTTTTTTTTTTTAATTGTTCTGTAACTTCTTCCTGAGTCTCTCCATCAGTGTCGACTCCGGTTTGAACAATGTAAGGCTGAACACCGTTACTGACAATCCTCATTTTGGCTGCGTGAGATTCTCCAGCTTTGTTGTTGTTGAGCGACCGAAGCAGGAGCTGTTAAAGCTCCGCCCTCTTCTGGAAAAGGGGCCGGGAGCAGCAGCTTATTTGCATTTAAAGGGACACACACAAAAACGCTGTGTTTTTGCTCACACCCAAATAGGGGCAAGTTTGACAAGCTATAATAAATGATCTGTGGCGTATTTTGAGCTGAAACTTCACAGACACATTCTGGAGACACTACAGACTTATATTACATCTTGTGAAAGGGGCATTATCGGTCCACTTTAAAAATGATCCTTTTGTGGTCCATGAAAGAAAGAAGAGTTTTTGGCATTAGAGCAACACCAGGGTGAGTAAATGATGACTTAATTATCATTTTAGGGTGAACAGTCCTTTTAAAGGTGCAGTAAGCGATATTTGAAAAACGCTTCTGACCAAGCACCAAAACACACTTGTAGCCAATCAGCAGTAAGGGGCGTGTCTACTAATGATGCGGAGGAGAGAGCTCAATGCACAGAATGGACATTAGCAGAACAACTTTAGAAAGAGAGAGATGGCAGATAAAAAACTAAAGAGGAAAATGTCAGTGGAACGTAACAGTAAAAAGAAGGGTTACGATTAGGCAAGAGGTAGGACCCAGCTTTCCAGCGCTGGAGAGAACTCAAGGAGCAGAAGCCTAAAAATGGACGCCAAGGTGAGTAATGTTGGTTTTGCTTTGTTTAACAGAACTAAGATATACTGTCTTTTGCTTGAATATGTCATCTTTGCTTGTTTGTTCATTTGCAATTTTATTGTTTGATTCAGCTATGATAAAGACACGTGAATTTTGTAAACGTCGTTTACCAGAAATCGGTTATTGAACGTCAAAATGATAATTATTATTTGAATTTTGTGATAAAATTGACAATTTAAAGCTGAGGCTAATTGTTTTATCAAAAATGACAACACTTGTTTATAATTGTGTTTTTTTTTTTTCACAAACAGTTCATTGATTGTAATTTCTGACTCAAAACAATTCAAATCATCTTCTACAGTTACTGTGACGTACTGGAAGTTCAGACACAGACCCAGTGTCATAATTTCATAGCGACACATTTGTGGCACATGTAATGAGAAAAGGGGGCATTTGTTTGATTGTTATCACTGGCACCAACTCACCACCTCCAGTACTAAAATTCAGCTCTGCCTGTGGAAAACAGGATTATTGTGCATGCTACCGGCCTCTTGTGATGTAACATATGAGCTCGCTCTCATAATCAGGACCTGGAACCGCGGCCTGGCTCTGTAATTGAGCCACGTATAGTGGTCTCTTCCCGTTCTCAATATGAGGAACCATATCCGCCAACTCTGACTTAATCAGATGGTGAAAAGAGAACTGGCAGGAGGGCTCTGATTAAAATATTGTTTTTTAGCACTGCCTCGGAGAGCCAGGCTCCTTATTAAAAATTGATCCTCAAGCTGTGTCGCCTTGCGTTTCTGCTTTGCTGAAGAATTCATTACCTCTGCCACGCACCATGTCGCCTGCCTGGTATTCTCCATGTCACCGCACCCCTCCGTATCCTGCACCCCCTCTTTCGTTTATCAATTCTGAGATGCAACAAACAAACAAATATTCCAGAGGGAGGAGAGAGGAAGAGAAGGACGAGGAGGGAGGTTGAAACAAAAACACGCCGCCCCAAGGCCTTCTCCGCACGGAGTACAAGACGTTTGATCACTGGCATGAAAAGCAAATGCTGTTTATTCTTATTCTCATTTTCCCTCCTTTTATAAGTTCATCTCTTTATGTCTTTTGAGTAGCCAGTTTTTTTTGTTTGTTTGTTTGTTTGTTTTGCATTGCATTGCATAGCATTTTTAAGGGAAAAATCTATGGGATTGTACAAAAGGGATTGGTAAAATGTATTGAACGGAGCTTAGGGTACACTCTTACTGATAACTGAAGCGTAATCAAATTAGCCAAAATATTTTAATAATAAACACTCACGGGTGTTGGGGACACATAGGACTTTGTGAATGTGTTCCAATTGTGTGGAAACTGGTTTAAATTCATTGTGAGCCTGCTTATGGGTTGTTCCATTTTAAATCAACCAAATTTCAGAAACTTCCCTGGCTCATATTTTTGATATTGTTAATAATTTTTTGACAATTTTAAAATTTTAATAATTTTTCACCTGAGATTTGGAGTCAGATTACAGGGGTGTAAAAATGACTTTAGAAAGATGGCAGCATCATTATTTAATTTTTGCACAGAGATTGGTAGGTCTGTTAGTAAAATCTGTTGACTTTATCAATCTTTGTTTCATTATGTGCCAACGGTGACAGTTCAAAAATGGCAAAAAGCACTTTTTTTTTTTTTTTTGCCCCAAGTTTGCATGCCTGTAACTCAAGAAGTATTAAATATATCTTAATATCCTTTTAGATTCTGGTTCTTAACCAACTTTTCTTGTGGTATCTTAATTTGTAAGGCCCAATATGATTAATTTCCATAGATATAGGAATCTCAATGTGGCTCCATGAGTAAATTGTACACTTTCAGTGGTCAAAAACCAAATCTGGGTCACTTTGAATAAAGCTGATACTTTTTTCTTTTAAAGAAGAATATCTGAAGAACAAATAATGTTCACTAGAAACTAGTGTTCACTAGTGAAACTAGAAATGTATCTCTTTTTGTTTCTTTTTTTTTATGTCAACAGCTGCATAGAACATACCTGTCTGAGTGCCATAAATATTCCTTTTCCAAAGTTTGCATGCCTGCAACTCTAAAAGTATTCAAGATATCTCAATATCCTTCTAGATTCTCATTCTTAAAATTTTCTCTTCTTTTCTTTCTTCAATTTTAAGGCCCTATAGTTCAGTCCCATAGATATGGGGAACTCAACGCAGCTCTAAGGTCAAATTGTTGATTTTTTTTACCCATTTTCAATGGTCGAAATCCAAATCTGGGTAACTTTTCATACAGCTAATACTTATTGTGTTTATGAAAATGTCTGAAAAATAAATAATGTTGAAACTAGAAATGTATCTTGTTTCTCTTAGTTTCTTTATCCAGGGACTTGTGGTTGAGTTGACATGGAATGACCCTTATGGATTTGTCTGTTATTTATTTTATTTATTTATTTTTATTTATTTTTAAAATAAATAATTATTATTATTAATATTGGAGCTCATTTGCTCCTCTGAGATCTCCTTTGAAAACCCTGTCACAAACTTTTTTGTACAAACTGTAAATAATGTTCTATTTAAATGCAAGCTTACAAAATCTGTCAAGTCTGAGAGCTCATGACAAATAATTGAGCTTCAGTATGAGCTCAATTATTTGTTGTGAGCTGCTCCAAGATCAGCTTGAGCTGCGCTATATCACATTCATTTTATAGGTCTCTTATAGGTTCTCCTAAAAATCAGGAGAGAATTTGCAAACGAATCCATTGCGTCAGTCTCATCACTGTCTAGAAGACATAATTGTGACATTAAAGAAGTCACATTTGTAATTTATCTTTGCCAAAATATTTCCCATTCTTATTTCCAGAAACATCCAAGTCAAAGTGGGAACATAACTGAGATTACATCAAATCTCCTGAGCTATGAAAGAGAAACCTCTTAGCAATATAAGTTCTCTCTGGATTCTCCCTTTTCCCTTTTTTTCTTTTCTTTTCTGTATTTTTCTCTCTGTTGATTAAGAACTAATGCAAATCATGGAGCCTCAGCGTCAGCCGCCACAGGAAATCAATATCCCACAAACCCCTGCTCCTTCCCCCTCATTCCTCCATAGCGATAACTAGAGCCTCCTCAAACAAAACAATTAAAGACTCAACCTTAAACTCATTACCCACACCGCTGAACAAGAAAGCCTATTCCAGGATGACATTGAGTGCTGTTTGCTTCTCATTGTGAGCCTATTTGATATTCACTGCTTGTCTGAGGCCTGTTTAAATACGCAGATTAATTGTGTTCATGTCCACTTGTCTTTGCTCACACAGGTGTGCCTCCGTGATTGATTTGCTGAGAGTTTTGTATTTTGTTTCCATTGATTTAGCCAACCAGCTACTAGAGTAACTTATAAGAGTACATGTTGGTTAAATGACTGGAAGCAAAGGCCTTAAAGTGCCTCTATTATTCTTTTTCAAATATTACCTTTCATGCAATGTGTAATATAGCTGTCTGTGAATGTAAAGTCTGCAAAGTTGTGAGGTCGAAAGTGCACGATAAATAAAATTATTGTCTCTCAAAAGAAAGAATTGACAGCCTAAACGAGTCATTATGAATTCGAATCCCACAAGCAACACATTTGCCTAATGCCCAACAACGTCTATTTTGACCCTCTCAAACACTGTAGCTGGTTTGTGTTGTATACATGTACATGTCGAGAAGATGCTGTTTTCTGCTCTGCAAAAAGCAAATTCTCTTTGTAAACACTCCCAAAGGATGTGAAGAGTCAGTGGTTAAAATTACCACAGTGATACAGCAATATAACCTTTTCACAATTGCTTCTCAAATCTCTGTGAGGTCCAAATGGGATTTACAAAACGCCATTAAAGATTGGACAATAGCCACTTTATTTGGACCAACTTCAGAATCACAGCCTGTAAGTATGATTAATTATTGATGTATATATTTTCTACTGGGTGTTCAAAATACGTAGTTTTGTGTTTTATATTGTGTTTGTCTCCGGCTAACCGGCTAACTCACGTTATCACTGTCTTACTATTGCTAAAATCTGTTGACTTTAGCAATCTTTAGTTTCATTATGTGCCAACGGTGACAGTTCAAAAATGACAAAAAGCACTTCTTGTGTTTTTTGCCCCAAGTTTGCATGCCTGTAACTCAAGAAGTATTAAAGATATCTTAATATCCTTTTAGATTCTGGTTCTTAACCAACTTTTCTTGTGGTATCTTAATTTTTAAGGCCCAATATGGTTAATTTCCATAGATATGGGAATCTCAATGTGGCTCCACAAGTAAATTGGTAAATTGTACACATTTTCAGTGGTCAAAAACCAAATGTGGATCACTTTGCGTACAGCTGATACTTTTGTCTTTTAAAGAAGAATATCTGAAGAACAAATAATGTTGAAACTAGAAATTTATTTCATTTTCAACACAGTTGCATAGAACATACCTGTCTGAGTGCCATAAATATTCCTTTTCCAAAGTTTGCATGCCTGCAACTCTAAAAGTATTCAAGATATCTCAATATCCTTCTAGATTCTCATTCTTAATAAACTTTTCTTTTGGAATCTTCATTTTCAAGGCCCTATATAGTTCAGTCCCATAGATATGGGGAACTCAATGCAGCTCTAAGGTCAAATTGTTGATTTTTTACCCATTTTCAATGGTCGGAAACCAAATGTAGGTAACTTTTCATACAGCTGATACTTATTGTGTTTAAAGAAGAATGTCTGAAGAATAAATAATGATGAAACTAGAAATCTATGTTGTTTCCCTCAATCAAAACAATTGCATAAAACATACCTCTTGAAATACTTCTGCAAATCAGCTGTGGGCCACCTAAAATTGTGTCCATTAATGCAGACTGTCTGTAGTAATGATAAAGGATGGAGCAAGATTTGTTTTACAAACTTTAATGTTACATCAGTCATTCACGTTAGTGCTTGGCTAACATATGCACTGTGTTGGTACTGTTGATAATACAGTTTCCACATGTGCACCGCAATAAATTAGAAATATACACATCGGTTTGTTGATGGACATACACTGTTCATTTGTAACTACATTTTTGGCGAACTGGTGGCTAATTCGTATGAAATCATACAATCTTATTTGATCTGCAGTGGTAGTCATCTTTAGGTGTGGATTTTCCCTAAAAATCTTATGTTTTCATACAATTCACATTGTGCAAATTCATATAAAATTGCCACCTTGTGTAAGGTTCCATCTAGTGTTCACTTTGTGTCTAATAAAATTACAATATCAGTTCACTAATAGAATTTAAGAAAATTGCTGGAGTTCCTGAATCACTTTATGATGTCTTAACGCATCACAGCGGAGAAAGAAAGCTTTTAGTTGTTAGAGACACATCATTGCATGATGACATTTCCTTCTTTTCACTGTCAGGCAGTATTAATTACCTTCTGGCACCTTTATCCAAGCTACATATTCGCAATAGTGACCGTGAATGCTCTTTAATATCTCATCTTGTCTATCAAGATTATTACATAAAAAGACCTCTGAACCCACCAAATGGTGAAACCTTACTTTTTGACTTTTTGACTTTTTGACGTCAATTTGCCTGTGACGTTCTGTTATATGTAATAATCTGTCTCCAAAGCTTCTCATTTTCACTCATGTGAGTCGCTGGTCTTATACGATCATGATAATTGGGGGATTTGAGAAGTCCAGATCATTAACCAGAATTAAGTTTTTGGTATTCTGCTTCACATTTGGTGTTTGAATTACCACTAGATCTGTTGCAAAGTACGTGGAGTGTTAGTGCCATAATAAGGAATTTATCATTCTGAGAATGGTCTTCATTAATTGCTGTACTATCTGGAACTGCATATTTTATTAAGAATTAGCCAATGAGATAAGATGCTACTTCTACTTTTAGAAGTCTGGGGAAATTAATTTTCTTGGACTATTTCAGAGTAATGAAAGTTCTCAATAAAGGGTGTAAAAACTCTTTATTTGCCATTACTTTGAAAGGTGTTTAAAGTTGTTTATATTTAAAAAAAAAAAATAAATAAATCATTAAAAAAAAAAAAAGGAAATTGTATATAATGTATTTTTTTTTCATTGCAATATCTTTTTCAGCATGTACTTTGAGGTTCTGCTCTGAATTAGTGAAACTTGTTACAGGTGTGCATATGAGACTTGCATCATGCCGTCACTTGTGCTCAGACAGCACTTGAGCAGGTGGTAATCACAACAGTGTCCATTTAGATTACAGTGTTAAACGCCGCTGTGATTGATTACATTTCATGGCCCATTTAGCTTTTGGTTGGCAAGAAAATGCAAAAAGGCAGTATTTTTTCCAACATTTGCTGATCTGGCCTCATTTTAAAGGATTCATTCAGTTCAGAATTAAAATTTCCTGATAATTTACTCACCTTCATGTCATCCAAGATGTTCATGTCTTTCTTTCTTCAGTCAAAAAGAAATGAAGGTTTTTTGAGGGAAAACATTCCAGGATTTTTCTCCATATAGTGGACTTCACTGGGGTTCAACGGGTTGAAGGTCCAAATGTCAGTTTCAGTGCAGCTTCAAAGAGCTCTACATGATCCCAGATGAGGAATAAGAGTCTTATCTAGAGAAACCATCGGCCATTTTCAAAAAAAAAGTAAAAATTATATACTTTTTAACCACAAATGCTCGTTTGCAATGCTCTGCGATGCTCCACGCATTACGTAATCATGTTGGAAAGGTCATGCTTGACACGTAGGCAGAAGTACCACGGTAGGCTGAAAACTCCATCCATTTTCTCATTTTCAACTTCAAAATCGTTCGTAATAATAAATGACCGATCGACCGATCATTTCACTAGCTCAAGCCAATCTACCAATAGAAATACCAAAGAAGTCATGCCCAGAATTAACTGTACATGATAGCACACAAAAAAATAGGGGTATTGGTGAGCCTCAGAAGGGAGCAGCAACAAATCAAGAAGAAAAAAGAAAAAAAAAGAAAAAAACAAAGCAAAGCAATCTCCTGTAGGGTAGTGTCTGTAAATTAGCAAACTTAATGAGCCAGTGACAGCATGACGGATCTTTAGCATCTGGGCTGGGGTGACAGTGATTGATAGATGCTGGATGTCTGCGGGCTGATCTGATGGCTGATTTATGCCGTGCTCGGCGCTGATTACATAAATGCCATTAGAGCTCCCAATGGCAGCGCTGGAGTGCGGCGTGAGCCAGACGTGATGGAGGAGAGGACAGTGACCGACCTGACACAACTCAACCTCCCGCTAAGTGCCCCCAATCCACAGTGACTTGAGATTATTGTATCATTTTTTAAATGATTGTTTTAGTATTTGATTATCTGTCCTCTGATTTCCATCATTTTTCATTGTCTTATATAGAAAGAAATAGCAGCACTCTCCGTGATAGCTTTTTATAGGACTCGGACTGATACGCAAGGCAAAGAATGCTTTATTTTTTAGTCTGGGAACTCGGATGCCTGTTTCAGGCCGTAAACCTCAGCATCCAAACCTATAGGCTCTGCACTGGTAATGACATTTAAAATAGAAGTTTGCATTTGTTTAAACTTATAATGGAACTAGCCAAGTGATAAGGGAATTTTATTTTTCTCTCTTATTTATTTTTTTAAACATGTAGGTATACAAAAAATGTAATGAAAACAATTGAAAGAAGCAAAGAAACAACTCATGAACAGTGGCGGTTGTAGAATATGGTAACTGGGGGCGTTTTTTTTTTTTTACGGGGGGTGGGGGCACGTTAACAAGGACGCTATAGACCACAGTCTCTAGCGTCACTGTTGAGATTGATGTGAACAGGTGAATGAGGGACCCTCCTTCTTGTCTAAAATGGTATAGTCTATTTTCCTGTTAGACTGGTGCTGCATTCCACTCCACTTTTAGACATACACTTGCAAACTTCCCTAAGCACTTCCCCTCGGGGGAATCCCTGCCGCCATTTTTAAGTGCAAGTGGATGAGGGAAGTTAAATGGATAGACCCTCGTCCCCTCGATTTTGACTGAGGGAGCAAGTCTACTCTGATGTACACTTTCAGCAGCTCTATATCCCACAATTCAACTTGATCGTGACGTCACAGCAGATCGCGCTTAACTGAAGTGTATGATATATTGATTATTTTGGGAATTAATCGCATAATAGTGTATAATATATTAATAATGTTGAGATTTAATCGCATAATACTTGTAGCTACCTCATGTTCACAGTCAAAGTATATACTATTGATATTTTGTTTCATTTCTGTAATTTTATTTTTCTCTAACAGCTCATATACCTGTAGGATTTTATATATTTTCTCCAACAACTTATAAGCATTTAGAATGTTGCATAAAACAAATTCAATTACAAAAAGGTGTTTAAATAATAAATCAGCTCCATAGTAAATTCCATGTGATCAAGGGCTTAGTGCGTTTCATTTAAACCTTATGCACAAGTTTTGCCAGTAGTGGGCACTCATGCAACGTAAGCAATGACGCACATCCGAGTCCACGAGACAGAGGGAAGTTAGCGAGTGAAGGGCATAAAAATTTAGAGTGGAACGCAGCCTGGAGCTACAGGGCCACTTCCTACACTCCGATCCAATAGGTGGCAGAAAATCACCTTTAAGTTTGGTTTGCCTGGTTCCATTAAAGATAAAAATGCCAAAGAAGAAGAGTATTCCCAGTTTTTACTGCTTGTACCTGGAAATACTACAGTTAAACCATCCTTAAAGCTGAACTGGCTGAGGTAAAACAGCTAAATTTGTACTATGCTTTGCCAAGTCTTGTTTCAAAATGGTAGTCTTAACACTAATAATGATGATGATTATTGTTTTAGTATTATTTCTTCAAAGGATGAAATGCAAATCAAACACTAGGCCAACCTGGCCAGAAAATCTTTAAATTTCCTTCCCTTCTCATCTTCTTATGATCTGTTTTCAACAATAGCAAACCTGCATCACTAAATGACTTTGCTTGCTTCATAAAATATGTATGTCTGTACAGGGAGGAAAAATGCTAATAACGTTTGGTGGCCGAATTAGATTTGGGAACGAAGGCAAGGAAGGAAAGAAATGCATGAAAGAATTTAGCTGTGCAACTCATAAATAGTTTACCAACCTAGTGAAGATTCATCAAGTTGCATAAGAGATAAATTATATTTTCTGGCTTTGCATTCTCACCCTCACACCGCCTTTCCACCAGAGGAGTGAATTGAATAAAAGATGAGGGATGGAAATTGTGTCTGCTCCGCGATACCAAGGCTAACTGCGGTTTATGCCTGCCGACGCTCGTGAAATCCCGATATCTATGATAGGCCACATTTGGAATGGGTGTCACCGATCCTATCGCCTTGCCATGAATGAGGAAATATTGACAGCAATACAGAATGCCTTCCATGTGCACAGAAATGTTATAGCGTATCCTCAACCTCCAGCAAAGCTTTACAGCTGACATCTGCATCCTGAAATGGAGTATGTGGAGAATTCCACCACCAGTGGTCTATCGGATCTCTATTTAACATAACACATGCAGCTGATGAAATTATTTCTAGCACAAACCCAGAGACATGCCTTTTTGTTATTCTGGAGGAGTTAGAAATGCGCTTAAAAAAGCAGGAAGCTGGAGACCGGTTTCCTCGCTGGATGCCATTCTGTGTTTTTGGCAATGAAGGAAAACAAATTTAGTCAACAGGAGACCTTGACTTCTTGCGAAAGTTAGAGAATGTTGTGCTAAATAAATGAGTAAGCTAACTTGCCTAAGGCCTTTTCTGTCATTTTGGTGCACACTTTACACAACTAATCACACACTAGGTGTGTCAGTTACAAGAATTTTTCCCACTGTGATTGTAGTTAAAATCCCAAAATTCAGTTCTCACACAAATTTGTGCACATAGCGCATGTCAAAAACAACATAAAGGATGAACTTGGAGTCGGTTTTACACTGATTTCAACAGAACAGATAAAAGATTCATTGTGATTCATCCTTTAACGATTTTTAAGCAATCAACAAAATTGCAGTGCTAGAATTGTTTGGTCAAATGCACATATACTACTCAGATAAAGTTGCAAAAGAAAAACAGCTATGTTTTGTGTGTGTGTGTTTTTATATAGTGCTTTAAAACCGAATGTACTAAAAGTAATAAAATGGTAGCATTCAGTAACGAGTTTTGTGTCTAGTCTTGTGTCAGTTTGTGAATAGTCGCAGCTAGGGCTGGAGAAAATTATTATTATTTTTTTTAAATCGTTTTTTAAAATGTGGTCGATTCAATATCAATTCTCAAGTCACGAATCAATCTTTTTTTCTGTATTTATTTCCTCAAACATTGAACCTAATATCTTATTACTGGTATTCTCCACTAGATGTCATCCTCTTATTTACCTTGTGCGACAGCAGGGACCCTGTCATTCATTCAGGGCTTAACATGGCGGAGGTAGGCACGCCTTTCAGCATGAAAGACATTCCCGAATGGCATTTTCAAGCCTTGCCAAAGTGATGGAGAGACGCAAAAGAGGAGTGCGTTGTGAGAAGTTTTGTGTGCGCACAGAAGCTATGCATCTCAGACAGCATGCAAATAATAAAATGCATTTTCTTTCCCGTCTCTTTGCACTTGAACGGACAAATTCACACAAATATATCTCAAAATGCCCAAATTGGTGAGTATCCTAGTCGGTTATGGCTTAAGTGAATGTAAATAGTAGAGAAAGAACATGTGTGTATCAGTATATTGGATCCGTGCAGCTCTTAAAGTGACAGCAGCCTAATAAACCTGATGCTGTCTGTGTTTTTAATGATGATCAAACTACAAAAGACAAAGAAATCACCTACTGCTCTTCACTGAATACATTTTTTGGAACTTTAATACTGATTAACCTTTATTTAATTAATACAGTGAAGACTATATTCAGTGTTGTTTTACATTTGATTACTTTATTCAAATTCTGTACCTGAAAACTTCCCTAAAAACCTTAAAAAAGCACTGATTATTTCATTTGTATCTTTGTTCTATTGTATTTATTTATTTGTGCTATTGCTTGTAGTTATGTGTTTACTTGTCTTTAATAATCTTTGAAATGTATATTAGTTAGTAGTTTTAGCTATGTATCAAAATTGGAACCGAGAATTGTTAAATTTCACTGTTATGTAAAATTTTTGTGTCATAACCTTGTTACATTACAATACAAGGATACATGGGTCAAAAATAACAAAAACAATAACTATTTATTAGTTTGTTACGTTATTTTTGTGGTGGTGCCAGTAAAAATTGAATCATAGAATTCATTGAATTGAATCAAAAAAATCGAGAATCGAATTGAATTGAGATCTTGTGAATCGGAATCGAATCGGGACATCTGTATCGGTACTAGTCGCAGCATACGTCCACACTGTGTAGGGTCTTATGTTGTGCACATATAGGGTAAATCATTAATTGATGGGATACTAACTGTGGCCTGAGTGGACAGGAGGTGAGATGTAAAACTTCTTCAGCAATTTCTGGAGAAAACTAAATCATGCTGGGTTGAAGTCAATTGCATTTGAGTTAGTTGTGGTCTCAACTGACAAAAAAGATTTAGGTTCTGTGTTGTCAAACAGTCATCTACTTCCCATAGTTGACTCTTTGAAAGATACCCCTGTCTTTGAAAGCATTACCCTGTTTTGCAGTGGCTAGACGTGGTTTGTATTGTGACAGAGCTCTTCCTTTATCCACCATGACACAAAGCAGTGGCTTATGCCCAATGGGAGTCCTCTGGTCTGGGAAAGCTGAGATGATTGGTTGTCTGTCGTTTAGTGATCAAAGAGAAAGACACTTTTAAATCATCCTCCATTTGGCCATAGATTACTCAGCGAGGCTGTGTTCAGACGGAGAATTGAATGTAATATGTGCGTAAGACTAATGGTTAAACTCTGCACAAGGCTGGCCACCTCTTCTAATGGATTTAGTTTGATTAATAGCTTTATAACTATACACTGCATGTCAGTCTCTGCTTCTGATTTAATTGGTTTTATTTGAAGTGGTGGGCTTTGAGTTGATGCTGCCATTAGAGTTTTACTTGTTTTGAAATGGCAACCACACAGATGAAAATAACTGCAGTACTATTAAATACTGAAGACCTATTCATAACTTCTCCATCAGATTCAGGTTTGAATTAGTGTATGCAGACATCATTCACATTTATCTGTAATTTGTCAGTCTTTTAATGTGTTGGACAAGCTACAGAACATTAATGATTTGCATTAGTGTTCAACATGAGCATCATTTCACATAAGCACACTCAGCAGGCTGTGGTCTACAGTACATGTATATCCAGACTATGTGTTGGTTCTATTTGTACTGTGAATCATTTCACATAAATGTATATAGTTTGTGATGGTCTCTGGCCTACTAATTTAAAGGGGTCATGAACTGCGTTGTTTTATTGTTTTATAATGTTTCCATGGGGTGCACTTATAATGTTTTTATGATTTTTACTTCAAAAATTGTCATAATTTAGAAATAAAAGGCATTTTTCCTACCCTGATTTTAGCCCTCTGATTTGAGCGCTCTGTTTAAAGGGGCGTGTCTGCTGTGAGACTTCAGTGTTAACGCCCACTGCTGTGATTGGCTGACATCTTTGCATATGAAATAGTTAAGTATTACTCTGTCGAAAAACTTTTAGCATGTTTTTACTATTACAGCTCTCAAGGTTAACTGAAAAGCATTATATTTAGATTGTGGCATGAAAGGTTGCAGTGATGAACATTGTAGTCGATCACAGACATGTTGTTGAGTGCATGAAAGCAGTGATCTCGTCACTTTAACTCAATTTCTGCACACTAACGAATGCTTTCATCATAACTAACAGTGCAAACACGATGTAACTAAGAGATTCGTTAAATAAAACGGAAGTTTTGGTGTAAGTCCAGAACTCAGTCACTGATAAACTCACACTGTTTGATTGACAGCTCCAGCGATTGTAAAGGGAGCGTTCTTTGATCGTTTTCTGTATATAATTTAATCACTGTTTAAATAACAGATTATTTTCATCCTACTAAGAGAAACAATGTGAAGTATTTAGTCACTGGTTTGATTTACTGACACAGACAAAGAACATCTGACTGTACATGAATCATTAATATCAGATCAGGCATTGATTAACACAGTTACTTACATGTTGTTGCATTACTGTCGAGTCCATATCGTAAAAGTCTGTTTGCAAAGCCTGCGGCGAAATGCGATTGATTTACCAAAGAATCCACAGTGAAATGTACTGAATACAAATAAATAAAGCTCAACTGAGACATTCACATTGTTGAAAATAAAGAACCATATTCCTAGCATTAGGATCCTTTGAAAGGTAATGTTATTTTAATCCTGTATCGCTCTTTTCTTCTCCTCATCTCACTAACACACCAGTGGGCGGAGCTAACGTTGCAATGATGAAGTAGGCATTGATTTCTTCTGTGGAGGCGGAGTTTCACCTATCTATAGGCACATTCCAGGATCAGTCGTTCGCTTTTATTGGACTAACAAGGAAGCTTTCAGTTCTGAATCTTACAGGATATTCTTATAGTACAATGACCTCATACATCTGTTGTGGCAGTTAGCAAACAGCATTGTATTACCACACGCGCCCCCTTCTGGATTGTGGTGTGAATCGCCTGTGACCGACTGTATTTGTCATCTGACTGTATGCACCGAACCATAACATCCCTACCGTATGGTTCGAGACAAATACATGTACCGTTATATATATATTTCTATTATGTTCAATTTATTTATTGTATGGACAAAACAGTTGAAACAATCTTTCAAAAATCGTCTTTGGAAGAAATAAAGTCATAAACTTTTGGAATGATATGAGGGTGAGTAAATGATGACAAAATTTTAGCTCTATTTCTCATTAATTGCCCGTCATCAAATGTCTCCTGTGTCACTAAAGTCATTTAGCTCTTGTTAGCTATTAAGTCATGTAGTTTTTGATAAAACACAGCATCCCTGCACACATTCATGTACCGCAAGTGTTTTCTAATCCCATCCCTCTCATTCTTTCATTTTTTTTTTTCTTTACCTCTTTCTTCTCATTTACTTTTGTGGCATCAGCCTCAATTCTCAAACCTCTTCCGTAGGGCCGCTCCACTCTCGGTAGCGTCGGATTTTCATTACCGAAGAAGTCAATCATCATCAAACCGCCCTCTTGCCTTTATCGCTGGAATCTATTAGAGTTAATGCTTTTAGCGGCATTAACCAGGGGCCTGCGAACCTGCGGCAACCAATAGGCGAGAACAACATCCCCTGATGACACGTCTGAGCCCTGCGCTGAAAGAGCTGAATTGATAGCTCTGCAGGTAGATGAATACCAAACAGAGAAGTCCCCCGCCCCGGCTCAGGAGCAGAGTCCTTTACTGCATCTTAATGGAGCCCGAGCTTCTCTGCAGAGGATGGGAGGGATTGATATGCTGCCCGACAGCTCCTCGCCGGTTCCCATTGTGCTATAGGCGATATAGGAAGCAGTCGGGGAATCAGAGTGGATGTTGCAGGGGTAGCTGAAGACAGATTGCTAACTCGGCCTCTGAGGTGTTTGACACACTGAAGGGCCATTGTGATGAGCTGTACTCACGCCTGCATGGCCAACTAAAGCAGGCCAGTGTATTATGTGTCCTCAGTCCTCACCGTGCAAGAGAACTACATGATGCTTTTCTCTCTCCGGTGACTGTTTAATGTTAATAAGGGACACAGACAATGAAGTCATTTTAGTCCTGTCCTGCATCATTACATTTTTTCTCCTCTGTATCTCACAATTCTGACTTTTTTCAATTGCGACTTTATATCATTCAATTCTGAGAAAAAAAAGTCAGAATTGTGAGATAAAAGTCACAATTACCTTTTTTTATTTTTTATTCTTTATTCAGTGGCGGAAACTTATATCACGCAATTCTGACTTTTTTCTCGCAATTGTAAGTTTATATCTTTTTTCTCACAATTGAAAGTTTATATCTTGCAATTTTTACTTTTTTTCTTGCGATTCTGACTTTTTTTCTTGCAATTGTAAGTTTATATCTTTTTTTCTCACAATTGAAAGTTTATATCTTGCAATTTTTACTTTTTTCTTGCAATTCTGACTTTATATCTTGCAGTTCTGACTTTTTTTCTCGCAATTGAAAGTTTATATCTTGCAATTTTTACTTTTTTCTCGCAATTCTGACTTTTTTTCTCGTAATTGCGAGTTTATATCATGCAATTCTGACTTTTTTTCTTGTAATTCTGACTTTTTTCTCGCAATTGTACGTTTATATCTTGCAATTTTGACTTTGTTTCTTGCAATTCTGACTTTGTTCTTGCAATTGCAACTTTATATCACACAATTCTGACTTTTTTCTCACAATTGTGAGTTTATATCTTGCAGTTTTGACTTTTTTCGTGCAATTCTGATTTTTTTCTCGCAATTGTGTTTATATCATGCAATTCTGAGAAAAAAAAGTCAGAACAGTGAGATAAAACATGATTATCTTTAATACAGCAAAGATTTTTACATTGTTACAATACATTTTTATTTCAAACAAAATGCTGTTCTTTTGAACTTTCTATTCATTAAAGAATCCTGAAAAAGTATCATGATTTCCACATTAATATTAAGCAGCACAACTGTTTTCAACATAGATAATAATAATACATGTTTCTCGAGCATCAAATCAGCATATTAGAATGATTTCTGAAGGATCATGTGACACTGAAGACCAGAGTAATGATGCTGAAAATTCAGCTTTGATCACAGGAATAAATTACAGTTTAAAATATATTAAAATAGAAAACAGTTATTAATATTTCACAATATTATTGTTTTTACAGTATTTTTGATCAAATAAATGCATCCTCTGTGAGCATAAGAGACTTCTTCCAAAAGCATTTAAAAAATATTACAGACTCCAAACGGTACTCCAGACTGTAGCTCGATCAGAGCTGTCCTGTCCCAGTGATTGTTGGTCACATGTCTGTATAGTCTCAGTGTTCCTGGAGAGATAATGTTTCAGCAGTGTCCTCTGGGTCTTTCTGAAAGTATAAATGTGAGGAAAACATCCTCATTCACACATACTGATGAGGGCAGATCCAAAGTTGGACAGGTATATTTTCATTACTGCATTTGTGTCTTGTGAATCAATACCGGAAGAAGGTGTTTAAGCTTTTTCTTTCCTGACAGACATTCTAGGCATTCCATTTGTAATTCTTGTACATGCGCTGTAAATACTCTTCCTGAACCACAAAGGTGAACTGTAATGGAGAAAGTGTTTTGTCTCTCCTTAAAAGCATTTCTCTGTCTGTTTATTGATGCCGTGGAGAGCTTATCTTTTCCAGTGCTTTCCCCCAGTACATTCTTTCAAAATTACAGTCTTTTTTTTTTTTTTTTTTTTTTTTAAATTTGAGCTCTGTTCTTTGATATGCAGAATAGTTTCTAGGATCACATTACACATTTTCTAGGGATGATTTTTCTCTCTAATCCTGAAATGACTGAATTAATGCTGTGTAGTGATACTGTGAATGTCTAACATTCTTTTTCTGATCCTCCTTCAATGTAAAACTGAGATGATCACTTTTGTGCCATTAAAAATGATAGGAAATTAAAAATATAGCTGCAAGCAGTGATTATCAGGGTTCAAGCACTTTAAGGCCTTTAAGCATACATGTAAAAAGGTAATATCTTTTATTTAGCAAGCATGTAATCACTTAAATCATATGGAAAAGACCATTTACAGCCAATAAAGGTAGTTTATTAAGTAAATACATGGTTTTTAAAGCTTTTTTCACCTTTGTAACAGTTAAAGCGCCAGCTATGGCTCAATGTCCATAAAAGTCAGTTTTTTGAGATAGACAAATGTCCTCAAAGGCAGTCATGGCACCTTGGACAAAGACACCGCATGCCAATTTTCAAGTCAATCAGAAGTGAGAAAAAAGTCAGAAGTGCAAAATATAAACTTGCAATTGCAAGAAAAAGTTAAAATTGTGAGATATAAACTCGCAATTGCAAGAAAAAGTCAGAAGTGCAAGATATAAATTCACAATTGTGAGAAAAAGTTAGAATTGCAAGATTTAAACTCGCAATTGCCATATAAAACGTTGCAATTATCTTTTAAATTGTTTTATTTCATTGTGGATACAAGCTTGCATAGAAAACAAAATAAACACAACAATTAAGAATATATATGCAGTGTTTATTGTGGGCATTCTCTAATTAACTTTTATTGATTTTAATTTTAAATGCTTTTAGGTTAAAAGCAAACAAACCAATGATGTGATTTGATTCTTCACAGAGATCTTGAAAAAATATTTTGAAAATGTTTCAAGAAGTGAGGCACAGAAAAGTAATCCAACATCCTTGCATACATTATTAAAAGGCTTCAGAGTTTATATTCATATTCACAGTGAGGTCAGGGTGGAAAACTGGTGCATAGTAATCATAGTCATATTCCCAATAAACAAATACCAAATAATCTCTCTGATAATCCTCATCATCATGATCTGCTTCTTTAATTGGCTCCCCTGAGATCATCTGCATTCAGTGCATTAGATCTTGCAACTAATAAGGCACCACAAATGAATAAAATATTGTTAAATTTATCAACATTTCATCAGACAATGTCAACACAAAACTTTGTTTGTCACAGGAAGTCACCCAGATGCGACTCCGTCTGTGTGGTGCTCGTAGTTTTGCCAAATGTGTGTGTCTGGTTGACGCTGACCTCAGATTCACCCCAGGTTCAGTGGAAGTTCAGTGCCGCTTTGTCTCATCACCAGCACTAAAGCCCGCAGGGCGACAACCCTCCTGTGTGCGGCTCCTCAATATTACATAACGTGACAGCCCCAGAATGGCACTACACACTGGAGTCAATTAACCACTCAAGGACACAGTAAATATTCTGTAATGGCTCTTTAAAGAGGTCTCTCGTGTTTGAGATTATGCGAACAGTGATATGAAACCACTGAGAATATGCAATAATGGGGAATGTGAAGTCAGACTTTCATGTAGAAACCAATCATGATTTATTAAAACAACTAAATATTTCATTTAGACTTAATTTGCATTTGATTGCTGTCAGTGACATTGGTTTTATTATGTTAACATTGACTTTTATGCTTTGGGTCTAATAAGAGAACACTCTAAAAAACCCAATTTGGGTTGTTTTTAACCCAAGGGCTGGGTAAATACAGGACAGAACACATGTTGGGTTAATTTTACCCAACATATTGGGTTATTTTACCAAGCATAATGGGTTGATTCATTTTTACTATACTAGCTTTTTTTTTTTTTTACTTCATACATGAATTAATTGATTAATGTTTACGGATTAACTTAAATCCTCTAAACTTTTTTTTTTTAAATACTCCACACAACCACTGTTTTGCATGATAATTCCTTTATTTTATATAGTTTTTAATACATATATTTAAGCTCATTTAACAAATATTAGAAGTAAAAATGAAACATTAAACATTTTCATCAAACACTACCCAAACACTGGGTTGTTACGTCTGACTCAGGATCTGGGTAACACAGAAACCTTGGTTTTTGTATTTGTCAGGCATTACGCTCCTGCTCTGCAGGGACGGCCCGTGACCACGCTATTACCTCTGTAGTAAATTATTTATCTACAACAGCCTTGTCTAGCCACCTGACGAAACTCAGACTCAGATGTGAACGGCTAACCAGGTCATCACCTGCCACCAAATCGCGAATTCCTTAAAATAAGTTTTAAAGTAAGGGCTTATGGAATACATTGGAATGTTTAACACTTCAAATGATTGATATTTTTGTCTGAGTAATTAGAAATGGCTTTATTTATGGCTTTTTTTTATTTATTCTTTAACTCTAAATGAGATTTGCCTTAATTTCCCAGCAGGAGCAGGATTGTTTCATGATGCAACTAATAAGGCATGCTGAGTTTTTTTGCTAAATTGTGTTTGGAGAGCAGCTCATGTTTTACTTCTGTGGAAGACCAATACATGTGTGTGTGATGTTGTAGTGGTAAATCCAATGAAAGTGATGTCTTGTGTAGATATAGCGGTAAACAGATGCCACTTTTGTACTGTGCATATTGATGATGCAGATGTGCTGCATTTCTGCATGTGAAAAGACCTGCGGAGGCAGTGGAACCGGAGCAATCAAACCAAGGTTAAGTGAGTTAAGCGTTCATGCTAATATCTTTTTCATATACCAATATAAAAACAGTAATTAAATGTCTTTCAGTAAAATTAAGTCTTTTTTTCATGGCAGAGGCAGTGAAGCAAGAGTGTGGGGAAGCATTTCTGAGCCTCCTAGACCCTGTTTACTCCTAGTATTATGATGTGTTTTGGTCGATTGGATCACAAGTGGACGACACTAAATACAGGTGTAAACGGGGTGTAAAAAGGTTTGGGGTTGTCCACTTTCGATCACTTCCAGAGGTAGTTGAAAACACATTCGACCGGATTGCTTTCGTAGTGTAGACGCTCATGTGGTCAAATGCGTCGAACAGCCACTAAAAGACCCCCTGTCGGCTGAAGACCCAAGTTTGGTTTGAAGATGAAAAATGTACCAATCATAATGTTCTCTCACCATTCCTGATTTCTAACACACACTCACAGCGTTCTTGTGGCTGTCAGAGCAGAAACGAAAGTTGATGTTCTCCGTGTGTTTTTCTGTCATATGTATGTGTAAATTTCACTAGATGATTTTGTCCATTAGATAAAAAAAGATCTGAAAAAAAACCATACGATGTGATCCATATGATCCGATCAACCAAAACGCATCTTAATACCAGATGTAAACAGGACCCTAGTGTTCACAGAGTCACATTTGTTTATTAATAGCGCTTTATACAGTACAGATTGACAATCAGAGTCCTGAGGGAATTTCAAGTTTTGTATGAAAACTCTTTCTCTGTAATAAGATGTTTGACACTGTGTCCTGCCTTCAGCTCAGTAATTGTGGTGACAATCAATAGCCTATGTATAACAAACTATAGCATGCACTCCACCAATGCCAATACACTTACAAAAAATATAGACAGAAACAAATGGACAAATATTCTTATGAATTATTAGACAAAAAATTAGACATGGCCATTTATAATATGATGGCAGGCATCTCATTTTAACTCTTATTCACAGTTTTGTAATGGCATTGAATGGATACAGAGTGTGAGGGACATCAGTGTTCATTCTTTTAAAGGAATAAGGGATGCACTGATATGAAAATTTTGTCTGATACTGTTAACCGATAATTCTTTATATTTGAAAGCCGATATACTGATATAAAACCAATATATTGGCTGATAAATCTAAATAAAAATTTTTGTATAATTTTTGAGAGCCTGATTACAAAACAAAAGTCTCACCATTAAAAGCCATGTCCCAAGCACACAATTATAATGTTCTCATTATAATATTATGTAGTCTATATGACAGACTTGCGATGTATGTTGCACTTAACTGTATTTTCCTTTTTGAAGTGATTTCAATCATATTTCAAGCAATTCAAAACCTTAATGGAGGACAGTGAACATCTGAAGTGTCTCAGCTGAAGGAAATAATCCATTATTTATTAGCTTTAATATATCAGCCAAATTTTCTTATCGGGCCGATAACGTTAACATTAAAAATGAACATATATCGGCCAATACCGATATTTTACCGATTTTTATTAGTCCTCAGTGTGTAAAAACAAACAGGCAATTTGTGTCTCTTTGAAAAGGTATTTCAGCATCCCTCAACAAAAAGCCAATAAATCTTTAAATCAAGGTAATCTTTACAAATAAACATAACTTTTATGAATTTTGAATTTCCTAAATGCAATCTCCACATTTAAAGCAATAAACGAACTACACCACCACTAAGCTTCTGACAACTCTTTCAATTTTAATTTAAAAACTAAAAGTTTTAGTTCGAAGTATACACAAAACGAGGTCTAAACGTGGATTAGTGAGTAGATGGGTTTACCTGTTTAACATGATGACATTTAATGTCCTCGACAGCCTCTGTAGTCCAATTTAGCAACCTTTTAGCAACTGCCTTTTTTTTGAGACACGTACAAGCTTAAAAAGTGGTGTATTATGATATAGTATTTTATGTTGTAGAATAACGTGAAATATCTTGAATATAATAAGCTGAATTCAGGCATTTAACAAAGAACCCATTCAAAAATCCCATTGACTTAGACGATGGAAACTCATTTCCGGGTTTTAGGACCACCTTATCTGTTAACATTGAACAAATTACACACTTCAGATTTGAAGCTCACAAAAAGTGAAAATTTTATAATTACAGTATGTACTCACCCTCCTGTTGTTGCAAACCTGTATGACTGCCTTTCTTCTACAATATATTTTAAAAAATGTCTTATTATTTTGTCTGTATAATGAAAGTCAGTGGCTTTAAGTGTTTTTTGGACCCCATTTACTTTTATTGTAATGGCAAAAAAACGTTTCTTTGGAATATATTTTTTTGTGCTCAGAAGAAAGAAAGTCATTTTTGTATGAACTATTGCTTAAAGCTTCTCCGGAAATAGCATGAAATAAGCTCAATAATTCAAAGTTTATTTTCTGTGGTGATTAGTAGATCATTTTGTGAGCTAAAAGAAACACAATATTGTAATAGACCACATTTTGGTGTGCTTCATAATAAATGACATGCTTAGAAACGTTCATGTGCCTGGCACACCTGTCTGACACTAAGCAATTTAAGGTAGGGAATAAGGGGTTTCTTCCTATGACACATCCAGAAGGTCTTGACAAGCAGATACTTGAAGCTGTCAATCAAGTCTTTCCATTTCTCTCTTTTTCCATTCGCATCGGCCTCTCTGATGTTCCTCCCTGCCGTCAGCTCCTTTAACCCCTCTATCTTTAGCAGAGATGTTCTGTCACTGCCCTCACAAGAGGAACAAGCCATATGACAGGGTGATTTTATGGAAGGAAATTGTAAGGAAACTGTCTGTCACACAATGTGGGGTCTTTTTGCACGCCTCATTTTTCTTCCTGGACACCACAAGTGATGACAGTTATTACCATGGCAGGAGTTTCAACGCCGAAAAATAACAGTGCTTGTTTCAGCATGGAAAACAGACAGCAGTAAACTGCCATAAGCAATACTTATTATCCCTCACACATCCTAACCTTGTGTTATATATATATATATATATATATATATACCAGTATTCCTCCCAAACTAAAAAATGTCATTATTTTTGAGAATTTTCCATTGTGCTTTTGCATCCATTTATTGTCATTTGCTTGAAATTTACCTATAAAATAAGTCATACAGGTTTGGATCAACGTGAGGATGAGTTTTCAGAAAATATCTAATGGAAAATATTTGGAATTATTTTTCTTACTCCATTGGCAAAAACTAATATTTTTATAACATTTATTAAGGTTTATGCTTTTTACCTTCTCGTGTAAAATTAATACATTTATTAGGGGTGTAACAGTACATGGATTCGTCCCAAACCGTCAGGGTTCGGTGCATACAGTCAGACGACGAATACAGTCAGTCACAGGCGATCCACACTCCAATCCAGAAGGGGGCGCGTACGGTAATGCAACGCTGCTTGCTAACCGCTACAACAGGAAAAAGTGCAGAAGAAGAAGAACAGATGATCTATGCATAGATATGTTTACGTGTAATCTCTCAACCAGTGTTTCAACCGCAGAAAGACATCAATAAAACAGCTTGAGAATAATATCTCTCGTAGCATTACATTTACCTCAGGCAAGTCATTTAGTGTCCACAGCATGTTAGTTCACTAGAGAAATCAACTCTAGAGGAGCATTTCACTCTCTATATATGCACTATATTAGCTTATATTCATTATATTCACTTTACCTTTTAGTAGTGTCTTAATTATTGTTATTAATATAAGTTTAAATAAATTTGTCATGAAAACAAGTTATGACAGTAACAGTGTAATTGATTAGAAAAATAACTGATTGTTGATTATTATATCTAAAAAATAAATAGCAACTGAAATTAATAGTTTGGGCTCTGTTGTTAATTGTAACCTTTAATATTATAGTAATGTGCAAGAAACGGCTTCCTGGATATAGTTTACTGCATTAACTGAGATAGATTTTTTTATCCTTAAGAAAAAGTTGAATTTATTTAAAGAGAGAGACACGATTTGTTCAATAAACCACTGTTTTTCACCCCCCTGCTGTACCGGGCTGTCATGTTTGTGTTACACCTCTAATATTTATATATTTTCTGAGAAACAAGTCTGGTTATCTGGGAGTAAATAGATCTTGTTTTAACTGGGAAACAAGACAAAAATACTGATCAGAGAAAATAAGTTTGCAGTATAGGGTTCAGAGAAGACAGTGTTCATGTCAGGTTTATATTCTTCTGTCGTCTCAGACTGAAGTTTATAGTGTTGTGGACGCAGGTGTTGCACCTATATTGCTTTCTCAATTGAGGTTGATACTGGGATGAATGTCCATCACTCAGACTTATTATGATAGACAGTACAACGGTTGGTGCTGTTCGCATCCACACAGATCATGTACACACACTGCCAACATGGTAAAGAACTAAAGCATTACATTTCAGACTAGTCGAACTATCATTTCTGAACCCATTTCAGGCAGAGGAGCATACAGCGCTTTATTGATGATGTCTGCTACAGAAAGGGTCATTGAAACGTCTCATTAGTGAATGATGTACTATCAACATCTGTATCCATAATAAGAGACCAACAGTTGAATGATAAAAGTAGGGAGAAATAGCCCTGTCCAGTGACTCTAAAGGATGGACATTCTTGTTTATAGGCTCATTTCTGATGGCTCGCATCACCAAACAGCACCTGCAGGATGTGATTTGTCAGCGATATTGTTTTTTATTTTATGACATACTCTGGAAACTGACAGGAAAACGAACAGTAAATTGTTCTCGAAGCGATGCTGACTTAAAATGTCATTTTAAAAATCATTTTAGAATCAATGCCATGCTAGAGGGAGCTGTGGTGTAGTGGCCAGCATGATGTCGAGCTGTGGTGCTCAAACAGGAAATTCTGTTTCAGATTTGTTCTGCGACACATCCTTTTCGTCAGACTGTCAGGCTGATTATGAATGTAATTTGGTTGTTATGATTGATCATGTGGTTGAAAAGAATGGTGTTGGATTAACTTCATTTACTTAAGTAAATTGAACAAGCATCAAATGTTATTTTTGGTCTACTTAATTGAAACACATGTTCTTTCAAAATAAAAATATTGAGTTGAGCCAAAAATGCAACTGTTTCAAGTCAGTTTAACACAATGCAATTATGCTTGAATGAGAAACCTAATACAATGGTGTTAAATGAAAATGATTTTTTTAAATAAACTGAACAGTATCCTAAAATATTATTTTTGAGTGTGTAGTGTGCGTTGTCTAATGATTCTAGTCTTAGAATTTAAGAAGCAGCTGTTGCCAGTCGTCCTCACAAAGATTTTATTAAACATGTTTAATATTTGCACATTCTTTGACTACCTTGTGAATCGACGCCCCCAGGACATGGTTGCCACCTTGTGGAAAAACTAAACAAAAAAAAATTAAATGTGCATGTGGTTACATAAACCCCGCCCCTGAGAACACACAACAAAGGGGGTGAGGCCATGTTGGGCTGCTTTAGAGAAGAGGAAGAGTTGTTGTAGTAGAGTGTTGTTGACATGCCGTCATTTTACACCGACTGCTTCACAAACGAGGGTCAATTCAATGCTGGATTTGCACAAAATATTAACATGACGGCACATGCTAGTCGATGAGTTGAATCAACTCCACAGCAACTACATAAATTTATCCACTAACCGTTCAGAAACGTCCAGTTTCATTCTAAAAGTTGTAACTTCTTCCTGAGTCTCTCCATCAGTGTCGACTCCGGTTTGAACAATGTAAGGCTGAACACCGTACTGACAATCCTCATTTTGGCTGCGTGAGATTCTCCAGCTTTGTTGTTGTTGAGCAACCGAAGCCGCGAGCTGTTAAAGCTCCGCCCTCATCTGGAAAGGGGGCCGGGAGCAGCAGCTCATTTGCATTTAAAGGGACACACACAAAAACGGTGTGTTTTTGTTCAAACCCAAATAGGGGCAAATTTGACAAGCTATAATAAATGATCTGTGGGGTATTTTGAGCTGAAACTTCACAGACACATTCTGTGGACACCAGAGACTCATATTACATCTTGTGAAAATGGGCATTATAGGTCCTGTTTAAGTGTGTTGTGTAGTGGACTGACTCAATCGTTACGTTTGTGCTTCTCCCTCACTGTCAATGACTAAAATCTGCTCTAGTCGATGGAAACAGTCTTTAAGTGTGATGAGTTCAGTCTTAGAATGTTTCAGCTAGTGGTTAAGTGTGTCCCCAGCTTTAGTCTCTTAGTTTACAGTGGCCCAAAAAGTATTTGATCACTTAAGCCACACTTAAGTATGTATTTCATTGTATTACATGGTAAAGTATTAATCTAAGTGGCATCAGCACAAGCTGAATGCTGATGATCAGATTATGGCAGCACTAGAACACACACAGTCCCAATCCCTTCACTAACAACTGTCCTCAGATGTGAAAGGCAGCAGACAGGGGAAAAAAGCCAATTTCACGCTTTAAAGAGCCTTAATAAAAAGAATCGGGCACTGGTAAAACATTTTTTGTAATATAATTAAATATTAGCTGTATAGAGTAGGCTTCAAAATCTTGGGGTTGGAAGGTTTTTTTTTTTTATGTTTTTGAAACGAAGTCTGCATTTATTTGATCAAAACCCAGTAAAACAGTAATAATATGAAATATAATTACAATTATTATTATTATTTTTTTCTATTTTAATATATTTTAAAATGTAATTTATTCCTGTGATTAAAGCTGAATTTTCAGCATCATTACTCCGGTCTTCCGTGTCACATGATCCTTCAGAAATGTGTGAAATGAAAACAATGTTGATAAATGATGTAGTTAAGGTTAAAGGTGTCGTTCTAACCAGTCAAACCTTGACTTTTTGGTTGGCACAGCTAAATTAGAGTCAATAAGCATTTCCTTGGCAGTGTCTCTGATGGACAGCAATGCTGTGATGACAACTTGTGTGCTTTGTCAACATCTCACCAAGAACAATCTCCCGGTCTCTTATAACCAGCCCTGCGGTGCTCATTTTGTCCACAGCTGCCTGCCTGTTCAACAGCAATCAGTCAGTTCCAAAGAGTCTGGCATTGAGTAAGTGCCGCCAACTGCCCAAACAGTGTGTTTGTTTCATTTCATTCCGCTTGCGGGTTTTGGATCCTGCCCTCCGAAGCTGCTTATTGTGTCCGATGAGCCTAAATGAAGGTGTCGGCATGAGTAATGCGTGTTGACAGTTGAGAGTGGCGAAACAGCAGCAAAGCCTTGTCCATCCATCCTTCTAGCTCTCTGAACAAGTAAAGCAGGACAAGGGTGTAGGCGCAAGGCAGCGCTATCCATCTTTCTTGAGGAAGGAGGAAGTTGGCGAAGGGGAAAAAAGAGAGGAAGGGAGGGACGTCTGTCCTTGAGTGTCACAGCAGAGGTCAGAGTTTGCTCTGTGCCTGTAAGTGGCAGAAAGCAGGGGAAAGAGAGATGGTAAAGAGAGTTAATTTGGTCTATAGATCACTGTCACTGTCCCCTGTTGCAGTGCTGTGAAGGTGTGAGCATTGAGCAGCATGCAGGAAATTACCATGCATGAGCTGTACGCGAACATATGTGTGTGTGTGTGAGAGAGAGAGAGAGAGAGTGCACTGCTTAAGAGTAATCTGTCACCCTGACATGCCATTTAAGGGGAAACAGGAGAGTATTTTATTATTCCTTCAATGAGCTCCTTTTGTTCCGTGGTGCACCAAGCGTGCAGCATGCTATATATTAGCCCTTGCTCATTTTGTGATCTTTTCTCCCCTTAGGAAATAAATCAGTAGTGTTATTTTGCTGGTATTTTAGGGTTTTCAGCTGATGATACAACAGCTAGTTTTTAGCTTTAAACACTAGTTTTTAAACTCTAGTTGGCTTTATTTTACATATTTTTGTGAGTGGACATGCTCATTATTTGTTTCTTTTAGATATTTTAGCTTAACCCTCTGGTATTGTTCGGTCATTTTAGACCGAAACTTTTTTTTTTTTTTTAATCACTACTTCATCAGAATGGTACGAAACTCTGTGACTTTTATGGCAGTCGCTATATGTTTTTGTTATACTTTTGTTGAATTTTGATGTCATGTGTAACAAAATGTCTTTCTCTGTGTTTGACTACAGTAAAATGAATGCAAAAACTGACACTTCAAATCAATCAATTAAAAAAATAAATAAATAAAAAAAGAGAATAAACCTTGACAAAAAGTAGCCTTTGAGAATGTCTTAATATATATCCAAATCCACAACTTAATAAAAGTAATTAGTATTTATGTCTAAAAACAACTAGAGAATTTATAAGTCTTTTTATATAGAGCTATTTAGGAATCTAGTGGTTATACCACGGCATTACAGATGTTTTTCTTTTCTTTTTTTTTTTACTCCCACCAGATGGCACTAATCTGCCTTCAAAAAAATTAATTTTAAAGGCATTGTCTCTATTTTAACATGAAATACAGCTTTAATTGAAATAGATTTTTTTATTATTATTATTTTCAATGGGGGAAAAAAAAATGATCATAATTATTGCATAAATATTAATTAGTACCATGAAATTTTCTCAAAATACAAAATAGAAAAGAAAAAAAAAATATTATTGAACAAAAATATATTACATTGATTTTACTGAAAATAAATAAAAAGTTACATTTCAGCTGTTTGGTCACTTTTGACTGCAAACAACACAAGTGTGACCCCCAAATGAAGAATAACAGAGGGTTTGATCAAATCCATCTACATCTAATCATGTTCACTGCAGGATGAACTTCAAGTAAACTCTGTAATCTACTAACAAACTGTTTAATGTTTCATTCATTTAAAAGCATTTTACAACAAAATTCAGATATAGTGGCATGATTTAATGCAAAACTTTTTGGGACTTGCTAATGGACTTGCAGATACTAATGAAACCACAGAGTATTAACTTTTATATACTGTACCTTATGTTAAGTTAATGCATTTAGCATAAGTTTTGCATTAGTTTTTAGTTTCTTGTTTAGATGGTGAAAAACACACATATTAATCACTAAAAAGAACTTTAAATACAACTATAACCTCTAATAATTAACAATAATAACTATTTATCGCCCTTATTTCCACCCACACCTGGTCTGGGCCTACATAATTAAATATTCATGTACAAGAACTAAAGCCACTCCCCCTAAACACAGAACATCTTTAATTGATTGATATATGTATTCTCTGTGTTTTGAAAAACTACTTATTTTGTAAAATAAAAAGTATGATGATAATTAAATGATTAATTATTCATCAAAAGTGCAAGATTTTTTCAGTGTGTAGTTTGTTGTTCACATGTGAGGCAGTCGTTGGTGTTTGCCGTGAGAGTGATGAGTAGTGCTGTATGACACTGAAGACAGATTGAGGCTGTGACACCTGTCAGACACGTCTGTCTGAGCCTGCCCTCATTCACAGAACACTTCAGATTACAACGCTGTGTCTGGTAAAAAGAAAATGGGGTGAAGATCTTTTCGAGTACTGATGTAAATCATCAACCATCGACTTTTTTTAGTGAGACAGGAACATTCAGTAAAAGAATATCGCCGTATTCTTTTGCCATTTTTACTCCCACGTTTGGTATTTCACGCGTAAAGCACCTTTTGAAGTGATTTTTGTTCTATTAAATGTTATTTTGTAGCATTGTATTAAGTATGCCATTGTATTAAATTAAAATCTTCAAGCATGATATTCTATTGCTTTGATCCCTATTCATAAAACAGTGACACTGAAGAGATTGACGCAATGCAAAGTAGATCACCCAGGTTCTGTCATGACAACTCTTGGAGTGTTTGGCATGGTGATGGATATGACAATGTTGATATGTTTGGTCTTAAGGGGAATAGATCTGCTACACTGCTGCTGCTTTTGGTTATTGCTGCTGCTGCTGTCATTGCTGCTGCTGCTTTTGGTTATTGCTGCTGCTGTTGTCATTGTTGCTGCTGCTGCTTTTGGTTATTGCTGCTGCTGCTGCTATTGCTGTCATTGCTGCTGGTGCTGCTTTTGGTTATTGCTGCTGTTGCTGTCATTGCTGCTGCTGCTGCTGTTATTGCTGATGCTGTCATTGCTGCTGCAGCATTTGGTTATTGCTGCTGCTGCCGCTGCTGGTTACTACTGCTGCTGCTGGTTATTGCTGCTGCTGTTATTACTGCTGATGATATTATTGCTGCTGCTGTTAATGCTGGTGATGATATTATTGCTGCTGCTGCTGTCATTTCTGCTGTTCCTGCTGTTATTGCTGCTGCTGATGCTACAATTTCTGCTGCTTCTGTTGGTTATTGCTGCTGCTGTTGTTGTTGCTGCTTCTGCTGCTGCTGCTGCTGCTGCTGCTGTCATTTCTGCTGCTTCTGTTGGTTATTGCTGCTGCTGCTGTTGGTTATTGCTCCTGCTGTTTTCATTGTTGCTGCTGCTTTTGGTTATTGCTGCTGCTGTTGTCATTGTTGCTGCTGCTATTGCTGTCATTGCTGCTGGTGCTGCTTTTGGTTATTGCTGCTGCTGCTGGTTATTGCTGATGCTGTCATTGCTGCTGCAGCATTTGGTTATTGCCGCTGCTGCCGCTGCTGGTTACTACTGCAGCTGCTGGTTATTGCTGCTGCTGATATTATTGCTGCTGCTGTTATTGTTGGTGATGATATTATTGCTGCTGCTGCTGTCATTTCTGCTGTTCCTGCTGTGATTTCTGCTGCTGTTATTGCTGCCGCTATTATTGCTGCTGCAATTTCTGCTGCTTCTGTTGGTTATTGCTGCTACTGCTGCTGTTGTTGTTGCTGCTTCTGCTGCTGTTGTTGCTGCTTCTGCTGCTGCTGCTGCTGTCATTTCTGCTGCTTCTGTTGGTTATTGCTGCTGCTGTTTTCATTCTTGCTGCTGCTTTTGGTTATTGCTGCTGCTGTCATTGCTGCTGCTGGATATTGCTGCTGTTGTTATTGCTGCTGATTATATTATTGTTCTTGCTGTTATTGCTGCTGATTATATTATTGCTGCTGCTCCTGTTGGTTATTGCTGCTGTTGTTATTGCTGCTGTTGTTATTGCTGCTGCTGTCATTGCTACTGTTATTTCTGCTGCTGCTGGTTATTGCTGCTGCTGTCATTTCTGCTGCTTATGTTGGTTATTGCTGCTGCAGAGCAAGTGTGAGACTTGTTCCTGCCAATACATACACAACATGCTGCTGTGAGCAAGTAAGACATGCTGTTGCTGCTCTACAATATAGCATGCATGAATTACCTGTAGCAGATCTATACAGGTGGAGCTGGGGAAGGTGGAGGGTTTCTGAAACCGTGCTGCAAACTGCTACAGCAAACACTGACCAAGTATTTGAAAGTTGAGCAACAAGATCATTGGCTGCTGAGGCAGCAGGAACCAAGTGGCTGTGCCCTAGAGAACAATGTGATTGCCTGTCTACATTGTGCACTTACAGTGTAAGACCGCTTTGTTGATTATAAATGGATCATTCTAGTCTTGTTGCGATACTTGCTTGCGGATTAGACTCTATTAAAGTCATTTAACAGTCTCTCAATGGTCTTAGAAAGGGACCTTAATATAAGCATTAAATCACTACTGTATACGGTAACTCACATTCTAGTTTACATGACAGAAAAAAACAGTTACCTTAGGTTAAAATATCTGAATGCCATTTCAGTCAATTATCGTCCATTTGGGGGACCTTTCTGAAACTTCTGCCAGAGACCTCATCCATCCCTATGGTAATGAAACCCAATCAGATTTCCATTGTGCACAGCACCTCCACTGACCTCCCAGAGTCCCTTGGAGATTGTTCTCAAACTTTTTTTTCCCCCTCAGTAATTACAACTGTCACTTTCACAAAAAAATATATCAGCAAGTCTGTCCAAATGTGTGATTGTGAGAAAGAAATGCACACTTCATTAAATCCCCCCTCTGCAAAATGTCACAGTATATTAGCCCCCTAAACTTTTGGGAAGTAATTGTCATGTGCTGCCTGTGTAACCTCACTGATCAAGGCACAGTGTTCTGCCCTCCCAACCCCCTCCTAGTCTGAAAAAAAAAAAAAAAAAAAAAAACAATCCCTGACCTTTTTCTATAATTGCTTCATTTGGATTCAGGTTTCACTAACAGGCCTTTCAGTTTCAAGTATGATTCTGCTTCTCTCTTTCTCTCTCTCCTCTGTGGACTAACAGTTTGACTGGCAGAATAAAAAAGTGTCTCATTATTAAAATCCATGTAATATTGTGTTCAGTGTAACGGCAAGTGCTTGTAATCATATGCTAATGAGAGTGGCACAAGATATTAATCAGTGGTTATATATTTTTTTTTTTTTTTTTTTTTTGTGAGGCTGTTAATTTCTTTTGTTGTAATCATAAAATATTTATATTATATATACTTTTTTTTTTTTTTTTTTTGAGAATGTGAAATGGATTTAAATTCAATTTTAATGTGTATTTGACTAAATAACTGCAATTCAGTTTAAAGTGCACTAAATGCACCGAAATCATGCTGTGCAGAGAGTATTTTCAATGAACAATTTGCCTTTGTTTTTAGTTCAAAATATTTAAAAATATATTTGATATAAATTATATATCTAGACACGAGCATGTCGTGGACTACGGTAGTGCATTATAAGTGGTTTGCATGATGCTGAACAGTAAAGTACGACAGATTGTAGTAATTTGCTGCGCCCTCCACAATCTACTGTTTAGAATTGACTAGAAAAATATGGGGCATGTTTTATGCATGTTGTCCGTTTATCCTTTAGTGAGTAAATAAAGCTGTCTGCAATTCATTCTTAGTGAGTTCGCCATAAGTCTTATGGAAATAAAAGTAAAGCTGTATAGTAAAACTCTTATTCACGTGTCACCCACCACTTTTTTGTCCTGTATGTCTATTCATTCAGTTGATCTGTTATTAACAATACACTAGGCATGTGAATTGAAGGAGCTCAATAGAAGCACATTTGGTTGTGATTGCAGTGCAGTGTGGGCAGCACAAGTGCTCTTATCCTGTTCCCTTTAGTCATCGTCTCCATGGTGAGGCACATCTCAGGAAAAAGTCATCAGAAAGAGTAAATACTTCAAAACTGAATGAGCCCTTTTACAAAGTCTCTCTTTCTCTCGCTTGCAAATGCACTAGTTTGTGTAGCAATTTTTGACCCTGCTTCACCAGATTGCTACCAAAGAGCTAGTTTCTTAAATATTTATTCTCCAGTCCTACAGAGAAAAGGTTCAGAGCACAAGGACAGTTAAAGGTACCCTGTAGCAGAAAAGTAAATAGGTGACTCACTCAAGGACACAGTTGCATAGATGAGAATCTGGAACTTTAACTTGGCTCTTCAAGGTTCAAATGCAGCCTGTTACGAATAATGTATATATTCACTGTTTCTTAGTTGCGGATGCTGGCAGAATATCTCTGAAACTTTGGATGAAGCTGCCTCCTGTTCAAAGGAAATCTCAGCTGCCGGATTCTGGAGAACTCCATCCAGGGGAAGGAGGTCTAATACACCTGGAGAGAGTTCTCCGTTAGCATTCCCATTCATCTCAGTGGCAGTTGCGCTGCTGGTGCATGCAGCGTAAGTATGTGACCTGGATGTTTCCATCGTTGCTTCATAGGCACTTACACTTTGACTACTTTTGGCCATTAATATATATATATAATGGTAAGGCTACAGCATCTACCAGAAGGTCCAAACTCTGATGAGGTAACCTAAAAGCTTTTATTAGGTGTTCAAGCATGTTGCGCTGAAACCCTACTGTAACTGTTAAAATTTCCAACGATCATCATTCTCCCCTAAAAGTGATCGGACAGACCAAACCGTAAGTCGTAGAGACTTGAAAATTTGAGGGCTCACACCGTCTACAACATCACCAAGGCTCGCCTCGACTGGCCTGACAGGGGTGCTACAATGGTTAAAAGTACGAAATGGCTCATAACTCCTGAACCGCTAGGGCATTTTGGGTATTTTGGATATTTAGAGAAACCTACTTTTGAAAACCAGTCCTAGGTTTTTGGCCCGATTGAAACCAAACCAGTGCAGCGAGATTCTCCGGAGTCTCATTGTCAATAATTATCAAAAAAAAAGTTTAAATTTTGATAAACGTTCAAAGTGGCTGGAGCCCCTTTTACAAAAATGGCTATAACTCGTGAACGGAATGAGATCATTTCACCAAATTCAGCAAACATATGTATGAGCTCGTTCTGTGGTCGTTTGAAAAAGGATGCGGCGAATGGCCACTTGGTGGCGCTGTAACAGCAAATAAACCACTGTTAGTCCAATTGACTTGGAAATTGGCATGCAGTGTCTTTGCCCACGTGAGAAAAAAAAAGTGCAGTACTATAATGTACTTAAAGTGCTCTAATTTCACGCACTAATTTTGTACTTAATATACTAAAAACTTTGGCGAACTTGATAACTGGTAAAAAGCTTTAAAAACCATATATTTCCTATGGTAAATTGCCTGTATTGGCTGTAAATGGTCTTTTCCATGTATGATCGAGACAGTTACATGCTTGCTAAATAAAACAAAAAATTTTTTACGCATGTGCTTAAAGGCCTTAAAATGCTTGAACCCCATTAAATGCTGCTTGCTGCTATATTGTTATATTTTATGTCTGTATTTTTTTATTTTAAAACACATTTTAGTTTAATTCCTAGTTTAATGTGCATTTACAACTTCAGAGAAGTCATTTGTAGGTTGACTTGCTGAAGTGCATTAACACAGTGACTCTCTGGTTATTTTAGAAAATTGCTTCATTTGTTTGACATATAGCAATATTAGCATGGAGTGGGTAAATAGAGTTCATGGGTTTGGGGCAGAACATCCCATTTGACTGAAGAATGGAGGTGAATATCTATATGGAAATCTATATTGTTTCTATTTTGTTTGGTGTTGCTGTAATTAAATACTTAATCTTTAAAGTTGCAAAGACTCCATCAGATTTGTAGTTAGAAGTCATTTATCAAGCACTTTCAGTGAAGTGATTTAGAGTGAATTTATTAAAGGAACAGTCCCGCTGGAGCGACCTGGGGTTAAGTGTCTTACTCAGGGGCACAGTGGTGATCGCTCATGGATCACACATTGTCGCTTGAACCCATACAGTGTGATCTCACTAGTAATCATTCATACATAACGTGTGGTTCTAGCACAGGCACATTTATATAGGTTTGGATGGACACTGAAATGTTTATTATTACTTATGCACGCATAATTTTACTCATTCCCGCAGATTTTGTTCTCACACCCAAAGTGCGCCACATAAAGCCGCCTCTCAGTACTAAATTAAGTTCTTTTTCGCTGCTTATTGCGCTTAAACAGTCAAATACACACAAAATAATGTCAAAATGCCGGTCTTGGTGAGTATTCATGTAAACACAGTCAGTTATGTTTGAAGTGAACATAAACAGTTGAGAAAGAAAACGCATGTGTAACAGTATAATGGATCTTAAAGTGACAGCAGCCTAATAAACCTGCTGACAAATTATGAGATAATATTAGAAATATCTATATGGCAGTTTTTTTCCAATGATATCAATGTCAAAATTGTGGCCAGTGAAAATGCTGAGCGGCTAGTAACTTTGGAAAACTACTAGCCACAATGGCTGGTGAGCAAAAAAGTTCATGTCAAGCCCTGCTGCTAACTATTAGTAGACTGTCTGCTAACACTTTATTCTGATGCTCCACTAACAGACATTCTACTGACTATAAGTAACTTTACAACTACATGTCAACTTATTCTACTAACCCAATCCCTAACACCTAATGAGAGTTACTTGACAAGTTACTTATAGTTAGTAGAATGTCTAAAATGGACCATTAAAATAAAGTTTAACCAAAAAGAGTAAACAAAGAGACAGTATTAAATTAGTGTTTTTCTGTAGGAATCAAAGGCAGTGCATTTTGACAAATAAGCGTACAAAAGAGTTTGGTCTGCATTTTACAGTCAATTTAGTATCAATTTACAGGTCATGACATCTGAAAGTGCGTCTCACATCGCCTAAAGCAACAGCCTCCACTGTCAAAATCGTTTCACAAAATAAGAGATATTAAATAGTGCTTATCTCCCTCTTGGGTGTGAAATATTTGCGCCCAGTATTACTGCCCACGGCTCTGTGTGTCTCTAAATCCAGACGTACCTACCCTAGTTACTGGCCTCAGACAGTCAAAGGGGCTTTAATTACAAATGTATCTTTTGCGCTGGGCGTCTGGCTAATTGTTCTGAATTCCCTCCGGTGTCATTTTCTCTTCGCCCCACCAGTGGCCTGGCTCACAGTCTCTAATTGTCATGTACACACTCCTGCACACTAGATTTAGTGCTGCACTGCCCTTAATTTAATTGGAAAGCACAGGACGGTGTGAGCAAGAAAAGGAGAAAAGAAAGAAATAAAAATGGAAGCAATCTTTCTTCAACGGGCAGTAAAAGGGCTGCAGGTATGAATTATTCATCCACTTGATGGATGGGTCTGCAAATAAAAATGTTGAGTGGGTCGCCGACTGTTAAGTGAGCTTTGCATACTGTCACCCTGTTCTTTTTCCCTGCCGTCTGACTGAGGGAGACAACACACACTGTTCATTATGACACAATGTCACCACACAATTAATGTAATGCGCTGCTTTATAATAGCTGACGTCTAACCGCTGTGCTTTGTTTGACTGCTGTCTTTAAAGGAATTAAAAGATAATACGGAAATACCAACCACAGGATTCGCTCTTGGGAATGTTTGGGCAGGAATGTTCACTCACAATTACTATAATATCACACGTGCACCTGGACCTGACCGAGAGTTTTCAGTTGGCTGCAAATGACAGCGCTTCATAAATCTTGATCATCAGTTTCATTAAGTTAAGTGACAGATGATTACAGTTAATCATAAGCAACCCAAATGCCATTAAAATTTTCTGCAACCTGCTCCTTTTTTTTGTCAATTTCGTCTCAGATTTCATAATTTTCTCAGTTTGTACACGATATCCTGACTATCTGAGAAAAATCTTGCCTGGATAATAAGCTTTCAAAGGAGCGAAAATAGATTATGCACAATACAGTTCTGGGTAGATCACGATGACAACTACAAGACTCAAGTGGATGTTTAACACGGGGAGATCTATAAAACCTGGAGAAAGCTATCATTTAGCATTACCGTTTATCTTAAAAGCAGTTGTTCGGCTGTTGTAGGCTCCTTGTAAGTACATGATTTGAAATCTGCCATCTTTGCTTGAAGGCACTCAGTTCTTGAATAAATGCCATGTGAATAATGATGTCCTGACAGAACCAATGTCATGATTGGCTGATAGCGTCCCAAACTCTAGCAACAGGGCTTGACATTAACACCCGCCAACCCGCCAAATGCATGTGTATTTCAGCAGTGGCGTGTAACACAGTCACTCCTACTACCCACTTTGGCGGGCTGAATATATATGTATAATATATACATTTTTCAATTGTAGTCTTTTTTTGGACTACATATCAAAGATTTTTTAATACATATCGATAATGAAATATCTGAAATGCTTCCAATACTCATTTTCTGCAGAATAGATACACGACACCAGCTGCTCTTTCTCTCTCTCTCATCTCTCCGACAGCGAGTCGACACACAAACGTCTCATTTCATTTGCTCCGGATGAATATTGTTGGTGTTACAGGGCTTGAATTTTGGTGTGGGATTGCGTGTATTGCGCATAATTTTACTCATTCCCGCAGATTTTGTTCTCACACCCAAAGTGCGCCACATAACTCCACCTCTCAGTACTAAATTGACTTCTTTTTCACTGCTTATTGCACTTAAACAGTCAAATACACACAAAATAATGTCAAAATGTTGGCCTTGGCGAGTATTCACGTAAACACAGTCAGTTATGTTTGAAGTGAATGTAAACAGTTGAGAAAGAAAACGCATGTGTAACAGTATAATGGATCCGTGCGTCAGCTCTTAAAGTGACAGCAGCCTAATGACCTGTAATGTGAAGTTGTTTATTTGTGCTATATATATATATATATATATATTTATTTATTAAGTTTAGTTTAGTTTAGTTTAGTTGCTTGCAAATGGTTTTATTCCACCAGTAGGGGCTAACTGGGTCATGTTAACTAGCCTAGCCTTGACCCCTTGTTTTTAACATCTTAAAGGGATATTTCACCCAAAAATGAAAATTCTGTCATCACCTGTATGACATTCTCTATTCTATGGAACACAAAAGAAGATATTCTGAAGAATGTTTTAGTTACCATTGATTCCCATTGTATGGATAAAAAACATAAGCCGTGTTCAAAATTGAATACTTCCCTATACTACATAGTATGCGAAAATAGTACACCAAAATGTAGTAGCATGTCCAAATAAATTTTTTTATTTTTTTTTTTTTTTAAATAGTAGGCAAAAAGTAACCAGATGACCTAATCCTTCTGCTGAGATTATGAAGTGTATATTCAATGGACACTTTACTATCCCATGAGGCCACGGGAGGGAGTTTATGAATGGAAGTGATGCTGGTAGGTCTCGTGATAATGACAACATACATCAGAATTCCATTCATACAATAGAGAACATACCTTTTTAATTGTTACAAAGTATATTCAAATGTAGTACCTACTTAGGCAGTAGGCTATGCGATTTTGCACCAATAGATTTTTTTAAAAAATATATATAAATGACAATTGATGAACTATCCCTTTAAGTATTTGTGAGATGGATGAGTGATTTTACTGCCAAATGATCAAACGTGAGGCAAATTAACATGCAGATCAATAGATTGATTACCTGGCTGATTTATCAGTGGATAGATAACTAGACAGAGATGGATGGAGGGGTTTAAAAAAGAATATCAGCTTGAGCCTATTTTTTACTTTTGAAAGTTTTACCTTATTTTGTACTGTAGGCCTAATGTGAGATAATTAGCATGTGGTCAGATAGACTTTGTGTAGGTGTTTTCTGTCCTTATCATATCTCAGGTTCTTTCCTTGTGTGTCTCTTCAGTGTTTAATGGCTATTTTTTCTCAGTTCTGCTCCCTGTAATCTTCCTCAGGTAACTCATCAAACGGCTGTGTGATTATTCTCATCATGGCTAAAAACGTGATCATACATCTGTTATATTTTACCCCCGCATTTCTCTATCCAATTATCTCCAGCCTCAGCTCACAATCTGCTGAAAAGACTATTTAATGTCAGGGATTCACATATCCTCACGTATTATTTTTATCCTCGCAGTCGTAATCACTATTCTTTACAATGAATGCTACACCCAACGCTCAAAGCAAAAATGTCAGGCATTAATTTCCATCGGAAGCGGAGCATTTTTTCTTCGCTAACAGATCCAGTTGGTTTGTCACGGACAGGAATGAGCAGCTCCGTGTGATTCGAGATATAATTGCTCTCTTGCTGAGCTGAGTTTTCGCTTTATTGGATGCTGCGCATTCAATAACTGAAGTTTAATTAGTCTTTATGCCAGCGATTAAAGAAAATAAACAGCGACTCAACAGGCATGAAGCTCTGTTTTCAATGAAAACCTCCGTTTGACCTGAAGTTCATGCGGATCATTCGAGGCAAAACTCGAGAGAAGCGCTTATTAATGCACCTCCCCAAAAAATAGAGGCCTCATGTGGGGATGAGGGTATTTGCATTTGTTTGTCAATTACAAAGACAGAAGGAGTGCGTTAGCCCAGATTGCGGGCGAAGCTGCTGTTCTGAGTGATATTTACACAGGCTTGAAAATCAGCGGTTGATTAACTTACCAATGATCCACGGGAGATGAGGTGTGCCCGTGTTCTCATCACTACACGGATTAATTAACGTTAATGGGCTAATTATCTCAGCCAAGACAGATATTAGACAGGATATCATGAACAATACCTCATGCTACAAGGTGACCTGTCTTTTATTTTTCCACCATGATTTAGGATGGTTTAAGACAAACAACATTAAGAACTGATCGCTTCAAGAGGGCCTGGAGCAAAGCGAGCCGCTGATTGAATCCAGAGCCACAGGACGTTAAAAGAATCAAGACCCACTTGAGTTTGATGGAGGGCAAGAGAGACAGACGCAGCTGTACGTCTACGAGCTAAAGCTCATCACCCTCAACAACAGTATCAGACTCTCTTCAGGCTGTGAGAGCGAGCTGTTGGTGGAATTGCATCAGCCAATCACAGATGCTACATCACGTCCAGGTGAGGCCAGATTATTCTGTGAAACATCTGATGGGATCAAGGCTTGAGTGGGAAAAAGAGCCGAGCAAATCTCCCACGGTTATAAATGGTATAGCCTACTTGTTGTTGAGCCCTTTACTTGTTCAGGGTTTGTTTTATCCAAACTCAAAACTGTTTCAAAACCTGGTGAGCTGCCTTGATGCCTATATGCATCATCCTAACCATGATGGCACCTCAAAAATAGGCAAATTTTACAATCAACTCCGCACATAAGGCAGTTTTGATTGTGTTAGCATTTTGCTAAGCTAATGGCATGAAAAGCGAAGGGTATAAAACTATATTTTTCTTGGCGTGTCTGTAATGTTGGATTGACTGCCATGTTGTGTTCATAATGTGTTATGGGATTGCCTCCGCTGTCAACCTTTTACGTTGGAAATAATGTCTTAAAATATTCCTCTCATGGGTAGCTGGCTAGGTTTTTTGGGATAGTGCTGTTGTGATTTGTTTATTTGTAGATATTAAAGGGGACCTATAATGCCCATTTCACAAGATGTAATAAGTCTCTGGTGTCCCCACAGAATACCCCACAGATCATTTATTATAACTTGTCAAATTTGCCCCTATTTGGGTGTGAGCAAAAACACAACATTTTTGTGTGTGTCCCTTTAAATGCAAATGAGCTGCTGCTCCCAGCCCCCTTTCCAGATGAGGGCGGAGCTTTAACAGCTCACGCTTCGGTTGCTCAACAACAACAAAGCTGGAGAATCTCACGCAGCCAAAATGAGGATTGTCAGTAACGGTGTTCAGCCTTACATTGTTCAAACCGGAGTCGACACTGATGGAGAGACTCAGGAAGAAGTTACAACTTTTAGACGTTTCTGAATGGTTAGTGGATAAATTTATGTAGTTGCTGTGGAGTTGATTCAACTCATCGACTAGCATGTGCCGTCATGTTAAATTTTTGTGTAAATCCAGCGTTGAATTGACCCTCGTTTGTGAAGCAGTCCGGCATAAAATGACGGCATGACAACAACACTCTACTGCAACAACTCTTCCTCTTCTCTTCCACCCTTTGCTGTGTTCCCGGGGGATGTAGGATGTTTCCATTCCTCAGAGCCTTAGTTTTGTTCATGTCAAACTAAATATGGTATCCTCTCTGGCCGTTTGTTCTCTGTATGTTTACAAACAGTTCCCACTGTAAGCCAAGCTATAGGGAAAGAAAGATGTTTGGGATGTTGCCAAAGCATCCTTTGGATTTGTCTTCACCAAGAAAAAAAAAAAAAATCAGTTTGATTTCATCCTATATACCTTGTAGGTGTATCATTGGTGAAATGTTATTTTTAGATACTGTGGCATCTATTATTGATACTCTGAATTTGCTGCATATCCAACCACAAGGCCGCCCCATTTTTCTCCTCCTGGCCTACTTGTCTGAGTCCTCAAGGGCAGCAGAGATCTGGGAGATGTACTATATTTAGTGGGGAGCTTCTGAGTCCTGAAGGATGCTGGGTGAATGTGTAGGTCTTCTTGTCTGTACACACACACCTGCATTCACTGGATGTGAAGCTGCTGTGATCCATCAAACAAAACATCACTAGTAATGGATTATTAAAACAGTCTTTTCATCGTGTAAAAATAAAGCCTTTTATCCCCGGTCTTGCCTTTCAACGGGAAAGTATATAGGAACAATAGTTTGACCCATATCACAATTGCATGTTTGATATGAGTAAATCTTGTTATACAGAACCTTTTGAATTATATAATGTTAAAAAAATAATAATATTCTGGTGGTGTACTTTGAAAACGTAAAAATGTTTTTCCCTAAAAGGGTATTCCAGACTTTCAGAAATATTGTATGCTCTGATCAAGCTCAAGGTCTTTAATTTAAGTTAATTAATTTAAAGAGCTAAAGTTGATACTAAAGTTTATATATATAATATATATATATACTGTCTGAATACCCGATTTTGATTGGCTGCACAGGTAATTCTAAGTCAATGAAAACAGATCAAATCACCGTTGTATATTAATGTGCTGTTTTCATTGAAGCGCACACTCATACGTCACTCTGAAACCTGTGGAATCTTGTTTCTGCCACGAAATAAAACAATTTAAAAGATAACTATAAAAATGTAAAAGATAATAAGATGATTTTTATCTCACAATTTTTAGTTTTTTTCTCACAAAAAGTCAGAATTGCGAGATGTAAACTCGCAATTGCAAGAAAAAAGTCTGAATTGTGAGATAAAAAGTCGCAATTGCCTTTATTCAGTGGCAGAAACAAGCTTCAATAGAGATCTCCCTGCTGATTTGATCTGGTCTTTAAAGGGGTCATGAACTGAGAAATCAAAAAAAAAAAAAAAAATCAAAGTAATGTGAATGTCTCAATTAAGCATTATTTATTTGTATTCAGTACATTTCAATGTGGATTCTTTGGTAAATCAATCGCATTTCAGCGCAGGCTTTGTGAACAGACTTTTACGATATGGACTCGACAGTAATGCAACAACATGTCAGTAATTGTGTTAATTCTAATGCTTGATCTGATATTAATGATTCATGTACAGTCAGATGATCTTTGTCTGTGTGTCAGTAAATCAAACCAGTGACTAAACACTCAACTTTCTCTTAGTAGGATGAAAATAATCTGTTATTTAAACTGTGATTAAATTATATATAGAAAGCGATCAAAGAACGCTCCCTTTACAATCGCTGGAGCTGTCAATCAAACAGCTCGAGTTTATCAGTGACTGAGTTCTGGACTCGCGCCAAAACTCCCGATTTATTCAATGAATCTATTAGTTACATCACGTTTGCATTGTTAGTTATGATGAAAGCATTCGTTAGTGTGCAGAAATTGAGTTGAATGACGAGATCACTGCTTTCATGAGCTCAACAACATGTCTGTGATCGACTACAATGTTCATCTCTGCAACCTTTCATGCCACGATCTAAACATAATGCCATATATCTAAATGTAATGCTATTATCAACACTTTTCACAATTAGTAAACCTTGAGAGCTGTAATAGTAAAAACGTGCTAAAAGTTTTTGTGAAAGTAATATCTAGCTATTTCATATGCAAAGATGTCAGCTAATCACAGCAGTGGGCGTTAACACTGAAGTCTCACAGCAGACACGCCCCTTAAAACAGAGCGTTCAAATCAGAGGCTAAAATCAGGGTAGGAAAAATCCCTTTTATTTCTAAATTATGACAGTTTTTGATGTAAAAATACTAACATAAGTGAAGAACAAGTGCACCCCATTTATAAAACAATAAAACAATGCAGTTCATGACCCCTTTAAAAATGTATGATGTGCACAATAGGGGTTCTCTGTTTGAGTTTTCTTGGTTTTTATATCAGTTTGTTGTTTCTTTGGTACTTGCAGGTGTTGTTTAGCTCTTATTGACCACTGTCTGCTGGGATGTCCTCTCTGTGTGGGCCTGCCTTCATAAACACCATTAAGCATAACTTCTTTACGCGTTTCCCTCGGCCCGCCTTAATTTACGGTTGCAGCCACTCTCGCCTTCATGTTAATTTGTGTGTTGAGTCCTTTGAGCTTTGTGATGAGCTGGTGTTAATCACACAGCTCACACCACAACTGTGTCCACAGCCCCTCTGAGAACACCATTGATCAGAGCGTAATGACTTCACAAGCCCGTGATCCCAACAATTCAAGACACCAGCTTGCCCGAGGACAAGGGCGCCGCCTCGAACATCCCATAATTACCCCGGGGGAGACAAAAATGCAGAGAGAACAAGAAATCTTGCAGCAGAAATACACAGAACACTCAATCCTGCGTATTACCAGTTGCATTGCGGCGGGAGTCTAATGGAGGACTTGTTTGTAGATGCAAATTAAAATGAAATAGACGGGGAAAGAAGGCCAGCTTTGATTTGCTGTTTGTTTTCCCACTCCAATGACCCAAACCTCTTCTTCCAGGGGTCGTGATTATGTTGTGGCTGGCCCTGCTGTGTATGGGGTCCAATCAGTGGTTGATAGGCCATTGATTGGGAGCAGGTTCTCATCTCTAATATGCTATTAGGTATAACAGGTTTGTAGTGGATGAAGGTGAGGGCTTAAATTCAGTCTGCCCAATCTATCAACCATAGCTCACTCCATTATAAAGGCCACTGATGTCGTAAGGATGACGGATTATGAAGATGGAGTGTCTGTGATTGGCTGCTTATTCAGAGTTATAGACCTTTGCATTCTAGTATCTTTATCGTGCATTTATCACTAGTTTACTGTCATTTTTTAGCATCAGCATCCTAGTATATATCAGTAGGCAGCACTTTCAAATAAAGAAGGACATGCTTTGTCACACACATTGACAACGGTGGATGATGCTAATGAATGAGCCTGTTTTGAGAGTTTGGAGTGGCGTCTTATTGCCGTGGCTGCAGGTGCTGTATAATCAAGTGGGTAATTTTGATAATCTAGTTCCTCATTTCCACAGATTGGTACAGCTGATCCCGGTGGAATTAATATAAATCTACAGTAATCAAATTGAATTTCTACTGACTGTAAATATTTGTGTCTGTTTGCTGTAGTATGTGCAGGTGGAAGACTCTTAAATATACATGTATATATCAGAACATTTCACATATATATAAAAAAATGTCATTACAATATAAAGTATTTTCTCTGACTCTTGCTTTGAATGATTTTGTTTTGTTATTATGCTTGTTGTTGTTTGTTGCCATTGTGCAAGCTTAATGTGACGGTTAGTTGGTGTGGTATTTGTCCCGCCCCTCCTCTGATGTGATTGGACGGCTGGGTAGAAAGTGACAGCCACAAAAGACCGCCTACTCTCCACCTAATGTGTAAACATTATGTAAAGTGCGAAATTTAGGCTTCAAGTTAGATTTAAATGAACATTAAAGATGAATTACAGAAGCTACAGACATTCATACTGAGCACAAGAGGAGGAAACTAAAATTCAGCCTTAGATTGTTGATTGCAGCCTTCCAGTTACTAAAGTCTTTGTCTCCATGCTAATTAGCAAATGTTTGAAACAAGCAATTCTTGAATCACTCTATTAGTGTACGTTTTTGAGTTGGCGTTTTTTTTTTTTTTTTTTTTGGACAGCAGTACAAGAGAAAACAAGTTTGCCGAAGGGCGTTTCACATGAGACGATGAACTTGCCCAGACGGGCACAGCGTGAATCCGTCCGTCAATGCCTGATGTGTCTGAATTCTCCCGCAGGAGGCTTTTAATTGTGGCCCTGTTTTAATGATGCGAATAAACAGGCCAGAACGCTTCCTGAAACTGACCTTCCCTCTCCTCATGGGAGGCTGGACGTGATTGAGGGGTGAGATTTTCTCATTAAATCCTGATGCAAAAGGTCTTAACCAGCCCACCAGGGTGATCGAAAAACTGTCAAATATCTCATCTCCATCAAATAGCATGAAGAACAGTTAAGCACAACGTGTTTAACATATGGATGTGGATGCAGATCTCTGTCCTTAGCCAAAACAATCATACTTTCCAGTAGTTTGAAGCGAAAGAGACATAGTAGGTCTCCTCAAATCTTAGCAGTATGTGTCTCCCTCAGATTCTATTCTCTTCTTGTGTTTATTTATTTATTTATTTATTTATTTATTGGTAAGGATAGCCGATAACTTCCTCTCCTCCGGTTTGTTTTGTTCTCTAAATGCCTCTGAGACTCTCAAATGCCCATCAGAAAGACCAGATAGATCTGAACATGGCCTGAATGCTGAATCGATACCTGAACATAGATCAAGACGCCCATGCTACACTGCAGGGGAGACAGGATTATCGTAGTGTAGAGAGGTCCCTCAGGAGACAGGAGCCAAACTGGTGCTCTAACCACAAAATTTTGATTGCAGGATCAGCTGGTGCCAACACTGGATCACCTGCATCCTCAATAGGTTAATTTGACTCGATTTACTGGCTGTTGGAACACTAGTTCACATTCTGAAATACTACACTACAGTATCTCCATGCCTAAGTCTTGTGGACTTTTGCCATTACTGAATTATTTGTGTGTGCGTGTGTGTATGTGTATATATATATATATATATATTAGGGATGTATTTGCCCTGAACCATCACGGTACAGACGTCACAGTTCGGTGCATACAGTCAGACGACAAATACAGTCAGTCAATGGAGATCCACACTCCAATCCAGAAGGGGGCGCATGGGGTATTGCAACGCTGTTTGCTAACCGCCACAACAAGAAAAAGAGCAGAATAAGAAGCATGATTCGCCATTGGTGAGTTCAGATGGCACGCAAGAGCTTGCTAGTAGCCTATACGCTGAGTTTCGATTAATTTTTGTGACGCGCTCCACAAACTTCATGGAAAGGAAATCAAGACAGCAGAAAGCGACATCATGTTTGATTTGTGTGTTGGAAGTCTCACTACTACAGTCCAGTGACGAAATATGTGTGTCCTGGATATGGGCAGTGTTGGGGGTAACGCATTACAAGTAACTTGAGATATGTAATCAGATTACTTTTTCACGTAACTAGTAACACATTGCTTTTAAATTTACAACAAAATATCTGAGTTTATTTTTCAAATAATAAATCCAAGTTACTTTGTTTTCCCATGTATTGACTGACAGCTCTCCTGTCGCCATGTTGAGAGAAATCGAGAGTAAGTGCAGAGGCGTTTTGTGTAAATGTGATCTTTATTGTAGTTCTAGAGTAAATGTGAACATTTAAGGCCCCGATATACTTAAGACGAAGTTCTTTTTCGTTCTTTGTTAAGGGGTAAAATGAAGTTCGAAATATGTGAGCAGCGATATACTGTTATCGAACATCTGACGCAGTCCACACTGCTGAGAGCGGCGTTTAGATGAATATGTAAATATGTGCTGTGCACTTTCTTCTCAGTAACAAAATAACACAACAAAAATGAGAAAACAGCAAGCATTTTTTATAAAAAAGCATAAAAGCGTCTAACAACATTGGTATGTTAGCACGAGCTCTGCAAATTAGCACTCCGGTCACGTCACGTTTATTTACAGTATATAATACTTTATTCAATAGATTGCTTAAAAGCAAGCAGCTTTACAGTATCAAACATGAAAAACAGTGTCAGTGCCTCATTTCATCAAAAGCACAACTTCATTTTGTACTATAAAGCGGCTATCCAGTGTGTTCATGTTTTCACCTGCGAGCTCTTACCTCAACGAACTCTACAATCGAAATGAGTCAGAGAACAGTTCCACGTGAAAGAAGGCACACACCTCCTGTTACATATCGTCACGGACCAATGGTAGTACGAAGGTGTTTTGCAGCTGGAGCGAACTTTTCCTGAGAGCTTGCTTTGGCAAGCAATTTCGAACTCCCAAAAAACGAACACGAAACAAACCATTTTGGCCTGATTTTTTTTTAAATGACGTCACATCAGTTCGTTCTTCGATTTCGTTTGAAGTATGTCGGGGCCTTTATTCATCTCAATTGCACACAATTGCATTAAAATGAATAAAAACTGTCAAATGAAATCTCAGAATATTGCACAAACCTGCAATAATTAAATATATTAAATTAAACAATTACACTTTATGTATTTAATTAACCAAAGTCTTTTCTGCTGACCTTCGATGATCCAATTCAACCATACTAATAAGCAAAATTGACTTTAGATAAACATCACATTTGTGATCAGCCTGAAGTTTATTAATTACACTTTTGGTGTGAAAAAAACTAATATATTCACCCAAAAAAGAAAATTCTGATAATGGAAGTCAATGGTCATCACAACTATTTGGTTGCCAACATTCTTTTCATTTTTGGGTATCTCTATCTCTAAGCAATAAGGTTTATTGATTTTATAAAGTGAATATTAAGATGACATATATATGACAAATATAAAAATTAAGATGACAAAGTGAAGAGAGAAAGATTTGCTTTGTGTGCAGGTCTGGCCGCTTGTGAGCGAGCGCTCACTCAGTAAACATGCCCATACCTCAGCTGAAGACTGAGTCAACAGCAGAACAGATGGTGGGATCCTGCAGGAGCGGTTCGGTGTACACAGAGCCCAGACATCACCTCCTGAATCAATGAGGAGACAACGTCAGATCAGAGGGGTAGAGGAAGAGATCTTCAGTCTAAACAGTGAAATGTTTGAGACTTTGGTTGAAGGAGAGTTAGCTGTGACATTGATGTAGAGTTCTACATGTTGTTTTTGTTTTTACTTTTTGTAACTTTTATGCTTTGGGACAGTCAGAGACAGGACATTACAGGCACTATTGCAAACTAAATTCAAACTTCCATCACCCATGTTTGTGTGCATCATTGAAGCATTGAGTGGCAGTTTATTGGCTTGCACAGTATGTGTGCCCATTTTAGGGAGCATCCAAATATGAGAGGCTTAATATACTAAATATTGTCTTGCAGCAAGGTTTGTGTGAGGGTTTGATTAACTTTACACTCTTAAAATAAAGGTTCAGTATTGGTATTTATGGTTCAACCATGTAAACTTTCCATTTGACAAAACATTATTTATAGTAGAAAAGGGGGTCTTCAGATTATTGAAATGTTCTTTGCACTTAAAAAACTGGTTGTTTTAAGAACTGTTCACTGAAAGGTACATTCGGGAACCCAACATGATGGTTCAGTGGCATTACTGCTTATATTTTTAAGAGTTTAAGGGTAGAAAATATCATTAACTTAAGCATTAAAACAATGGAAGTAAATGGAAATGCTGCTATTAAAGTTTGTGTGAGGGTTTGATTAACTGTACACGCTTTAAAATAAAGGTTTATTTGCATTTATGGACCAAGAAGGACCTTTAAAAATTCTGGTCAGACTTCAGATTAGGGTCCAATTCTCACTATTAACTACGACTTTTGCCTCAATAAACTCCTAATTAATGCTTATTAATAGTTCACTTAAAAAAATGCTGGGTTAAAAACAACCCAAGTTGGGTTGAAAATGGACAAACCCAGCGATTGGGTTGTTTAAACCCAGCGGTTTGGTTAAATGTTTGCTCAATGTAGTTGGGTTAAATAAAACTGCCCAGCACATTGAGCAAACATTTAGCCCAACCGCTGGGTTTGTCCATTTTCAACCCAACTTGGGTTGTTTTTAACCCAGCATTTTTAGAGTGTTAGTAAGGTAGATGTTAAGTTTAGGTATTGGTAGGATTAAGGGATGTAGAATATGATCATGCAGAATAAGGCATTAATATGTGCTTTATAAGTACTAATAAACAGCCAATATCCTAGTAATATGCTGCTAATAAGCAACTAGTTAATAGTGAGAATTGAACCCTAAATTAAGGTGTTACCAAATTTCTTTATTTACACTAAGAAAAACTGGTTCTTTTAAGAACTGTTTACTGAAAGTTACTTTGGGGAATCCCAAAATATAGTTCTGTGGTGTCACTGTGTTTATTTTTAAGTGTCTAGGGGTAGAAAACATCATTAGCTTAGCATTAAAACAATAGAAGTAAATGGAAAGGATGCTAAAATGTGAGTACGCTTGTATCCGTCTACGGTGTTTATGGATGTGTGACACAGGTTTGATGACATTTAAAATATTCATGTGAATCAACAAACAGAGAAATGGAGGCCGGCAAGGATGGGGGCAGGTTTGTTTTGCAGGAGCAGGCCTTTGTAATTGCTTTGTTTATTGCCTCTTGGCTGCGTGCGATGGCACATATGAAATATTACCAGGATGATGATACGTCTCAGCCTAATTCAAAATTATGACAGCTTAAAGTGAGGCAGAGAACAGGAAGGGGGAGTTGGCTGGCTCCGCTGTCATACATAACACAGCTTCCAGTAGATCCTGACCTTCAGGCCCACAGGTACAGCTAACGAGATTTTAAAATGATGACCTTCCGTAATAAATGTTTCGCCTGAACCTCAGCCATGCGCGGCGGTGACACTATTAGTGTTTAAAATGATGGCAACTTGAGTTGTGCTGTGAAAACTAATTACAGATGGGTAATTGTTTTATTTGTCTTGATGTTAGCGTGTGAGTAATGGCCGTGGCAAATGCATATTGGAAAATATGCCACATGCGAAGTCTAATTTTTTCTCATTACAGGATAAAAGCTCTCTGCGTTGGGATTCTGAGAAGTATATGTGCTGTAATTTTCTGCCATTTATCAGGCAACAAACAGTAAACAGGTCAATTTAACCATTACAATGTATTGTCACATCACAGCTCTTCTCTCTTGTGACATTCTGTATGTTTATTTTATTTTAGTTCCAGACAGATTTTCTTCATTTCTTGACATGTGCATTATACATCTGTTTTCACCACTAACCCGTGGTGAAGTCAGAAACTTCTCTTTAAATGTCATTTTCCATTATATTGATTGTCAGCCTTCGAGACGGAGAGGAGATCCAGGAGACGTGGAGACCTCAAAGTGTCCAGTCAGCGGAGAGCGTTCATTGGATATGGCTAGAATATCACTTTTCCATTGGCAGCCGCAGCACTTGTGTGGCCGGTTTGGGTGGTCTGGGTGGTCATCGGAGCCCACTTTCCCTGTTAAAGCCATCTGATCGGCATCTGAGTACCTCTTTGTGAGCTGTCTAGGTGTCTTTTAGTGATGGCTATCTTTGCTTTGCAATCAAGTATGTGCAATATGACCTTTAGAGACATGTCTCCATTTGAAGATGAGGTTGAAACCGATGCTTCCATGGCTGCAGAAATGACCAGGACCGCTCTTGGCATCTTTGTTAGATTTTCTTAAGATGGAGTTGCTACTTTGCTACTTCCTTTCCTTTGCTTTAAAGATGCACTCACATATTATCCGCTTTACAAAATATTAAACAAAATTTTTATTAATGAATATATGTGATATATATATATATATATATATATATATATATATGATAAATACTGATATATGTAATGTAAATAATGATAAATACTTTATATATAATAAAATGAAATGAAATAATTTCATTATTTAACATTAATAAGGTTTTTTTCCCCAGTGAGAGTTGATTGGTGGTGAGCTCTTAAAATTGTGAATTTTATTTTATTTTATTTCATTTTATTTATTTATTTTTTCCAGTGACGGTTTATTGGTGGTGAGCTCTTAAAATTGTGAATTATTTTATTTTATTTTATTTTTCCAGTGACAGTTTATTGGTGGTGAGCTCGTAAAATTGCGAATTAATTAATTAATTAATTAATTAATTAATTAATTTATTTATTTTATTTTATTTTATTTTATTTTATTTTATTTTATTTTATTTTATTTATTATTATTATTTTATTTATTTATTTTCCAGTGACAGTTTACTGGTGGTGAGCTCTTAAAATTATGAATTTTGTTTTATTTATTATTTATTTTTTATTATTATTTTATTTTATTTTATTTTATTTTTATTTTTTTTTATTTTTTTTTTTTTTTCCAGTGATAGTTTATTGGTGGTGAGCTCGTAAAATTGCAAATTTATTTTATTTTATTTTATTTTATTTTATTTTATTTTATTTTATTTTATTTATTATTATTTTATTTATTTATTTTCCAGTGACAGTTTATTGGTGGTGAGCTCTTAAAATTATGAATTTTATTTTATTTATTTTTTATTTTTTATTATTATTATTTTATTATTTGTATTATTTTATTTTATTTTATTTTATTTTTTATTATTTTATTTTTCCAGTAACAGTTTATTGGTGGTGAGCTCTTAAAATTGTGAATTTAATTAATTTATTTTTTTTTATCATTATTTTATTTATTTATTTATTTATTTATTTATTTATTTATTTATTTATTTATTTATTTATTTATTCATTCATTTATTTATTTATTTATTTATTTATTCATTTATTATTTTCTAATGAGATGAACAGGAATGCTCTCTCCAGATATTATACACCTTCTTGTGCCAATTTGTCATACATAAATATTACACAGTACACCTGTAAATATTGGAGATTGACTTTTGAAAAAGAATATTCCAATTAATTTATCATCAATCTTTTGCAGTGTATTCACTGCACTTTTATGTATCCTTCTATATAGTAACAGCATGCAACCCTTATAGGGGTCTAAGAGCAATAATATATGAATATCATATCTATTTAACATAATTAGCCCCAGCATTTCGTTTTCATGTAAAGACCCCATGAGAAAACAGCTGACATTTGTGGAAATAAAAGGCCTCATCTGTTGACAAAGCCTCTAATTGATGCTGAAACCCAAACCTCCAGAGCTCACAGTATGAGGTCTGAGCAGCCAAACAACGCTCGATATCCTCCAGCTCCGAAACTCTCCCTCTGCTGGAAAACCAATGTTCTCCTTTAAAACAAAAGATTGTAGGTGTCTACAATTATGACTGGAGGAAGATGTAACTTTTATGTTGGTGTCAATGTAAATTATGGATTTCATATTACCCAGATTCAATGCTTCAGTGAGATTTTACCCCTTACATTGACAGGTTTCAGTGGCAGAATTGATGTGACATTATATATTTTTCCCAGCTGACCAAAGTCGTGTCTTTTCATGGCTATCTCTGAGACCCGCAGCCTATGATGAAATATTCAGAAAGGTGTTGTGTTTTGGGACTAGCAGGTTATGTTTGTGAATTTCTCTTTCTGAATAATGGAAGAGAAGGAGCTCTATTCATTTTACACACAGAAAACGGTCCTCTCCAATCTATTGTATGGTTTTGCACGTCTGTGAAATGAGCCTAAAAGCATACGACTCTCTTGTTCGAGGAAATGACTCTAATTATCCGCCTTTAAACAGTTTCTATACATTACGCTTTCAATAGTGTGCGTCAGAGAGTGTAAATAGGTACTTTTTTTTTCCCAGATAATGATGATCAGAGTTAATGACGGGCGGTTATTATTGATATAAAACATGTTGCTGTTACTGTGGCAGTGTGGGCAGCTCCAACATATACTGGATGAATTAATTACAGACCACTGTATGTTGAGACTTTGAATTAAGTGTTCAGTAAAACATTAAACTTGGAGAGGACAAGAAAAGGAAGATAAAGAAAAGATGAATACACTGAAGTGGTAATGTGAGTGATTTTATAGAGCGGCATCTGTTGAGTTTCACGGTTTGTATGCCACATGTGAATGATGCCATCTCCACGGACAGGCCCGATGAATTCAAATCAGTTTGAGAGTGATTTTGCACGGTGCTGATCTGTGCCACACTCGCTTTACCTTCCTGTCACTCATCCTGTGCGGAACATTCTGGGTCTGATCTGAATCTGTGGAAGAGAGATGATCTGTTCAGACCACCCAAATAAAAGTCAGACAACAGCAATAACGGTCTTATAACTGAACAGTCATGAAAGTAATTAATACTGGTATGTGGTAAACAATACTTATTTGTTTGTTACACAGATGTGTGGATTATGACGTGTCTGTCAAAGTGTGTGACCTTGTGTAGATGTTAGAGTTTTTATTGTTAGAGTTTATTATTTGTTCATACTAATGTATAATGTATACATTTTTTATAATACTACATTTTATATATATATATATATAGTCCTATCAAACGATTAATCACATGCAAAATTAAAGTTTAATACATTTAATAATATTTACATATGTGTCTACTGTGTATATTTATTATAGAAATACACTCACATGCATGTATTTATTTAAGAAATATATAAATATAAATCTTTTATATATAAATATAATATATTTTTGTTAAATGGGTCAATGATGTGACACGTAATTTTTTTGTCCAAAGGCCTTAATAATAATAAAAAACAAAGATATGACATCCAAAGTATGTAAGGTAATACAAATAGATCTATTTTATCAAATCCAAAAGGTTTTAATTATATTTTTCTACATATAAAGGTATTTTAAAGATTTTGAAGTGTCAAAAGGTCAGTTTAACCGTCCAAAGGCCAATACAGCCATTTCATTTTTGATTAAAATATCTTAAAATGTAATAAATGTATATATTTTTTATTCTGGCATGATTTTATATCATCATATATCAACATAGTGCAAAATGGTATTAAAATTATGTGTAGAAGTCAGTGTTTTGTTATGAGAAAGAATGTCCGGAAAAATTAATTTCATTGATGTCATTTGGAGTAACCAATAAAAAGGGGCCATTTTGGATCAAATCATGCGGTCAGTATCATGTGACAGGATGTGACATCATTCAGATTTTGTCCATCTTGTTAAAAATGTCAAAAGCAGTGTTTATTGATTATAAAAACCACATAATCTCATTGTTAACAATTAATAAAATTTCAGAATTAATAAAATCTCCATTATGTTTTACACTTATTTGTCAGTGACCCAAATATATGTGTATATATATACACTTTATTAATTTATGTAGTTATATTTATTTTAATATGATGTGTCTGTCAAAATATGTGGCCTTGTTTTGATGAAGACTCTAAAGCACCCAAAAATAGAATTAGACTTTATTAACAAAACAAAAGAAAAGAAAAATCAAATCAAATGTGAAAAGGAACACAGTGTCCAAACCACACACATCCTCAAGTTTAAATGGGTTCAAATTGCTTATAGTGTTCTCTGATTCTTCACTTCATCTCCTCTCAATGGGTGGATTTATTCTTCAGAGTTTATTCCAAAAAAATAAATTGATTCCAGAAACTCTGGCCTAGCATGCGAGAGTAACATTGACGCATGGAGGGGAACTGAACAAACTCTTTTGTGCCAGGTCTCTGTTTCAAATTGACTTCATCCATCCATCAGGATTTATGAACTTCCCGATGACAGGCAATAATATGAAGCATATTTGTTTTAATTAAGTGCCAGGAAACCCCCGTTTTTGTTGTAATCATTGTTAGTGCACAATGCTATATGTTTGTATATGTGTGTCTGTGCTTGTGTAAGAGAAAGAGATGATGCTCGACAAAAAAATTGCTATAATCGGATAGTGAAAAGAACAGGCAGCTGAGCCACTTAGCTTATTGCTTTCATATCCAAGATATATAAAAGCAGAAAAGAAAAAAAGGAGCATGCTAACAAGATGCTAAAAATAAAAACTGTTGAGATATCAAATAAATCTCTGTGTGCTCATTTTCTAAAAGCCAATTACTGTTGAATGCTGCTCACTTATGAAACCTTGTCATTGCTTTTCACAAGGTTGGGTTCACTTTCCTTAAACCAATCCAGTGAGACAGGAGAAGTTTTCAGAGGCAGTATGCCCACTTTTGAGGGTTATGGAGGGAGAAATTCTTCTGGCACTTATGTAATATGGTAAAACACAATTTTTGTCTCCGTGTTTGTTTCATGTGTTCGACTGTTGTTTTTGCATTTACAAAATTATTGTGCCTTTGTAGTTAATATTGAAGGGATAATATTAAACCCAAAAATCTTCTACTCGCCTTTATGTTGTTTCAAATCTGTGGACGACTTTCTTTCTTCTGTTGAATACAAAAGAAGATATTTGGAAGAATGTTGATAAGCAAAACAGTTTCTGTTCCCATTGACTTACATTGTAAGGACAAAAAATACAATGGAAATCGACAGGAACCGAAACTGTTTGGTAATCAGCATTCTTGACAATATTGCCTACAGGTTTGGAACGACATGAGGGTAAATAATGACAGAATTTTCATTTTTGGTTGGATTATCCCTTTAATACATTTCAATGTTTGATTTTGTTTGACTGTTGTACCATAAACAATTATTCTTAGGTGTTCAAACACGTAGCTCTGAAACTCTACTGTAATTGTTAACATTTTCCAAGGATCAGCATTCTCCCACAAACCATAAGTCATAGAGATTGAAACTTTGAGGGCTGGTAGTACTCACGTCACCAAAGCTCGCCTCGATCGACCTGACAGGGGCGCTACAGCGGTGAAAAGTACGAAATCGCTCATAACTTCTAAACCATCTTATATCGTTAGAGATCCTCAAGACGAACAAAGCGCATGTCTCAGATTCAATTGTCACCTGGTGAAATTTTCGGGTATTTTGGATTTACCTACTTTTGCGAACTAGTCCTAGGTTCTTCACCCCGATCACAACCAAACCGGTGCAGAAAGATTCTCTGAAAGATTCTGACTGTCAATAATTATTGAAAAAAAAGTAGAAATTTCAATTGACATCCACAAAGGGATGCCAAAACATTCAAAGTGGGTGTGCCCACGTTTACTAAAATGGCTATAACTCGTGAACGGAATGAGATAATTCCACCAAACTTGGTACACATATGTACGGGCTCGGTCTGTGGTTGCATTAATAAGAACGTGGTGACTGGCCACTTGGTGGTGCAATAAAATGAAAAAAAAAAAAACCCATGAAAACGGCTATATCCGTTTTCCCCTAGAGGCCTGTTAGCAATTCAAAAGAAATTGGCTGCTTTTGCGTTTTTCACGTGTGCAAAGGATTGTATATCATGCCCACAACATTCATAGAACTCCTCATTCTGAGCAACTTTGCCTCTTGGACCGCCGTTGTCAATCGAATCGTTCGTTAAATATTGGAGATTAGTTCAAAAACCTACTTTTGTGAGCTAGTCCTATGTTTTTGGCTCAACCTTGATAACTGTTAAAAAGCTTTAAAACATTTTCTATGGTAAATTGCCTGTTTTGGCTGCAAATGGTCTTTTCCATCTATGATCTAAGAGGTTACAAGCTTGCTAAATAAAACATAATACTTTTTTACGCATGTGCTTAAAGGCCTTAAAGCCCTTGAACCCCGATAACTGCTGCTCGCAACTATATTTTGTAATTGTGTTCATGCTTCAAATGCAATAAAATGAGTGCATGATGTGTGAGAATTTATGTCCTTGACACACTATAAAATATGTCCAAGTTCCACAATTTGTAAGCTCATTATCAAATAAAAGTTGTTGCCGGCTAATGCACTCGGCAAACGCTTGTCTTTGTCCCTGTCTTTCCGAAATCATATCCAAGAACGTAAGGTGATAAGGGAGGATCAATCGAAATAGATTGTACTTTTACTCTTGAACACAGATCTTCTTTCATAAAGAAACTTGGCTAGTTGAAATCAATATCGAAGGCTCCACTTCTTTCTGTTAATGCATCCTCTACCTCTGTTGGGTGGTGGTTGTCCTGCGGCGCATCCTATAAATATGTTTTCCTCGCCTTCCCTCTTTATTTGGCCTAATGAGCAGACAAGCTCAACTTTAACGGCTCAATACTTGATCTTCACCTGACCTCCCTCCAGCCTATTGTGATGCCGTTCCACCAACAAAGAGATGCTAATGTGGGGAGCGCAGCATCTGTGTAGCGCCAGGCACCTGCTTTAGCTATAGCACATTGACAGCTTGGCTAGATTTCAATAACGGATCCATACAGCCGTCCTGGCTCACTCCACAGCAGGGCCCCATATTGATGCTCTTGTGTTCCCATGCTCAACACAACAGATTGCTCTTTAGAAGTCATTTCCTGCGTCTTTTCCTTAAGTATTTAGATGTGTATGCCACACGTCTATCAAAGACTTTAAAGGGGACCTATTATGCAAAATTAACATAAATGTGTGTCAGCAGTGTGTGAACTCAACCACCCTATAATGATAACAAATCCACACACTCCTTTTTTTAATCCCCATAAAACCTCAACTGTCTCACAGAACAAGCTGTTTTCATTTTCTGTACAATGTGATGTCTCAGTGCTCAGGCCCCGCCCACGACTGCTGACGGACACTGTCGAATTAGCATATACCCGCCCTGAGCGAGTTGTACACTGTCCGCCATTGTCTCGTCAGCTGTAGTGACATGAATGTCTGGTAAGCGATTGAGCGATTGTTTTGTTGTTGGATGTAAGAGTGAACATAACAGTCTTCATTTACTCCCGACATCTGAGCCACTGAAGACGCAGTGGATTAGTTTGATTTTTGAAGGGAATGAGCCTCAGATCTCTTCTGGAAAGGGGGCGGGGAGCAGCAGCTCATTTGCATTTAAAGACACATGAACAAAAACAGCATGTTTTTGCTTCCACTCAAAAATGGGTGTTTACAACATGCTATAATAAATGATCTGTGGGGTATTTTGAGCTGAAACTTCACAGACACATTCTGGGGACACCAGAGACTTACATCTTGGAAAAAAAAGGGGCATAATAGGTCCCCTTTAAACAGTCTTTGTCCTCTGTCAGCTGTGTAATTGATTGTGGCCTTGTGGGTGAAAGGGCGTAAATGTCCCATGAGTCCCTGCAGTGACAGCAGAGGTGTCTGTCCTCTGGTAATGGCAGATTGGAGACAGACGCTAACATTTCGAAGATGCAAAGTCTCTGGTGACCTAATGAGAGGTAGAAGGAGAGAAAGAGTGATAGAGGATGATGGGAGGGGAAGAGAGAGAAAGAATGCCTTTGGGTGTTCTTGTGTTTCACAAATATTGTCGTTGTGACCCTCACGGTATCCCAGCCTCATGTTTCAGCTCAGCTGAGCCGTGTCGGCTGACTATGGGCAGATGTGATGTTTGTGTTGATTAATATTCCCGTCACTCCCTTTTGTCACTATATGGTTTTATGGATGCAGTGGAAAGGATGCTCTTTTCCTTATCTCTATTTTTTGTTTCAATTGGTCAGATTACTGAATTATCAATCTTATTCTGCATGACCAATATATATATATATATATATATATACTGTTGAGGTGTCTGAGACCATAAACTGACTGTCTAAATTGAAAGAGATTTACAGAACATTTTTTATGCAAACTATCTACAATGGAAACTAATAGACTCCTATGATGTGTTTTAACCCCAGAGGACATTTTTTGCTGCACATCTCTGGCCAAATACCTTTTCCGCAAATGTTGGGTTGGGTTTTGCTTAATGGTGTAAAACGGGGTTTGTAGAGCAGAGATCGTGCAGGCTGTAATATCTCAAGATTGATGGGATTCGATTTGAGGTCAAGAACGATTATTTAACATCGGTTACTAACTGCTTAATCATGGTTAAAGAAAACAGTAGGTTTTATTTGGCAGGAGCTTCAGCGTAAGCTGGATCAAGTATGGTAGACTCAATGGCCCATACGGCAAGTTGTGCCTGATTTATTTTGATGATTTTATATATATTTTATGACTGTGTGATGTATTTCATATGGTTTTCAAAAGAACTGTATGATGATGGAACATGAAATCTGTGTTTTCCCTATCCTGATCAAGCTAGTTCTAGAACAGATTGTATTCATTCATTTTCCTTCTACATTCCTAATATAATTCCATGTCTTTCCGGGTACAATCAATCCCCATTTCAGGTGCTACTGACAGAGGAAAGTGATTTGGAGTGTGAACACTCATCTATTGCCGCTGTTATCCACACTGTACCTCTGTTTCACCCCTTTATGATGGACCGGTCCCCTCGCTGTCTACCGGGAAAATTTCTGTCAGATTTGATTATGTGGGCTGGCAATAAGAGACTGCTTTTGACCTCCAGGACCCTGCTCACTTTTTAACAGGCAAGTGTAGTGGACAGCCCTCGGAGAGTAATCAGTGTCAAATGAACCGTTGATAAATGTGTTTGGCTCTCATTTGAGAATCTGTCATGGAAGCTCACATGCAGAGGAGTCCAAATCTCTTTCCAGCTCTGCCGAGAAACACCAGGAGAGCTGCCTGCCAAGACCACCAAGACCTTACTGTTTCCAGCTTTGCGGGTTTTAAGTTTTGAGTCTTTTGTTTTTTTGGATGACACACTTTAAAATGATATACATCTACTGGACTTCGTAAGTTTGTGTGTTATGTGTAGGGGAGATTAAGGTAGTCATATGGCGATGTTAGAAAGACCAGTAACTTTAAGGTTTTGAGTTTTGTGTTTTCTCTCGCAGTGGCTTTGTTGGTTTCAAACACCATGATCAAAGTGGTTTAAATCAGAATCATTTTGTGAATTAAATCCTCCAAACAAAAATTACAATAGTAGCATATTTTTGTAATAACGGTTTCAGGTCAGGAGTACTTTTCATAAATGTCAAGATGAGGTTTAATGTGTTACATGTTGCCTTTTCCATTTTTATCATTTAATTATATGTGACCCCTGCTGTCAAAATGAGAGGGAATGTGCACAGGCTTATTTCGAGCTACAGGCAAAACAAGTGAAAAATGTCAGTTTTGGTAAAATGTGAGGTTTTTACAAAAAATAGTTCATTAAGCCCTCGCCTAGCGATCCCAACGCTCCAAATAGCATTTAAACATCTAAAAGTGTTTTTATTTGTATGTTTTCTGAGAGGAGTACCTTTCACCATGATAAATGCAGTTTTTCTTTGCTCGCTTCTGGACGACTGGCTCTTCCTCTCAGCACAAGTTTGGTATCGTTTTAAAGCGCAGCATTCCAACTTTGTGAATATTCATAGCGAATTCTCGATGGCATGAGTCTGAACCAATGAAATGTGATTTTAAAAATCATGCTGATGTAAACAAATCGATCTTACTCATGCTGACTGACAGATCCGAAGCGTGAAGAAATCCTGATATACACATATACACAATTAGTATTTAAAAAAAAAAAAATCTGTCTTGGCGAGTATTCACGCAAACATCATCTGTTATGTTTAGTTAACTGTTGGGGAAAAACATCTGATGTGTAACATTATATTAGATCCGTTTGGTACAGTAGGTCTTAATATATAGTCTGTCTGTTTCATTAATGTTAATTAAACAATTGTGGAATCATGGGAAAAAAAAGTTGAATATATATTTCTTCCTATAGATATGGGTTTTGACTTGGTTTGTGCCAAATTTGGTGGTATTACCAGGGATTTTAAGGTATGGTTGCTGGTGATTTTGTTTTGGAGCCTTCAGAAAACTTTAACTAGATTTTTCTCAAAATTGACTTTGCCGACTCTATCGGCTTCAAACAGGTGTCATTTTTTGAAGGTTTAGAGAATGTGAAAATAACTGATAATTTGCTCATTTAAGCTATTTAGTGAAATGCTCCTCTAGAGTTCATTCATTTCTCTAGTGAACTATCATGCTGTGGACACTAAATGACTTGCCTGAGGTAAATGTAATGCTACGTGAGATATTATTCTCAAGCTGTTTTATTGATGTCTTTCTGCAGTTGAAACACTGGTTGAGAGATGCATAGATCCTCTGTTCTTCTTCTTCTGCGCTTTTTCCTGTTGTGGCGGTTAGCAAACAGCATGCACGCCCCCTACTGGATTGGAGTGTGGATCGCCTGTGACAGACTGTATTCTCCGTAATACTGTATTCTGTATGCTCCAAACCGTGACAGTTTGGGACGAATACATGAACTGTTAGGCCCCTAATATATATGCATGTTGCTATGTGGTTTCCAGGATGGTTGATGGTGGTTACTTCCTGCTTATTGAAGTTTTTCTGCTTAAAGAGTATCTATGTTGTACTGGTCCCTTGAGGACCAGCCGTGGGTTTTGTGAATGTGGATTCTGGAACTGTTAAGTGATAGGATCTGGTATTTTTTTGATGGTATTGTAAGTTATTTACAGCACAGAGTGTGATCCCAGTAGAAATCTCATCACATCTGTAACTACATGGTGTCTTCTTTCATCACTCTTTTGATCTCTGCGTGTCTGTTAGCTGCTCTTTAACTTGAAGTCAGTCAAATCACACACACACTTTATGTACTCAACAGTGTGCATCTGTAGTACTGAATATCTACAGCTATTGCTTTTAAATCAAAAGCAGCAGATTTATTATGTATAATCCTATAAATTGAAGGTGTGTTGGTTTGGCGCCCACAGAACCAGAATGCATAATTTCATAGTTGTATATTCATATATTCATATTTGGGTGACTGTTTGATTAAAAGGTACTTTCGAATTCTTGAAATGTTGAAAAATGTCATTTCACACTGTTTTGCATTTACATTTGAACATTTATCACATGTTCTGGAATACAGATTTGCTCATGGTCTTGAAGTAGATTTTGATACAATGTCATGCAAAGACATTTTCAGTTTTTAGAAAATTGGCTTTTGATTTACTATACAATGTTAGCTAGTCAATTAACTTTCAAATTATAAAATAAGCCCAATATAGAGTAGTTCTGTCATTTTCCCTTTCACTACTTTTTAAAAGTGGGGGTCAGTAAGACAAAAAAAAAAAAAAATCAGAATACAGTAAAAAAAAAATACAACAAACATTTCCAAAAACTAATTTTCAATTTAAAATCATTCTGTAATTAATTATGAGTTCTATTCTATTCTGCTCATGTTCCTTTAAGAATGCTCAAGTTCAGTGCTGTTAGATAATATGAAACTCGAGAGCATTATTAGAACCTGATTCTAAGAAGTATTCTGAAATGTAAGCATAATTCCTTTGCGGTCTAGCCTGTCATGTATTTCATTAAGATGCCATTATTGCCTCTGTACCCTGACTCCACTCTGTCAAGCTGTAGGGGCCGACTGACAGAGAGCCCCACCATCTATTGATGTGTTTATTCCCCTGTTAGCTCTCAGTCGTAGATGGAAAAATAATTTGTTTTGCGAGAGTAGGAAGGCACTTGCTAATGGCGGAGTGTGTGTGGGCATTCAGCATAGTGCTTTATGACCTCATAGCTGGACAAGATGTGCTTCAGTGATTAGAATCATACTAGCCTTTGTTCAAGACTTTTGAAATGTTTTATTAGACCTCTGACCATTTGCTTATTTTATCTTGATTCTGTGCAGTCGCATTCACAATCTTAGAGTCACGTTTTCACTGTTAGCTTCCATTAAAGTCAACCTGAAATCAAAACAACCCTATGTGCATGTTCCTTATTGAGAATGATTCATCGGTGCATGCTATTCCAAAGAACAACACGCTTTGATTTTGTAATCTTTAATCAAAATGTAGTAAATTGCTGTTCCTTGGAAACAACACTGACGTCATTTAAATGATGCTTTCTTTCTTTCGTTCTTTCTTTCTTTCTTTCTTAGTAATTTATGTTGACTATAATTTCACCCATGTCTTTTAACTACGGAGCCTCTAAAGGGACCTGGTGATGGAAGCAATATGACAAAGGAGGGATAAAATGTATTTCACGCTGCAAAAAAATGCTTTTCTTACTTAGTATTTTTGTCTTGTTTCCAGTCCAAATATCTTAAAATTCTTAAATCAAGCTGAATTTACTAGACAAGTAAAATGCATAAGATATTGTCTTGTTTTCCGTAAAAAAAAAAAAAAAAAAAAAAAAAAAAAAAATCTAAATTAATTCTTTCCCCGCCAGCATTTTCATGGCCCCCATTTCATTCAGTAACTTTAGGCAGTTTTGATTTATATGCTGTTTATTGTTTTATGATCACGCTATTTTACATATGCATATGATTACATAGGCTATCGCTTGTTTCTGCTTCTTCTTCCCCTAGATATTTTCTTTGACAGAAATCGCTTTTTAAGGACAACAACAAACGGCTGGTAGGGACTACAACGAGCTTCTTCCCGGTTAGTGACATCCATCACTTGACATCAAAATGTGGGGTATTTGAGCTGAAACTTCACAGACACATTCTGGGGACGCCTGAGACTTATATTACATCTTGTGAAAAGGGGCATAATATGTCCCCTTTAAAGCAAGCAAAATTATCTGCCAATGGGGTAAGAACAATTATTTAAATTCAAACAGAAGCAAGAATCTTTTAGATATTTGAACTGGAAACAAGACAAAAATACTAAGTAAGAAAAGTTTTTTTTGCAGTGAAATGCTTTTGCTTTCTGTCGCAAAAGTTTTGCATTCACTTGCAAAGAACGGGGGAAACACAAAAGCATTGAAATATATCTTTTCCTCCCATCTCATATGTTTTCTATCACCAAGCATGTTTTATGTAAATGAATATCTAAATTTTAGGACTCTTTTCTTTCTCTTTTATACCGAGATGTCCCAGGCTCTGCTGAGCATGGTCTATGATGCTTTTATCTATGAGTGAACATGGAGAAACGGACTGTTCTGAGCGCAGCTCTCTAAATGAAGATTAATGCAGGCATTTGGGTTCAAGGTGATATTTTATTTGGTATTAGCCTATCAATTTGCTAATGCACAACTTTGGAGAGTTGCTCCAAAGAACAAGGTGACAGCTGTTGGAAATGGATATTGATTATAAAAGGCTGCTGGGTTTTCTTTTTACTTTTTCCCCCCCTTTTATCTTTGTCTTTCTCTTTTGGTCACGCTGTAATGTCTTATGCAGCGCAAAGCATGATGGATGGCCGAAGCAGATTTCAAGGCTTCGCGTCAGAAGCGCACTTTTGAGGATACCTGATCGAATTTCAGCCCTCTTTTCTGTGGAATCTCTTGGATATCATTATTGATTTTCAACCTTGGCCATGAAAATGGACCTGTGCACAAATAACTGAATAAAAATAGAGTCTGGTTTAAATATTTCCTTTTAGGGCAATATAGGATCGCCACATGGGACTGCACTTCTAAAATCACAATATCATTCTCATATGTAGTTAAATTCATGTGATTTTGCTTTTAGTACTTCTGTATAGTTGACCTACTTTTGGGTGTTTCTTCAGCTATGGAAACTTTTAGAAACCTTTTTTACACTCTCTCTACTGTTGTTTTGATTGTCCACTAACAATGTCTTGTCATTTTTGAAGATCAATAATATTTCCCCAACATCTTAAATTATTTATTATTAACACACTCTTGTGGAAATAATATTTGTAACATTGGAATAAAATGGCTGATTTGCTGTCTTGCCAAGGCTATATTTCATAGTATATATAGAATATATTCATAGTACATATATTCTAAATGCAAGTTCAAGACTACACTCTATAAAGGGTCCTGTCAGGCACTTCATATGTAGAACCTTTTAGGGGTTCCTATCATGGGATCATTGAATTAATTTTATTTTAGTTTTTATTAAAATTTTATGAGTTAAAAAGCTCATAAACATACTTTATCACTATTGAAAACAATTGAAATAACCCCTTAAACATGAGAATATTATGCAATAATTTAAGTAATTTCTCCTTATCCAGAACCTTTTTGGCATAAAGCGCAACAGTTAAATATGGAAGGCCAGGCAGTTCAAATACACACAAAAGTTGTTTGCGCGTCAATTACGTGTTGATTACGTGTTGTTTGCGCGTCAATTACGTGTTGATTACGTGTTGTTTGCGCGTCAATTACGTGTTGATTACGAGTTGTTTGCGCGTCAATTACGTGTTTTTTGCCCATCAATTACGTGTTGTTTGCGCGTCAATTACGTGTTGATTACGTGTTTTTTGCCCGTCAATTACGTGTTGATTACATGTTGTTTGCGTGTCAATTACATGTTGATTACGTGTTGTTTGCGCGTCAATTACGTGTTGATTACGTGTTTTTTGCCCGTCAATTACGTGTTGATTACGTGTTGTTTACGCGTTGTTTGCGAATCAATTACGTGTTGATTATGTGTTGTTTGCGTGTCAATTACGTGTTGATTACTTGTTTGTGCATCAATTACGTGTTGATTACGTGTTGTTTGCCCGTCAATTACGTGTTGATTACGTGTTGTTTGTGCGTCAATTACGTGTTGATTACGTGTTGTTTACACGTTGTTTGCGAATCAATTACGTGTTGATTACGTGTTGTTTACACGTTGTTTGCGAATCAATTACGTGTTGATTACGTGTTGTTTGCGCGTCAATTACGTGTTGATTATGTGTTGATTACATGTTGTTTGCGCATCAATTATGTGTTGATTACGTGTTGTTTGCGCATCAATTATGTGTTGATTATGTGTTGTTTGCATGTCAATTACGTGTTGATTACGTGTTGTTTGTGCATCAATTACGTGTTGATTACGTGTTGTTTGCACATCAATTATGTATTGTTTGCACGCCCACTACATATTAATTGCACATCGATTACGTGTTGATACGTGTTGTTTGCGTGTCAGTTACACAATGATTTTTCACATGTAAACAACGTGTAATCAACGTGCAAACAACACATAAACATGACTCTGACATGCTTTTTACACATGAAAATTTGCATGTATTTGAATGGCCTGCCGTTCCATAGTTAACGTCCCCGTGAACCGGAAGTTGCAAACGACTTTTCTCCAGTGTTGTGACGTATTTCCAAGTGAAAAAGAATATTGAATAGAGGGTTTTACTTTAGTGCTCCTCCTCTCCACCTCTCGCTCATAGCAGACTAATGAGTGGTTTAAGCGCTTCAAACCCAAGCCGTCAAACTGATGTCATTAGAGAAGGAACGCCATTTCAGACCAGAAGTAACTTTTCAGATTTTGATTAAAGATTACCACAACAAACAATTTTTTTCTGTGTATTAACTTGCAAGGATTAATTGTTGAACACACGTAAATAGGGTCAATTTTAATTTCATGATGACTTTAAAGACATCCATTTAGTGCATGTTTACATTGAAAAACAATATAAAAGTAGTGCAGTTGAATGGAAAAACGTTGCTGACGTGTTGCTTACGCATGAATATTACACATCGTGTATTTGAAATGCCTGGCGTTCCATAGTTAAAGACGCCCATTTAGTGTTCCAGCAAGGTCTAGGTTAACGCAAGGTCTAGACATGCGTTTTTTAAAAGTGTAACTTACTTTGACTTGAGCACCGCGTTTGTCATGCGCGAGATGCTGCAAAAGATGCGAGACGCCAGCGCAGTGGTTAAAGCCGTCAGTCTAGAGCGTGTTGAAAAACAATATAAAAGTAGTGCAGTGGAATGGAAAAACGCCTTCTGTGTGAAGAGTGACAAGAATGAAACAGACTTACAAACACAAAGATTTACTATGTGTCAGCCAACTCCAGCTCTTCTCGTACTGTAGCTGATGTCTTTGTATATTCAAGGTTGGACTCCATTATTTGATGAGTATGTGTATCCTGAGTTTATGATCTCATATAAAAGCATGTGTCTTTGTTTGTGTAAAAACGTCTTGCTGTGTAAGCATGCATTTCTTTCGCAGCATTACTCTCGGCTGTTCTTGCCATATTTCGGCAGATGTGTGAGTCTGGCTCCTCATCTGCATCACAGCTGTGAGGTGTCCTCTTATTTAATTGACTTTGACGTGGAGCTCCAAACACACAGGAACCCAGCAAAGCAAATAGCTCCCTGCACTCAATCAAAAACGCTTCTGATGAAAATGATACCATCATTTTCATACTCATTCATTCTTTTTTTATTTATCAATTAGTATTTGCAGATGTTTCTTTTTCAGGATGTTATTGTGCATCCACTGCCATATGATATGTAGACTGGGTTTGAAGTTTTATTAACCCCATAAAGCCTACTGTATCATATTTGATTTAACATTTCTCAATCACCATTGTGATGCATTGCATAATATGTATTTTCCTCATTGAATATGAGCTCCATATTTTCACTATATCATACTATTGGGATATACTGTATTTGACACACACATACACACAAAACCCCACTTATTTTGTAAAAAGTTTAATAGACTATTATTTCATATGCCAGGCATTATAGGGTTAATGATTTGCTACTTATTGAAGCTATTGAAGCTGCTTATCACTATATAAATGAGGAAATTAATGGTTAAAGGTTAGGTTCAGCCCACAGGAAGGCCAAACACATCAGATGCCTTCCCGTATTGTCACTAACTGTAATCCACTGATGGCCTAAATTAATTTAACCCTTTAGCCATAGATCAATAGGATTGATTATGATAATCTCATTATTGGTAATAGGTCAAAGGTTAAATGAGTTTAAAGACCGGTCAAAAGCATTTAACACTCTGACCGATGCTCTAGATCTTTCTTTAGGAGGGTTTCTAATTAAGTATCCTAACATGTCCTTGTGCAGATATCCTTAAAAATAATGTTTGACAAACCAAGAGTGATGTTTTTAATGTGTTGTCACAAACCGGTAAGTGTGAGTCTGTATATGTGTTCATCTTTATACCGTACTGTATCTTCCCTCTGTTTTCAGTTTCCAAAACCATGCTGACATTTGGAAAAACGTCCACATAAACCAGTTTGAGTCAAGCAGCCAGGTCTCTGAGATACCAGAATATCAAGATATGCTTGATGTGACAGATGTGTTAGGCTGAACTGACACAGCATTCATGACGGGGTACTTACTGTTGACATATTGGGGGCAGAGAGAGGAGATGCTGCTGTCGACACTGACTGACTGACTGACTGTATCCAGACAGGCCTTGTGTGGAAAAAGTCAGATATGAAACTCTCACATAAACTGATATTTTTCCTCAGAAGTGCAAGAATGCAAAGTTTGCCCTTGAAACGAAAGTCAAACAGTTTTGTCAGCCTTGTTGTCCTAGGCTAAGCGCTCAGATTTAAACCTTGATTGCATTATCAGAGGTAATCAAAGCAGTTGGTAGCTCTTAAAGGGGACCTATTTTGCCCCTTTTTTCAAGATGTAATTAAGGTGTCCCCAGAATGTGTCTGTGAAGTTTCAGCTCAAAATACCCCACATATCACTTATTATAGCATGTTGTAAACACCCATTTTTGAGTGGAAGGAAAAACATGCTGTTTTCATGCATGTGTCTTTAAATGCAAATGAGCTGCTGCTCCACGCCCCCTTTCCAGAAGAGGGCGGAGCCTACAGCTCATGCCTTGGATACTCTGTTTATTATCTGAATGTGTTTTAAAGCTATATCAGTTTAAACTTTTAATTTATGGTTTTCTGAGCGCACACATCTGAAGCACGCGCACAGAAAGCTGTCTGTCAGACAGGCACGTCACGTGAGTATTAAACTAACTTCTCTTTCACGTTTTATCGTGTTTAAACTGTCAAATACACACAAGGTTATGTCAAAAACACACAAAGTTCACATAAACACAGTGGGTTATGTCTGTGAACGTAAACAGCAGGGACAGAAATCGCATGTGTATATTAGATCTGTGGCTCATTCCCTTCAAAAATCAAACTAATCCACTGCGTCTTCAGCGGCTCAGATGTCGGGAGTAAATGAAGACTGTTATGTTCACTCTTACATCCAACAACAAAACACCTCAATCGCTTACCAGACATTCATGTCGCTACAGCTGACGACACATTTATGTTCAAACACCATGTAAAAGTGAAATTTGCATTATAAGTCCCCTTTAAGTTGACACCAGAGCAAAAATGGAGATGGTCCTCACTGCAGAACATGAGATCCAGGGGGCGGGGTTGGATCCCACTTTACATATTCCTAAACTGTCTCCGCACCCTGGATCTAAACCTACCCATCTCCGCCCCCTGGATCTTGTGTGTTCTGCAGTGAGGGGCTACTGCAAAAATGAGCAAGTATAGTAAATGTGAGGGGTGGCATGTGGGAAATTCAGAGTGTCCTTGGGCCTGTTTGAGCCTTTTATTGCTCCGTTAGTTTGCCTGTAGCGCAGGGAGACACTAATTAAGGGTTCATTTAATTTCCTGAATCAAACGGAATTTGTCAAACACTGCTGTACGAGCGCTTGCTAAGCCCTGTGGTCCTCATAGTTAATGCTGCAAGTCACAAAACACTATTCAGCAGATTTTTAAACAAGGTGTTATACATTTAAGTGTCTGTATGTTCTCCATTTTTAACTTGCTATGCTTAATTTCCCTCCCAAAGTGCCGAAATCAGGCATCATTAGATCAGGAAAGCTGTGATTCACTTCATCTCTCGTCCAACAATGAATATGTGCTTGTTTAGACCTCCTCTCTCTGATTAAGGTAAAATGTCTTGTGTTATTGACCTTGACCATTAATTTGCACAGTCAAATGAATCATTCGTTTGAATGGTTAAATAACTTTCCTCTCAGAATGACGATTTAACTAAATATTTCACTTGAATGCCACAATATAAAATGATTTCATTAAGATTAAGATTTATTTCCATTCATTTAACTTTTTTACACTCAACAACAACTCAAGTTGGGTTAAATATGGTCAAACCCAGTGATTGGGTTGTTTTAACCCAGTGGTTGGGTTAAATGTTTGCCCAACGTGCTGGGTAGTTTTATTGAACTCAACTATTGTTTAAAAATGACTATATGTCTGGCTTAAAATGAACCCAAAATAGGTTGGAAATTAAAAATCAGACACATAATTACTAGAGGCAACAATAATAATCAAAGGTGAACATTTATTATTAAGTAATTTATTAAATGTTTATTGTTTAATTATTATTCATTAAACTTATTAATAAATGTTAATTTCCAACATATTTTTGGTTCATTTTAAGCAAGCAATACAGTCATTTTTAACGATAGTTGGGTTCAATAAAACTACCCAGCAGGTTGAGCAAACATTTAACCCAACCGCTGGGTTTGTCCATATTTAACCCAACTTGGGTTATTTTTAACCCAGGATTTTTTATTGTAGTCTGTTTTATGACTTGTTAGCGTTTTAGCTCAATTTTCTTCATCTGTAATTTCATTCATAATGGTTGAATAAGTAAAATAAACTGCATCTTATCACTGTGGCACCACCAGATTACTTGTGAAAAGTTTAAGGCAAAAATAAAACAACTTTTCAATTTTATTGGGTTGGGAATTGTAGTTCACTATTGGACTTTATAAATATCTGCAATATTTATGCTATTCATGCAAACTTGCAAACACACTGGAAGCAAGAGAACAATGTTTTTTTGTTTAGTTTTTAATGAAATTCAAAGCCACATGTTGACATTTCATTGTGAGGATTGCGGGAACTGTCCACAGTCCTGTGATTGGGGTTTATTCATCCTTAACAGGCACAAAAACACACTTCAAGTTTAATGCAGTTCTCCCAAAACTGCCTTAAATTGGTTATTGATTTCGATTTTTCAGAAAGCAACAGTGCATCCGCTTTAGTCAACAGCTTGTGACATTTGTGTTCACAGCAGCCGTGATAAAAAAAGAACACATCCAAAAATGTGACCTAAAAAAGATAATGACGACCATACACTCTAATATAAGCAGGAAATAGTCAATCTGAGGGCTTGTTCAGATCTGATACAATCACAGCTCTCAGTAATGGCAAACACATGTTATTTTACAGCAGCACAACACGCTGAATTCATTTCCTCTGTGTTTTTGCTCTGCGTTTGCTATAATTCAACAGTCCTGTGATCTCTGTGCCTGACACTCGGCTGTTTTCATAAAGAAACATCTCCAGTTTCAGCACTGAAATGCTCTTTACTGTATAATCACATGGCCTGTATCCAGCAGCTGTAGATGTCCGTCTGTGAGGCTAATGTGTGTTGCTCACGGTCCAAAACTATTAAAGTATCTGGAAGACGTGATTACTCCATACTGTATTCTCATAAACTGTGAAATATCTTCTGTATTGATTTGCAGACAGTAAATATTCTGTTGGTAACTCAAGAAGCTTAAATCTTTAAAATGTATTGTACATTATGACCATGAGTCATTGACTTTTAAATGCGTTTGCTGTCTTTGATCACAATGAGCAGGTTTTATTCTTAAGCTTTAATGGCGCAAATCTTTCTGGAAATCTTAAGGGCACGCAGTGGCCTCGGGCTCGCTCAGGGCTGCCAGAGACCTCTGGACCATGAGAGGAGGCTTTTTTGGGGAGGCTGTACAGTTGGAAAAACTTCATTGGGAGGCACTCTGGCTCCAGGCAATACAGAACTCAGTGGAGAATATAATGGAAAAGAGAGAAGAGATAGCTGACTCAGGATAAGATGCTGGGTGTAGAATAATAGAGGGAGAGGGAGAGATTTATGTTTATGTTTGTGTGCCTGTCTCAGTGACCTACATATCTTAAAAATGCTGTACTAAAGCAAAGATGAAATCTTCTCTAAAATGTAATAACTAGATTTACAAGGATGGTTCAACTGAAAGTGAAAGTCTGTCATCATTTACTCACCCTCATAATATTTCAAACCTGTATGAATTTTTCTTTTGTGTAACATTTCATTGGTTCTTACTTGACTTGTAACAGTGTGTCAGGTTTTGAAGGACGTGAGGGTGAGTAAATGATAACTGCACTTTCACTTTTGGGTTGAACCATTCTTGTAAATGTAGTTATAAGGGTGGATGGATGGGTGGACGGGTGGGTGGACGGAAGGGTGAATGGGTGGACGGATGGATGGATGGATGGATGGATGGATGGACGGGTGAATGGGTGGACAGATGGATGGGTGGACGGATGGATGGGTGGGTGGACGGACGGATGGATGGATGATGGATGGATGGATGGATGGACGATGGATGGATGGATGGATGGATGGATGATGGATGGATGGGTGGACGGATGGATGGGTGGACGGGTGGGTGGACGGAAGGGTGGACGGGTGGACGGATGGATGGATGGATGGATGGATGGATGGATGGATGGATGGACAGGTGAATGGGTGGACAGATGGATGGGTGGACGGATGGATGGGTGGGCGGACGGACGGATGGATGGATGGACGGACGATGGATGGATGGATGGATGGATGGATGGATGGATGGATGGATGGATGGACGGACGGATGGGTGGGTGGACGGATGGATGGATGGACGATGGATGGATGGATGGATGGATGGATGGACGGATGGGTGGACAGGTGGACGGGTGTGTGGACGGGTGTGTGGACAGGTGTGTGGACGGGTGGATGGACGGGTGGACGGATGGATGGGTGGATGGATGGGTGGACGGATGGACGGATGGATGGATGGATGGATGGATGGATGGACAGGTGAATGGGTGGACAGATGGATGGGTGGACGGATGGATGGGTGGGTGGGTGGACGGACGGATGGATGGATGATGGATGGATGGATGGATGGATGGACGATGGATGGATGGATGGATGGATGGATGGATGGATGGACGGATGGATGGACGGATGGATGGGTGGGTGGGTGGACGGATGGATGGATGGATGGATGGATGGATGGACGGATGGGTGGACGGATGGACGGGTGTGTGGACAGGTGTGTGGACGGGTGGATGGATGGGTGGATGGACGGGCGGACGGACGGATGGATGCTTGTAATTATGCATAATTTACTGTTATTACTGTAGTAAATAATAACAGTAATACAGTGAGTGTAGTAACATGTAATGTGTAGCACACGTTAATAAAGTGTTACCCATGTGTGATAAGGCTCAGGATCTACAGTACGTCTCCTCTGATGGACTCGCTGGTTAACATGAAAGGACAGAATCGGCGGTCATTTCTACTTCAATATCTTCAGCATGTTACAGTCCTGAAGCTGATGTTATCATACCAGCTCAACCACAGACATGAGAATCAACACACAGCAATGTTCCTGTTTACCGTGACAGACCGGGCTGCTGTTAATCTCAGCAATACATTACAAACATTTCTCATCCAGACAACAACTGAACTCAGAGAAACCACCTGGCTCCAAAACACACGCTCAAATGCGCACACATAATGGACATGCGTTCTGGCACGCTGCGCTCCTGTTAGCTGGTGTGCTTGTCTATTCTCAGAGCCCTTCATTTAGAGGGAAAGTAAATAAATAAGCTGAAACAGCAATGCTGGGAAAACAAAATGCTTAAGTACTAGAATTAATGAGTGGGTCCCATGGAGGGCTTGACTGAAGTGGTCTACCCCAAAGATCTGGTTTTCTTCTCCAGAGGGCATGTGATGGGTCTTTATTGCACGTCTAACCGTTCCCGACATTATGCCTTACAGATGCTGCAGTTTCATGCCTTCACGATCCAGCAGCTCACTTTGGGGTTTGCATACACTGCATGTGACCACTGACAGCCAGATGTTCAGAGGATATTGATTTGGCTTTTTTAATCTAACAACAAGTGTTTGTGCGTGGGAAACTTAGTCCCGAATGATGCCATTCTCAATAATCCATAAGAGTATTTTGTGTGTGCATGTGTGTGTGTGTGTGTGTGTGTGTGTGTGTGTGCGTGTGTGCGTGTGTGTATGTGTGTGTGCGTGCGTGTGTTTGAATGTGTGAGTGAAACTAGCTGATCTGAAACAGAATTCGAGCTGAATCACTTCTTGTGCTCTTGTGTGGTGGACGGTTTTATTGTGCGAGTTGATTTGTGTGGTATCAGCTCCTCGAATGTAAACACATCCACATATGTCCAAGAGCAATAAAACAGTCTTTAACCAAAAACAAAGAACTCTCATAGCAGGAGGAGAGGGAGTCAGAGTATATTAGTTCATTACTTCAAGTGTAAAACGTTTTATAGTTTCTAGCACTGGAACAAAGTGTGTTTATTGTCGCAATTGAGTATCTGGTGCCGTGCTGCAATTTTTACATTTCACAAACACTTGTTTCAAGATAAATTGGAGTCATAAAGTTCTTCTCTCATGCATGCTGCATGCGTCCTTCCCTTTTTCCCCCCCTTTTTTTTTTTTATTATTATTATTATTATAGTTCAGACTACTTTGGTGATGGTGTAGCTTGTGGACTAGCATAACCATGCTGTTAACTTGTGCATTATATTCCAATTTAAAAAAAAAAAAATATATATATATATATATATATATATTTATAAATTACCCAGCAGGTTGGGCAAACATTCCATTCGGTGGGTTAAAACAGCCCAATCGCTGGGTTAAAACAAACCATTCGCTGGGCTAAAACAACCCAATCACTGGGTTAAAACAGCCCAATAGCTGGGTTAAAACAGCCCAATCACTGGGTTAAAACAACCCAATCGCAGGGTTAAAATAACCCAATCGCTGGGTTAAAACAGCCCAATCGCTGGGTTAAAACAACCCATTCGCGGGGTTAAAACAGCCCAATCGCTGGGTTAAAACAACCCATTCGCTGGGTTAAAACAACCCAAATGCTGTGTTAAAACAATCCAATGGCTGGGTTAAAACAACCCAATCGCTGGGTTAAAACAACCCATTCTCTGGGTTAAAACAACCCAAATGCTGTGTTAAAACAACCCAATCACTGGGTTAAAACAGCCCAATCGCTGGGTTAAAACAACCCATTCGCTGGGTTAAAACAACCCAATCGCTGGGTTAAAACAACCCATTTGCTCAGTTAAAGCAACCCAATTGGTTTGTCCATTTTCAACCCAACTTGGGTTGTTTTTAAGCCAGCAGTATATATATACTTTTATGTTTTAGATGTTGTTTACACTACATATGTCCATGTATGTCCATTTTCTATGTTTTAGCATATCTGTCCGTACACAGATGTCTTACGTAAACACCACTTATGAATACCTGTGATGCCAGCGACTAAAAAGTATGTTGGTCCTTTCAACAGGGCCATTTCTTTTCTCAATTTGTTCTTTTCAAGCAATCTAAATGGAGTAATTTTGGCAAACAGTACTTCAGAAGATAGCATATAATCTAAAGCAAAGCAACAGTCACTTGAGGACAGAGTTCAGTCAAATGAAACGTCTCCAGGCAGCGTGGCATAGTCGCAGCCGCAATTATGCCTTTTCTGTTTGCATGTTTGTAATTGTTTCTTTTATTTAGCAGCCCTTGAGGTCCTCTGGAGAATCATAAATTGTGTAATTAGGGGCATTGAATGGAAATCCAGAAACATGTTGCCGTCTTCTAGTCTGATCTCTCCAGAGTATCTGCAGTCTTTCAAGTCTCGCAGCCCTGAAGCCTTCTAAAGCGTGTTATTCTCCTTTGCGACTGAATGCCTCTGCAAACTGAAGCACATTGTGTAAAAATGTATTTATTTTATGTTTTGTTCCAGTAATTGCATTGTTCAAAATGTTTCCCCCCTCACTAGCGTTTGTGTTTGGGTCTATTTCAGTTGGAGGGGGAGGATTTTTCATTAACTTAACTACTTTTGGTAAGTGTCAGAGGCCGGTTTGACTGACAGCTCTGTTCGATTGCACAGTTGGCCAGAGATTACTCCATCCCAGGGTGGGCGTGTCTGAGTGAAATTGATCAAGCCCCCAGTGCCTGTTCCCATCTTCTGCCACATGGCAGGTGGAAATGGGCTGTGGATAGACAGCGGTCTTCTGGAAATGGGATTGGATTGGGAGTGACCGGGGCGGGGAAGTTCACATTTGACTGGCAACACACTCATCCATTATTTTCAAACTGGAATTGACCTCATTGATCTAAAATGCTTTGGATTTACAGCTGATTATAGGAGAAAAAGATTTTTTAGGAGGAAGTCAGTTTTCAGTTAAAGGATTAGTTGACTTCAGAATTCAAATTTCCTGATAATTTACTCTCCCCCATGTCATCCAAGATGTTCATGTCTTTCTTTCTTCAGTTGAAAAGAAATTAAGGTTTTTGAGGAAAACATTCCAGGATTTTTCTCCATATAGTGGACTTCACTGGGGTTCAACGGGTTGAAGGTCCAAATGTCAGTTTCAGTGCAGCTTCAAAGAGCTCTACATGATCTCAGACGAGAAATAAGAGTCTTATCTAGAGAAACCATCATTTGAATCATGTTGGAAAGGTCACGCGTGACATAAGCGGAAGTATCGCGGTAGGGCGAAAAACTCCATCTCATTTTCTCCTCCAACTTCAAAATCGTCCAACATCGTTGTTTTACCTTCTTTCTTTTTTTTTTTTTGTAAAGGCCATTTGACTTAGTTGACTTTGTCGACACTGGATCGGTACTTCCGCCTACATTATTTTGGACATTTTCACATGTTGGGATGCATTTTCCACTTCAGCTGTGACGCAGATCTAGCTTCATGTAACTGTCAGAGTTGAATACAGCACGTATGCTGTATGTATAATGTATCAGATCAAATCATAATGCTGAATTGAGTTTAATGTAGCAGTGCGGTTATTTTCTCTGCTGTGAGGCGTGAGAGGTGTGTGAGACAGCCCTCCATCACCATCTCTCATCTCCGTCCATGAGTATACTCATCTCTCCACTTCTGCTGCTCCAACGTACCAGATCATCTTTTCCTCCAATCACTCATCATTACAGTACCAGAGTACTAGAAGTGTGGGACTCCTCTTCCTCTCTCTCTCTCACTCCATCCGCAGCCTTATAGTTTGCTTCTGATTCCCTCTTCCACTGAGAGAGGAATGAGACTCATGTGCTTTTTCTATGACATATCACATCTATTTTTTCACTTTCAATCTTCCAATTGCTTTTTCATATTTTTCTTGTACATGCAGTGATGCAGGAGGGACACGTGTTTCAGTGTTCTGGGGTATCAGTGCCCACTGAGCTGTCAGTCCCATGGTTGTAACCCAAGTTTGGTGAGAACAGATTAAACCAGCTCGTTCTCCGCTCAGCTAAAACTGTGATTGCACTTGGGCTTTTTGAAATAAAAGGTAAACTTTTTAAAATAACGGGTAAAATAAAAGGTAACTTTTTATCTCAGAATTCTGACTTTTTTTCTTGCAATTGTGAGTTTTAAAGTCAGAATTGTGTTATAAAGTTAGAATTGCTTGATATAAAGTCAGAATTGCATGGTATAAATTTACAATTCTGACTTTTTTCGCAATTACGAATTTTTATCATGCAATTCTGACTATAACTCACAATTGTGAGTTTAAATCTTGCAATTCTAAGAAAAAAAGTAATTCGTAATTGCGAGTTATAAAGTCAGAATTGCATCATATAAACTCGCAATTGTGACTTTTTTCTCGCAATTCTCAAGTTTATATCACACAATTCGGACTTTTTTTTCTTAGAAATGCGAGATATAAAGTTAGAATTTCAAGATATAAAGTCAGAATTGCGAGTTATAAAGATAACTCGTAATTGCGAGAAAAAAGTCAGAATTGCAACTTTATAACTCACAATTCTGACTTTATATCTCGCAATTCTGACTTTATATCATGCAATTCTGAGAAAAAAAGTCAGAATTATGAGTTAAAAAGTCGCAATTACCTTTTTTATTGTTTTATTTCATGGCAGAAACAAGCTTCCATAAGTTTGAGACATTTTCTGTATGGAAGTAAACTCTTTTTGTGTGTGTGTGTGTGTGTGTGTGTGTGTGTGTGTGTGTGTGTGTGTGTGACAAACACAGTTGCTGATAGCATTACTCTTAAAAATATAAGTTCTTTATTGGCTTCTTTGCTTTAATGAAGAACCATTAACAACCACACAACATTTCCGGTGCACAAAATTTCCTATGTAGCGGGAAAAGGTTCTTTAGATAATTAAAACGTTTTCACACTTAGGAAAAAGTAGTTAATTTAAGAACTGTTCGCTGAGGGGTTCTTTGAGGAACCAAAAATAGTTCAAAAATGTATTTGTTAGAGTGTAGCAACACTTACATCATGGAACTGAAAGGAAAAAAAAGTATACCTGGAATTGAACAGCGTCTGCCAAACGCATAAATGCATTAGAATGTTAATGCAAACAAATGATAAAGAGGATTCTTCATAAATGTGCTGTATATTCATCTAAATCTAATCACACACATATGTTGCTTAGAAACAGGAGATAAGGTAATATATCACTGACAGGCAGATTCTCTTTATGAACGCAGAAACTTTTTACATATATATTGAGTTTGCAAACATTGTCCATGATACTAAATAAATAATATCTAACCTCTTAAGTCGTATCAGATGAGATTTAACTGTCCCTAAATGTCAAGTACAAAAAAAGATGCTTTGCATGTCAGTCAGATGGCCTCTTTCTTGACGATTTTCAGCAGAAAAAGTTGAAAAATGAATACCAGACCGCAAGACTGTAATAGAATTGGATCAGAGCGGTGTCTGTGTGTGGCCAAAAGCCCATCAGCAAGTAAATCTAGATTTCCCTGAGCTCACACAATGCCATCATCCGCCATCATCTTTTCCCTAATATCTCTTTCCCAGCGCTCAGATGGGGCATTCTGCGATTTAACGTTTGCAAGATGTGGCACAATGTGTCTGGAACATGCCACGAAGAAGACAGGACCGACGCTCATTTTTCACCCCACAATCAACTGCAACCGGCAGAGGCGACTCTTCCAGAAACCAGTGCCAGCTGTGCGCCAAAGAACAGCACATCTGCAGAGGGTTAGAGGAAATCCAGACCTCCACTGAGCACTAGCTGGAGAGAAATTTCCTGTGCGATGCAGCAACTCCCCACAAAACCCCCAAATAATGCCCTTTTGGAAAGAGGAAAGTCAACCGAATGTTATTGAGCGGTTCACTGTAACACTCACAATGGGAATACTGGCACCCTGCCCGGTGCTGGGGGAAGGCAAGGACAACACGTAGCGTAGATGGTGACAGCTCTCCCCTTTCTTCTCTTTTTCTTCTGGCATGGCAGAATGCAGCGAGCGCACACTTTCCTGCATGGGTCAACAGTATTGAGCGCTGTAGCGCTGATCAAAGCGGCCGTGATGCGGCCCATGCATGTAATACAATTTAAAGCGCCATATTCACTTTTCAAATTGAATTAGGAAGTTTGATAGCTAATGAAAATTTGAGGCAGGAAATGCTTTGAAAGACAATTTAAAATTGCATGAAAATGCAATGAAAACAAGCACTGAAAGAGGCGGTTGCATGAACTGTTTGATTAAAGTGAGATACTCACAACAAAACAGCATCAGCTCCAGTTTATTTGCGTTTAGTGTGCAAGCCAAGGTCGTTTGAAGACTTCCTGACTAAAATAAGTGTGGTTGTAGATTTAGAGTTGCTGATTCATCAATACACAAGTCTGCAAAGTTAGACTTTTCTGTGAGTGATGCTGTAAACATGGTAGAACGGTTTTCTATCAGGCTGATAGACGGGCATCTGTTCCAACAGGCTCTAATTAACGTCTGCCGTCTGTGAGGAACATCTCTACTGTCAAACGCAACAGCTGATCGTGCATGGAGAACTGATGGATGTGTGGAGTCCTGATATGTTGGTATTCCATAAAATCTGCTTTTGTTCCACTTTTGTAAGTGGTTTTGGATAAACACGTCTACTAAATGCATAAATGCAGAATTAGACATTATAAAACGTATAGTTCCAGGTCCTTATACACCATTTGAGCCATGTTACAAGTTTGTTTACTATATTACTGTGGAGCTTCCTTTCTGAATCACTGTTTTTGAAGCATACTGTAAACCCTAACGCTCAAAATAAATCATTGGTTTGGGTAGGGTAAACTCAAATTAAACAAATTAGTTCAGTCAAATGAACTTTTATGTATATTTAGAACTTTCTTTTTCTTTTGAGTTCATGAAACTGACACATTTTAAGTAGTCTGAATTGTTTTTTGTTTTTTTTGAGTTTTATGAACTAATTTCTTTTAATTTAGACTAACTTAAATTTACCTGAAACAGGGCTGGGATTTATATTTCCTAGCACATTTTGCGACACTCAAAAGGGAGAATAAATGCTAAAATTAATGTTAAGTGGGGATTTAGTAGTGTTTAGTGCTATCAATTTGAATAACTTAAAACTTAAAAAAAATGATGTAACTGATTACCTCAAATTTTTTGAGTTTTGTCAACTTATTTGGGTTTACAGTATGTTTTGGACTATTTTCTAGCAAAAGGATGACACTGAATTTACTTAATAAAATAAAGTTTTAATGAACAATTTTGCATCTTTGTTTTGTAAAAACAATAACATTGAATAATATTATTTGGCCTATTTTATTATTCTGTTAGTAATAAACATTCTATTACTGCATTATTAAAATTATTTTTTATTATTATTAATTATAGCTTGCTTGGCTTGCAGGGTCTTTTGTAATAAAGTTTTCATTTTATTTTATTTTATTTTATTGTATCATATTTTAGCATAAGCAATTAAATAAATAAAATATATAGAAAATGAATGAATGTATTTGTAGCACCTTATAAATTGCATTATAATGTACAATAAATGCCCCCAAGTTCCATATATATATATATATATATATGTTTCATTTAATAAAAAGTAATTGTATATGTCTTGCTCAAGGGCAGTGGTGAAAGCCACCGCCAAACCGAAAGGTTTTGATAACCTAAGCAGATGTTTAATGACTAGACAGCACCACTATTTAAGGAGTAAGATATTACTTTGGGGCGTAATATAGAAAATTGTTTTATGGTTGCAGTTCAGGAAAGCCCCTATTGAAAATGCAAATTCCTGAACCGTTCATTGTGTCCCTGTGTGGCTGATTTTCAATTTTAATAAAGCCGCTTACAATGCTCTAACTGTACAATCTTCAAAAACACCATTCACATGAGCACGTCTACAGCAGCCATGACAGCGCTGTTTGTGAGTAAGCCGTCCCTATAGATGTGTTTTGCTGAAGTGGATTAGGATGACGGCCGGACTAATCTAGTTAAATGTGAAGATCCCCTTTGTGAGCTGAAATTCTCCCACACTTCCTGTGGCTCATCCTCTACCACAGTCAAACAATAGTTCAGTGAGGAGCCGGATCATAGTAAACAGAGGACTGTCGCACAATCACATGTTCCCCATGCATCTCAATACATGAGTAAAACCAGCCGGGGTTTTTTTTTCTCTCTCAACAAGCAAAAAATGTGATTTGGTTTTAGAAGAGTGACACAGAAAAGTAAACTGACATGTATTTGTCGTATTTTTATGAAAAACAACATCTGTTCAAACAGGTTCAGCAGTCACGGGCTGACATGTAAACGCTGTCGTGATGAGCGAACTAGCATTCTAGACTTCCCTTGGGATTTTAAAGGGGTGGTTGATTATGATTTGACTTTTTTTAACTTTAGTTAGTGTGTAATGTTGCTGTTTGAGCATAAACAACATCTGCAAAGTTACGACGCTCAAAGTTCAATGCAAAGAGATATTTTCTGTTACAGAAATCACTTTTTAAGGACTACAACAAACGGCTGGTAGGAACTACAACAAGCTTCATCCTGAGTTGGTGACATCACAAACCCTAAAATTTACATAAACCCCGCCCCCAAGAACACACAACAAAGGGGGTGAGGCCATGCTGTGCTGCTTTAGGAAGAGGAAGAGTTGTTGTAGTAGAGTGTTGTTGACATGCCGTCATTTTACGCCGGACTGCTTCACAAACGAGGGTCAATTCAACACAAAAGATTAACATGACGGCACATGCTAGTGGATGAGTTGAATCAACTCCACAGCAACTACATAAATTTATCCTCTAACCATTCAGAAACGTCCAGTTTCATTCTAAAAGTTGTAACTTCTTCCTGAGTCTCTCCATCAGTGTCGACTCCGGTTTGAACAATGTAAGGCTGAACACCGTCGTCATTTTGGCTGTGTGAGATTCTCCAGCTTTGTTGTTGTTGGGCAATCGAAGCGTGAGCTGTTAAAGCTCCGCCCTCTTCTGGAAAGGGGGGCGGGAGCAGCAACTCATTTGCATTTAAAGGGACACACACAAAAACGACGTGTTTTTGCTCACACCCAAATAGGGGCAAATTTGACAAGCTATAATAACTGATCTGTGGGGTATTTTGAGCTGAAACTTCACAGACACATTCTGGAGACTTATATTACATCTTGTGAAAGGAGCATAATAGATCCCCTTTAATACAGATCAAAGTGTACGGTGTGTGACCTTTTAGCTATTCGCTGTCGTGTGAGGATGGCACTTGTTGTGCTCCGGACGTTTTGTTTTTGCTTTAATGAAAGTAAAGGCCGGGCGCACTGGGAGCTAATGCTAAATGTCAACGCTAATCAACCAGGAGGATTACGTGACAAATTAAAATAAACAGCCACTGGGCTACAACTAAGAGTAAAAAGGAAGAGTAATTGGAATTTATTTCTGCTATATTTTATTTTCGGATTGGATTGGAGTGGCTTTGAATTAGCATTCAAGAAATATTTGTCCAAGCTTAAGTGCTTCCCAGTTAAACACATCTGAGAGAGAGCGCGGTGGGAACGGATCGGTTCCCGGACGGACAGTCGCGCCATCAAGTCATGTGACCCGAATTGAATCCTCTTCAATCTCCCTTTGTCATGTTCACCATATTAAGCAATCATATGACACCAGTAAGCAGGGCAGAAAGGATGACCGGCTGTCACTTAGGACGCTGTGATGGATCACCCCGTGATAATGTGTCATTTTACCAAACCACAAATTAGGCCCGTGTCCATATATTAGCAGATGCTACAATAGGACATATTGATTCATTTTGAAATACACATTGACATAATTTGAAAAGGTTATATGGTGTGGCAAAGAAGGCTCGAAAGGCCAAACGATGACGGATGGGGTTGTCGGGCACGTGCGCAAACTCTGAACAAATGCAGAAACACACCAACCCAACAAATTCACTTTTACTCACTCTCTCTGTAACACACACGCACATCGCAGCGGGTCCCGGGGGTGTTTAGTCTAATTACCCCTCTCAGTCATGCTGTCAGACAGGGGCTTAGGTGTCTCTTAATGTGAGTGCAGAAGGCATTAAAAGAACACAGGAGCCAGAGTCTGGATGGTGCGATATAGATCCACTCAGACCTCCGGAGGGTTCGGACAGCAGTGCTGGAAAACTGACCCCTGCCCCTTGTAAAAATGGACCCCCTGCACACGCTCACAGTGACACACAAAATAAACAAACCGTGCTTTACACTTCTTTGCTTAACAAGAAAACTTCCCACCCTTGTGATTTGTCTACTCTATAAACAGTTTTTATCATTGTGTAATGGGAACACAAAAGCCCGTGTAATACTCATTAAACGGAGAAACATTTCTCTCTGTTCTCAGCACTGCGGCAGAGAGGCTCGTTCTGACACGTAACGAGTCCGCTATGGCGAAAGCGATGATTTGTGTACTGTTTGAACTTCTGTAACGCAATATGATTTGTTTGAAAAACAGTCCGTGATGTTCATCTGTACTGTCTTTCCTGCTGATTGTATTATTGCGGCCCTACAGGCTGCCCATAAATCTGTCCGCCTGCCATACTAATGATGGCTGAAAAATGAGTCTGTGTTCCATATGATCTCTGTGTGTGTGTGTGTGTGTGTGTGTGTGTGTGTGTGTGTGTGTGTGTGTGTGTGTGTGTGTGTGTGTGTGTGTGTGTGTGTGTGTGTGTGTGTGTGTGTGTGTGTGTGTGTGTGTGTGTGTGTGTGTGTGTGTGTGTGTGTGTGTTGTATAATGCACAGCAAGACAAAGGAGAGAAAAAGAGAGTGGGGATTGGTTGTAATGGCCATAACATAGAGTGAGAAGAGAGGCAGGAGTGCTTTTAAAAGCTGACCTTCTCTGACCCGTTCTCTCTCTGGGGAATAGGACATCCGTCTCCGGCACAGCGTGCAGGTCAAAAAGGCCCTGTTTTGCTTAACAGAAATGCATTTATAAGTAAAAATCTAACTTTTTGCATTTACAGCCTCATTACAATGCTTTACTGAATGTTTTTTATATTTAGGTCTTAATTCTGCTTATATTAACAGTGCTGTGGATGACATGTAAAATAGACTTACAAATTATATATATATGCATTTATTTGATCAAAAATACAGAAAAATATTGTGAAATATTATTACAATTTAAAATAATGGTTTTCTATTTTAATATACTTTAAAATATAATTTATTCCTGTGATCAAAGCTGAATTTTCAGCATCATTACTCCAGTCTTCAGTGTCACATGATCCTTCAGAAATCATTCGAATATGATGATTTATTATCAGTGTTGGAAACAGTTGTGCTGCGCAATATTTTTTTATAACCCATGATATTTTTTTCAGGATTTTTTGATAAAAAAAAAGGTAAAAAAGAACAGCATTTATTTAAAATATAAATATATTTTGTTACAATATACACTACTGTTTATAAGTTTGGAGTCAGTAATTTTTTTTTTTCTTTCTTTTTTTGAAAGAAATTAATACTTTTATTCAGCAAGGATGTGTTAAATTGATAAAAAGATTTATATTGTTAGAAAATATTTCTATTTTGAATAAATGCTGTTCTTTTTAACTTTTTATTCATTGATGAATCCTGAAAAAAGTATCACAGGTTAGAAGAAGGTCACGTCAAGAAAAAATTATAGACTTTTTAGAATAAAATCTCAAGTATGGAGAAAAAATTTACTATTTTGAAAGTAATAATTTTGTATATGTTTGCTCATCATGAAATCTGAAATTGTCACAATTTGTAATGTTTTGGTGTGATTCATAAACCCTTTAAAATATTTCAGTAAGTCAAACTTGAGGTTATGTTTAAACTCAGATGTATATTAAAGTTTTTCTGATTTTACAGTATTTTGGATGTGCAATACAATATACATCGTTGTGGATTGTATAGTGTGCACTGTCAGACAGATGCATCAGTGCATTTTTACACCTCTAGTAGTCTAAACCCAAGTTTAAAAACATTTGTGTCCCGAGGCGTCTGTGTGTATGTGGTGCGTTTAGAGAAGAAGGAAAAGAGATGCCAAAGCTTCAGGTGAGAAATTAAAAATATTAGCATTTATTACAGCGACATGAAGAACCTCAATGCGTACACCCTTTTTTGCGAGCTCATAGAAACCTGCAGTGTGTGAAGAGATGATGGGCACACAGCTTACAAAAGAACAGAGATCATTCACAAATCAGCCCAAACACATGTACAGAGCCGGGGCAGAACAAAAGACAACAGCTTCATAAGCAATGGTCATCATATTAACAACAGTCCACGTCCTTCTAACACGCTTTAGTCACACAAACACCTTCTTTCATTCATTTGGTGAGCAGATACACTATATAGATAGATTTCTTTACGCAGCTGTATTTGCAAAATGGGAAAGTTTATGTTGCAGTAGTAGAAACTGGAGCTTATGTTTTATTAATGGTTATTAATATTGCCATTATCATCATCATCAACATTGTTTCAATGGGATTTTATGCAGCCAATTTTGCCACATCAGCATATTTCCTCCCTAGACGTCTTTTTCTCATAGAAATGGATGAGATTCTGGCCTTCTGCAATTATTTTACATATTGAAATCAGTATAAGGTTCATTAACTAATCTCAGGATAGAAGAAATGAATTCATCTAAATGCATAATCACTTGTTTGAGGAAGTGTGTGAAAATATGCAAAATCAAAGAAAAGTGCAGTAGTGGTGATCATATCGGTATGATTTACACTTTTAAATGTTTTCTTGTTGCTGTTTTAATTAGAAAAACTAAATATGTCAACATTTGAAACATAGTACAAGTTTCAGCATTTATGCAAATTATCCAGTACATAATTTAATGGCATGATGATGGATTTTCCATAAAAATTGGCTGAAGGAACTGTGGTTGTGTGTGCTTAATTAAAGCCACTCAGAATCTGTGGCCTCAGAATTCTGACATATTTATTTTACTCATAATTACATTTCAAAAGAGTTTTGTTTGGAAGCTTGTTTCTACCACTAAAAAAAAAGATAAAAAATGGTAATTGTGACTTTTTATCTCACAATTCTGACTTTTTTCTCAGAATTGAGGAGATATAAACTCACAATTGCGTGTTATAAAGTCAGAATTGTGCAATATAAAGTCAGAATTTCAAGTTTTAAGTCAGAATTGTGTTATAAAGTCAGAATTATGAGATATAAAGTCAGAATTATGAGATATAAAGTCAGAATTTTGAGTTTTAAAGTCAGAATTTCAAGTTATAAAGTCAGAATTGTGAATTATAAAGTCAGAATTGCGCAATATAAAGTCAGAATTTCAAGTTTTAAGTCAGAATTGTGTTATAAAGTCAGAATTGTGAATTATAAACTCAGAATTTCGAGTTTTAAAGTCAGAATTTTGAGTTATAGTCAGAATTGCGAGGTATAAAGTCAGGATTTCGAGTTTTAAAGTCAGAATTTCAAGTTATAAAGTCAGAATTGTGAATTATAAAGTCAGAATTGCACAATATAAAGTCAGAATTTCAAGTTTTAAGTCAGAATTGTGTTATAAAGTCAGAATTGTGAATTATAAACTCAGAATTTCGAGTTTTAAAGTCAGAATTTTGAGTTATAGTCAGAATTGCGAGGTATAAAGTCAGGATTTCGAGTTTTAAAGTCAGAATTTCAAGTTATAAAGTCAGAATTGTGAATTATAAAGTCAGAATTGCACAATATAAAGTCAGAATTTCAAGTTTTAAGTCAGAATTGTGTTATAAAGTCAGAATTGTGAATTATAAACTCAGAATTTCGAGTTATAAAGTCAGAATTGTGAATTATAAAGTCAGAATTGCGCAATATAAAGTCAGAATTTCAAGTTTTAAGTCAGAATTGTGTTATAAAGTCAGAATTGTGTGATATAAAGTTCTGACTTTTTTTCCTCAGAATTCCAAAATATAAACTCACAATTGTGAGTTATAAAGTCAGAATTGCATTATATAAACTCGCGAATCTGAGAAAAACGTCAGTATTTTTTCCCTCACAATTGTACATTATAACACACAATTGCGAGTTTATATCTCACAATCCTGACTTTATAAGTCGCAATTGCGAGAAAAAAAGTCAGAATTGCGAGATAAAAAGTCGCAACTACCTTTTTTATTTTTTATTTCATGGCGGAAACAAGCTTCCATAGTTTTGAGTAAAGATATTCAGCATATTCGAATCCTTTCGGCAAACAAAAGCAGTGCAGGAAATTTGGAGGAAAAACCCTACAGATTCCGAGTAGCTCTTGCGATGTTACAGTGTTGAGCTGAAGAATTGAAACAAATCACGACATAAAAGAAATGACATCAGGGAATCGTGATCCGAAATATGATTATCTCTCAGTACCATCCGTTCCTGTATTTATGTCTCATATATATTTAAATAAAACAGGTAGACTTTGACTTTACAGAACCTCACTAGTACAAAAATATACAGTGCAGCAAATCAGTCTCGGTAAAGTTAGCATGAGGAATTTAGTTCAGCCCAATAGATGTATTAAAACCCTTCCGTCCCTAAACCACAAGCACCCGCGACAGCGCCGCGGATCGAATGCGTTTCCACAAACAGCAGACTAAAACAACGGTAAACATGTCGAGCCTGGCTTTAATATCGAGCTCCAGCTTCTCAGTGACGCGATGATAAATACTATATACATTATACTTCATGATATCATTTCTAAGGGGAGGACGAGAAAAAGAGAGAGAACTGCACAGTTAATAAGGCATCTAAAGTCAAGCAGCTAAGAGCACCACTTGAGTGAAAAACTGCAGTCACTGTCACCTGTCAATCAAAGATGAAGCTTAGGATCCATGCTACATTCCAGAGATGAGTTATTATCGGCAGACGACGGTGATGAACGCCACCACACGGCCGCTTCCTCCTCTTCATACTAAATAAAAGTACATCATTACAAACATTCTAGTTTTTCTTGTGTTTTCTCTTCTTTTTTTAAATCAACACTGTACATTTTATACACTATAGTACAAGTCGCCACACACTACGAGTGTAAACGTAAAGACGATGCGAACGTGCCGCACGCGTTATAATCACGAAAATGATGTTGGCATTTCAATTTTTATTTAAGACATATCTGGAAGTCAAACGGTTTCTTATTCAGATGAGCGAAGAGCAGTTATTTCTCGGCTAAACAGAATATAATGCTCTTATCTTGTCGTCCTGCGCTCACGTGCGCTGACACGGCCTCTTTCGTCGCCATCTTTGCTGGAGGAACGCAAACTTCTGTCGTCTTTCCGTCTGAATATTGGATTCTGCGACCTGAATCCATCGGTGCTCAACCATTGCCTCAGTTATGACAAAATAAATATACTATAAACATCTTCTGTTATGGTACTGTGGCTTATAGTGGACTGATATCCCAAACATGGATGTGAGAAAAACAAACAACAACCCTCTTTTTCATGAACAACAGTCCGACCTTTGATATGCAAAACGTCACCAATGAAATGCACAAGCTGTGAATTCTCCCTAATGTATTATTGTTCCTTTATTTGTTTAATAACCATACTTCATATCAGATTTGCCGTGGCCTTGTCAAGCGATTGTAGGTCAGTCTCGGTGTGTCCCTCTGCTCGTAGGAAGCTCGGACGTGCGTGGACGGAAGCCAGAGTGGTCGTATGCGGGAACTGTACGGTGAAGCTGCTGAAAGGGACTGTCGTGGGAGCAGTTGGGAACTCTCTCAGTCTGTGCGCTCTCAGGCGGTTATACCTGCACATGAGTCCCCTGTGCGTGAAAACTCTGGACGGCGGAGAGAATCTTCTTTTGGTGCCCCACCAGAGTCACACCCATCTTGCTTAACTCGCTGAGGAAGAAGGGACAAAAAAAAAAAAAACATGTTTCAAGAAATCATGTAATACTGAATGCAGCTTATTTGTTGTTTGGTTGTAGAAGAATCAATTAGAGAACAATATATGTAAGAGCACACTCTTAATTAATTTATGATTTCACTTTTTTTTAAACAACAAAAACGACATCTGCAAAGATGCATTTCAACGCTCAAAGTTAAATTTTTCTTTTAAGAACTACAACAAATGGCTGGTAGGGACTACAATGAGCTTCTTCCTGAGTTGGTGACATCACAAACCCCAAAATTTACATAAACCCCACCCCCGAGAACACACAACAAAGGGGGTGAGGCCATGTTGGGCTGCTTTAGAGAAGAGGAAGAGTTGTTGCAGTAGAGTGTTGTTGACATGCCGAAAATTTACGCCGGACTGCTTCACAAACGAGAGTCAATTCAAAGCTGGATTTGCACAAAAGATTAACATGACGGCACATGCTAGTTGATGAGTTGAATCAACTCCACAGCAACTACGTAAATTTATCCACTAACCATTCAGAAACATCTAAATGTTGTAACTTCTTCCTGAGTCTCTCCATCAGTGTCGACTCCGGTTTGAACAATGTAAGGCTGAACACCGTTACTCACAATCCTCATTTTGGCTGCGTGAGATTCTCCAGCTTTGTTGTTGTTGAGCAACCGAAGCGTGAGCTGTTAAAGCTCCGCCCTCTTCTGGAAAGGGGGCCGGGAGCAGCAGCTCATTTGCATTTAAAGGGACACACACAAAAACGGTGTGTTTTTGCTCACCCAAATAGGGGCAAATTTGACAAGCTATAATAAATGATCTGTGGGGTATTTTGAGCTGAAACTTCACAGACACATTCTTATATTACATCTTGTGAAAGGGGCATTATAGGTCTCAGAGAATGATGTCTCAGAGAAAGTGAGTTTCTGAGTAATTGTTTTGCCCTTACTGAAAGGGGAAAAAAGTACAGTAATCAGAACCTATTTGATGTTTAATATACTGCAATGTGGAGCAAAAAGAGCCGAAGAGATTTCTTTGTGGGTGGAGTTACCCAGCAGCACGTTATGAAAATACAAACCAATCGACTTTTTTTGCATGACACTTTTCGCAACTGAACTGACAAAACTGAATTTTCAGCATCATTACTCTAGTCTTCAGTGTCACATGACCCTTCAGAAATTATTTTAATATGCTAACTTGCTGCTCAAGAAACATTTCTGATTATTATCAATGTTGAAAACAGTTTTGATACATTAAATATAAAAAATAAAATAAAATAAAATAATAAAATAATAAATAAATAAATAAATAAATAAATAAAATTAAATTAAATTAAATTAAATTAAAATTAAACAATAAAATAAAATAAAATAAAATAAAATAAAATAAAATAAAATAAAATAAAATAAATAAAATAAAATACCGGTCCACCCACTTCCAAAGATGTGAGTCTTTATATACAGTAGGTACACAAGCTTACCACATGCTGATGTACAGTATGGAATCTAGAGAAACGTAGCCCGCGCTGGCAAAATTGTCCTTGTACTGGCCCATATTGACAGCGTCTAGCCATTCATCCACCGTACTCACGCTGAACTCTGGGGTGATGGGGTCTTCCCTGGAAAGGAAATTGAATTTGTATCAATTGTGGTGTGGTTCAATGCTAAAGAATTGAGATCTGCTCTTGCATAATAAATCGTCTTTGGAATTGTAGGTTATAGTGTTAAGGCTTCAGCTTCAGGCCTACAGTTAACGAAAATCTAATCAAACTGTCATTCGTCTCCGAATTTAATGATAGCTATTTTTCAGGGCCAACAAAGCAAGTTGATCTAAGAACTTCCTCGCACTTCCTTGTGAGAGTCGATATCTTGAGCAATTTCATGAGAAGAGGATAAAAGTTCAGGAGTCGCAGTTGAGGTTAAAACCCATTGTGTTGCCGATCCGTTCTTCATGACAGACGGGTCAGGATCACACTGTTGATTGACAGCTGCAAGGGTCAATTCAATCTCAGACCTGGGATGTATTTAACGCCCTCGTTCTTCTTTGTCCTCTTCGGACACAGAGGGATAAATGACGGCAGGTTGGGCTGCAATCAGAGAGACTGTGATGGGCTTGAGGAAGCGTATATCTCTGCCTCTCCGTCTCCTGATAAACCGCTCTGTCTCATGTCAGGTTTTACAATGGGGGTTCAGGCTATCTATACGACAACGACTTTTTACAAAGCTGCGAGACGGATGTCTGCTGGAAAAGGATCAGTGACACTAGGTTTGGTTATATTAGACAATATGGAGTTTATCGGCATGTTGTCTCACATTAAACAAAAGATTTGAGAGTTCATGGGGCAGACAAAGAAAAGCTGGATTGGATTTTCTCTGGATTTATTTGAGCTGTTAGGGATTTGTTTTTGTGGCTTTTAAATGTTTTATCTGTACGTCACTTTAAAAGAGACAATCCTTTGGTTTAAACTGGTGTTGTTCAGCGTGTTTCATGTTTCCACCACTTTATCATTGTTAAAACAAGATTTAACATGATTTATTGCACTGTAACCATTACTTAACCCAGGGTCTAAAAGTGGCCTCAAAGTGTGAAAAGCTGAATGTGAATGAAGTGCAGGTTCATATCAGTTTCTCACCAGACGGAGCTGTTGGCGAGCTCTTTCAGACTGTTGGGGTTGCGGATGAGTTTGTCAAGAGTGTTGACGATCTGCCCAAATTTGGGCCGTTCGCTTCTGGTCTTCTCCCAGCAGTCCAGCATCAGCTGGTGGAGGACCACAGGGCAGTCCATCGGAGCGGGCAGCCGGTAACCCTCATCTATAGCTTTAATCACCTGAAACAGACACATGCATCAAAAAAATGATACAATGAAAGAACAAAACATGAAATTGCACTTTAAGAAAAGTCCACAAAAATAGGGCCAGAATTTTCCATACTGATTTTTCACAGGTATTTTGCGCATATTGCACTGTGTTGTGTTTTAGAGTTAAAGGGAATGTCCGGAAACTTAAAGGGATAGTTCACCCAAAAATGAAAATTATCCCATGATTTATTCACCCTCAAGCCATCCTAGGTGTATATGACTATCTTCTCTCAGACGAACACAATTGGAGTTATGTTAAAAAATATCCTGGCTCTTCCAAGCTTTAAAATGGGAGTGAATGGAGATTTTGAAGCCCAAAAAAGCTCATCCATCCATCATAAAAGTAATCCATAAGACTCCAGAGGGTTAATAAAGACCTTCTGAAGTGAAGCGATGGGTTTTGTAAGAAAAATATCCATATTTAAAACTTAATAACAAGAGTAACATTCCAGGATTTTTCTCCATATAGTGGACTTCACTGGGGTTCAACGGGTTGAAGGTCCAAATGTCTAGAGAAACCATTGGCCATTTTCTAAAAAAAATAAAAATTATATACTTTTTAACCACAAATGCTCATCTTGCACTGCTCTGAGTTGAGCCACGCATTACGTAATCATGTTGGAAAGGTCACGCGTGACGTAGGCGGAAGTACCGCGGTAGGGTGAAAAACTCCATCTCATTTTACCTTTTTTGTAAAGGCCGTTTGACTTATTATTTGTACGTTTGCTTTGTAGACACTTGCACAGTACTTCCGTCTACGTCACGCGTGACCTTTCCAACATGATTACGTAATGCGTGGCGCATCACAGAGCAGTGCAAGACGAGCATTTGTGGTTAAAAAGTATATAATGTTTATTTTTTTTAGAAAATGTCCGATGGTTTCTCTAAATAAGACTCTTATTCCTCGTCTGGGATCATGTAGAGCTCTTTGAAGCTGCACTGAAACTGACATTTGGACCTTCAACCCGTTGAACCCCAGTGAAGTCCACTATATGGAGAAAAATCCTGGAATGTTTTCCTCAAAAACCTTCATTTCTTTTCAACTGAAGAAAGAAAGACATGAACATCTTGGATGACAAGGGGGTAAGTAAATTATCAGGAAATTTTAATTCTGAAGTGAACTAATCCTTTAATGTAAGTATATTACTTTATCTGAAGGAACTCTTGTCTATTACATGGTGTAAAACATTAGGACCTACAGTATAATTGAGACATTCAATGGTACGACACATCTCCTATATGACTATAACTAATTGCTACGGTTAAACATCCGCTGTTCTCTGCCACTTCATGTTCTTAAATCAAAAGAACTATTTTCTTTTAGACATGAAACATTCTTCTTTGTTTCAGAATGAGCTCTAAATCATTATCAGCCGTGCCCTGAAGGTCTTCAGGATTTCTCTGACATTTCCTCTGATGGTAATAAAGAAGGAAGTCAGAAAGTGTTAGCATAATACAGCAGTGAGAGATGAAGTGTGTTTAACTGGCAGGAGCAGCTGGACAGCTCTCGTTTATGAGCCTCCTAAAAACCATTGTCATTCGAGTGGTTTCTATACAGACATCACCGCAGGAAGATTTCACTCGCAAGGACACGTTGCTCAGAGACTCTGCCCCCCCGAGAGGCTCCAATGGAAATGATATTAGTGGAGATATTAGATATTAGAGGAGCAGATTTCAATTTAAACAATACACGCGAGAACACGAGTTCTCAAGGACACTTACGTCTTGATTAGACATCTCCCAATAAGGCCGCTCTCCATATGAGATCACCTCCCACATGACGATGCCGTAACTCCAGACATCACTGGCTGAGGTGAACTTCCTGTACGCTATAGCCTCAGGAGCCGTCCATCGAATGGGGATTTTTCCACCCTGATAAAGAAAATAAAAAGATGGTGTTTCTTTAAATTCGGGGTCTTTCATGCCCTAGGGGTTGATTTTAATTTTGTTTTGTTACAGTATATGAAGGTATGGAAGCTTGTTTCCGCTACTAAATAAAAAAATAAAAAGGTAATTGCAACTTTTTATCTCACAATTATGAGTTATAAAGTCAGAATTGCGAGATATAAAGTTGCAATTCTGACTTTTCTCACAATTGCGAGTTTTTATCTAATTTTTTTTATCAATTCTGACTTTTTTTTCTCAGAATTGTGAGATATAAACCAGGAATTACGAGTTATGAAGTCAGAACTGCGAGATATAAACTTGCAATTCTGGAAAAAAAAAAAAAAAAAAAAAAAAAATGGACACAAATGGACATTATAACATGCAATTGCGAGTTTATATCTCACAATTCTGACTTATCTCACAATTGTGAGTTTTTATTCAACTGTTTTGGGATTTTTTTTTTTTTTTTTTTTTTTTTTAAGTTAAATGCCTTCATAATTTATATTTTCTACCTTTTAAATAGATATATAATTATTGTTTGAAAATGATTTCTGTCATTTTCAAAACTTTCAGTTCCACATTTGTGGCATCATTTCCACCAGACCAAACAAGATTTCTCAAAAATTAATGTACTTTGTTACCGAAGAGATAAATTAAATATGACACGTGATATATAAAGAAAACAAAGGAAAAAAAATCAAGGTTTTATTGTGCATAGTTTCCAATGAAGCTGTAAATTATGCAAACAATTTGAAAATACACTACCGTTCAAAAGTTTGGGGTTAGTAAGATTTTTATTTATTTATTTATTTATTCAATTTTTTTTTTTTTTTTTGAAGAAATTTCCACAAAAAAATATTAGGAAGCACAACCGTTTTCAACATTGATAATAAGAAATATTTCTTGAGCAGCAAATCAGCATATTAGAATGATTTCTGAAGGATCATGTGACACTGAAGAGTAACAACTGCTCTATTAAAAGAGAAAACAGTTATTTTAAATTGCAATAATTCAGAATATTAGAATTTTTACTGTATTTTACTGTATTTTTGAGTAAATAAATGCAGCCTTGGAGAGCAGAAGAGACTTACATTTTAAAAACAAAAATCTTACTGACCCCAAACTTTTCAACAGTAGTGTATGGTTTAATTGTCTCTATTTCAGACACATAAATGCTATCTATAAAATTAGCTTTACTGTAGAGTCGACCATTATATTTCAGAAATGTTAAAATTGAATTCCCATCATTGTCATTTCCACCACAAAATGCTAGTAAACACAATATATAACCTGAGATGTAGTTGAAATGACGTTGTGGTGTAATTTCCATGATAAAAACGATATAATTCTGCACCGTTGAACATTGTTAGTACACTAATAAAATTAATGAGCATGTGAAAAATGCATTTTAAAAGATTAAAGAAACACTCATAAACAAACAGCAGAATAGATACCATATTTGCCATTCCTTTTCCAGCACTATGACTGGGTCTGTATTTCCCCAAATGCCTTTTTAAATAGCTGCAGTTAATCTCTACAGTCAAAGTCAAACAAAAGACAAACTGGCTGTACTCTATATAGACATACGTGACGAGAGTGCCAAAGAAGAGCAGCAGGGCCCATGGGGTAAAATCATTTACAGAGAATTTCAAAAAGCGATCTTTACAATTTTTTAATTATATAACGTCACGGCACATAAACGGCTGCCTCGCGTGGCCTGGAGGGTTTTGTCTCTTCATGATTTCAGGACTTGAAGCAACGGGGCACGGGGCATTGAATGTCAGAGACACTTATATTTTAAGAGTTCCTCCCTGTGAGAAACACATATTTCGCCTCAGACACACACACACAAGGACATGAAAAGGCAATCTGCAGGGGTCCGTTCAGGGCTGTACAAGCACTTCCCTCCCTTGTTTGCATGTGACAACAGATTCTCCTGCTGAGTCTATGCTTTGTCCACCCGAGTGGACACCGACGGCTACACACACACACACACACCCTCACGTCCCTCTCTTGCCCTTGGCCTTCATACGCATCCACAGGGTGCTCACCAATTACCGAGCTGAGAAGGACAGAGAGAGCTCGAAGAACGAGTGTAGGGGGTTCGGAGGCGGTTGTCCTGTCAGAAACGGATGTAATTAATACATGCTGGGTGGACAGAGAAACTGACCCCTGAGAAGGCCAACATCCCGCCTCTGTCTCGTTCTCTCCGTGTCTCATCTTAGGCTATGTCCACACTAGAGCATTTTCATTTTAACACGCCGTTTTAAAATGAAAACGATCCTCGTCCGAACTGGCATTTCAGAAGAGATTTCAGTGCACACTACGCGACCGAAAACGTATGTCACATGACCAGTGCTTGACCTGCTAAATGCGTGTGTATTTCAGCAGTGTGTGTAACGCAGTCACTCTTACTAACCACTTTGGCAGGTTGAATTTTATATATAAAATATATACATTTTTCAATTGTAGTCTTTTAAAAAGGCATCTGAAAAAATAAACTAAGTGCAATGTAGTCAATTTTTCGATAATTATCGATACTGAAATATCTGAAATGCTTCCGATATTCATTTTCTGCAGAATAGACACACGATTCCAGCTGCTCTTTCTCTCTCTCTCATCTCTCTGACAGCGAGTCGACACACAAACCGCCTCGTTTCATTTGATCCAAATGAATATTGCTGTTGTTACAGGGCTTGAATTTCGCCGTGGGATTGCGCGTATTGGGCATCATTTTACTCATTCCCGCAGATTTTGTTCTCACACCCAAAGTGCGCCACATAAAGCCGCCTCTCAGTACTAAATTAAGTTATTTTTTGCTGCTTATTGAGCTTAAACAGTCAAATACACACAAAATAATGTCAAAATGCCGGCCTTGGTGAGTATTCACATAAACACAGTCAGTTATGTTTGAAGTGAACATAAACAGCTGAGAAAGAAAACGCATGTGTAACTTTATCATGGATCTTAAAGTGACAGCAGCCTAATAAACCTGCTGACAAATTATGAGATAATATTAAAAATATCTATATGACAGATTTCCTTATGGTATCGATGCCAAAATTGTGGCCAGTGAAAATGCTTAGTGGATAGTAACTTTGGAAAACCATTAGACACAGTGGCTGGTTAGCAAAAAAACTGGACGATGATGAAAGCTAGCTTTGAAAAACCAGTGGTACTCAAATTTATACTGTAAACAAAAACATTTTCTATTAGTTAAGTTCCTCCTTTATTCCCTGTTTTTGTTCAAATTGATGATGACTCACTCCAGGATCTAATATAATCTTTACCCGTGTGGTGTACGCAGCTTCAGGGTCGTCCTCTAGCACTCTGGACAGGCCGAAATCGGACACTTTGCACACCAGGTTACTGTTCACCAGGATGTTGCGAGCCGCCAGGTCACGGTGGACGTAGCTCATGTCGGACAGATACTTCATTCCTGAAGCGATGCCACGCATCATCCCCACCAGCTGGATGACCGTAAACTGGCCGTCGTGTTTCTGCAAGACAAAGTAGTGGCACATGTTGTCTAGATTGTACAGGTGGTGTATACTGTGAAAACAAAGGTTGGAATAAAATTGAAAACAATAATAATTATTATTATTATAAAAAGTTATTAAAATGAATATTAATTTCCTTCGAAATGTCTGAAGATTTTCTTCCTGTTAATTTTTTTACATTACATTATTCAGACTTCATGCATTTTTCAAACACTCCATTTTCACAGTTCCAATGGTTTTGCCCTGAGTTCTGATTCATTATGCAAAAGACTCTGACCTCTGGTTTTAGAGCTCTTTCTGCCATAATTGCTATAATGTTGACAGGCCTTTATTAACGTAAAACCATCTGGATTTGGTGCTTCTGTTAGCTAAACAAAAGAGCTCAGACATCCATTTTGCCTCAAAAACAATCTTCGCAATAAGCAATTAGCCCGATGTCTTAATCTCCATATCTGGGCAGTACACTAATCTTGTTAAAACCCCACTTTTGTACCTCCGAGCAATATCAATCAGAAACATGAGCTCGTATAGTATTTCATGCATCATAATGTGGGTAAGTTAATTATGCTGTGTTTTGTGAAATGTGGCCGGGTGATTGATCGTCCGGCCTGATCAACTGGTTGTTATCAATCTACTGTCAGAAGCCACACTACTTACAGGAAGAGCAGAGAGAGGCAGATATAGAGACGGAGAGAAATAATTTGTTTTTCTACTAGTAAGTGATGCTTAACTGATCTGTCTTCTAATTAAACACATGTAGCTGGGTGGCCGAACTATGAGCTATTAGCCATAAAACAGACCCCATAATTATATTAGCTTTTTATGTGGGCTAAGGGGGTATTTATGGGATTCATTATGTACGCTGCAGAAAGATCGAAAGTCTCAGACAGGCCCTTTTTTAGGGGTGGGGGGGTGTTAGATTTCATTTTCATTTTCTCAAAGTGTAGGCAATTAAAAAGAGTCCTGACTTAAAGGAAAACGTATCTGTGCTGTGCGTAATAAAACTTCGTGGCCCGATCCGCTGGGTGACAAAGGCGGTAATAAATTAGTGAGGATTGCGGAGGAGACATTATGGCAGCGTGGTGGAGCGAGCATAACCTTATTATAAATCTACTGAGTTCATTTACTCACTTCCTGTCTCTGTACGTGACACATTTGCAACACGTTCACTCAAATACATGCTCAAGTGTTATTATCTTTTACTAAAAACTAAGAAGGGTAATGCTTTATTTTGATAGTCCACTTTAGACATTCTACTGACTATAAGTAACTTTACAACTACATGTCAACTAGCAGTCATTAGAGTATTAGTAGACTGCTTAATATCTACTAACACTTTATTTTGATGCTCCCTAACAGACATTCTACTGACTATGAGTAACTTTACAACTACATGTCAACTTATTCTACTAACCTGGGGTGCGTTTCCCGAAAGCATCGTTAGCCAACTATAGTTGTAAGTCCCATTGAACTCTATTGGTAACAACGGAACTTGCGACCATAGTTCGCTTTGGGAAACGCACCACTGAACCCTAACCTAACTGTCTACTAATTCTCTAATGAGAGTTAGTTGACATGTAGTTGCAAATTGACAGTTAGTTGTCATGTAGTTGCAAATTAATGAGTTAGTTGAGATGTAGTTGCAAATTAATGAGTTAGTTGACATGTAGTTGCAAATGAATTAGTTGACATGTAGTTGCAAATGAATTAGTTGACATGTAGTTGCAAATTAATGAATTAGTTGACATGTAGTTGCAAATTAATGAGTTAGTTGACATGTAGTTGCAAATTAATGAGTTAGTTGACATGTAGTTGCAAATTAATGAGTTAGTTGACATGTAGTTGCAAATTAATGAGTTCGTTGACATGTAGTTGCAAATGAATGAGTTAGTTGACATGTAGTTGCAAATGATTTAGTTGACATGTAGTTGCAAATTAATGAGTTAGTTGACATGTAGTTGCAAATGAGTTAGTTGTCATGTAGTTGCAAATTAATGAGAGTTAGTTGTCATGTAGTTGCAAATGAGTTAGTTGTCATGTAGTTGCAAATTAATGAGAGTTAGTTGTCATGTAGTTGCAAATTAATTAGTTGACATGTAGTTGCAAATTAATGAGTTAGTTGACATGTAGTTGCAAATTAATGAGTTAGTTGACATGCAGTTGCAAATTAATGAGTTAGTTGACATGTAGTTGCAAATTAATGAGTTCGTTGACATGTAGTTGCAAATTAATGAGTTAGTTGACATGTAGTTGCAAATGAATGAGTTAGTTGACATGTAGTTGCAAATGAATGAGTTAGTTGACATGTAGTTGCAAATGATTTAGTTGACATGTAGTTGCAAATTAATGAGTTAGTTGACATGTAGTTGCAAATTAATTAGTTGACATGTAGTTGCAAATTAATGAGTTAGTTGACATGTAGTTGCAAATTAATGAGTTAGTTGACATGTAGTTGCAAATGAGTTAGTTGTCATGTAGTTGCAAATTAATGAGAGTTAGTTGTCATGTAGTTGCAAATGAGTTAGTTGTCATGTAGTTGCAAATTAATGAGAGTTAGTTGTCATGTAGTTGCAAATTAATGAGTTAGTTGACATGTAGTTGCAAATTAATGAGTTAGTTGACATGTAGTTGCAAATGAGTTAATTGACATGTAGTTGCAAATGAATGAGTTAGTTGACATGTAGTTGCAAATGAGTTAGTTGTCATGTTGTTGCAAATTATTGAGAGCTAGCTGTCATGTTGTTGCAAATTAATTAGTTGACATGTAGTTGCAAATTAGTTAGTTGTCATGTAGTTGCAAATTAATTAGTTAGTTGTCATGTAGTTGCAAATTAATGAGAGTTAGTTGATATGTAGTTGAAAATTAATGAGTTAGTTGACATGTAATTGCAAATTAATTAGTTGACATGTAGTTGCAAATTAATTAGTTGACATGTAGTTGCAAATTAATTAGTTGACATGTAGTTGCAAATTAATGAGTTAGTTGACATGTAGTTGCAAATTAATGAGAGTTAGTTGACATGTAGTTGTAAAGTTACTTATAGTTAGTACACTCTAAAAATGCTGGGATGTTTCGACCCATGTTTTTAAATTACATTTTTAAACCAGTGGTTGGGTTTGTCCATATTTGACCCAAACATGGGTCGAAACATCCCAGCATTATTTAGAGTGTAGAATGTCTAAAGTGGACTATCAAAATAAAGTGTAACCCAAAGGTGAAAACTATTTTTGTGAGCAGAAATAAAATAATGTATTATTATTCATAAAAAATAATTAATGCAAATAAATAAACTAAACTTTCAATCAATAATAAACTGAAATAAAACATCAAAAATAAAGAGTAGGCAGACTATATATGGCAATATAGTGCGTAACGCAGTTTAATTCAACCACTGCTCTGAAAAATCCGAATGGCACCATGCAAAAGATGGGGATATTCTGTTGAGTCTAAACAGAAAATATTTAACTAAAAATAAGTATATAAAACACAACAGAAATATTCCATGACATGAAAACTAAACTGAAACAAACAATCCCGAAACTTACAAAAACAAAACAGAATTTTCAGATAGTATTGCAAATTTGAAGAAGTCAAACTATAATAACCTTGGCACGTTCGCTGTACAACAGAAGGATGCAAGAGCCCTAATGGACAGTATGCAACTGAATCCGTGCTGCCTCAACCAGGCATCCATTCCATGCTTAATTTCCCTCCAGTAATAGACTTTCAGGGAGGTATCCATGGCTTATACCCTTGAGCGATGCTCGTTTATTGGCTGTAGGTAATTAAATGTAAGGCAGCATCTTAAATGGCATGTGAACATCGGTGTGGATTTGTGCCACTGGCGTTTTGCCTTCCTCACCTTCAGGAAAGTATCCAACGATCCATTCTCCATGTACTCTGTAATAATCATCACAGGCTTGCCTGTAGACATAAAGAAAGAAAAAAAGACAAAAATACAAGATTTACCATCAGCCTAGATGGAAGGAAAAAAACATAAAATGTCCTAACAGATTGATGATTCTACACAAATCCACACAGAAATAAATCATGGTAATGGTGTCATTAATCCTTTATAGCTGAGATGCTGAATAACAGGAATGAAGGAGAGAAGAGAGGAGGCTAAACCCTGGCCACACTCTCAGCCCCATTATTCAGCATGACAGACCTTCATCAGAGCCTTCCACCATCAAAGACAGCAGTTAATTAACCCCGGCTAATCCACGGAGAACCAATTAGAGAGCTTTGTTGCCATGATGGGCGGGCAGGACAGTCAATGAGAGCCGATGGGAGGGCACTGCACCTGTTGTGGTGGGCATGAGCAGTGATGGATGGCAAGTAGCAAAAGGAAGATCTCTTAAAAGAGCTCAAAGTTTGTTTTAAAAAATGAAAGCAAAGCATCAGACCCCAAACTAAGAAAACTGAACACACCACAACCGCCCTCTCACCAAAACCATGACCAAGTTGGACAAGTATAAATCTACCAACCTCCCAAATGTGACATTGTAATCATAACATTATACATGTGTAAGTTCATTAACTTCCACAACTGTTTTGAAACCTAATGAGCTGCTTACAGCATTTTAAGTGCACTTCTGACACAAGGGATCCAAAATAAACTGCTGCTTCTTCTGAGGCTCTGTTGACACCTGGTATTAAGATGCGTTTTGGTTGATTGGATCACAAGTAGACGACACTAAATACAAGTGTAAACGGGGTGTAAAACGTTTTGAGCTTGTCCACTTTCGACCACTTCCAGAAGAAGTTGAAAACACATTCGACCGGATTACTTTTGTAGTGTAGATGCTCATGTGGTCGAATGTGTTCAAACAGCCACAAAAGACTGTCTACTCTCCGTCTACTGACCTAATGCGTAAACATTAAGGGAAGCGCTCTAGCCAGACGGGATTTAAACTTTGTCGACTGAAGACTCAAGTTTGGTTTGAAGATGAAAACCGTACCAAGCACAGTGTTCTCTCATCATTCCTGATTTCTAACACACATAGCTGATTGGTTTGGTTTATGGATTATAATCAGGGCTTGACATGAACTGTTTTGCTCACCAGCCACTGTGGCTAGTGGTTTTCCAATGTTTCTAGCCACTCAGTATTTCCACTGGCCACAATTTTGACATTGATACCATGGGAAAAACTGCTGTACAGATATTTATAATATTATCTCAGAATTTGACAGCAGGTTTATTAGGCTGCTGTCACTTTAAGAGCTGATGCACGGATCCATTATACTGTTACACATGTGTTTTCTTTCTCAACGGTTTACATTCACTTCATACATTACTGACTGTGTTTACTCGCCAAGACTGGCATTTTGACATTATTTTGTGTGTATTTGACTGTTTAAGCGCAATAAGCAGCGAAAAAGAACTCAATTTAGCGCAAAATCTATGGGAATGCGTAAAATTATGCCAACCAATCAGATGAATCTGTGGGTGGGATAAGCATATTCACATACAGACCAGCATATTCAGACGACAAACCTTCTGTTCAATTTCATTAAGCTGTTTTGAGCAAAAGAAGGCCACATGAATGGCCACTTACAAGGTAGCTGCTTCTGTAGATATTAGGCAACAATGCAGCAAACTAGTTTTGGAAGAGATTTATAGTCTTACAAACACACTCCCACTAATTGGCATAAGTTATACTTCTGCTGCCACCAATCTACCGCAGGGCATCATCTGCAAGCCGATATCTGAAATAAAGCGACAGAGTGAAATAAACAGAAAAATGTTCCAGTGCCTTGTTGAGTCTCGGTTAACAAGCTCTGTCATATTCCTCTCAATTCTCTGACCTAAATACATCACTCACAGGTCACTGAGAGTTCAGCAGTTTAGCGTCACTTGTAGGATTTGACAGAAACGTCCATGTACAGATTTGACGGAACGAATCAAAACGTGACAGCTGTGGTAAGATGACTGTGTCAAATGTGCTTGTTGATTAGTCGGTGCGTATGATTCTGGCGGTGTAAACCATGCTTGCCCTTGTTAAAGGGGCATATCAGTGCTATGTATGAACCTACACCAAGCATAAGTAGGTCTCATATACAGACACTGAATGCTAAGTGGGCATCCAGTGCTTCAGACAGCAGGAAACAGGTTATCGTGTTAGCACCCAGATGAGATACAAGTGTTAACATTCACTATTCACAAATAAAATGCATTATTGAATAAAATTTCCTACATTTAAAAATAAATAAATAAGTAACATACACCTGCAAAACACTGTCCGCACTGCATAACATCAAGCTACGTGTTTTGATGGTTTTAAACACAATTTTAATGTTAAAATGTGAAACAAGGTACCCAGAGAGAATACAAGCCTTGTTTTGTTTTACCTTTTCCAAATCTTTCCTTTCTGAATGAATTTGCCTTTTGAATGAATCAATCAGGTCAACCAATGATTCAATGACTCATTCATAAAGAGAGCCATTTACTTCATTCCTGAATGAATCAGCCATCAATGAATCAAATGAATGAATGACTCAATGACTTGCTCATTTATGCCGAGTTCACACTGCGCGATTTTCAAAGTCGTCAGAGTTGTCAGATCGTCGATTTCTCAGATCGCGTCTTTTTTTGGCACTCGCGTGAACAAGCACCGATTTGCCTCTGATTTCGCAAAATTAGTCGGTGAGTGAAAATCGGGCCTAAAGTCAAACAGTGTGAACTCGGCATTAGACATTTACCTACCTACTGACAGTTTTATTTTTCTATTTAGAGTATTATTTCATTAAAATTTCATTTTTTTTTTTTTCTATTTCCATATTAATAAAAAAAAAACATTAAAGGTATAGTTCACCCAAAAATGAAAATTCTGTCATCATTTACTCACCCTCATCAAGTCTTAAAGTTTATGTTTAATAAATTCTATGTTGAACCAAATATAATATTTCTCTCTACAGTTACTTTTTGTAATGTCTATTTGATGCTTTTCTCATTTAACACAATAATGACTTCCAAGGATCTTTTGGGGGTAGTTTCTCAGCCAAATTTGATGTGCGATTAACTTGCGATTAATTCGATTAATCGCCACATCATGCAATTAATTCGACTAAAAACTTTAATCGGTTGACAGCCTTAGTTATTATATTTTATTTCAGCTTGATCTCAATGATCAAAAACAGTTTTAGTTCAAGTTAACAATAACAACACTGATGCAAAATGGCTGTAGTAAACAAATCCTCGGTTACTACTCCAAAAAACTATGAGTACACAGAATGTGTGCCAGTGTATCAGTTGTGGGCTGTTGTTCCTGTCTCTCTCAGGGACGTGTAAACACCAGCCGTGTCAGTGCTGATAAATGACTTGCATTCCAGACATCTCCACTCTGGAATACTGAGATATGTGCTCTAGTCATATATATATATGCCTCTATGAGTTTGTGAAAAACAGGTTTGATCACCCCCCTCCGAGCATCACCACGGCAACTGGCTGGTTATACATCACCTAAAATTAAATCACTATCTCACTGAGATAAATGCCTTCCTCAACACCCCCAAACCTAACCCCCCATGTCTCATCCAAAAAAAAGGGGGAAAAAATGCAATTCCTTTTACTTTACAGAGGCAGACTAATGTAGCTGTCAGATGCAGAAAGAGAAAGAGAGGGAACGGACCGCGGAACACTGTGTTCTGGGAATGGCACAGCAACGGGTGGCAATCTGATGTCACTCTGTGTGTGTGGGACCGCTTTATCAGAAAGACAGTTGAAGCAGCAACTGGCATTGATCCTGAAAGAGCGGGTGGCCGAGGCAGTGCATCTGATCAGAGGAGCTTACGGCAGCCTCCCGGGGCCCTGACCTCAGCGGAACAGCCTACAGCCGAGCCCAGTGAGGGAAAACGCATGCTGGACTTGCAGTTAACACTGTGAGGGCAGATGTGAGGCTTTAACAGGATCACGTACACGCCTTTAAAGGGGACCTATTATGCCCCTTTTACAAGATGTAATATAAGTCTCTGGTGTCCCCAGAATGTGTCTGTGAAGTTTCAGCTCAAAAAATACCCCACAGATCATTTATTATAGCTTGTCAAATTTGCCCCTATTTGGGTGTGAGCAAAAACACACCGTTTTTGTGTGTGTCCCTTTAAATGCAAATGAGCTGCTGCTCCCGGCCCCCTTTCCAGAAGAGGGCGGAGCTTTAACAGCTCGCGCTTCGGTCGCTCAACAACAACAAAGCTGGAGAATCTCATGCAGCCAAAATGAGGATTGTCAGTAACGGTGTTCAGCCTTACATTGTTCAAACCGGAGTCGACACTGATGGAGAGACTCAGGAAGAAGTTACAACTTGTAGAATGAAACTGGACGTTTCTGAATGGTTAGTGGATAAATTTATGTAGTTTCTGTGGAGTTGATTCAACTCATCCACTAGCATGTGCCGTCATGTTAATCTTTTGTGCAAATCCAGCGTTGAATTGACCCTCGTTTGTGAAGCAGTCCGGCGTAAAATTACAGCATGTCAACAACACTCTACTACAACAACTCTTCCTCTTCTCTAAAGCAGCCCAACATGGCCACACCCCCTTTGTTGTGTGTTCTCGGGGCGGGGTTTATGTAAATTTTAGGGTTAGTGATGTCACAAACCCAGGAAGAAGCTTGTTGTAGTCCCTACCAGCTGTTTGTTGTAGTCCTTAAAAAGTGATTTGAAAAATATCTCCCTTTGCATTGAACTTTGAGCGTCATAACTTTGCAGATGTTGTTTATGCTCAAAAAGCAACATTACACACTAACTAAAGTTAAAAAAGTGAAATCATAATCAAGGACCCCTTTAACAAATATTAAAACTCAAATGTGGGTGTCCTCCAAATCGGAATTGGTTTCAAAAGATGGAAAATTAATTTCATACTAAACGCTATGGTGATAAAACAGCTCTGGTAAATCTTTTTGAAAGGTCATCTAGTGTTGATTTTGTATGTGGTGTTAAAACAACCGTCAGGCATGATTACAGCAGGCGTTTAACTAATAAAACCGCAACCTTACCGCAACTCTGGCAACCTTAAGGGGATTTTTTTTTTTAATTTCCCCTCTAATTCATGTGTTATCAAGCAATCATCTGGACATCTGATGTGGCATATTTTCCTGATGAGCTACAAAAAGGTTACGGCACAACCACGAGCATCCGGTGCAGACGGTGTGCTCGCGATCTCAAAAGCACACAATAGAGCTCATTGAGGGCTTCCTGCATTAGCATCACATGTCTTGTGAACAGAGGGCAGGCATATCTCTGTGATTTCACCCTCAAGACCTGTTCTTCTCTTTCTACTTTGTTTCTACAAAGAGACGAATATGTTTAACCCTTCGTGAACCCTGCGCGGCTGGAATAGCAGCCGTCTACAATGAGCTCTGTGTGTGCGGGAATGAATTAGCAGTTGATGTCAGTAAGTATGGCCTCAGGTACAGAGCTTCAACACAGGGTTAGGTTATAGATTTACATACTGTGAAGATCAGAAAACCCTGAGGGTGACACTAAATACAGTTAAGGCAGGTTTACAAATTATTCTTCAGAAGACAATGCTCTGTGTTAATACAATTCTGTATTCACTTTTCATAAGTGTTTTTTCCCCGTATTTTGAATTATGCATTGCATTATTTTGTTGTGTTTTAGAATTATGTCCTTTTCTATGGATTTTTTTGTCTTACAGTGATCATATAATGCAATTATGGGTTAAAAACAAACTTTGAGACATAAAAGAAGTTATGAAAAGGTTTATATTCTTTTTATACTTTATAGATACTTTATATTTCACTATACTATACCTAATATTTCACTCCACAAATAAGCAAAGACACAATAAATTGATCAAAAGTGACAGTAAAGATTTTTACACTCTAAAAAAATGTTGGGTTAAAAACAACCCAAGTTGGGTTGAAAATGGACAAACCCAGTGGTTGGGTTAAATGTTTGACCAACCTGCTGGGTAGTTTTATTTAACTCAACTATTGTTTAAAAATTACTGTCTTTCTTGCTTAAAATGAACCCAAAGTATGTTGGAAATTAAAATTCATTAATAAGTTTAAGGAAAAATAATTAAACAATTAAAACATTTATTAAATTGCTTATTAATAAATGTTCACCTTTTGATTATTATTGTTGCCTCTAGTAATTATGTGTCTGATTTTTAATTTACAACCTCTTTTGGGTTCATTTTAAGCCAGTCATATAGTCATTTTTAAACAATAGTTGGGTTAAATAAAACTACCCATCAGGCTGGACAAACATTTAGCCCAATCACTGGGTTTGTCCATTTTCAACCCAACTAGGGTTGTTTTTAACCCAGCATTTTTTTAGAGTGTATTCTGGGTTAAAAACAAACTTTGAGAAATAAAAGAAGTCATGAAAAGGTTTATATTCTTTTTATACTTATTTCACTCCACAAATAAGCAAAGACACGTTAAATTGATCAAAAGTGACAGTAAATACTTTTACACTCTAAAAAATGCAAACCCAAGGATTGGGTTGTTTTAATGTTTTAATTCCAAAATATGTTGGAAAATAAAAATCAGACACAAAATTAATACACTCTAAAAAATGCTGGGTTAAAAACAACCCAAGTTGGGTTGAAAATGGACAAACCCATCGAATGGGTTGTTTTAACCCAGTGGTTGGGTTAAATGTTTGCCCAACCTGCTGGGTATTTTTATTTAACTCAGCTATTGTTTAAAAATTGCTGTATTGCTTGGGCAACATTTAACCCAATCGCTGGGTTTATCTATTTTCAACCCAACTTGGGTTGTTTTTAACCCAACATTTTTTAGAGCGTATATTGTTACAAAAATTTCATTTCAAATAAATGCTGTTCCTTTGAACTCTCTAAAAACCCTAAAAATGTCACAATTTCCACAAAAATATTAAGCAGCACAACTGTTTTTAATATTCATAACAATAAGATATGTTAAGCACAATAGAATTATTTCTAAATTTTGTGACAATAAAGACCGGAGTAATGGTTTTTGCTATCACAGGACTAAATTAGATTTTAAAGTACATTAAAAGAAATAAATTAAATAACATACACACACAATATTACTGTATTTTGATCAATAGGCAATAAGAGGCTTTCAAAAATGATCGAAAATTTTTTAACATAAATAAATAATTTTTTCAAACCTTGATAGAATAATTTTCCCAACCGTATCTGATCAAGAAACATTGCTTATGTTGTTGCATTGCTGTAATCTTGGATAAAAGTGTCTGATAAATGAATAAACGTAAAATGTGACTTTTAAAGGGCAGAAATAAAGATTAAGCTGTCATTGTCTCTGGTGAAAGTAACAGCATGGATCCAGGTCTACATGTGTTGTGATATCTAGGACAGAGATTTAAAAACCATATCCACTTAGATAAAGCTGTCACAGCACGCTGCTGTCAGAGGCATTTTGCACAGAATCTCTTGAACTCTATACATACTTACCGGGGAAAATTGCCGGATAAATCTATTCCCAGCGGAGTCCCGCTGACCTACATGTTTGTATTGCAGGTTCGGTAAAAAATAAATAAAAAATACCTGCAACAAACTCAAGTAATCAATATCGCATAACACCTCATCTGTGTAATGCAATGCCCCTGTGATTTAGCTCTAACCGGTACTGTGGGATAATCATTAACGGAAACAGACCTTTGTTGCAGGTGATTTGTGTGTACACGCTAAAAAAAAATGCTTCATGACATCAGATACGAGGCGGATTGTGTAATTGCGTATGTGGAGGGAGGCACACGTGTATAAACACATGTTTGTGTGTAGAGCGGCACGCAAGAGGTCCCATCAGGACCCCAGCAGTGACACCCCTTAACAAGCTCAGATTCTCAACGCCGGCTCACCCATAGAGCGAGAACCCCTATTGCAAATAGAGTATTGATTTTACACCCCCATTAAACTGTTTTTATTTCGACAGCGGTTACTGTGGGAACAGCAGAACTCGTATCTCCATATATTCCTGCCTTTGATATTCAAGGTACTGACTTATAGGATTAAAGAGATATTGAGCAGGTTGATGCCCCGACGGCCCACTTTGTGTCCTCCCGCTACGATTATGAACAAAAGAACAAAAGCCGCTGTTCTTCAACTTTACAGTCTTATTGATTTTCCAAATGGTGTTTTAACTAAATGACACATGATGTACTTAGCACTGAGTTGTTGGCAAGAACAGACCCGGCGGTACATCGCAGCCCTTAATCTACGTAATTTAACACAAGAGTCTCCGCGAGACTTTAAACTTTCATTGTCCTCTAAACAAAGGAGCGGCGGTTTTAATGAATGCTTTCTCGAAATAGCAGCCACTTCGTTATGAGGAAAATCCTTTGCGGTGGAAAGAGCGCGATGAGAGGAGATGATAGCCTCCTCCAAATTGAATGCTTCCAGATTAGGCGATTGTTGGCACATAAAGGAGGAAATGAGAGATCCGGAAAGATCATAACTTTTCTGACAAACGACGAGATAGCAATTAAAAGGGCTATTTCCAAAGATTTATTTCAGTCGCACCAATACCCGCCATCTACATAACAATGGAGGCAATCACAGCGAGAGGGAGGGTTCGGGACATTATTCTGATGAAGCGTTGCTGATTGGGCCTCTGTTTTGGATTTGTTGATCATGAGACCACAATCAGAAAGAAAAAAACACACACACACAATAAAAACTACATTTGCAAAAGGTTCTTTGTGTATATTACTAAAATGAGCCCTGAAAGATAACATTTGGAGGCCAGAATCATTTTGGAAAATGGTCTCAGTTTCAGGGCTGAGAAAGAATGTAACATTGTTCTACATTACTGAGAAATACTAAACCATAATAAATAATTAGGGATGCAGCGAAATGAAAATTTTGGATGCAATTGGATGAAAACCAAAAATGCATTTTAAAATATTCTTATTCCTTATTTACATTTTTTTTTTTTGCATTATTGTATTAATATTAGATTTTGAATTTAAAAAATACAAGCCAAAAAAATAAAATAACCACACTTTTATTGAAATTAACACACTAAAATATATTATTAAATATAAATTTTTCAGAATCAGATTTAACAGATTTATTTTTTAACCAATTATCCAAATAATGTATAGTCCTACAAAGCTATTATTATCAGAACATGTAGAGCATCATTTTTCCCTGTGTTATTTTAATATTTTTTCAAAATGGAAATGGAAATGAATTAATGGACATGAATTAAAATAATGGGTCATTTATGAATCAGATGGCATTAGTGAAGCAGCTGATACAGTAATATATATTGAGACACACTACCCTGCATATTCCAGGTTTTTTAAGGATTCCTGAGGTTGTTTTTTGGGTCCGAAGTGGAAGGATTTTAATGCTGAGAGCTGTTAGAAATGGATGTTTTGAATAACAGTTTAGAGTTAAAGGTTAGTGAGTTGTCCCTGCTGTTCCCTCGCCCTCTCCTCGGCCCTGCAGCCACTGACCCGCTGAGCAGTGATCTGTGAAATTGCCTCTCCTCGCTGTCATGCGTGCAACTATTCACAAACCCCAAGGCCAGAGTACATGAGGCCATATGGACAGTGACATGACTATCATTTTACCCTTACAGAATCTGTAAGATAGTTAATACATATGAAAAACTGTATAAAATCTTAAACATAAATGCATAATGTTTTTAATATATTAGGGCTGTCGATTTAACGTGTTAACGCACCTGCCCTGCCCCAGACCTACGTAATTCATCTGACATTTCATACAGTTGATTGATGACAAACATGAAGCAGAGCAACAACTCACTGCATGATGAAGCCTATAGAAAGCAGTTATATGACCCTAAAATTAAAGATATCAGGGCAAAAATGACCCTGTATGATTTTTTGTCTCATATTTATATCATGATATAGTTAAGCAATATCACATGAGTAACAAGCGCAATATCACATGAGTGCTGTTTTTGTCCTGAATATCACGAGTGCAAATGTGATAATGATTTTATACAACAGTTCAATGAATAAGAAGTTAATATTGTGTTATATTTAAGACACAACATTGTGTGTTTTTGTTCAATTTTTGCCATGAAGCCAGAGCAGAACTGTTGTGCGTCTGTGAGCAACACACAGCGGTGTTTCATCTGAAAGAATCCGCGTTTTGAGTGAATCAATCGGGTGAATCAATGATTCAATGACTCATTTATAAAGAGAGTCATTTACTTCATTCCTGAATGAATCAGCTGTTTGAACAAATCGAATGAATGAATGATTCAATGACTTACTCATTCAGACATTTACCGCCACCTACTGGCAGTTTTATCGTCCTATTTTTATAGTATTATTTCATTAAAAAATATATTTCATATTTCCATATTAATAAAAAAAACAAAAAAAACATTAAAGGTATAGTTCACCCAAAAATGAATATTCTGTCATCATTTACTCACTCTCAAAGTTTGTGTAATAAATTCTATGTTGAATCAAATAAAATATTTTTTTTTCTAAAGCTACTTTTTGTAATGTCTATTTGACGCTTTTCTCATTTTACACAATAATGATTTTAAATGATCTTTTGGGGGTAATTTCTCAGCCAAATTTAATGCAATGAATTTGCAATTTATTAATTGCCACATTATTTTCCTCTGATTTTAGGGATAAGTTATGGAAAGGGTTATGTTTATGGTTAGGGGTAGGGATAAGGTTTGCATTAAATTTTTGGGTAACACTTTATTTTAGTGTTTTATTACAAGTAACTAACCCTAAACCAAACCCTAACCCTAACTGTAACTCTATAATAAACACATATAGTACTCAGTACTTATTTGAGTAATTACAATGTACTTACAGCACTGTGAAATAAAGTGTAACCAATTTGTGGACAGGATTGTTGATCCAGGAACATGCCTTACTTGGCAAAATCAAGCTGACCTATGTTACATGTACTTACTGTAATGATAACAGTAATTATGCATAATTACATGCAACAAACTCTAACCCTACGGTAAGTACATTAATTAATATTATTAATACATAGATGTATTGCACTGTATTTACACTGTAACAAGGACACCTTCAAATAAAGTGTAAAACATCTCGCAGATTCTTAAATTAGTAAACATATATAAGCATTGTATATTTATAACCCCTCACGCTTGTTTCTAAGAATGTCTCATATTTTCCCTCTTCATCTTCCTCTAAACTCTCCTTTACCCCGTCAAAAGTAGGCTTTTTTTAGATTCCAACAGAAGACCGGTCTATTCCATGAAGACAGAGGTCAAAGTGCAGCCCAACGTTGCATGCATTACTCTCACTTAAACCGCTACTTTGTTCTTCCAAATAGTCTGCGTGCTCCGAGAGATACTGAACTGAGCTTTAACCCTGAGCCCCTGATATTTGCTCAGAACATAAATACACCACTTATAACTGGAAGACAGGCAATTAGGCAGCGTCTGCCTTTTCAAAATGAAAAGCAAACTCGATTTACGGAGAAAATAGTTCTGTAAACTGCACAAACCAATGCTAACAAAAGGTCAAAATTAGCATTCCGCATTAGAGAGAACAGAGCGAAAAATGAATAAGAAATGTAGAGACTTCGCTGTTCATATGTGCGCTGCTGAATATTTATGACACTTAAAACACATCCAATTAACTATTTAAATTATTAATATTCATGCAGTCATAAATATGCATACTGTCATTGTTGTGCTCTATAGGTAGTGTGGAGAGCTGCAGACGTCGGTTCAGTCATAATGACACTTGAAAGAAAGGGTTTTTGTTTGGCGTCTGGTGAAAGCTGAAGTTCTTCGATAAGCGCTCCCCCATTACTGATGAGATAATGAGACTCTTAAAGCTTTCCAACACACATAACGCAGTGTAAGTCTATCTCTGTCTGCCATTAAGATCCAATTTAGACAACGGCAATAGGCCACAAACATATACGTGCAAAACGGCAGTCAAAGATTGGATAAACGAGCGATAAAAGGAGAAAAAAAAAAAACACAAAGAATATTCTGTGCAAGAAGAAAGTGGCCTCACATTAAGTTCCCAGATAATTTTATGACCTAAAATTTTCTAAACATTTCATTTTGGTTGTATAAGGTTGTAAAAGGTTGCCCATTTTTATCTACCAGGTGAAAATTGTAAATCCAGTTGCAAAGCAAAAGCAGACCTCTTCTCAACACAACACATAACTGTCCTTCCACAAACATTGCGCCAATCTGAAAAGACGTTTAATACTTAGGTTTACTTTAACGTAATATTAAGGTTCTGCATATCATTCCCTAATGAAAAGTTTTGGTAACACTTTAGTATAGGGAATACAAATAAACAATTAATAAACTCCTAATTTACAGCTTATTAATAGTTAGTAAGGTAGTTGTTAAGTTTAGGTATTGGGTAGGATTAAGAATGTAGAATAAAGTCATGAAGAATAAGGCATCAATATGTGCTTAATAAGTACTAATAAATATCTAATATTCTATTAATATGCATACTAATAAGCAACTAATTAAAAGACCCTAAAATAAAGTGTTACCAAAGTTTCCAAGGAGCCAAACATTCCCTTATGAAAAATAAAGTAAACAGTTAACAGGTACATTTAAAGCTAGAATGTTTAGTCATGCTTTAACCGAGAATCGACACTCTAAAAAATATTGGGTTAAAAATGGACAAACCCAGTGATTGGGTTGTTTTAACCCAGCGACTGGGTTGTTCTAACCCAGCAATTGGGTTGTTTTAACCCTGTGATTGGACTGTTTTAACCCACCAAATGGGTTGTTTTATCCCTGCGAATGGATTGTTTTAACCAAGCGATGGTTGTTTTAACCCTGTGAATGTATTATTTTTAACCCAGTGAATGGGTTAAATGTTTGCCCAACCTGCTGGGTAGTTTTATTTAACCCAACTATTGTTTAAAAATTACTATATTTCTTATTTAAAATGAACCCAAAGCATGTTAGAAATGATCATTTATTATTATTTTTAATAAATGAACACTTATAAGTTTAATGAATAATAATTAAACAAACATTTATTAAATTGTTTATTATTTTGATTATTATTGTTTCCTCTAGTAATTATGTGTCTGATTTTTAATTTACAACCTCTTTTGGGTTCATTTTAGTTGGGTTAAATAAAACTGCTCAGCACGGTGGGCAATCATTTAACCCATTCACTGGGTTAAAACAACCCAATCACTGGGTTTATCCATTTTCAACCCAACTTGGGTTGTTTTTAACCCAGCATTTTTAGAGTGTAGTCTTGCTCTGCACCACATCTGCTGTAGCGAGTCTTTGTCTTCCAATCCTCATGTGTGTTTAGATCCAACTCAACAGATCCATTCAGGTGGAACAGTGGAGCTCAGTGAGTACAGCACACCTCCATCTGGCTCTTAATCACAACGCCATGAAAACACTTTGTGACCGCTGTGGCGGAAAAGGTTGTCGGTATAGTCACAATAATCATATTTTGTCACACTTGTGCTATTCAAGCACGCACTGAGAAAAGAACTCGAGTGTGCAACTATTTCTGAAAGCCCTTATTTTCCCCTCAGTGTTTACAATGCAGTGTATGTTTACTTACTTAAACATTTCAGTCTGTCATTTTAAAAGCCTTCGGGTGAAGGTGAACACGAAGGTACATGTCAGCCACTTACATCTGGTGACGACTCCCTCCAGTCGGATGATGTTGGGGTGGTCGAACTGACCCATGATGCTGGCCTCGCTCAGGAAGTCCCGCCTCTGCTTCTCAGAGTATCCTGCCTTCAGACTTTTGATGGCCACGTAGATTTCTCTCTTGCTGGGGAGCTTCAGACGGCCACTGCAAACCTCACCGAACTCACCTGGGAAGGGACACACGGCTACCATCAGCATCAGTATGGTGGGATCAATCAATCAATCAATCAATCAATCAATCTATGACCAATCAGAAGTGTTGAATTGACACAGAGTGAACATCTCATCCAAACACGTCAGGGTTAAACGTCTGTCCTCTTCTCACACACAGAATCTAACAACATTTCTCAATGGTATCATTTAATTCAGATCTCCTAAAGCCCTAAAGAACTCTATTGCACACTATTGCAGCCAGATGAAGAGAAAGAGGAAATGAGACAGAGAAAGAAAGAAGCAGGATAATGGACAAAAAAATGTCTGAAAATAGAGACTCAGACATTCACTCAAAGAGAAAGCGTATGCTGAGGAAAATGAGATTTCAAAGCCAAGTTCAGACGCAGAGATATGCGGTATAAGTATTTCAAACAACAGCTTTGTGTGTGCGGATTAAAGTCGGCAGACGCTCTATAATGAGGCTTCAAATACAAATCTCTTTTCTTTGACATACATTAGCAAACAACTGCACTTACGCCCTGAAAACATTCAGAAAAAAGGTTTTATGAATTGAACAAACCCCAGTATGTAAGTAGCTACATTGGCATGATTTGTATAATGTATATTTGTGATTCAAAGTTGAATTTGGTCTAAGACTCTCACCTGCACCTATAACTCTCTCTATCCGTATAGTGGAGGCATCGATTTCCTTGGCAAAATCTCGGACGGCTTGATTCGGGTCCTCGTAAGTGTGGGGGTGAATGTAAGTCCTGCTTCCAGGCAGTTTCACTGCAATAAGAAGAAAAAAAAAAGATCACATATGATGTTCACACAGTCCAAATGAATGCCAAGACATGACTAGACCATAAACCTAAACAGTCTCCTAAAAAAAGTAGGAAAAGATAAACTCCACGGTGAGGTTGAGCATGGGAGTTTTTGATTTATACCCCACTCTCTCAGCTGAGGCTGGAAAAGAGACCTTTTACATTTATGTTACCTCTAAAAACAACCATTTGTTTTGACAATCCATTATGTATGAGTGTTTTGTGTGTGAGCTATTTTGGCCACCGTACCTCTCCCGTTCTGAAACTGCATTTTTTCTTCATCTGGATCTTGCTTCGCCTTGATGTAGCCACAATGTCTGAAATGCATAAAAAAGATAAAAACATCACCTATAAAAAAGGTATATTTTATAAACCAGCCATAAAATTGCCGTTCAGGACTCTATGAGAGCGAGGAAAAGATTACGATTATTTCCATGCTGCAGAAAGAGATGAAGTTTCCTTCATATATTAGACTCAGCTGTAACATTCATCACTGTTTTCAAGTCTGTATGTACAGCCTTAAAGTCACCATGAAACCAAAATTGAGACTTTATTTATTTTTAATTCACGTACACTCGCAAAAACATTTTGCCATGTGTTCCCCAGGTAAGCGACGCACACGCACCCGGCCATCCACGTGATGTAAAAGAAAACGTGATTCATCAGACCAGGCCACCTTCTTCCATTGCTCCGTGGTCCAGTTCTGATGCCCACATGCCCACTGTTGGCTCTTTCGGCGGTGGACAGGGGTCAGCAAACTGCTATGCAGCTCCATACACAACAAACTGATGCACTGTGTATTCTGACACCGTTCTATCAGAACCAGCATTAACTTCTTGAGCGATTTGAGCTACAGTAGCTCGTCTGTTGGATCGGACCACACGGGCCAGCCTTCGCTCCCCACGACCCTGTCGCTGGTTCACCACTGTTCCTTCCTTGGAGCACTTTTGATAGATACTGACCACTGCAGACCGGGAACACCCCACAAGAGCTGCAGTTTTGGAGATATTCTGACCCAGTCGTCTAGCCATCACAGTTTGGCCCTTGTCAAACTCACTCATATCCATTTTTCCTGCTTCTAACACATCAACTTTGAGGACAAAATGTTCACTTGCTGCCTAATATAAGTGTATGCCCTGATAAAAGTTTGTCTTTGCATGTGTATGTGTGTGTGTTGAGCACACTGGCACATCTGTAAGTAATCTCTGAGGGCCTGTTGGAATGTCTAAAAATACCCACTGGTGTTCTGGGTCTCAGTGGATATGATTCTGAAACCGCCTGCCTTCGCCTGCTGCAATATAGTGCAAAATATAAAAGATCCTGGAACATTTTAAACATCACTGCAATAAACTGTCCCCCCCTCGCAGTTATTTGTCAACTAATTGCAGTCGCAGTTATGCAAAAAAAAGACCCCTGAAGCATGTCTCCTGAAGGAACATGCTAATGAAATTATATAATAATAGCAGCTTCACATTTTAAGTTCACCTTTTTACACAATCCTTGCGGGAGATAAACGTCAGCATGTTTGACTTGGTGTCTGTGATGGAAGCTTGAATATGAGACTTTATATTTTATATTTAATATAGAATAAAAATAAAGATGGGTTCGGGTGGTCGAGTTGTTACAGGACTGATGTAGTAAGTAGATACGTAAATAAATAAATAAATAAATAAATAAATAAATAAAGTGCCAGTAATTAAATTAATATTATTTAAAAAAAACAAACAAAAAAAAAAAAACATAAAATAAACATTCAACATGAAGATGTTGAATTAATTAATTGAAAATAAATAAAAAATAGAAAATAAAATAAAAAAACAAAATAAACATTCAACATGAAGATGAAGTTGAATTAATTAATTTAAAAATAAATAAATAAATAAATAAATATATAAATATAAATATAAATAGATAGATAGAATGTGGTACCAGTAATTCAAATAAAATAAAATAAAATAAAATAAACATTCAACATGAAGCTGAATGACTGAATGAAAGAATGAATAAATAAATAAATTAATTAATTAATAATTAATTAATAGAAAGTGGTACCAGTAATTCAACTAAATAAAAATGAAATAAAATAAAATATGAAAACATAAAATAAACATTCAACATGAATATGAAGTTGAATTAATTAATTTAAATAAATATATAAATAAATAGAAAGTGGTACCAGTAATTCAAATAATATTAAAATAAAACATAAAATAAACATTCAATATGAAGTTGAATGAATAAATAAATAAATAAATAAATAAATAAATAAATAAAGGTAAAATTAAAATAATAAAAAAAAAATAATAATAAAATAAAGTCATGGTGCTGTGTCTCATAGACAATATAAATCATTCACCTTTCAGTTAGTCAGACGCAATACTTTCATGACTAGAAAATTGCTGTTGGAGGTGTTTCCAATATGGACGGCGAATGAACTGACGTGCCTTTGAGTGTGTCTAGAACCCCATATCTTTTCCTTTGCACCTTACAGCAGGATATGACTGAAGATCCTCCTGAACCGAATCAGCCTCCGCAACTTCCCACATGTAACTGCCTAATCTTTTATGCTCCTTTGCAAACAACATTAAGCTTTAATGAGAGACTCTATGAGGGAATTACATTTCCTTTCTTCAGGTTCTCTTCTCCCCTGTTCCTGTGCCCAAACTCCCCTCGGTAATTTGTCTCAAAGTAAGAATCACTCATGACAGCTAATCTGAGGAGAAAATGTAGAACTCTCTCATTACAATCAAGGACTAGTACATTTTAAAATCATCTTTTGATTATAATTGGTTTGGGGCGAGTTCCAAGGCTTCCGTAATAAGCGTGCTCTCCGTTCGGCACGGCGAGGGAGCGGCCGAGCTCGTGATAAGAGTCGGCAGAAGGGAGACAGATGAGCTGGAGGCTTCTGGCTTTTAATTTGGCAGTAATGATGAGAAGAGGGGCCGCCCATGCCAGGGTCACCGGAGCCCAGCCATGGCGAGTTGGCAGGCTGAAGCTGCGATTGCGTGGCAGAGAAGAGTTTGAATGAGTCTGTCTTTGGCAAGCACACCTCACACACACACACGTGTGTACACCACATAGTGGAACCGACTGCCAGTGTTCATCATGCTCCATCACTTCTGTCTGATGCTGATTTTATTTGGCTGAATCAAACACAAGCTCGTCATCATGTAAACGCCACTAATTGGCTGGACGGATGGATCCCCCTGTGTGTGTGTGTGTGTGTGTGTGTGTGTGTGTGTGTGTGTGTGTGTGTGTGTGTGTGTGTGTGTAAACCTGACTCATCTTGTCATTGATGTCAAGGAGAACGAAGAAAAAAAAAGGAAGACAAATGTGGCAAATAAACAAGAAGGGTCGGTAAAGGTCGTCAAAACTAGAAAACACGCCATTCATTAAGATCGTAACTTTCTTTATGTTGTTTCATGAATGCAATCTGACAAATGGGAAAATATCAGCAAATATAACAGCTGTGTATTATGACAGCACTCAGCTATGCTGTCTGGAAACTGACAAGCGCACACCGAAACACTGTGTGTGTGCGTATTGTGACAGCGATTTTGCATTAGTTTTCTAATGTTTTGTTGGGGCTGATTATAATCCAATATTCAATACTGATTATAATCCAAATCCATTTACAGAGATCTGCAGCGCTCGATCATCTCACTTTCTGAAATTAAGGTGTGCTCGTCTGTCAGATGGCATTTTATATTTTGTCATGTCTGAATCTTGTGTTTTGAAAATTCACAGATAGATAGGTAGATAGATAGATCTATATTCCTCTCAAAATACCCCACAGATCATTTATTATAGTATGTCAAATTTGCCCCTATTTGGGTGTGAGCAAAAACACACCGTTTTTGTGTGCGTCCCTTTAAATGCAAATGAGCTGCTGCTCCCGGCCCCCTTTCCAGAAGAGCTTTAAGCGCTCGCATCAGTTGCTCAACAACAACAAAGCTGGAGAATCTCACGCAGCCAAAAGGAGGATTGTGAGTAACGGTGTTCAGCCTTACATTGTTCAAACTGGAGTCGACACTGATGGAGAGACTCAGGAAGAAGTTACAACTTTTAGACATTTCTGAATGGTTAGTGGATAAATTTATGTAGTTGCTGTGGAGTTGATTCAACTCATCGACTAGCATGTGCCGTCATGTTAATCTTTTGTGCAAATCCAGTATTGAATTGACCCTCGTTTGTGAAGCAGTCCGGCTTAAAATGGTGGCATATCAACAACACTCTACTTTAGTTTATGGTCCAGTTCTCTCTATGAACTAGTTGTTTATTAGCAGCATATTAATAGGATATTGGCTGTATGATAGTATTTATAAAGCACATATTAATGCCTTATTCTGCATGACCATATTCTACATCCCTTAATCCTAGCCAATACCTAAACGTAACAACTACCTTACTGACTATTAATTAGCAGTAATTAAGGCGTTTTTTGTAATAGTAATAGTATAGTAAGAATTGGACCCTAAACTAAAGTGTGACCATTTTTCCTATTGTACCGAAATGTGACCCCAAAACCAAGGTACATACCAAACCGTGACTTCTGTGTACCGTTACACCCCTAATAGATAGATAGACAGACAGAGAGGCAGATAGATTAATTTCCATTACACAGAGTGTGTATGCGGATATTGAGGATCACAAATCTCATGAAGCTGTTCTCACTGTACGTCTGTGTGGCTGACAGTCCTCTCAGAAATCTAATGAGAAAAAGAGCATCTTGTATTGACAAAACGTCTCTCTTTGACGAACAAAGCAGCGAGCATCATCCTGATGAACGACTCCAATCTTCCAGTGTTCCTCCAATAAATGAGTAAGCGCTGCTTGCTTTTGTTCAGCAAGGCCTCTGTGCTCTCAGTACGGCCTGAACACCATGAGGACAAATCACTTTGTGCTGCCTAATGCACTCTCGCTCTCTTCCTCCAGAACATTCTGCCCCTCAGAGGAGACAGATATGAGACGTTCAGTTTGCCCGGGCCGGCTATTGTACTTTGCTGACAGGAGGGGAAAAAAGCTGTTCTCGCTCTATGCGAAGGTCTAGCACATTTCAGGTTCATATTTCCTTATTCTCTGAGTCGCACACTCAATTTACATATCAATTTACCTTCCTGGTCTAATATGCTGTCACATGAGCATGCGGCCTCCAGATTTCTGTGCTGCCGACCGTACCATTGCTTCTATAAAGAATAGCTCACCTAAAAATGCAAATTCTGTCACCATTTATTCTTCCCAATGTCATTCCAAACCGGCATGACTTTCTTTCTTCAACGAGACTGAATTTTTAAACAATATGCTGGCCACTATTTTGCCAAAATACACCAATTAATTTTCAATTAATTGATTGACTGTCCGTTACTGAAAATCCTCATTTTGGGTGCGTGAGATTCTCCAGCTTTGTTGTTGTTGAGCAACCGAAGCGCGAGCCGTTAAAGCTCCGCCCTCTTCTGGAAAGGGGGCCGGGAGCAGCAGCTCATTTGCATTTAAAGGGACACACACAAAAATGGCGTGTTTTTGCTCACACCCAAATAGGGGCAAATTTGACAAGCTATAATAAATGATCTGTGGGGTATTTTGAGCTGAAACTTCACAGACACATTCTGGAGACACCAGAGACTTATATTACATCTTGAGAAAGGGGCATTATAGGTCCACTTTAATACAAATATAAGTAGGAATAAAACAGCTTATGTTTGTTGCCCAACATTTCAGTTATTCTTCTCTCTTATCTGACCTTTTCACTTTTTAGAACTTCCATCACCATCGTTTCTCCGTTCCCTTCATCTCTCTCGCTATACTTCCTCATCTCCGTCTTGACACTCTTTGAGGGCTCGAGTCGGCGCAGGAGCTGACGATTGTGCTGACAGTGTGCTTTCAGCTCGGAGCGCTCTGTTGGGCTGCAGCATACTAACGCTATTGAAATGAGACTTGGGGAGAAAGTGATCCAGTGTAACAGGAACCCTAGAGCTGTAGAGCCCATTCCCATCAGCCCCGGCCCCGAGCGGCGAGCTGACTAAGGCACTTTTTGATTCCCCCATCTCTGCGAGGTGCCTGGTGTGAAAAACGGCTCTCTCCAAAACAGAATCTCTTTAGGATCAAGAACGCCGACCAGACAAAGACAGCGGCGTGATCAAACGAAGAGGAACTTTGGTTGGATGGATGGGTTTTTTTACACCGAAGAAAGTTTGATACCTTTAAACTGAGTAAATATGGATGTAAAGGGAAGGCTTTGAAACCAAACAGTCTCAAATTGAAATGTGAATCTAATGGAAGTTCAAAGGCTGCAAAGACCTTGACAAAACCTTTTCGAAATTCAAACTTTGGCCAAAATGACAATAAACAAGCTGCATAATGAGACATATTTCAGATGAAAAGCAGGTTGTCTTGATATTCAGAAGAGTTGATGGAGACTACAGAAATAGGAGGACGGGTCAGGGTTCTCCCTCTATCCTCCTGGCATTCCATTCATCTCCATTATAGCTTCCCTAGCCACATGTCCTTGCCAACTGTTTCTAACTGACTTGCAATTAGGTGAAAAAAAATGGTTGAGATATTCCCATGCTGCCCTCACCCTCGCGCTCCAGCAGTGTGTTGAATTACGATCACCTCATCTGGTTTAATTCATCCGTCGTCTCATTTTACAAACACAAAGTGGATCGCCTTAGAAATGGGAGCAAGATCAAGCCATTCGCTGAAGAGTAATCAGTGACTGTTTGGTCAAAGTTATGACCCTTTGAAATATCAGTCAGTTCATTAAATTAAAACTTGATTTTTATTTAAATCAACATGGATGTTTATCGTTGGCTACATGCCTGACCTCCACACTGACCTTCTTCTACCGTTAAAACATTCTCCTCATTTCAGAGCGATGAATGGCAGGCGGTCTTAAATGACGACTTCCTTTTTGGCGTGCGTCTGGCCCGGAGAAGGGCTGTAAAATCTGAAAGGAGCCTGCAAAGGGCGCAGCATGAAGTTATTTCCTCCCATAATGCTTAATTGCTTGTTTGATTACCTTGTGTTTTCTGCAGCATTAAAACGGGAGGTGACCAACCTTAGCCTTTCATTTGACAATAAGCATGTGACCTTGAGATAACCGCCCATGCTGATGACACAAAACAGCTACGGTCAAGGTGATGTGTGGATTTTACTTTTTATTAATGTGAGAACTAATGAAGCGTACAAAGGAGACAAAGTGACCTTTTTTTTTTAGGTCTGCAAAATGTCGACAGCTAATTCATGATGGAATTCTGGAAAGGTTTAAAAAATACTCCTTGAACAGATATTAATTTCAATGAAAACTTTTAGAGCCTGATAGAATACGTTTTTAAGTTCCACAAATAATGTTTTATTCTCTTAAATGAAGGTTAAAAAAGGTTTTTTTTGCAGCAGTGCCACAGAAGAAACATTTTTGGTTGTGCAAAGAACCTTTCACTGAATATTTCAGGCAAGCAATACAGTCATTTTTAAACAATAGTTAAAACAACCCATTTGCTGGGTTAAAACAACCAATTGCTGGGTCAAAACAACCAATTCGCTGGGTTAGAACAACCCATTTGCTGGGTTAAAACAACTCAATCTCTGGGTCAAAACAATCCATTTGCTGGGTTAAAACATCCCAATCGCTGGGTTAAAACAACCTATTTGCTGGGTTAAAACAACCCAATCGCTGGGTTAAAACAACCTATTTGCTGGGTTAAAACATCCCAATCGCTGGGTTAAAACAACCTATTTGCTGGGTTAAAACAACCCAATCGCTGGGTTAAAACAACCCATTTGCTGGGTTAAAACATCCCAATCGCTGGGTTAAAACAACCTATTTGCTGGGTTAAAACAACCCAATCGCTGGGTTAAAACAACCCATTTGCTGGGTTAAAACAACCCAATCGCTGGGTCAGAACAACCTGATCACTGGGTCAAAACAACCAATTCGCTGGGTTAAAACAACCCAATCTCTGGGTCAAAACAATCCATTTGCTGGGTTAAAACATCCCAATTGCTGGGTTAAAACAACCCATTTGCTGGGTTAAAACAACCCGATCGCTGAGTCAAAACAATCCATTTGCTGGGTTAAAACATCCCAATTGCTAGGTTAAAACATCCCAATTGCTGGGTTAAAACAACCCAATCGCTGGGTCAAAACATCCCGATCGCTGGGTCAAAACAATCCATTTGCTGGGTTAAAACAACCCAATCGCTGGGTTAAAACAGGTTATAGGTTCTTTAAATCAGCATTTTGGTTTCTGTGTTGCTTAAAGAGGTGACTTTCTTCCAAAAATTATGAAGAATGTTTCATTTTTAAAGAATGTTTGATTTTGCCCAAACAATGGAATTTTTTTCCATTGAAAAAAAAACAAAACAAAAAAAAATCTTTTTCAAAATCTCTTCTTTTGAGTTACACAGAAGAAAGAAAGTCATACATGACATGAGAGTAAGTAAATGATGACAGAATTTTCATTTCTGGGTGATTTAAAAAAAAATACACTCTATAAAAAGCTGGTTTGTTTCAACCCAAATTTGGGTCAAATATGGTCAAACCCAGCCATTGGGTTAACCAACAACTTCCATCTCTAAAGATCTATACAGCCCATATAACTCATGTACAGTGAAAAGGTATCCTTTAAAAGAAAAGTTGAACCTAAGGTACTTTTATTTTGAGGATTGCTGCATAATAAGTTGCATTTGTTTGTTGTTAACATCTGACGCAGTCCAAAACGCTTTCGGTATAATTCAGATTGGCCGTGTTTGAAGTCAGAATCAAAGTAAACGACTTTGAAGGGCCTCTATTACTGATGAACAAAAAAGAAATTTACGTGAATGCTCTCTTCGACATTCGGTAATAAAGAAATTCAACAAATGACAGCACTTTGTTCAGAATCCTTTGTTCACTACTGTCACGCCAAGAAAGAGAAAGGGAGAGAAACAGGAATCGGATTTGTTTCTGGGCTTTAGAACATCTATGCCGCATGCAATGGAGAACAAAAGAGAAGTTACAACTACACTACAAACGTCTGTACAAAATTAGTCTCAAAAAATTAACAATGAAGCTGAAAGAGATGCACATGCTGCATATTTTTGGTGAGGAAACGTTTTGGCCCGCTGTGGCCATCAGAAGGGCTGATTAGCATAAACGACAGGCTTTTCTCAAAGATCAGACGATTTCTAATCATTCGGTGTGTTTGCCACAATGCTAATAAGACGGAGACGGACAGAGAAATGCCTCGGTAATGCTTTCATCACGCGGAGTGGCTCTTCAGATTAATGGCAATCGGTGACACCCACGGCTCCAGCTCACGGGAGCCGTCGCCGCCGCACCGCGCGGTCATTACTTTATCACACAATAACAGATAGCTCGAATGAATGTGAAACAAAACGCTCGTCCCTTGTCTCTTGATCCCTCATTTCTTTGAGCTACTTGCTCTTGGCTCCTTTCTCTGCTGGAGGAGACCTGGCAGACCTCCAAGGACTGCGCTCGCTGTTTTAAAAAAAGATTTACTCCAGCCAAAGTCATTATTAGTGAAGTGAAGAGATTAAATGGAGATATGTGCTAAATTCCAGGATGTGTCTCTGATAGGTGTGGAGCAACATCTCATTTGTTAGCGATTCATTACGGTAATTGAGAATGCAGGAGAGGAAATTACGGTGATAATGATCCTGTTTTTGAGAGCCGCTTTTTATTAGTTTGATTCAGTACAGCAGTCAGAATCCAATTAATTAAGGAGTCTGACCTCTGACATGATTACTAGTGTCGGCCTAATCTGTGCAGGGGCCGCGCTCGTAATAAAACTCTCATTTACTAATCGGCCTAAAGAAAATGAAAGGGCGTGAAGTGTAAGCATTTGTTTTTTGTTTTTTTGTGAAAAATGCCGGTGTAAATGAGACTAAACATGATAGCAAGTTCATTTTGGTTGACTTTTAATTAAAAATTATGAATACTAAGGATAAAAATCATGAAAAGTTATTAATTTATGTTAAGCAATCTTAGTTCTTTAAAACATAAAAATAAAAATTAATAATAGCAAGTAGTAGTATTTTATTAATGTTATAACCTACGCCTGACTTTCTTTAAAAAAAAAATATTATTAAAAGCACAAATAATAATAATAATAATAATCATCATCATAATCATAATAATATATTTCTAATGTCCTCCTAACCTAAACCTGACTTTCTTTTGTAGATAATTAAATAAATAAGACACTATATAAAATCATATAATAATAATAATACTAATAATAATACTTTTATAAACACTAATAATAATAATAATAATAATAATAATAATAATAATAATATATGTATAATGTTGTCCTAACCTAAACCTGACTTTCTTTTGGAAATAAATAAATAAATAAATAAATAAATAAATAAATAAATAAATAAATAAATAATAATAATAATAATAATAATAATAATAATAATAATAATAATAATTATTATTATTATTATTATTATTATTATTATTATTATAGTAATGATGATGATGATGATGATGGTAGTAACAACAACAACAACAACAACAATAATAATAATAATAATAATAATAATAATAATAATAATAATAATATATTTCTAATGTTGTCCTAACCTAAACCTTGCTTTCTTTTGAAAAATAATTAAATAAATAAATAAAAATAATAATAATAATAATAATAATAATAATAATAATAATAATAATAATATATGTATAATGTTGTCCTAACCTAAACCTGACTTTCTTTTGGAAATAAATAAATAAATAAATAAATAAATAAATAAATAAATAAATATAATATAATATAATATAATATAATATAATATAATATAATATAATAATAATAATAATAATAATAATTATTATTATTATTATTATTATTATAGTAATGATGATGATGATGATGGTAGTAACAACAACAACAACAACAACAATAATAATAATAATAATAATAATAATAATAATAATAATAATAATAATAATAATAATAATAATAATAATATATTTCTAATGTTGTCCTAACCTAAACCTTGCTTTCTTTTGAAAAATAATTAAATAAATAAATAATAATAATAATAATAATAATATATTTCTAATGTTGTCCTAACCTAAACCTGACGTTCTTTTGAAAATAAATAAATGAAATCTAAATGAAAACTTGCTCTACTCTCTTTTCCCATCACATATCAGATCGGAAAGGCATTTATTTTCATTAAAAGTGAATACAATATTTGAAAAGTGGAAATAAAGTGTCTAAAATGTGTTTAATAATAAAGCGTTTATCGTTAGGGTTAGGGGAAAGTGTAGGGAGGGCTTTATTGTCCCAGTAAGGCGGCATCCATCTAATAAATTTAATAAATATAATCATTTACACTTTGTTATTATTTCATCCTGTTTAATGTACAACAACACTGAGGTGCAAATAGTATCTGCAACTATTTATAAGTATAAATAGAATCTAACTACTATTTACACTTATTTAAAAGAAAATACTGCTATTTTTACATGGTGTAAATAGAATCTAGTTGCTATTTACCCTTAGTGTAAATAGCCGCTGCCTTATTATTATTGACTCTGAAAACCAATCATAACCAATCATATTTCTAATGCTATAATCTTCGAACGCTATAACTTTTTGTTGGTCTCAGCAAAGCTTTTTTTTTTACAGTACATGGAAATTTACACTCTCTTCCCCAAAGAACTAAAGCTCCAAGCACACAAACAGGCCTGTCACCTCTTTCCTCGCAGCAGGTTTAAGATTCCCATCCTGTATAATTGTGCTTGACAGGCGGTAGCTTGCGTTGCTTTCATTATCTCGGTGTTTACTTCTCTTTTATGCTGACTGTGCGATATTTCAGTCACTACTCAAATCGCACCGCTCAAAATGAACTGAGCTATAGTGCCGTCCATCCTATAGAAACAATTATAGGGCCGGCGCTGCTGCCAAAGAGTGCTTTTACACACAGAGAGTGTATTGCGGTGAGAGGCCAGTCCATCACGTTAAGAGAATGGGAGAACCATTACACCTCTGGATAAACGTGAGAAGTACAGTATGAGCGTGTTTGCACATGTGTGTGAAAATGAAAATGCATTGAGAAGCCCCCGCTGGCGATAGACTTGGAAACTCTGTGTGTTTAAAATGGGACGGCCCTTCAGTTTATAAGCAGTTTTGGCTCTAAAACGTCATTATATCTGTTGTGCTTCAATAGCAGGCATTGGTGAGTCTGTTAGCGGCACAGATGCATTTGTACTGCAGCAGAAAAACAAAGAGCCAAACGTTTTTTAAATTGGTGCCATTTGGCCAATCAAAGATGTCACTTCGATGTTAGCATATACGAGCACACTTAGAGGTAAAACTGAACATTTTACGCAGAAATCCATTATGAACATGGCAGCGTAACAACCTGTTCAACAGATTATAGGAGGAAGAAAATTATGGAAAACATGAAGTGCTCTCAGCTTTAGGCTCTTGGGAGAAACGCTCTACTCACATGAGATTGTATGGAGCACACTTTCCTGTCATCATTAAGGTTTTAAGAATAACCCAAGGCTTGCAGCAGATGCTTGGAAGATAACATCTCATTGACAAAGAGCTGCTGCTTCTGTCTGATTAGATCGGCTTGAAAATCTTCCTGTGCACTTCATCTTTTATTACACAGACAAATTAATCTGTGCCATACTTGCATCACCAAGGATTTCAGTCAAAGATCTCTTGTAGAATCTCAAATTCACCCTGACGTGATGATAAGCAGACAGTATCTGAAAAGAGGGATTTAAACACACATTATACACGTAAAAGTGCACCAGAGACATCATAAGGAGGAGCAGGCAATCTAATTGTATACAAATGAATGGGAAAATCATCATGCTCAATATGGCAGCTCTAGAAATTAAAATCCCAGTTTGTTTTCTCTAGAACGGGCACGAGCATTTAACTGGAAGTGCAAATATAGATTTTAGCATGCAAAGCTGGATCTGCTGAAATAAAATGAGTGATAAACAATAGTCAGACAGTTATGTGATCTTAACCCTTTCATGCATAGAGGTCAGCTATCCAAAAAGCATTTTCTTGCTATGGGTTTTGATGCATAGTTGCACATCAACCTCTACAGTGGACTCTAGTGCATCATCCTATACATTGCCACCAAGTGGCAAGCCACTGTATGTCAATTTTTTCCCCTTCAAACAAACATGGCCGATGGCCAGTCAGAAATGCCAAGTTGCTCCGGAATATCCATCCATTCCTTCTATCCTAGAAGACTCTTGTAGGTAAAATAATAATAATAATAATAAAAATGTTGTAGCATCAAGCAATATCTAATGAGTCATATCATGTTTTTAGATTGGGAGGAAATTGGGAGGAAATCTGTCCACTAAACTGAAAATCATGCAACAATAGCTACAATTCAGCTACAATTCATATTATTACTGTTACTTGTTTTGTTTTTTTTAATACTTCATCTGCAGTAACTTTTTTTTTTTACTGTAAATAAGTAATGAACGTTACAAGTAATTACAAGTAATGCACGCTACTTGTAATGCGTTACATTACCCATTACATCAAAAAGTAATCTGATTACGTCATGCATGTTACTTGTAATGCATTAATTTACTCGTAACATCAAAAAGTAATCTGATTATGTAATGCATGTGACTTGTAGTTTCTTTACTCCTTACATCAAAAAGTAATCTGATTACATAATGCGCGTTACTTGTAATGCATTACTTTACCTGTAACATCAAAAAAGTAATCTGATTATGTAACGCACATTACTTGTAATGCATTGATTTACTCGTAACATCAAAAAGTAATCTGATTATGTAATTCATGTTACTTGTAATGTTTCTTTACTCCTTACATCAAAAAGTAATCTGATTACATAATGCGCGTTACTTGTAATGCATTACTTTACTTGTAACATCAAAAAAGTAATCTGATTACGTTACGCACATTACTTGTAATGCATTGATTTACTCGTAACATTAAAAAGTAATCTGATTATGTAATTCATGTTACTTGTAATGTTTCTTTACTCCTTACATCAAAAAGTAATCTGATTACGTAATGTGCGTTACTTGTAATGCATTACTTTACTTGTAACATCAAAAAAGTAATCTGATTACGTTACGCATGTTACTTGTACTGAATGAGGTTATCATAATTCATGCATGAAAGGGTTAACATAGCGCCACCATTAGGCAACAAAACAGTTCTTTGTTGGCCTGTAACATTCATTATATGACTTTAAACTAAATTCTTTTAATGAGGGGAAAATCACTGAGTTTACCTTTAAGAACCATAACAGAGCCATTCAGATATTTATTCAATATTAAAAAAATACAGTAGTTAACTATTGATAATTATTAAAAAAATGACCTGCTTGCTTGATTTGCGTGCAGCAGAAAATATAAAAAACATAATTAAAAGACAAATATTGGCATGTGTGGCATGCACGCCAAATAATTAGGCGCTCCACTGAGGATACAGCTTAAAAGAGATAATCCGAGTTAGACGTGGGAGTAAAATAGATTTTCCAACTTTCTCATAAAACAAAAATAATTGTCTGGCAATGATGAGAGCAGCAGTGATGTTTGATAAGTCCAAGAGCTAAATTTGCAGGAGATTCCCAGCCGTTAGCACCCACCTGCTGTGTTTTAATTGCTTTTTAGGGAAACAGAGTTAAAAAAAAAAAAAAAAAAAAAGACTGAATACCATCTGCCTGCTGTTGCACATGCCAGTTTTTCCTGTTGTCCATATATAAGACCACAAATATTCGGTATTCTTCCAGCCAATGTAAGTCCCCGGTGTCCTGAACAAGCAAAATATCTCAGTAGGTATTCTATTCACACAAAAAGTAAAGCAATTGGAGAAAAGAGAATAGCTTGTATGCTAATGGCTCCAACTAAAACTTTATTTCTATTAACCAGAACACTGTTTTTTTTAAATTGAGAATTTGACTGTATGGCCGATTAGAAACATGCATTTTTATGGTATGCTAATCATGCTGGCCTGTTTTCATTCAAGTAGGGGAATGATTCTAATTAGCTGTATTTCAAATGACTATATTAAAGCATAAATCCCAGCCTCAGTCTTTCTTGTAGGCTGCAGCTAATGTGCAAGTATTATAGCGGTGGAGCAGGCAATGCTGATGTTAAAATCTCTAAATTATGCATTATCTCTGTGAGCCAGGTGAAATCATCAACAGTACAAAAATATGCTAACGGTGCTGTAGCCTTAGCAAAATACTGCTCATGTTCTTACAGACAGAGGTAGAGACAGAGAGAGAAGAGGAGTATGGGTAAAAGAGGTAGAAAACAGTGAAGTAATACAGCTGAAGGTCTAATCAGCCACTCTGCTACTGTTTGTTCATTCATTAGTTTGCTCATTCTTTCGTTCATTTGTTTGCTCTTTCATGCATTTGTTCGATCACGCATTTGTTTGGTCATTCTTTCTTTCTTTGCAATGTGATTCTTACAAAAAATATGGATGTACTTGGCAGCTATAAAGACGTAATGGTGAGAAGAAACAAAGTGGACTCGATAGGGCAAGTGGGATTTGCACATACCAAGGCTTGAGGTGCAGAAAGGTGATTATGTTGTTCGATATCTCGCCTTGAAATTCTGAGCTGCATGAAACTATTCTCAGTGTTTGAAAGTAAGTCAATGACATATATCTGGCTGGCCGAGGTTACTGAGACCTCTCAGACTTCTCTCTAAAGAACAGTCCCGTTTGCATAATCTCTCTATAGTATGTCAGACAGTTGTGCTAGAGTGGAGACTTACGCCTGAGGCCTGTTGCCAAAGGAATAATCTTCTGGGGGCCTCAAATTTGTGGGAAAGACTGCATATCTGCAATATGCTACAGCAGAGAGTCTAGCTTTTTTGCCATATTACTACAGTCAGTGGTGGATGAAGTACAAAAATGATGTACTTGAGTAAAAGTACTCGATTTTTAATGTAAAAATCACTTTTACATGGTGTTTGAACATAAATGTGTGTTGGAAGTGTGTGTACATAACCACCCTATAATGATAAAAATCCACACACTCCTTTTTAATCCCCATAAAACCTCAACAGTCTCATAGAACAAGTCATATCACAGCATTCAAAGTAACGTCACATTGCTCAGGTCCCGCCCACAACTGCTGACGGACACTGTCGTATTAGCATAGCCCCGCCCTGAGTGAGTTGTACACTGTCTGCCATTGTCTCGACAGCTGTAGCGACATGAATGTCTGGTAAGCGATTGAGGTGTTTTGTTGTTGGATGTAAGAGTGAACATAACAGTCTTCATTTACTCCCGACATCTGAGCCGCTGAAGACGCAGTGGATTAGTTTGATTTTTGAAGGGAATGAGCCACAGATATAATATACACATGTGATTTCTGTCCCTGCTGTTTACGTTCACAGACATAACCCACTGTGTTTATGTGAACTTTGTGTGTTTTTGACATAACCTTGTGTATTGGCAGTTTAAACACAATAAAACATGAAAGAGAAGTTAGTTTAATACTCACATGATGCACCATCTGACAGACAGCTTTCTGTGCGCGTGCTTCAGATGTGTGCGCTCAGAAAACCATAAATTAGAAGTTTAAACTGATATAGCTTTAAAACACATGCAGATAATAAACTTTCATGATGAAGAAGAACTGCAATGTCCGTGAGCATGATCACGATATAGATGATAATCAAAACCAAACAGATGTTTTAGTTTTTGGCAGAGTATCCGAGGCGCGAGCTGTACTGTTCTGGAAAGGGGGCGGGGAGCAGCAGCTCATTTGCATTCAAAGGCACATGCACGAAAACAGCATGTTATTTGTAAAAATGGGCATTTACAACATAGTATAATAAATGATCTGTGGGGTATTTTGATCTGAAACTTCACAGACACATTCTGGGGACACCAGAGACTTATATTACATCTTGAAAAAAGGGGCATAATTTGTAATTTGTAACGCCATCATTCGTCGAGGTTCTCCCGGTTCTGGGCTCATTTTGAGTCAGACTTAACTAGACACTCGCTGTAGCGTCTCCAGAATAGCTCCAATTCGCAAATTAATCATTCAGTGCGATTTGTGAACCGGTTTAACAGGTTCATTGAAAAGAATCTATTGCATAGAGTCTATTGCATCTTGGAGCATGTGACGATTTCTTCAGTTCAAAATGAGTACGATATTATGCTTTGGAATGTAGTGAAGTAAATGTTTCTCAAAATAACAATACTCCAGTAAAGTACAGCTACTTAAGTACAGTAATGACGTAAAAATAAATGACTAGTTCACTAATTTGTCTTATGTAAGCTCTGTTTAGTTAGGCTGGCTCATGGTCATGTCTACCACTCAATTTGAGCTATTTTTACCTTGACAAATTAGGATTGACAAACTATCAAGGCCTACGGTTAAGCATTGACAGGAACATTGCTCAAAGCAGACAATTTGAAATCTGACAGTAATTGTCCTGAAATGTATTGTTCAAGGCGCTGAATTTCTTACAGTGCTTCAAAGGAGAGGAATGTCTCTGAAAGAGTTCAGTCCAACCACACACTAAAGACAACAAAACTGTCAGCGCGCTAAAATCTTCTCAGAGATGTCGCGCCTTCCAATTCATTTTGTTTAAAACACTGGCCCTAAAATATTAGAGATAAAATACTAATCAACCATCCTTCTCCTTTCCTTGGTCTTCCTCTTCTACAGTATGGAGTTCACAATCTAAAACACTCGACTTGCTGTTTCTTTATCTGAGCCGCACCAATCAACACCTTCAACGCATTCTGTTTTTCCAGCTTTCACTCCGGACAGAGGCATGAGAGAGCTCTAATGCATAATGCATGAAGCTGCACTGGCTTGTGGGTAAAACCTGGCGAGAACCGCTCCAGTACACCACTACGATAAGGACTCGCATATTCCAGCCTTACATATTTATTGTTTTGGTTCATAGTTGAGTGGTTTGAGATTAATTATTTGTTGCACATGAATCCATTATGTGCATTTCTACATGCTCTCAGCAGGCAAACATGGGTCTTTTCCAGTCAATACTGAATAGGGCACTCAGCGTGATAGGCAATCACCTCGGATCAATACTAATGTTTTTAGAGACTTGGGGCGAGCTTTGTTCGAGAAAGAAACCGCTATTTAATTCAGTCAGAGTATATTTATTATCAGCATTAATTTATAGGCTCAGTACGTCTGACTGCACCGCTTCAGCTGTTGTTTGAAGAGCAAAATGTCTCCTCAGTCTTCAATTTCCAATGCTTTCTTCTTGGTTTTTAGGAGCCTATAAGACACACCTCACCGAATGCCTGTTCTGGCTCTTTTAAAAGCTTCGCCATGGAAGAATCCACACTTCATTTTCTAATTCAAGGTTCAATTTCTTGTAAAATCGCCATTTGACAGCAGCTCTCAGATCTAACGAACAGAAGCGGTTTATTTTGCTCTGTAATATCAGCCCTCGGGACCAGTATACTTCTTCCTCCGAGGCGGTTCAGAAGGACAGAACGACTGAAGCAAAGGTCAGATGATGCTAAAAGGAAGTCCATTCTTACCGTCCGCTCACTACAAAACACGCCACCAGGAAGATAAGGAGCACAATGCCACCGGCTATGGACACGGCGAGGATTGTGGACTGGTTAGGGTCTCCAATGGCCAGCATATCTGAAGAGGGAGAAAGAGAAAAAGAGACATTTGTGTCAGTGTTAACCCTCATGTTCTGCTGAGATTGACTCGCTTTCCACTCAATGAGTTCCTCTGACCTAATCAAAACCTACAAGAAATATACTCAGGCATGCGATCAGCTGAGGACAAAAAATATGACAATAATAATAATAATAATAATAACAGTAACATTACAATACTTTAACTTTAACCTTCTGTTTTTACCACAGGTTTGTATATTTCTGTTTTAACTAGGCTTGTATTTTTCAAAAAGTTGTTTTTTATGCGGTATAGTGACATTGTTGTAAAAAAAAAAATATTGAGTTTATTCTAGGGCTGTCGATTTAACGTTAACTTAATTAATTACGGGGAAAAAAATAACGCATTACAATTTTGACGCATTTAACTCACTCAGTCCTTTACTTTATTCACTTAATAGGCTATTATTATTATTATTATTAGGCCATTTATTAATTAACAGTTAATCAAGTGTAAGAATTACGTTCAATTGGTTTTATTACGCACTAATGTGCTTTCATACGCATTATATAGTAAGCTATACGTATTTTAAATTAATATCATTCATATATACTTAGGATACTGACAGTTTGGGGAGACCCGATTTCGAAGGGGACCCGATTTGTCATGACACTGGTCTGTTCTGTTTATGCAGTTTTTCTTCGACTTCCTTGTAAATCGACACTCTGAGGACAAGGTTGCCACCTTGTGGATAAACTAATTATTGGAAAAAAAAATTAAATGCGCATGCGTGACCTGCACATGTAAAGTACGCATGGCAGGGCGCATACTCTTCTGACGGCGAAATTCGCATCACGCGCACTGTACGCGTAGAATATGAAGTATACTTTGGGCGCAATTTCACACGTGTGCTGTTTCTGTCCCAAATAGCATGTGATGTGATATTGATTTTATACAACAGTTCAATAAATAAGAAGTTAATAATGTGTTATATTTTAGACACATTATTGTCTGCTTTTGCTCAATTTTGCCAACAAAAATATTACCTATAAAGCCAGAGTAGAACTGTTGTGCATCTCAGAGCAACACACAGCACTGTTTCTTTTCTGAATGAATCCGTGTTTTGAGCAAATCATTCGGGTGAACCAATGATTCAATGACTCATTCATAAAGAGAGCCATTTACTTCATTCCTGAATGAATCAGCCGTTTGAACGAATGAATGATTCAATGACTTACTAATTTAGACATTTACCGCCACCTACTGGCAGTTTCTTATTTAGAGTATCATTCCATTTAATAAAACAAATAAATAATAAAAATCATATTTCCATATTAATAAAAAACCTATTAAAGGTATAGTTCACCCAAAAATGAAAATTCTGTCATCATTTACTCACCCTCATGGCCGTTGAAGCCTAAACGTTCATGTGTAATAAATTCTGTTATTTTTAAAAAAAATTTTTTTTTTCAAGCTACTTTTTGTAATGTCTATTTGATGTTTTTCTCATTTAACACAATAATGACTTTAAATGATCTTTTGGGGGGAATTTCTCAGTCAAATTTGATGTGCGATTAATTTACGATTAATTAATCGCCATATCATGTATTTAATTAGCCCTAGTTTATTCTTATTTTATAACAAACAAGTAATGTAACATCTTTCATGGAGAACATATCATCATCATCAAGTATGTGGTCTCTAAGACCCCAAAGAGGGATTAATATTTAACTTAAATGTCAAACTTTGCTTTGGTTCCCTCCAAAAAAACAGAACTAGCTACATTTGTCCACTAAATATGTAGGTGAAGACGGGAGTCAAATTCTAATTTACGCATGCCATCCAAATAGGTATGTTAACAGAGGGAATAACAGGCTTGGTTTGAAAGTTTCACGGCGAGTATATGGATTTTATGCTGCCGCAATCGACTCATTACTCAAAACAAATACATCATTTATCAAGCTCGGCAACGCATGAGTAACCGCCTCTTTCAGGAAAATGAATATCTCCAGCAACAGGAATTGATTTAGAATTCCACTCAACTTCATTCAACAATCTCAGTTATGCAGCACGTACAGAAAGAGATCGCAACTCACTGAGACAGGAACAGATGCACCAAATCAGCTAAGCAATATGAATTTCTCACAGCTATATGATTGTACCAAGTTTTCTGACAGGGACAGTGAGAAACATGACAGGAAAGGACGTGGAGAACAGAAGGAGCAGGATTAGGAAAAGAGGAAAGCAGGATTCAAGCCTGATAACTCACAGACTCAATGCATATGCTGTTCACAGTACTGTATGTTCTGCTTTAATGTGTATCGTATGAACTAATGCACACGGTGTAAGCGGTTTATGAATGTCACCGTAAGCCGAAGGCTTAAGCATTTCTTATATAATTAAAAGAGCAATTACTATACTGTTCTCCGTTAACTTTCAGCTTGGCAGATCAGGTCTGCTGAGCTCTTTGATACGCTTCCAGAGACGCTCACTGGGCCGTAACATGCTTTAAATTAGACGCATATACCACAAGGTCTCTGTGTTTACCGTGTGCCCCGAAGCCTTTCAAAATGTGCCACCATTCTTTGATCCCCATCAAGGGAACACAGGTCAGTTCAACACAGCTCCGTTTGTCCTCATGAGACACGGCGACACACACACACACAGATCCCAGGGAGAATAAGCAGGAGGTTTGGTAAATAAGTCACACATCAGTTCACCATATTAAATCCAGAGCAGTGCCCTGAAACGCCAGCATCTGCTCAACGAAGGAACGAGGCTCTATTTCAGATCAAATAGATGTAGTGTTGGGGAGCATAAGAGACTTCTTTCAAAAATATTTTTATGAAATCGAACCTACCCCAAACTTTTGTATGGAACTGTAGAAGCAGTATATATAATAAATAGTCTGTGTACACAAACTTTTTATTGCTGTCAATGTCTCGAAATAACTAAAACTATTGCACTGACGCAAAGAAAAGGCATAATAAATATAAAATCAGGGCTGTCACTAACAATTATTTTGGTAATCGAGTAATTGGTTGATTATTTTGATGATTTATCAAGTAATCGATTTTTGTGTGTGTGTGTGTGTGGTAATAAAGATAGACCAATGCAAAATAGCCTTTAAAATGACTTAAAATACATATAATATTAATATTTGGTATCAGAAGCAAGTAATCATATTGTTTTATAGTATAACACTGTTAAAATACATAACATACATAATATAAACAATCAACTTATATACATTATGTATTATAACAAATGCCTGCAGAGGGCGCCAACGGCCTGCTGTTGTTACACTTTACAGCAGATCAAATCCTGGTTTAATATTGGCCAAATGACATTTAATTCAAATGTTCACCTAATCTTTAATATTTGGTCTCTTCTTTACAATAGAAATGATACAGACGCTGTAATTTCTTGAACAAGTGGACATCAAAACATGTAAACTCAGGACGGAGGTTTAGACTTTTATTTTGAAATTGTGATGATCAGTTTGCATATTTAGAGAGATACTGATGTATTCTCCTGTGTTGGCATAGGTTTATAAATGATTTACCTTACAAAATCTGATGAAATGGTGCACATTGAGTTCCCAGATGAACGTTATAAGCAACACAAACTCAAAGCATATGCAGAGATGGAGTTTGAGATGCATGTAAATGATAACAGTTCATGTGGAGCAGCGTTTACTGTTAACGAGCCGCTTTGAGACGCACGTAACCTACACGCATGTAAATAATTAAAGCACATATATATATTAAACCCACAGGGCATATGTTTATTTAAGTGAATTCACAACAGCACTGCGCTATAGTATGATTTTTAAATGGCTTTAATATATCGTGCAGCCTTAGAAAACTGTCTAATAATGAATTCTCGTCTGTGGAATGCGCCACTTCCGGTATTTTGCCGGTTACACAGGTAAAATCGAGTACTCATATTTAATTGATGAACCATGACAGCCTTAGATAAAATTATGAAAAGGAGGTTAAATTTCCCAGCATAACATCTCTTTTATGCCATTACAGCTGGTTTGTGGTGGACTCCCCAAAGATTTGCGGTATGCCACTAATAAACTGTGAATAGAGAGGAACAAAGAAAGAGGAAAAAGTCTCAGAAAGGAGGGGAAAAAAAGGAAACTGTTGAGAAAAGAGTAAAAACATTACCTTCATGACTGGTCTCCAGCTCTATCTCTCCGCCGTAGCTGCCGTAGCCCCCGTCGGTGCGCGCCCTGACTCTGAACACATAGGTGGTGCCCGGCTTCAGGCCCTCCACCGTCATCATGTGGGCTTTGGTCTTCAGGACCGTGTAGTTCTGGTCTCTTTGGTTCTGCAACAGAAGAAGACAACAACGTTCACATTCACTCAGTGAAATTGTTTTGTTTGGTTGGACTTAGAGATAGAGGACAGAAAATGATGGTAAATTTAGACTCAGTTGTGCTCCTGCACTCTAAAAAATCTTGGGTTATTTTTTCTACCCAAATCCAGGGTTGAGCCTTTTGGGTCATTTTTTGGGGTTATTTTTTCAGTGTTTGGGTAGTTTTTGTGTTACCCAGATCCTGGGTCGGACGTAACATCCCAGCGTTTGGGTATTTTTTGTGTTACCCAGATCCTGGGTCAGACGTAACATCCCAGCGTTTGGGTAGTTTTCGTGTTACCCAGATCCTGGGTCGGACGTAACAACCCAGCGTTTTTTAGAGTGTGTCAGCAGACATCTTTAATAATCAATATGAAATAATAAAAGTTTCAACAAGCCTTCTGTTAAATATGACTTGTATGCTATGCTAACAATGTAACCCATTCAATCTGTAATATACTTGTTACAGCTTTTGAAAGTAAACGGCAGGGTGGCAGTGTTGAATCTGGAGTCTGTGCAGTAGAATAGGACATATGAGGATTAATGAAGGGTATTATTTCAGCAGCATGTTAACACTGTAGCCAGCAGGCATCATATTTTGAGTCATTTTAGAGAGGCAGATGCTGGGGTGCTAACGGACCGGGCCAGGGCTTTAATTTACACTGTTTGACATGATTATTGGTTTGATTATAGTTACATGAGTCAGACATCTGCAGTGCCGCGTGAATGTGAGTCTATGAATACAGCGTGTTGATTAATTTTATAGTAATTGCCAAGACTTCACATGGCAGATTCACTTATTCTCTTCTGCATATTGTACACAAAAAATGGCTGAAAGTGCTAGTTTGGATATGGTTGACATTTTCTCTATGCATTTGGCTGACGCTTGCATTAAAGCTATAAAGCTATGGGAATCTAAAAATATCTTGCAATATGATCTTATAAATTGAAAATTTAAACCTAGAATGGTCAAAAGACCATTGATATTCCTCAGAGAAATCAGCCACTGAATCAGATCGGCTTTGCAGCTAAAACACCCTTTTTAAAACGAGTAAATCTTTTCCAAATATCAAAGAGCATCCTGTAACCAAATGTGTTCTGGGAAAGACTTGGTCCCTGTCCACCACGCCCAGAATGAACCAGGGCAGAGCAGGTTTGTGTATGAGAGCGTGGGACCGTTCCAGTTCCAACAAACACAGCACGAACCTCACCATCTCCAATGCCAGACACCCATCCTGGCATTCAGGCTGAGCTGACATCCCATAATCGCACAGCAACCAGCATGTGTGCCAGACTAGACTGGGTCAAACGACTGCATCTGTGCAGGACTGATGTAAAAAAACCTCTTGCAAGTCAACAGACTTTTTTTAATGCTTTGAATGGTTAAAAATAACTCGATATATTTAATTTGTTAAGAATGAAAACTAGGCCATTAGGGATAGAAGTGCAATCTGTTCAATGTGTAAATCTGAAAAAAAGAAAACTGAATTAATTTTATTTATTTGTTTGTATTGCATAAAATATTTAAATAAAATATGTAAACAAATTTAAAAATAAAATAAAATACATTGGTATTAATTTCTGGATGGATTATATCTCTATCCCGCAAAGCCTTGATTGTATTACTTAATGAATAACTGTGCGTGCATGTTTTCCTTTAGTCTGGATGTGTGTGTCTGTGTTTAAAGGTGTGTTACAGTGAAGCTATGCTCTCTGATCAGTGACGTCAGCCCTGGTTTCAATCTCCTGTTATAATTAAAGAGCTATGCGTGTGTATGTGTGAGCAGTCGGCTGTGGCGTACAGGGTCTGCTGATTGCTTTCATTCCCAAAGGCACGATGATGCTTCAGCCCTCAATTACACATGCCAGGGCTGCCTGGACAACTGCAATCGTTACAGCTTCTAATGGAGGTCAAAGAAGCATGTGTGTAATCTGTGTATGAGGATGAGAAGACCTGATGGACATAAAAGAGGAGAGGAGATGTACCTTCTCATAGTAGATGACTTCATACTCCACAATGACTCCGTTCGGTCTGTCGGGTCCCTGCCAGGCCAGTGTGATGCTGTCTTTACTCTTCCTCTCTTTCAGGATCACATTCACTGCAAACAGAGTGAGAGAATGAGAGAGAGAAGAGTCATGATGACATACAGAAACTGTAAAATGGTCTGTCATTGAGTACTCGAGACCACCTCAGTTCGACCGCAGCTTTCTGGACCACACGGTTTTATTCCAGTTACACCTCTACTGCTAACAAAACCACTGAGAGCTCACGATCCGCTTACACACTTCAGAGTGCTTTACACACACACACACACACACACACACACACACAGAAACCTTTGTCTTAAGAGAGACAAAGGGGAGGCACACAACAGCAGGTAATTACACTCCTGAAACACAGTCTAACACCTTCTCTGTCTCTCATCTCTCACTGCAGCGGGACGGACAGAGAGAGAGAATGAGACGGAGGAGGAGGAGGAGGAGGGAGAGACAGCGGGTCTGATGTTTGGTCAGATGGTTGGAGGAAAATTCTCCTGGTGTCCTTCACCTCTTCTGTGCTCTGAGATCTGTGAACAGCCTTCAGAATTACACCTGACATACTACACACACACACACACACACACACACACACACACACACTTTTCTGTGACTGTATCTGTTAATTGTATTTATTGTGAATAATAAACTACTTACAGTGATTAAACTCATGAATACGCAGCCATTCAAAAGTTTAGAGTCAGATTTTTTAAAGAAATTAATATTTTTATTCAGAAAGGATGCATTAAATTGATTAAAAGTGACAGTAAATTTCTATTTCAAATAAATGTTGTCCTTTAGAACTTTCTATTTATCAAGGAATCCTGAAAAAATAAATTGTATCAGAGTTTTCACAAACATATTAAGCAGCACAACTGTTTTCAACATTGATAATAATCATAAATGTTTCTTGAGCAGCAAATCATCATATTAGAATGATTTCTGAAGGATCATGTGACACTGAAGACTGGAGTAATGATGCTGAAAATTAAAAGGTAGTGTATATACTTTTCATTTCCTAAATATTTTATATTTATTAGTATTATATAATATAGAATTAATGGACACTTATTATAATTATGGAAATATTTAATAATGAATTAATTACTAATTTAAAATGTGAGTTCTTTGGGTTCTTTGTAGTATAGGTATTTAAAACACTAGTACATAGAAACTACCTATAAATCTAAATAACTAGAAAGTAATAAATTATAGAATAAATAAATAAAATGAAAATTAATAAAACATATCTGTGGTATTTAAAAAAGTTTCTTCCACTGCATCAGGCTAATGCAAAAAAATCTTTTTTGTGGAAGTTTTATTCTTAAGAGGGCGCCATTAAATGTGAATATTTATGAGCAAATTCCTTCCTAAATTGCTGTAAACCACACAATATTCAGATTAGGGCTGGTTCACGCTTTGACGTGATGAATGTATAAATCATTGGGATCTTTGACCCTGTTCTGACACTAAGCACTTCTCCCTCAGCATGTGCCGCTCTGCTCAAGAGCTTCCCTCCGACCAGATTCATACATATTTAAAGCCTCAACCGAGCCTTACACAAGCCCAATCCCACCATACACACATTCACAAACACACTTTAATGAGAACACGCCTGCCCTGATGACCCGTGTCGGCCCGTTAGGGGTGTGAGACAGGAAGTTGCGAGGGCAGTTGTGTCTTCAGCACATTTTAGCACCAGAGAATGAGTCCTGACTGTGGATAACATATTCGATGACATGTATTATTTAGAGCATTTAGAATACTATGAACTTATGAACTTCCACAGAGGTTGTGTGTGTGTGTGTGTGTGTGTGTGTGGGTGTGTGTGTGTGTGTGAGAGAGAGAGAGAGAGAGAGAGAGAGAGAGAGAGAAAGAGAGAGAGAGAGAGAGAGATGGGAGTCTGCAAATGTGAATCTGGTCAAACAACACCCCTCTCCGGCTGTACCGTTATTCAGTTCTGGAGCAGAGCAGGGAAAATATGATGCATCACAAAGACAAAACACACAGCAGACGCAAGGGCTGTCAAACACTGGAGAGTTTTGAGAGATCTCATTGAATAAAAAAAGATAACCTTCACTGTCAGCGTAAAGGTTCGGGATGCATAACATTTTGAATAAGAAAAGGAGAAAAACAGAAAAAAGAGACATTGTTTACCTCTCTTGAAACAAAGACTCACACACGTTGACTACAAAAATTCTTTCAAATCATATTTTGAGTGTGTTTTGTTTATGGAAATCTAATGAGGACCTCTTCACAGAAAAAAAGTAATTGCCTCAGGCATGTTAGTTTTCTGTTTATCAAAGTGTAGCGTTGAGCCGGCTTTGGCATTCAAAGTGTGACATCGCATCCAAACCAGGTCCGACACAACACAGTGTTTGAGCGCTGAATAATTTATCAGTCTATTGGAAGCAAAATGCTGCACAAAGTGACAATTTCAGCCAATCAGAACATATTTGATGCTAGATTTTTTAACTGGATTTTTGAACCGGATTTTTTAATCAGAATTCACTGTGGGCGGGGCTACTATATGGAAGCTTGTTTTCGCCATAAAATAAAAAATAAAAAAGGGTAATTAATTTTTATCCCACAAATCTAACTTTCTCACAATTGTGAGATATAAACCCTCCATTCTGACTTTTTTTTCGCAATTCTGACTTTTTTCTCGCAATTGCGAAATATAAACTCACAATTCTGACTTTTTTCTTCACAATTCTGACTTTTCCTCAAAACTAAGATCTAAACGTGCAATTCTTACTTTATTCTCACAATTACAGGATATAAACTCTTAATTCTGACTTTTTTTCTCGCAATTGCGAAATATAAACTCACAATTCAGAATTTTTTCTCACAATTCTGACTTTTTCTTGCAATTCTGACTTTTTTCTCGCAGTTGTGAAATATAAACTCGCAATTCTGACTTTTCTCGCAATTCTGTCTTTTTTCTCGCAATTGCGAAATATAAACTCTTAATTCTGACTTTTTTTCCTCGCAATTTTGACTTTTTCTCGCAATTGCGAAATATAAACTCACAATTCTGACTTTTCTTGCAATTCTGACTTTTTCTCGCAATTGCGAAATATAAACTCGCAATTCTGACTTTTTTCCTCACAATTTTGACTTTTTCTCGCAATTGCGAAATATAAACTCACAATTCTGACTTTTCTTGCAATTCTGACTTTTTCTCGCAATTGCGAAATATAAACGTGTAATTCTGACTTTTTTCTCGCAGTTGTGAAATATAAACTCGCAATTCTGACTTTTTTCTCACAATTCTGACTTTTTTCTCGCAATTGCGAAACATAAACTCACAATTCAGACTTTTTTCTCGCAATTCTGACTTTTTTCTCACAATAGCGAAATATACTCGCAATTCTGACTTTTCTCACAATTCAGACTTTTTTTTTTTCGCAATTGTGAGATATAAACTCGCAATCATAAAGTCCAATTCTGAGGGGAAAAATAATGACTTTTCACAGAGTTTATTTCTTACAATTCTGACTTTATGTCTCGCAATTCTGACATGATAACTCACAATTGCGAGTTTATGTCACACAATTCTAAGGAAAAACATCAGAATTGCGAGATAAAAAGTTGGAATTATACCTTTTTTATTTTTTTATTCAGTGGCGGAAACAATCTTCCATACTACCAAGCACAATGCAACATTTAAAAATGACCACAGAAGAGAGACGCAATCTACCTGTCTGACTGGTGGTGATGTTGACAGTCACTTGTTGTTTAGGGGTCGGGCTCAGATCGGACACTCCGTTCACCGCTTCAATGCTGAAGGTGTAATTGGTGTTGGACAGCAGATCCGTGATCAACACTTTAGGGATCGAGAGACCAAACTGTCTAGGTATGAAATGGACACTATTGCTGCAGGGGCTGCATGTCTTGCCGTCACCGGCGCACTTCCTGCAGTGGATGCTGTACGTGACGTCTCCTCGCCCGCCACTGTCTCTCGGAGGACTCCACTCCAGTGTCACAGAGGTGTCATTTAGGGTGGAGATGGGGTTCTCGGGTGCAGATGGAGGCCCTGGGAGAGAAAATACAGAAATAAAGAGTGCTTTTAATTCAGTTTGTTCTAGACTGGGAATTCAGTTTATGTTTGTATGAATCTACACCAGTGATTCTGAACTATAGATTATGACACAAAAATGGTTTCAAAAGTGAAAACAAATAGGTTTATCAACTTTTATAAGGAGGATAAAACACTTCCAATACTTTATGGTGTCAAAGTCTATAAGATCAAATGGTATTTTGGCTCAGATTTATTTGTCACTTGGTAATATAGCTAATACTAACACAATCTTCGGCCCAGGTCTCAAATAAATCACATTTATGCATTTATGCATTCAAAACAACTTTTCATATAGAGCAGTTCAGTTCCAGAAGTAAATATCCCATTCAATTTCTCTATAGAAATTGATATATGTCTATAATTGAAAACATCTTATTTGTGCATAAACATATTTATATTTAAATATTAATATATTATTTCTCTAAAGAAATTTGTCATATATTTGGTAACACTTTAGGGTCCAATTCTCACCAGTAACTAGTTGCTTATTAGCAAAATTACTAAGATATTGGCTGTTTATTAGTATTAATAAAGCACATATTAATGACTTATTCTGCATGATCATATTCTACATCCCTTAATCCTACCCAATACCTAAACTTAAAAACTACCTTACTAACTATTAATTAGCAGTAATTAGTTTATTGAGGCAAAAGTCGTAGTTAATAGTGAGAATTGGACCCTAAACTAAAGTGTGAACAATTAATATCAATCAATCAATATCAATACCATTTAATTTGTCATATATATCTATACACACACAAAATCTTAAACATTTAATTTGTGCATACATACATTTAAAATAATTTTTTTTTATTATATTAATTAAAAAAATATACAAATAATGATTTTGTCAATGCCAAATCTAGCAAGCAATTTTCATAAAACAGCCCGTACAGTTGAGCAGCTTCTCCTGCACTTTTGATTTTTGCCAACAAGAAACAGGAAACCCATACTGTGCTGCACACCGACTGAGACGACGAGGAGCAAATAAATATGAAGGAAAACCTAGGGGTGCTCCGGTGCTGTTTTGCTGGAGCTTTAACGCTGAATGCTTCCCATATTGCCTTGCTGCAGCGCATTAGGGATAGCATTGATCCGAGGCCATGGAAGGAGGGCATGATAATGAGAGGAGGGACTGAGCAGGGTACAGGGCGCTGGATAGTGCTGCCATGGGGTGTTTTCTTTAACAGTCTGCAACTACGCACAACTAAAGGTTTTTTAACACTACTACACTCAGCAGGGTGTCTGTCAATGAAACAGTTCTCATATGAGTGTGTGAGATGAAAACACACCCATAAGAAAAGAGAATAAGCGAGAAAGATCCGCCAATGCACATATTCCACATGGACACAAACTGTTTTTGCAAAGCCTCAGTAATCAAACCCGCTCATCTCTATTCCTAGACAGTGAAGGTTGCTTTCACTACTCAAAGAGTTTGAAGAGTCTGTGAGAGTTTTCTGGATAGAGGGAGTAAATGAAGCAGAGGAAACCAGGAATCAGGGTGGAGGAGTTTAAATGTCTGTGGTGATGACATTTCACCAGATCTACTAGCTGGTGGAAAGGGAGGGTTCCTCTGGGACACAGATCAGTGTGTGTGTGTGTGTTTGCGGTCACCTGTGGATGAAGTCTATATGTTGCACAACCTGAAGTTCATCCCAGTTACTGAGATTAATGAGAGTGTGACCTTTTAAGGGTCTGATTAAGTTCAGTTGAACTTTGTCTGAATAAACAACAAATATTTCTGTTTCAAATACATGCTGTTCTTTTGAACTCACAAAAATATTAAGCAACACAGCTGTTTTCAACATTAAAGGGTTAGTTCACCCAAGAATGAAAATTCTGTTATTAATTACTCACACTCATGTCGTTCCACACCCGTAAGACCTTCGTTCATCTTAGGAACACAAATTAAGATATTTTTGATAAAATCCGATGGCTCAGTGAGGCCTCCATTGACAGAAAGATAATTAACACTTTCAGATGCCTAAAAAGCTACTAAAGACGTATTTAAAACAGTTCATGTGACTACAGTGGTTCAACCTTAATGTTATGAAGTGACAAGAATACTTTTTGTGTGCCAAAAAAAAAAAAAAACGACTTTATTCAACAATATCTAGTGAAGGGCGATTTCACAACACTGCTTCATGAAGCTTCAAAGCTTTACGAATCTTTTGTTTCAAATCAGTGGTTCAGAGCGTGTATCAAACTGCCAAAGTCACATGATTTCAGTAAATGAGGCTTTGTTACGTCAATGTTTCGTAATTTCAATGGTTCACGTGACTTTGGCAGTTTGGTACACGCTCTGAACCACTGATTTGAAACAAAAGATTTGTAAAGCTTCGAAGCTTCATGAAGCAGTGTTTTTAAATCGCCCATCACTAGATATTGTTGAATAAAGTCATTGTTTTTTTTTTTTTTTGGTGCACAAAAAGTATTCTCGTCACTCCATAACATTAAGGTTGAACAACCATAGTCACATGAACTGTTTTAAATATGTCTTTAGTACCTTTCTGGGCATCCTGCTGTCAATGGAGGCCTCACTGAGCCATTGGATTTCATCAAAAATATCTTAATTTGTGTTCTGAAGATGAATGAAGGTCTTATGGGTGTGGAACGACATGAGGGTGAGTAATTAATGACAGAATTTTCATTTTTGGGTGAACTAACCCTTTAATTAAATATTTAAAACAAGCATAAAAAATGCATAGTCTAATTTGCGGTAAACAAACAAACAAGCATGTGCATAAACTAGGATGTTGTTCACATGCATGTGTGTGTGATTTACAGCTGGTTTCTCAGTAATCACATTAGCACATCATTTTTATTTCCTGGCACATGATTTTCAGATACTGTATAAACAGTCTCATTTCGCTGCTGTTGCCCTAATTTATTTGATCATTACATTAAGTAAGTGTGTGTGTGTGTGTGTGTGTGTGTGGGGGGGGTTGGGTTTGTGTGTAAGTGTGTGTGTGATGTACTACAACTGAAGGTCATTAAGTAGATCCATATGTTTAGCTGCATGCATGATTCGCCTTATCAGATGAATGAGTCCTTTAATTAGGATCTGTCATACGGGGTTCTTTCCTTCTCTTTCTTGTTCATTTCTCTCGTTTTTTCTTCCGCCCTTCATACCCCAGGGCACACACAGATATATATAGGTAATGACTCACTCTCTGGGTCTATATGAGGTGACCTCACCAGCCTTGTAAACGCAGAGCTAAACGTCCAATCTGACGTGATGTATGATGATGAGACAGTGATGAAGGTGAAAATGTACTGAGCCCAGTCTATAAGAATAAATAAGGAAAACAGCCTCCAGCCTCCTCTTATAAACTCTCTGTCCTCCATCTACCTGTCCATCCATGTATACTTAGAACTGTCCATTCAACCAACTTCACATCATTTAATCCATCCATGCATCCACCTATCCATTTACCCTTTTCCATCAGTTCATCCATCTATGCATCCATCCACACATCAATCTATTTATCCATACACTTATACTGTACATTCATGCATTCATAATTACCTCCAGCTGTCCATTCATCCCTCTTTCCATCAGTTCAGATCTCTCTCTGCCGATCAACATTCATGCATGATCTACCTAACACAGATGTATGGTTGTAGTACTGGATCACTCACGGGTGCAGGCCATTGAGCGCGGGTCCATGTCAGCTCTGTAAAACCCTTTCTCGCAGGAACACTCTGAGGCCTCCTCCTGATGGGAGAAGCTGTGAGGAGGACACTTGGTGCAGTAGGCATCCATGGAAGAGGCCTTGTAGGTGCCTGGCCTGCAGGCTGCAAAACAGAGACAATAAGACCGAAATATTAGACATACAGCTTTACAGAGCACTCCTAGAAAACTAAATAAATAAACAAAAAGCATGGAATGGAAAAGACCATTTACAGCCAATACAAGCAATTTACCAAAGGAAATATATGGTTTTAAAAGCTTTTCAACAGTTATCAAGGTTGAGCCAAAAACCTAGGACTAGCTGGCGAGCTAGTTGTTTTTTGAAAGTTGTTTTTTGAAATAATCTCCAATAATTAACAAAGGATTCGATGGACAGCGGTGGTCCTAGAGGCAAAGTTGCTCAGAATGAGGAGGTCTACAATGCGGTATGAATGTCGTGGGCATTTGCGAAAAATCACACAATATACAATCCTTTACATGAAGGTGCCCCCCAGTGGCCGCTTTTTTTCACATTTCTCACAGGCCTCTAGGGCCGTGAGTCAAACAGGCCCAGTAAGTTCTGTTCCGATCGGCCTCCATTAACCTTGCCTGATAGCTGCTCAAACTTCATTGGCCACCACCGGCCATGTTTTTCAAGATAGACAAATGTCCTCAAAGGCAGTCTTGGCACCTTGGACAAAGACACCGCATGCCAATTTTCAAGTCAATCAGACTTAGGGTTGCATAGTTATAGTCATTTTAAAGTTTTTTCTATGTTATAGCGCCACCAAGTGACCAGTCGCCACATCCTTTTTCACGCGACAACACAATGAGCTCTTACATATGTGTACCAAGCTTGGTGAAAATATCTCATTCCGTTCATGAGTTATAGCCATTTTAGTAAAAGTGGATCTGCCCACTTCAAATGTTTTGGCGGCCCTTAGAGACCGTGAATTGAAATTTCAACTTTTTTTGATAATTATTGATAATCAGACTCCAAAGAATCTCACTGCACTGGTTTGGTTCCAATCAGGCAAAAAACCTACGACTAGTTTGCAAAAGTAGGTTATTCAAAAAATCCAAAATACCTGAAATAATTCGCCAACAGTGACGATCGAATAAGAGCCAAGGATTCCAACTATATAAGACACTTGAGCCTACGCCTAACAGTTCAGGAGTTGACCAGGAGTTTGACTGCTGTAGCGCCCCCCATCAGGCTGATCGGGGCGAGTCTTGGTGACGCTGTATGTAGACGGTGTGAGTACTACCAGCCCTCAAAGTTTCAGGTCTCTACGACTTACGGTTTGGTCTGTTCGATCACTTTTAGGGGAGAATGATGATCCTTGGACATTTTAACAATTACAGTAGGGTTTCAGCGCAACCCTAATAAAAAACACAAAACAAAACCAAACAAGACATTCCAGCTACGGATGACTAGTCTTTAAAGATGTGGTCTTCCAGATTCACCTCTATTGTCCACAAATGTCCAGCTTTGACTAACAGAAAAACATGCAAAACCAGCAGTCATCAGAAGCTAACAGGATGAGTTTGGAGCGGAATAAATTCTTTGTCTTACCAGAGCCAGACAACCTTTGAGAAACCTGTTTAAAAACAGTTATTGTTTGCTGAAGTACACACTTCATCTGTAAAATAGACATTCCTTTCTTCTTTTTCTGAGCTGTTACAAAATCCTGTGTTCTGTAAAAATGGGTCAGTCAACACGGACTTAAATAACCATTGCAGAAAAATGAGCCCGAGTTCAGGAATTACGAATAGTTTCTTGTAGCAGAGCGTCCCTAAAGGACTTCACAAAACCAAAACACATCCTTGAGACCTGGATTCAAATTCCAACATTTCCCTGCCTCAGAGTGCACCATGATTATGTTTACAAACCGGAGAACATGACTCTCCTCTCCAAAAACATGGCCATTTCTGAGGAGGAAAACAGTTCGCTTTCTCTTTTCTATTTATCTCTCTGTCTCTATTCCATCTTCTTCACATCTGCCTCTCGCATTCATTTGTTTGCCTCAGAGCCCCAATGGATGACCCAATTTCTCGGCTCCTCTGAGAAGCCGCTGAAATACGTGAGGAGGAAGTCAGCCTTTTACCCAATTACAAATGGAAAGTGTTCACACAAACACAGGCGCGTAGAAGAGTAGAAGAAGGTGGCGAGTAAGACTTTAGCATAGTGTTAGCCTCACTCTAGCTCAAGGCGCCAATAAAAACACCACAAAGGGCTTCGGCATATTCTAATATATGTAAATTTGGAGGCCCGTGTGAATGTTAATGAATTGGAAAGGGCATATTTATTTGATTGCTTTACTCGTCGAGGGGATGTTGGCGGGAGGGAGGTGGTTCGTGATGGTGCGTCTCGTCTCAGGGGTAGAGACGTAAATTCATGGTGCAGTTAAGGCGAGAGCGTTAGCAATCTGCACAGCGAGCAAATTAGACAATCCTGCCGGCCGCCGAGGTCAAGCCATCGCTAGTGTCGGAAACGCAATTCAATTGATGGATCAATGCAATGATGAATTTATCCTCGCCTTGATTGCCTGTGTGAGTGGTGAAGGTCACAGATTTAATCAAGGCCTGCAGCTCCTCTGCTCGCCCATAAATCCACACCTAGCAGAGAGCAGCAGGCTAACCCTGCACCGCCACGATCCAATCTACACCTCGGCTCCTGTGCATTCTCACATCAATCGCTGCTGTCTTGCTTTTCCTCTAAAAAACATGAATAGAAACACAATGTGCAATGTGTCCACTGTTTCTTCAATTTATCACTGGAGTCATCAAGGTTAACTTTTTTTTGTTGTTGTTATTTGATGGGTAATGACACATGCACTTCCTGTGTGAGCAACACAGCTCAACATTTCAAAGCATCTGTGCTCAACATTTCAAGAACTAGTGTTGGAGAGTAACTACTATAAAATAAAGTACTTTCTTACTCAGTATGTATGTTCTAAACTTTCATGCATTTACTTGAGAAGCAAGTAGACTTAAAGTCAGCATGAAATGAAAATTGTGATCTTTTCTTCTCTATTTATGGCCCTGTTTACAGCTGGTATTAAGATGCGTTTCGGTCGATCGAATCACAAGTAGATGAGGGAGACACATTCCCGTTTATACCTGGTGTTTTAATCCGTCTCTTTTCTCCACTTTCAACCACTTCTGTCCTGATTCCTTCGAGGAGAGGGTCTATGGGCGGGTAAATGTATGGGTTTTCAAAATAAGCTCATATGAACTCGACCGGAGAAGACAGAAAAACCGACAGTCGCAAGACCAGCCGTGTAAGAAATCAGGGATGGAGAGAGAACATTGTGCTTGGTACGTTTTTCATCTTCAATCCAAACTTGGGTCTTCAGCCGACAAAGTTTAAATCCCGTCTGGCTAGAGCGCTTCCCATAATGTTTACGCATTAGGTCAGTAGACGGAGAGTAGATGGTCTTTTGTGGCTGTTTGAACACATTTGACCACATGAGCGTCTACACTACGAAAGCAATCCGGTCGAATGTGTTTTCAATTCTTTCAAATCTAGATCAATACTTGTCACTGAACGTTCATTGAGATGATGGCGGCTAAACCTCACCCGTTAGCGAGGCCCTACTAAACCTCAGCATTGATAGCACCAATTTTATTAGACTAGAACTAAATAGTCAGGGAAAAAAGGATCGAATCAGCAACCTTCTAAATACCAACCCTGGAGTCGTAACCACTACACCACACAATCCCATTTCAGTTTTCTGATTCAATTGAAAAGTCAGCCAAATGGGACATTTCATGCCATCCTAAATAGTCCAAACAAACAGATTCAAATTAGGTTCAAGAGTGTGCTAGTCTCGAGTGTGTTGGGCCTTTTGTTGGGTTGTAGCGGGTGGAAAAAGAAGGAGCGAGACAGAAAAAGAGATGAGTAGCGCTGTGCTCTTAGAAAGCCTAATCAGAAGCGGAGCGTCTGGGGTGAAGGCTGGGCACCATGCCGCTGTACGGGAGAGTTTTGGCCTGCTGAAGAGGGTTGCCTGGCTGTTTCTTCCTGGCACTGGTCCACAGCGGTATATCAGAACACACAGGCAGCCTGACCACACAAACACACACACACACACAATCTGAAGCAAATACACACAGGCTCTTATGGCCACAGGAAATTCCCTTCCGCGTACCAATCTTTGAAAGTCTTTCAAAGTGTTTCTGAGAGAAGAAGTCTATGACCTCCAGCATCTGTTTAGATGACTTTCAAAGACTCAGCTTTACCGCAAACATTTCAGTTGTACATGCTGAACTCAAGCAGTGAAAATAATATGACTGGGCCGAAGATTGAATAGTCATAATTTGTTCATTCAGCCAAACCTAAATTATATTCAATACAAATAATTTCAAGCAAGAGTGAAACACTAGAAATTGCTCATATTGGAGTCATAAGGCTTAGGGAAGCCTGATGTTTATTTGAATAGCAGTGTTTGACAGAATTAATGATATAAGTACTATTTGAGTATAATTCTTCCCAACAGCATAATTTTCATGTCAGGGAAAGAGAAGGGTCAGGATGGCTGACTAGTTATCCAATACTTGTCTACTAGTGAGTTTTCTAAGATTTTTTCCTGCAGTGCTTTAAAAATAATTTGTTAATAATACATGTATAATATTAAAATAAACAAAGCAAGCAAGCACTGGAAATAGACTTCTTTTTAGCTTTAATATTTTTACCTGCAGTGATTTATAAAATACATTTATAAAATGTATTAAGAACAAAAAAAAAAAAAAAAAAACTAAACAAAAAACAAGTATGTCAATATAATAAATACTTTACTTAATAAATAATACACTGGGGATATATAGAGAGATGTAACTGCTAATTGAGCGTTTTAGCATGCTGCTTAAAATGAATTTTGAGAACATCCTACTTAGGGTAGCGCCATATTGATTGATTGATTGATTCATTAATTAATTGATTGATTGATTGATTGATTGACTTGACTACTTAGGGTAGCACCATATTGATTGATTGATTGATTGATTGACTACTTGACTACTTAGGATAATGCCAGATTGATTGATTGATTGATTGATTGATTGACTGACTACTTGGCTACTTAAGGTAGCGCCATATTGATTGATTGATTGATCGATCGATCGATTGACTGACTACTTTGGGTAGCACCATATGGATGGATGGATGGATGGATGGATGGATGGATGGATGGGTGGGTGGATTGATTGACAGGAATGAACGAGACTGTGAGGGATAGATGTACAGTGCGTTCAAAGGATTGTACTGTTGTTTAAAAACATACCAACTATTCAGTGGAGGAAATCTTTCTAAAGAACTTTCAGTAGACAAAAAACGTCAACAAAATTTCGGAGTTGTGAAAATGACATGATCTAGAACCTTTATATATCACATGCCATTGCAAAGACGTTAAGTGTATCCCTCACAGCCTTGTTTTCATCCGAATAAAATTCAATATGCTGCATACCCTGACTAAAGCCTGTAGGACTGAATTTTGATCTATATTTCGACTTTAGTAAAGACAACTTTTGGGTGTGATTTCTTTGAGCCACTGTGTTCTTTTTTGAAGTGTTAGAGAGAAAGTGTAGTGTGTGTGTCACAGTCAAGTCCTACATGGAGAAAGTCCCAAATAGCCATCCACAGTGTGATCCCAGAAAGAAACTAGAACTACCATCTGAATCTACTGTAGTCCAACACTAATGACGAGGCACGAATGTTTCTTATCAGTGGAATAACTTACAATTTAGACATACTTGATATTACCCCTTAATGATAGTGAAAAGTACAACCTATATCACTTGAGATGTAGATGTTTTATTATGGACAACTCGCTACCTTACAAACATTAGTGGAGGTGGTACACATGGGACCCCCAAATCTTCGTCTAAGCTTCTTGTATAAGACAGCTCAGGCATCATGCATCACAACAAAGAGATTTTTCAATATTTAAGTATTCTGACTGCAGAGGTAAGTCTGAGGAAGCATAAAGTGCTGCACCCTCTCTAGCTCCGAGAGTAAATCAAAAGACAAGGGGAAGCAAACACTACAGAAATCTACATCTCGGATATCTCCAGCAGGTTTGCCCCATTAAAAATTCATACCCATCTGACTCCCGCTCTTTGTTTATGGCAATCAATAGCTTTTAGATATAATTCCTGAACATAAGAGAAAGGGAAAACGTGATGCTTTGGGGAGGTGAGAGCTGATGAAAACGATCCACTCGTGAGACAACGTTGTTTATGAGACAAACATAATCGTCATTTTAATTTACCGAGCAGCGGTCATCCGTGGAATTTGATTACAGCATTGCTCAAATATTTTATGGCAAGAGCGTTTTATGATGTTCGATAATTGTGTGCTGTGTTATAATAATGCTTGAAGGGGGAAAAAGAGAGAAAATCTAGGAGACGGGAAAGAAATAAAGCAGGATTTATGTTACGTGTATGCATCCACTTAATGAACATGAAATGTCTAATCTCAGCAGTACTGATATCATAGTCAACAGTCAAGTGAGTAATAAATTACAAAATGAATAATTCTCCATTTTCATCTACATATCCTGATTCACTTCCTTCATCTCTTATACAGAAGTCAAACCGGACCTGACAACCCAACGTACGTCCCTGATGAAGTATGACCCGTTCGGGTTATCCGACTGCAACGCTGTCACATCGCATCCATGTATCACTGATTATAATCTAAACAAATTTTCCCGTGCTAATTGGCTATCACAGCAGTAAACAGGCAGAACAGATTTCAACAACATCCCTCTTTATCCAATCAGACGTCAAAGCAGAGGTGTGCATTTTTCAATTACTGGCCTTTGTTCGGCTAGAGAACAAATTCGCAAGACCGAAAATTACAAACCCCACAGCCATCGCTGTGCTCATACATAATGCATCAGTCGGCGTTTGTCTTTTTAAAGGAATGACAGTAAGTAAACAGTGCTCTAGCACGACCCACGCCTCCTCAATAACACTATACCTCACATCAGCATTAATAAAGACAATGTTATTTGCATGGTGAAGACAAGTGCACGCCATCTCAGCCATTTTTTTTTTAGCCCAAATAGTGTACGACTGCTGCTAATTCACTGCTTTTTTATAACAAGTGAATTGCTGCTGAAAGGTAAACATGGAAAATTGCAGCAGCAATCCGATGGCTAGTTGAGCAAATGGGCCTAAAACCTCTGTAGAATATGGATGTGTCAGTCAAACTCTTTCCACAACAGTCTAGGATATGCTAGGGTTTTTTCCCCAACAAGTGTGAAATTCATATGAAATACAATCACATCCCGAGAAAGCAAAACCTGGTCCCCGGGCTAAACAAGTGTGTGTGTGAGAGAGAACGTACCATCGGAGGTGTCTCGGTGCCTCTCGCTACCTCAGGCAGAGAAATAGAAATCACACACTCCTAGATAACTGTGAATTACATCCTGGAGGATGACATCATTACTGGAGTACACACACACACACACACACACACACACACACACACACACACACACACACACACAAAGGCAGGTAATCACCAGCAGTGAGTTGCTTCCTGGTCTGTGTGTGATAAGGCTGTGTGGAGCCTCACAGATGGAGCTCTAAGAGCTGGTGTTACTGCATCATGTGATATCAGGACGTGCACATCACACTCATGGTGGAGGGTGAGGGTCCATCTGATTGCCCACAAACACACGGGGAAAGAAAATGGATGAAGACACTCTATACAGGGCTTAAGATAAGCTTTTCTCTAAACACACCCACACTGGAAATGACAAATTCAGTCGTCACATCTGATGTACTAGTGAAATTTTTGACACTAGTCTATAGTGTAACAGACATTTCAGCAGTGCTGCTATTGTTAACTAAAACCATTAAACATAGTGTTGTCAAAAGTACTGAAATTTTAAAAATGTGACGATGCCAGCATTTCCCCCTAGCATTTTGAGCGCTGTTGAGCGGATTCTTAAACACCTCTGATTGGCCACTGAGTTCATGTCCTCAACAGGCATGTATGTGATTAGTCATTGAGTTCACACGCTTAACAGATATGTCTGTGATTGGCCACTGAGTTCACGCGTTCAACAGATATGTCTGTGATTGGACATTGAGTTCATATGCTCAACAGATATGTCTGTGATTGGCCATTGAGTTCATGCTCTCAACAGATATGTCTCTAATTGGCCACTGAGTTCACATGCTCAACAGATATGTCTGTGATTGGCCATTGAGTTCATGTGTTCAACAGATATGTCTGTGATTGGCCATTGAGTTCATGCTCTCAACAGATTTGTCTCTGATTGGCCACTGAGTTCACATGCTCAACAGATATGTATGTGATTGGCCAATGAGTTCATGTGTTCAACAGATATGTCTGTGATTGGCCATTGAGTTCACGTGCTCAACAGATATGTCTCTGACTGGCCATTGAGTTCATGTGCTCAACAGATATGTATGTGATTGGCCATTGAGGTCACATGCTCAACAGATATGTCTCTGATTGGCCACTGAGTTCACATGCTCAACAGATATGTATGTGATTGGCCATTGAGTTCATGTGCTCAACAGATATGTCTGTGATTGGCCATTGAGTTCACACGCTCAACAGATATATCTGTGATTGGCCATTGAGTTCATGCTCTCAACAGATATGTCTGTGATTGGCCATTGAGTTCACATGCTCAACAGATATTCTGTGATTGGCCATTGAGTTCACGTGCTCAACAGATATATCTGTGATTGGCTACAATGATCAACGCTTCAAAAACATGTTTTAAAAAGACATCTTTGACGCTCTTCATCGAGCGCTTACACAGATACACACGGGAGCGTTTGATATCCCTAATATACCCGCTGATAGATGCATCCGCAGATAAATGCCTGCTTTCAAACGCTCCCGTGTGTATTTGTGTAAGCGCTCGTTAAAGCGTGTCAAAGATGTCTATTTAAAACATGTTTTTAAAGTTTTGATAGCCAATCACAGACATATCTGTTGAGCTTGTGAACTCAATGGCCAATCAGAGGTGTTCTCCACTAGATGTCATCCTCTTATTTACCTTGCGCGACAGCTGGAACTCTGTCATTCATTCTGTGCTTAACATGGCGGATGCAGATGTGCCTTTTAGCATGAAAGATGTTCCAGACAGTTGAAGGAACTGTCAGTGTCCCGACATGGTCACGAAAGTTTATCATTTGCACACGTTTTCAAGTCTTGCCCACTTAGGCATTCAAACACAAGAAGGTCCGAAAGAGAACTTGTGCGCTGTGTGAGAAGTTTCGTAGTAAACATAGTCGGTTATGGCTTATGTGAATGTAAACAGTACAGAAAGACAATGCATGTGTATTAGTATATTGGATCCATGCAGCTCTTAAAGTGACAGCAGCCTAATATTCCTGCTGCTGTCTGTGTTTTTAATGTTGATCAAACTACAAATGACAAACTCACTGCTCTTCACTGAACAATTTTTTTGTAGCTTTAATAAGGATTAACCTTTATTTAATTTCTACAGAAAAGATTATATGCAGTGTTATTTTACTTGCATTTTTATATTGTGCATACCGCGTAGCATACACACTGCATACTAATTTATATAAAAAGTGCCACTCTGAATATCTCCTCATAGCCTGGAGAGAGAGAGTCATGTGATTGGCCTCTGTGGTCATCAGGGCAGTGTCATTTTAAGATAACTCTCTCATTTAATAATCCCTTCCCTTAAGCAGAATGTTTCTATGGGATTACGCACGACCTCGCTATTGAACTTCAATATGGAAAGCATCAATAGACACAGGGTGGGAGATAATGGGATTTGACTTGTCTTAAAGCCTTAGGGGCCACTGTAGGGGTCGAGGACATTCAGCTCATAAACACAACCACTTCCTCATAACTTCCTCCACATTCTGCTATATCATATACAGAGGAAACATGGGTCAGGCCATTACAACTATCTGATCATGGCGCAAAATGCACTTGAGCGCATAACCTTTGAGCTCTAATGAAAAGACGGCTTAGTCACTGATATCTTTCAAAAGGCAATGCAACACAGGTGCTAATGTTATTTAAGAAGAAACAACTGGACTGTATCAGCCAGGCTCGGCGCAAATCGCATTCAAATCTCAGGATATGAAAAACATGGCAGACAATTGTTCCTGCCGCTAATAAACGTCGGAGAGATAAAGGGATTCAATTTCAATGCTGGCTAGTGTTAGATTTCCAGGAACTCTTTTTGTCATTCGCTGGCGGTTGCCTTCACTACCTGTATCTCCATTTACTGTTTATGATTTCATAAAACCATTCCCCGAACGTATTAGAGTTGGACATTGACATAAGGAGCTGTTCCTGAAGGGCTCTAAACAATGACAGGCCTCATTTGTCATGAGAGAGTAGAGTGTATCTGGCAGACAAAGGAGCAGACGGATATCTGCAGGAATGAGGGTGGCGTAGGGGAGTGAGATGTAAAACCAAATCCCTTTGTTTTCCTCTCGGCTTTTGATGCCTATGACAGATGTGCCGTTAACGTTTCGGAACAATACCGTGCATGTGGTGGACCGCTGTAGCGACAACATAATTAGCTGCACTTCCTGTGCAGGAACATAGAAGCTAACAACCTAGAACAAACACAATTAGCAGTTCACAAACCTTGGCTTTTAGCGCCATGAAAGACTGCAAGTGCCACTATTGGGTTAAAGAGATCAAAATTCAGCTTAGATTTTACAGCCTTCAAACAAAGTTCATCCAATCAAAACTATCTGTTTTATGAATGGCAATTAATGTGTTAGTTCAAGCAAAAAAGGAAAATTCTGTAATCATGTACACACAAAAGAAGAAATTTTGTTAAAAAAAAAGTGTTTTGATTTCAAACAATATTGTTTTGGACCCCACTGAATTCCATTTTATAGACAAAAAAGGTCCCTCAAATTATCTTCTCTTGTGTTCCACAGAAGAAAGAAAGTCATACAGGTTTGGCACAACAAGAGGGTGAGTAAATTATGACAGAATTTTCATTTTTGGGTGAACTAACCCTTTAATAGGGATCCATAAAACAGCTAGTTATGCCTCTAAATTCTGATTGGATGTTTTAAGGCAAAAATGAAAAAATAAAAATATTTTTTTTTTTTCTAAAGATTAGGATTCCTGTGATGAGGTTCCAGGTTGGGTATGAACTCTCCCTCCTTCACTTAACATCATGAATGCCTAGTCACACTTTCAATTAATTTCTAAAATCACTCTGGCCCTTACCAGCTCTTACTGTGCCTTCTGGAAACTTCTGATCTGTATATTGTCTACAGCTGTTACCTCACCAGGTTTATAAGCTCTCCTCGGGGGTTACATAAAAGAAAACTGTGACCTGAAATGTTTTGCCCGGTTAGCAAGCACTGAGCTAAAGCTCTGGAGGCCAAATGGAGACATTCACAGCTTGACTAAACGCAACCTGAGTGCCTTCTTTCCCCGTAAGAGCCCAAATCAAGGCTAAATCCTAATAAGCACCGAAGCAAACCAAATCCCCATGCCGCTCCTCCTCATTCCCTCTCCTTATTTCCCTCCTCCAGCTTCTCTCGGAGGGAGAGACGGCAGTCTGCCAATCAGCTGTGAAGAGGACAGCTCAGACACCATGACTCATCAAACCTCAGATGAGAGGGCCACACGCACACTCATATTCAAGTGCTCTTTATAGAAGTATATATAATTAAAAAAATAAATAAATAAATAAATTATTAAAATAAAAAAATACAAATAATTAAATTGCTATAATTATAAATATGAGGAGGCCACACACAGTCACATTCAAGTGCCCCTTTATAGAAATATAAATATATAAAGTATAAATACTAAATTTAATTATAATATATATATATATATATAATTAAAATAAATAAATAAAAAAAAAAATACAAATAATTAAATTGCTATAAGTATAAATAAAATAATAATAATAATTTATATTATATTATATTATATTATATTCAGTTACTAATTGATTTTAATAAATAATATATAAATAAATATTAATATATAGTTTTATATAGCATTATGGAAATCACGAAAAATAACTATTTAACTTAATGCCCCAAGTACAATTTATATGCTTTTTTCCCCCTTCATATTACTTCATTCATGTGTGTCAAAGATTCAGACTTGGTAAAATAAAGTTCTGTGAATGTACATTCAGCATGTGTGTGTTTGTTCCCCAATCTGTCACACACTCACACACACACACACACACACACACACACACACAAACAGATATTGCCGATAGTAAAATGGCACTAAAATACACTAAAAAGGATACTTTAATGGAGAGGAGCATAACTCAACATGAAACTCTGCTGACGGCCTCACAAAACCCCCGCGATTCTTCCTCTCTCACTATTTTCATTCAGCTGATGGGCAGTGGGCCGGCGGGCTGATCTACGGTATTGATTTTGCGTCATCCAGGGGAGGACAGACTCTTTGAAAATCATCTTTAAACTCTTCTCTCTCCTCTTCATGCTAAGCCTGAGCGCTGCAGTGCATCAATAGAAAATCAACATGTCCCTGTTCCAGATGAGCTGAACTAAGGGCTTTTCTCTGTAATAGCCACAGCCGGCCCACAATCATGCACAGGGCAGTTATTCACCCGGGAATCGCTTCAACAAAATGCATTTATCTCATCGGCTGCTGTTTTCTGAGCTAAACGGGTCACTGAATAATTATCTCTGCCAATGATAAAAGAACGAAGGAAGGGGAAAATAACAGCTCAGGCTTGGGGTGTAAAAGAGTAAAGACTTAAAACAAAGGAGGGCAAATGCATAGATTATCAGATGGAGCGCAACAATGACCACACACTTTTTTATGCATTTCATAAAAAAGGAAGCTAGTTGATGTTAGATAATGTTACCTTACTAGGCTGCAAAATCTTACATTAATCCTGCTATAAAAATAGCATTTTACTCACAAACTCGCAGCAGTTCTCTGTGACCTTTGCCCACCTTATCCTCAATTCAGTCATGAATTAATGTGGTGATTATCCCTCAAAATGTCCAAACTGAGCATCTGTGATCCAGCGGGATGAATGGAAATATCCCAGAATCCCCAGGTCAAGCCTCGAGTGACATTGTAATGGAAAAACAAGCACAAGTCTTCACACTCTCACACATGATCAAACAAACACGCACACAAGCATATTGGATGCACAGGTGCACACGTAAGAAAAGAAACTTTAACCTTAAAAACTTAGTGAGTTTACATTGCCCTATTTTAGCAGAGCACCTTCCCAAAACTGAGTAAACCCTTTCCGATTGGGAAAAGGGGAGCATCATGTTTCTCCTGGCTCGCTGAAACTTCATTTCCCATCAGTCACTGGGACAGAAGTGTGTGGGATGAGGCATTGCTGCTTTGACTTGTGGCACCAAGGTACAAATTGTTCTAGAACATGTATATTTAGAAACATGATCTTTTTTATGATTCATTCTAGTTTTGTTGATTTTGCAGAGTCAGTCTTTATTACAGTATTATCCTTAATTAGTATTAGACAGTGTGTAAACATGTACAATGCTAAGTGTACTGTATGTGTGTGAGTATTATAATATTCTGAAAGTCTGAAACAGTTTCACTGATACAAAAATCAAAGATGGAAAAACTGAGACTTCTATCAGTCAAAAGTCTAGAAAAAAAAGGATACCTTCAGATAGACGGGGTGATGGACAGGAAGTCAGGGCTCAAGCTTTAGTCTCCGTCTGCCAGTTTGAGATTGTTATTCCTCTCTGACCTCTGGGCATTGTGCTGGCCATTTGAAATTAAATAAATATTAGTGCAGGAGCTCTGGAGGGGTCAGGGTCACAGTCTGACAGACAGACACAGCAGGAGGCACACACACACACACACACACATCCCCAAAACTACCCGTAAATGTTGATGTGAATACTAAACAGGCTGGGAAGAAAAAAAAAAAAAAAATGAAGAAAGCACAAGCTTTGATTGAGACCTGCTGTTTCATCCCCGTCCCCCTGTAAACACTCTCTGAAAAGTGCTCTGGAAACAGAGAAGGAGCATCCAACTGTTTGAAAGGAGATGGGATGACGCTCAAAAAAGACAGCGAGAGAGAAATATGGAGGATGAGAGAGAAAAGCTCTAGAGGACGAGAAAAGAATTCAGCAGGCTTTCTGCTTGGGTCCAGATACTCAGCAGTGAGCCACACTAATCACTCACTAATTTCATGCATGCCTACAGACACTATAATCACCCAAACACACTACAAAACCCAAATCGATCCCAGCTGCGTTCCTGCTCATGTGCGTATAGCTGGACGCAGCATGTGTTCAGGAACAGAGCCTGAATAAATGAGAGAGAGGACGAGGAACAGAGAGTCTGTGTGCTGGACAGACGCGTGTGCTGCTTCTGACATGTGACGTCTGAGCATACTAGAAGAATACTGAGGACCATCTACAACAAGAGCACATTTATGTGTCAACAATGAATATTATTACATTTCCCCTCAAGTAATTACAGTTTGCATTACTGCATTTCTTGTAAATAAATAAATAAATAAATAAAGTAGTGGAATTAATAGTATTAATTTAAAATAATGTCACACTGCTAACATACACACACATATTGTTAATAATAAAAAAAGATAATAAAAAATGAGAATTTATAATGATAATTTGGGTCGAAAATGTGTTTGAAACCACAATGAAAATAATGTCACAAATTCACAATGTAAAACAAACAAAAAAAAAAAGTCTAAAATTGTCTACTCTAAAAAATGCTGGGTTAAAAACAACACAAGTTGGGTTGAAAATGGACAAACCCAGCAGTTGGGTTGTTTTAACCCTGCAATTGAGTTGTTTTAACCCAGCATTTGGGCTGTTTTTATCTCAGCGATTGGGTTGTTTTAACCCAGTGATTGGGTTAAATGTTTGACCCAACCTGCTGGGTAGTTTTATTTAACTCAACTATTGTTTAAAAATGACTGTATTGCTTGATTAAAATAAACTCTAAATATGTTGGAAATGAACATTTATTAATAAGTTTAATGAATAATAATTAAACAATAAACATTTATAAAATTGCTCATTAATAAATGTTCACCTTTTGATTATTATTGTTTCCTCTAGTAATTATGTGTCTGATTTTTAATTTCCGACCTATTTTGGGTTCATTTTAAGCCAGACATATAGTCATTTTTAAACAAAAGTTGAGTTTAATAAAACTACCCAGCACGTTGAGTAAACATTTAACCCAACCGCTGGGTTTGTCCATTTTCAACCCAACTTGAGTTGTTTTTAACCCAGCATTTTTTGTGTATAATATTATTTTTCTATTATTTTAATTTCTTCTTTTTCTAAATAAATAAATAACTGCAAAATACAACCAACACATATTTTATCAGTCATTGAGGTCGACTGCCAAATGAAGAAAAATAAAACATCAAATTCTGTTTCATTTGAAAGTCTGATGCATCATCGTTAACACATGAACTAATGCTAACAAATGAGACCTTATTGTAAAGTGTTATGAAAACAGCTTACTAGAGAAACAGAGTGATAAAGGAGAGCGAGGACAGGGATGGTTCAGGAGAGAGTGATGGGAGCGGTGTTGTCATGTGTGAGAATGAGCAGTAAATATTTAACGCTGCAGGCTGGGACTCACGTTGCTGCGGCAGGTGCTGCTGTCTGGAGACCGCTCGCTTTCTCTCTCTGCATTTACATCTATCTCTACACCAGATGCTTTCTTACCAAAGTAAACATGCACATAATGTGTGGTGAAACTCAAAACACAAAATGCAAATCACACACTCAAATGTAGTCCTTTCCCGGAAAAAAGGCGGTGTGCCAGGTAAGGACAGTCTTTATTTTTTTCAGGTTTTTATGTTTTAGTTCCTGTTTTTAAAACGATCATGCTAACATCGAACTGTGTTTCAGTTAGACAGTTTGCAGGGTAAACAAGACCATCGCTACAGCAATACACACACACAGAAACACACATACGCAGTTTTGCACATCTCTACTGCCTAGTAGTTTTCGGTCCGTGTACATTTTCATGCCAAGACTACGTCCCGCTCCGTGCCATTTACAGGATAAACTGAGCACCAGTTAAATAAAGGCCTATAAAATTCTGAACCCTCCTTCTGAGCTCTTCTGTGCGTGAAATATCTGACATGAAGAAATACAAACACCCCCTGCTCTCCAAACCTCACATCTCTCGCTGGGAGAGTCGAGTCAAACTACACTGTGTTTCTGAATTCTACACAACTAGCCTAATTTTATTCTCTACTCAGCAGGAACCAGGAGAAACACATCCATTTGGTCTGATCAAATGTTTTAAAAGTATCATTCAACGTCCAAAACAGTATGCGCTTTTAGTCAGGATTCTAGAAAGAAGGAATAACAAGTGTCTAGGGGAAAAACAAAGTGTGTGTATATATATATATATATATATATATATATATATATATAGTTAAGCAATATCACATGAGTGATGTTTTTGTCCCGAATAGAAACGAGTGCAAATATTGATTTTATACAAATTAATATTGTGTTATATTTTAGACACAATATTTTCTTTTTTTTGCTCAATTTTGCCAACAAAAATATTTGTCTCCGAGCAACACACAGTGGTGTTTCGTTTCTGAATGAATCCGTGTTTTGAGCGAATCAATCGGGTGAATCAATGATTCAATGACTCATTCATAAAGAGAGCCATTTACTTCATTCCTGAATGAGTCAGCTGTTTGAACGAATCAAATAAATGAATGACTCAATGATTTACTCATTTAGACATTTATTGTCACCAACTGGCAATTTTAGTTTCTTATTTAGAGTATCATTTCATTAAAAATATATTTATTTCATATTTTCATATTAATAAAAAAAAAAATAAAAAAAAAAATAAAAAAACATTAAGGGTATAGTTTACCCAAAAATGAAAGTTTTGTCATCATTTACTCACCCTCATCAAGTCTTAAAGTTTATGTGTAATAAATTCTATGTTGAATCAAATAAAATATTGACTCTTTGTAATGTATATTTCATGCTTTTCTCATTCAACACAATAATGACTTTAAATGATCATTTGGGGGTAATTTCTCAGCCAAATTTGATGTTTGATTAATTTGTGATCAATTAGATCAATTATCGCTTGACATAAATAAAGTAAATAAAGTAAAGAAATTGTGTGAAATATACATTATTCTGTATATATTTTACATATTGTTATACTTGTATATTTATATTTAATACATATTTATTCAATTATATTATACAACATAAAATTATATCAATGAACAATACAATAGGATTCAATATGATTTTTTTATAATAATAAATAACTTTCTGTTCCTCACACAATATTATGTGGCTTCAGAAGACCTGTATTATAAAGCAGAAGTCATATTGACCAAATTAAGAAAGAAAGAAAGTCAGATTTTGGAACGACATAAGAAGGAAAAATTATGACATATATTTGGATGAAATATCCCTAATAATGATGATTTATTTCCAAAAGGAAAGCATTTGGGAAATAGGGTGTTTACCGAAGTAAATGTAAGTTGGCCTTCCTTTTCCTCCCTTATTGATTTATCTCTTTTATTTTCATTCTCAGTTAGGAAAGTCAATGAAACTGAAATCACAAGATCCAGAGTCAAATTAATTTTTGGCTGCTGTCATTAGAAGTTATCAGGTTTCTGGAAATTACATCCTGGCTCCGTTCATCCGACCCCAGGTCCACATGGCAAGTGACGGACACAGAAACTCACAGAGAAAACACTATAAAACACTGATAACAGGTCTGACCTGACACAATATCTCATCTCTATTCACTCATTCACACGCCGCCGAACTCCAGCTCGAAAGCTGGCAGATTGTCCGCGGGCCATTGTTCCTTTCATCTTCAGATGGGAGGTTATGGATTTCAGATTGAAACTGCATACTGATTCAGATGAAGCATATGCTCCCTCTGTCAGAATTAATAGGAAAAGCTCGCTCCTTTCAGTCTGGCTGATAGGGATTTTAGTGTCCGTTTCTTTGCGAGTACAAATGAACCCTGATGAGCTCTTCCTCGTTGATAAGCGCAGTAATATCCGGGTTTCGCCCTCCGTGGCGGCCGGCTGCTTTCTATTGTCCTGGACTGATTTGACTCATGGAACTCTCCGGGAAGCTTTCCAGACGGCTTCTTTATGAGCTCGGCACACCGATACCAGAAAAAAAAGTCTGTTTGTAACTATATTGCAGAAATAAAACTAGTTATCAGGTTTGATTTTTCAACAAAGTTTGATATCGAAGGACAGGTGAAAAGCTGAAAAAATTCTATCCTTATTTTCAAGTAAACAAGGTAAAGTGTTGTTTTTCAGGAAACTCATACACTACGATCACATATCGTGCATTGTTTGGTTGTTTAAATAATGTTTTGTGCCTTGTTAACCTTACTTGAATGAAGCAAGATGTTGAATTTCTATAAAATCTTTCACAATATATTTAAATGAATTATGAAAGAGTCAGCTCACTTCAGGCAGAAGTTGACTCAAGATTCAATACTTGAAAAAAAAAAATAGCATTAAATACTACTTAAAATGGCAGTAAACTTTTTAAAAACTTGTTTATATCATTTATAAAACTCATATTGCACCAAAACTAATCAACCGAACCTAATAAGAACTGTTTATGTAAACAGAAACCCTTCAGATTTTTATTTACACCTCCCATAAAAAAAAACAGTCAGATGTTTATTCAAAATGGGGTCATTTGTAACACTGTTTCATTACAGTTTGTGACGATTTAGTGACTAATTAACTACATTAACCACCAAATAAGAGTTTATATCACATGTAAATGATGAAAAGCCGCCCATGGTTTGTTGTCTAGCTCTATCAGCTACAAAATATAGAATGATCTAAAGCCTAAAATGCCCGTCTCTCTTTTAGTTAAATGCCAAGAACAGTTCAAATCCATCCAAGTGATCCTGTATTAGTAGGCACTGGTGATCCTTCACATACAGGCATTAATATAAACACTTTCTGTCTGAAGACTCAGTCAAGTTCCTTCAGCTGCCCATCTGACATCAGGTCATTCAGGGTTAAAACCACCGCACTATATTTACACATCTAATGGTCTTACCATGATTTACTTAGCAGGAGCTAATACTTATAGATAAAGATGTAGATATACCCTAGATAGAGATATATGAAATACAGAGGATATAGAAAGTGAGGATGCATTCAACTGATCAAAAGTGATCATAAGTGTGTCGCATCACGTTTTCATCAACTTACAGGGTATAAAGTTTACTGTAGCTATGTGGCCACACAGTTTTTTCTGTCATTTGAACAAAATCTTGTGTTATAAAAGATGACGTGCTTTGCACAGCAGGGTTGCCAGGTTTTCACAACAAAACCTGCACAATTGCTACTCAAAACTAACCCAAAACTAGCCCAATAGCGCTTTTTGGTGGGTTCCTCTGGTAAAATTCGCATTCCAGGGGCTAAATATCATGTTATTTGGGGTCGCTTCAACCTGCGGACATGAAAATCACCAAATATGTAGTGTTTCTTGAAAATGTACTTATTCAACCAACCAGTTGTTTATTTACCATTGCTTTGCAAACAAGCAGAGATGCTCCAAACTGTGTGCAGCACTTTATTCACAATAGAGGGGGGCGGAGTTATGAGGTTTGACTGACAGTTTGAGGAGCCGACAGATGTTTCATAACAAGCTCTTTTTAATGCTTTTCAATGGTTAAATGTTTGCAAAACCCACAGACAGACGTAAATGGTGACCAATAGTAATGATTTATGAAAAAAATAAATAAATAACGAAACATGAAGATACAAGTTTTCTGCCTGACATTGACTAAATGCTGTTGTTTTGAACTTTCTATTCATCAAATAATCATGGGGAAAAAATATATCACTATGGTTTTCACAAAAATATTAAATACTACTGTTTCAAAATGGATAATAATAAGACATGTTACTAAATCAGCATATCAGAATGATTTCTGAAGGATCATGTGACACTGGAGACTGGAGTAATGATGCTGAAAATTCAGCTTTGATCACAGGAATAAATTTCATTTTACTGTATATTCAAATAAATAAAAAAATATTACTGATTTTACCGTATTTTGCCGTATTATAACGGCAGACTTGATGAGCATTAGATACTTCCTTTCAAAAAACTTCTTAAAAAATTATGAAATGTCACCTGATAACTACCACCAAAAAACTACAAACTAAAATAAAGATACAGATCCAACAGTGTAGCTCATTTAATAGATACATAATTAGTGGTCTAGAGGACGGAGGGAGGGTAGAATGAACAGCATGGTGCAGCTGATAAAGGGCTTCGAGACTTGTGAACATGTTACTGTGCGCTCTTGGGACAGAGGTTATGAATTATTGAGAGAGATGAACCTAAAATAAAACAGGGCTGGAGGTAGCTTGAAGACCGACGATGTGCTGACGGGCTGTAGGGCACTTAGTCTTTTTTGTGCCGCCTTCCCACCTCACCGTTATTTAACTGTATGCGTCCACTGTGCTGGTGAGAGCATGAGAAATACTAAACATGAGGTGAAAAACGCAAGTGGTGTCAAATGAAGGCGGTAACATCTGTCCTAATGTCTCCAGTAATCTTTTCTAAATGTCCCTGTTTATTAAAATCAATAAAATGGCAAAAAAGGTGAAGGTAAACATGTAGAGTAGCAGAATAACAGTAATAGCCTGCTTCGGCCAACAACATGATCAAAGGCAGGCGCAGAAAACCGCTCTCTCTATAATTAGCACAGCGATGTCCAACTCGCAGCTTGTGTAATAAAGCTGTTCAACACGCTCCGCTCACAGTATGACCACAGATCGCAACAGCGAACACAGACAGCGCTCTGCTACGATTAGCACTGATTAGCTCACCGCCTCTCAAATGCTGCATGCTAATAACTGCTAATACTAACCCCTGCGCTGGTCGGTTTACAGAGATCTCAAATCAGTTAGCGGTGAGTACTGATAGAAAACACCCTTTGATATTACAACTGCTATTTTTGTGGACATTAGATGCTTCAACCAGGGCTTGACATGAACAGTTTTACTCACCAGACACTGTCTAGTGGTTTTTCAAAGTTACTAGCCTCAGCATTTTCACTGGCCACAATTTTTGACATTGATACCATGGGAAAAATTGCTGTATAGATATTTTTAATATTATCTCATAATTTGGCAGCAGGTTTATTAGGCTGCTGTCACTTTAAGAGCTGACGCACGGATCCATTATACTGTTACACATGCGTTTTCTTTCTCAACTGTTTACGTTAACTTCAAACATAACTGACTGTGTTTACGTGAATACTCACCAAGACTGGCATTTTGACATTATTTTGTGTGTATTTGACTGTTTAATCGCAACGATCAGTGAAAAAGGACTCAATTTAGTACTGAGAGGCGGCTTTATGTGGCGCACATTGGGTGTGAGCACAAAATTTGTGGGAATGAGTAAAATTATACGCAATACGTGCAATCTCACGCTGAATTTCAAGCCCTGTAACACCAACAATATTCATCCGGAGCAAATGAAACAAGGTATTTCAGATATTTCAGTATTGATATGTATCGGAAAATTGATATTTTTGACAACACTACATTGCACTTAGTTTATTATTTCAGATGCCTTTTTAAAAGACTACAACTGAAAAATGTATATATTATATATAAAATTTAACCCGCCAAAGTGGCTAGTAGGAGTGACTGCGTTACACGCCACTGCTGAAATACACACACATTTGACGGTGTGATGGGTGTTAATGTCAAGCCCTGTTCACAACAGTTTCATGGATTGATTTTGTTTTCACTTTTTTCCCATTCAGGGCATAAAACTGAATCTCCCCACAGGGATCAATAGCGAATCTCTCAGATTCTAACATTTGGAACTTGTCCATCACACAAAGCTCAATTTCATCACACAGGCCCCAAATGTCACATTGTTTAGTGGTATTTTTCACTTAGTAAGAAGGAATTGGGTTGTGAGAAGATTGTTCAACACAACAGATAACATTACTTCCTAGCTGAAAACATAACAAAACAAAACAGCTTACACCAGTTTGGACCATCTTGAAGATGGTCTAGTTGGATTTAGATGAGTAATAAAATGGATAATCTGGTTATTGCTGCAGGTAGACCTGGTTGACCAGCATGTACACGAAGATCACAAACTCCAATCTGACTGCCTAAAAGTAACTCTTAAGATTCAGTCCGCATGGACAGTCATGTACGTTGCTGCTACAATTACATTTTTGAGGAATGATTTATCATTGGATTTGCCAACATTTGTGAAATAGGTAGCTTCAAAACAAGCAAAATTAGTAAAAAATAAATAAATAAATAAATCTGTGAAATAATCGTTACAGTAGCGCACGCATTATTTTTTTTTAACACTTTACACTTGTCCAGTTTGGTCTGGAATGTGTTACACTGTAAAAAAAAAGAAAATAATAATAATAAAAAGTTTCAATTTATAAACTAAGTGTTTGTGCTGCCTTAAAACTTTAAGTTTAGTCAACTCAAATATCAAAGTTGTCATTTAGTACAACTTCACAATTCAAGTTGAATGAACTTAAAATTTTAAGGGATCATGAACACTTTTTTTTTTTTTTTAAATTGAAACAAAAAATAATATTTTTTTTATAGTGTAAATTAAATTTGTCTGAGCGATTACCCCCAAAAGATAATTTAAAGTCATTATTGTGTTAAATGAGAAAATCATCAAATAGAAATCACAAAAAACATATAATTTATTACACATAAACTTTTAGGGTTCAGCGGCCATGAGGGTGAGTAAATGATTCACGTTGTTGTTGTTTTTTATTCATGTGAAATATGAAATTATTTTTTAAATGAAACAATACTCTAAATAAGAAACTAAAACTGCCAGTAGGTGGCAGTAAATATCTAATTAAGTAAGTCATTGAGTCATTCATTCAATTGATTCATTCAAACGACTGATTCATTCAGGAATTAAGTTTATGGCTCTCTTTATGAATGAGTCATTGAATCATTGGTTCACCTGTTCAAAACGTGGATTCATTCAGAAATGAAACACTGCTGTGTGCTGGTCAGGAGACGCACAACAGTTCTGCTCTGGCTTTATAGGTAATATTTTCATTGGCAAAACTGAGCAAAAGCAGACAATATTGTGTCTAAAATAACACAATATTAACTTCTTATTTATTGAACTGTTGTATAAAATTAGTATCACATCTGCACTCGTGCACTTGTATTGTAGAGTTTTATCTTTCATTTATCTTAGAGGAAATAGGGTTAGATTTTGATATTAACTTATTTATTAGTTATTGACCATAAAAAGAAAAATATATTGGCTTATCGTATTGGCCAGAATTTTAATATCCCTAGAATAAAAATCAGTAACACTTTACAGTAAGCCTCCATTTGTTAACATTACTTACCTAACCTTAACTAATAGGACCTTATTGTAAAGTGTTATACAAGAAGTGAATAGTGAGAGAGAGGAGAAAAAGTCCATTTTAAAATGAATTGTGGGATTGCAGAAGAGAAGAGATTAGCCGAGAGGGACAGAGGTGAAAAAATGGAGAGTCAGAGTTATACATGCATTGGGTCGCATGTTGGAAGGCAGCTGCCTTATTCCTGAGGAAATGGAGAATTGACTCCTCTGATCCAGGGCAATACATTCCAGATGTGTTTGAATGTTGTCAGACTGAAGGCCGTGTCCGCGTTGACCTCTGTGCTGACAACACCAATCTCAGCCCTGAGAACGGCGGCCGCTGTACGAACGAGGCCCTGTTATCAATAATGCAAAGGCTCCGGTGCTTCCGCCTGCGGTCTGTTTCTCACATAACCCAATTTGCACCTCAGATCCCCACTTTGCCTTCCTGGAGGCTGCAGCTTTGTGTCCTCTGTGAAGTGTGGCTGCTCTCCGCCGGCTCAGACACTGTCGCTCTGGCACTTCAGTTCAAGGACGCAGACTATCACAAAAGAAAAGCTTACTTTAAGCCGTACAGACATCTTCCGTCATCTTCAAACCTTAATTCTTCCGTGCTTTTGAGTCTCTGACACTGCTGACGCGTCTGTTATCAGACATACATGTAACACGCTTGAACATTTTTTGTGTTTCCTTAATAAAATGTGGTATGTACATGTGTGATGTATTGGAAAGCTTGAGCAGGTGATAAGTATCGCTCTGAATTGATTAGTCTGTCAGAGGAGGTAAAGATCTGCACCTGCTTCATCAGCCACACAGATTTATAACATCCGCCCACCCTCTCTGCCTCCATCACACCGCAGGAAAACACACTCAGAAACCCTGTATGAGCCGTATAAGGTATATTTTTGTGTGTTTTCATGCTGCGTTTGGCTGGTCTCTTATTCTTGCAGGGCCAGACTTTTGCACAAAGTCACTTTGAAGCTTGTTCTAGGCCAGAACAATCGGCTTCTTGGAAAAGAAGAGACCATCTGACTGGCATGTACTGTATATTGTCATATCTTTCTTTTTTTTTTTTTTGGTAACACTTTATTTTAAGGAGATCTAGTTACACATTACTACATGTCCTTACTAATAACAGTAAAATTAGGCATAATTACAAGTAACTAACCCTAAACCAAACCTGGTATCACTTTATTTTACAGTCCTGTTCCACTGATTAAATAGCGATTAAAAATGTAATTATTAAAAATCTAGTTAATCACTTTACACCCATATATATATATATATATATATATATGGCTATAAAGTATATATATCAATAAGCATTTTTTGTAACAACCTGGTCTTATTGTGGATAATTTATGTTATTTAAAAAATATACTATCAAAGTGTTCCTGCTCTTCCTCAGAAATGACTTTCTTTTTCAGGTGATTTTGTCTTATTTTCACCTCCTTCACCGGTAAGTAACGTCCACTTTCACAATCCAATCAATTACCAATGAATAAAAGTCTTGCTCTGCATTTTTATTCTCCTGTTTCACTTGAAAATACAACAAATTACGAAAGTAAAATGGGCTGCGACCAGCGTTTCGTGTTGACCTTTTGGTGCGTGTGTGTGTGTGTGTGTGTGTGTGTGTGTGTGTGTGTGTGTGTATCACTGGATCATAACAATCCTTAATATCACACCATCCAAGCAAAGATGACCTCTGATGTCCCCAATTACAGCAAAAATATGTATTGAGCTATGAATGTAACCGCCGTGTTCTGCACAACTATTACGGCTGCATCGTCCCGTGGGGGAAAAGCTGATCTATATTTGGACCTTAGATTTTCCAACTGTACATTCATTTACTGCTACGCACGTTCCATTGGCCTTGTTTTTCCCCTAGACTAGAAATACTGGAGAATAAATGTTATTCATTTCACTTGCTCTGAGAGAATAAGAGGAGGAGGAGGAGGATATAGTCTGAAAATGAGGCACAGCTGTGTATTTGAGGCCAGAAGCGAGTAACACTGAAGCTTTGTGAGGATGTGAGCAACGGCCCCCAGATTGTTATTCAAGGAGTCGTTCCACATCACCCATCAGTCCTCCTTACAAAACATCTGGCATGAGGTAAAATTGCCCCTATGCGCACGCAGAGCTTCAAGAGCTCTCTTTCAGCGAGAGGTCTCCGACTTCTGACCGACCCTCTACCGCAGGAAAGAAAGAAAGAACAAGAGAGAGCTCAGGAATAATGTAGCCGCTCGGGGAGCACTTGACCTTCAAAGATCCTCCGCTGTTTCAGATGAACTTAACAGGGATCAGGTGGGTCTTGACTGACTGCTGCTTCACACACACACACACACACACACGCACCTCCTCTGATATATGACAGGACACACTGGCGAGAGGAAGAGGGGTTATTTGAACATGGTCTGCCAAAAGACGATTAAAAATGCCCCCCAAAAGATTAAAATGCGTTTTGCAGGACTAAAGGAAAACCTTTCGTAACATCTGTTTTAACTTCTAACATGTCCATACATCACTGAGAGTTCATATATCACACAGAGCTCTCTTTTAAAATATGAAGTCTGTTTTTCTTGTGAGCTACAAAGAGTCATTCCCCTCTGTGAGATTCAATCAAAACTTCATTGAGCATATATCAGAGATGTGATCGTCCTCTGTATTACTTTTGAGACAGATGCAGAAGTTTGGTAATACTTTGCAGGGGGAAAAATGTTTTGACTTTTTAAAATAAATGATGGCCTTTTAAGGTCATTTAAAATAAATTATGGACAATTTGCTGGATATTTCACTTCATGAACTTCCAATGAAAATCAATGTTATATTCTGACTCTTTTTCGAAAAATAAATAATTACATAAAAAAGGAAGTGGTACAGCAAAAATTTTGTGGTGCAAAATAATCCTATTCAGATCTGTGTTTAAAAGTATTTAATAAGTAGTCAGAATACATTAAATCTGTAATCTAATAGACTATGTTATACTCTAAAAAATGCTGGGTTAAAAACAACCCAAGTTGTGTTGTTTTAACCCAACGAATATGTTGTTTTAACCCAACAATTGGGTTAAATGTTTGCCCAACCAGTGACTTAACAGAATAATCTGCAAACAAATGATGCTGTACTTATAGTATTTTTCAGAACTATTTTCTAAGTCATCTCAATGACTTTTAACCAACTAAAATTTTAGTGGATGCACGAAGTCAGTTCCCCTGAAGTCGTTCATCACATTAACTATGGACATAATCCACTAATGTTTGACATCCAGACAGTGTCCAAATACTTTTAGGGGTCACTGTATAAATACACTACAGAGAGCAGAGACACTAAAAAGAGGAAAGGTTTAAGAATTTATCTTCATCTTAGTCTGTCCTCCCTTCTAAAAAGAACAACATTCGGTGGTTACGCAGCATATGTGTTTTTAAATGCTGGTGTCCTCACCAGGCTTTTAAACTAGCAGTTTTAAAGGGGATCTATTATTAAAAATTCACTTTTATAAGATGTTTGAACACAGATGTGTGTTTACAGTGTGTGTAAACAACCAGCCTATAATGGTAAAAATCCACACACTCCTTTTTAATCCCCATAAATGATTAACAGTCTCTCCAAACGAGCGGTTCCAGATTTCCCCCTCCACTTACGTAAGAAGCCCTGCCCACGACTGGCGATTGACTCCGCCCTATTAGCTTAGCTCCTCCCCTGAGTGAGCTGAACACAGTCCGCCATGTTTATCTCCTCGCCAGAGCATTTAACAGCAGCATTCAAGTAAGAAATGTATTCTTATTAAAGCTACTAAAGTTTTTCAGTCAAGATAAGTGTTTTCTGTTTTTCTTTTGTTGTTTGATTCATATTAACAGCATATACGTAGGTACTGTATATTATGCTGCTGTCACTTTAATACACAGATCTAATATATGCGATTTCTGTCCATGCCGTTTACATTCACAGAGTTTGTGAACTTTGTGTGTTTTTGACATAACCTTGTGTGTATTTGACAATTTAAGTGCAATAAATCGTGAAAGAGAAGTTAGTTTAATACTCACGAGACAGCTTTCTGTGCATGTGCTTCAGATGTGTGCGCTCAGAAAAACATATATCAGAAGTTTAAACTGATATAGCTTTAAAACACATGCAAATAATAAACTTTCATGATGAAGAAGAACTGCAATGTCACGTGAGTATGACCGTGATAGAGATGATAATCAAAACCAAACAGATGTTAAAGTTTTTGGCATACTATCTGAGGCACAAGCTGTACAGGCTCCGCCCTTTTCTGGAAAGGGGGCAGGGAGCAGCAGCTCATTTGCATTTAAAGGCACATGCGCAAAAACAGCATGTTTTTCCTTCTGCTCAAAAACAGGTATTTACAACATGCTATAATAAATGACCTGTGGGGTATTTTGAGCTGAAACTTCACAGACACAATCTGGGGACACCAGAGACTTATATTACATCTTGTAAAAAGGGGCATAAAAGATCCCCTTTAAAGTTCTTCAATTAACCAACTTTAACAAAAAAGATGCTGGTTGACCAGCTTCACCAGCTCTTTCAATACTGAGAGCCATGACCCACTTTCCCTACTGTGAAATCAAATCAGCCTGGTCTTAATCGCTTCTAAGAGGGACCCACAGGCAATCAGCCAGGATGCACTTTCACCAGCGTCCAGAATCTGTTTACTTCGACGACCCAGAAAGCTCTCGGGAATCTGCAGCAAACTGACCCAGTGTCTGCTGTTGGACCCAGCCGGAGATGCTAGGACATTACATATCCCAGAGATCCCCTCAAAGGAGCATTACACTGCAAGTAAAACAGTCCTCCCAATCTGACCGTTAAATGTGGCTTTTATTGATGTAACCTAATGTAATCAGGTTGATTTAGTCATATTGGCTAGTAACAGTATTTTAGAGGTTACCACATGAAGTTTATGCTGCCTCCAAGTCATCCTGGGAACTTGAGTTCAGAAATTGTAAATGTGAAGTGACACGTTTAAGTGGTTTTGATCTGAATAAAACAGATGGATGCAATGGGGAATTTAATATTTCTTACTCTTTTTCAACTCCCATCAAATGAACACGGCTTTTTAGCACTAGTGAAACAAATTTAAGGATGTGTGCAAAGGCAAAGGATGAGTCAGGCAGTTATTTTTCATGAACAGTACTGTACACGCTATTCCCACAAACTAAATTGTATAGTTAAATTGTATAACCAAACATTCAAAATAGTGTCGTCACGATACTGGAATTTCCAACTTCGAAACAATACGTTGAAAAACATCGACATTCGATACCACAGAGAAAACCGCCATATCGCCATACAGATAATTTGATATAATCTCATAATTTTTTGATTATATATATATATTGTAGTTGTTAAGTTTAGGTATTGGGTAGGATTAAGAATGTAGAATAAGGTCATGCAGAATAAGGCATTAATAAGTGCTTAATAAGTACTAATAAATAGCCAATATTCTAAAAATATGCACGCTAATAAGCAACTAATTAAAAGACCCTAAAATAAAGTGTTACCATTTATATATATATATATATATATATAGGCAGAATTTCACTATATGTCATGCTTCACATTTAATCATCATATCAAAAACAAAGATTTGCAATTTGATCCTGATATCACAATATGACCTGTTCACCGGTCTAACCCGTTTACCCGTTTTAAAGCATCACGCTGATCCCATTCAATTTCCTGGATCCTGCACGAGAAATAAAGCATGACGTAGTGTTCAAAAGAGTGCAAGACAGCAGGACTTACTGAAGGGCATAAGACTGGAACAGAGAGGAATTAAATACGCCAACTAAAGAGAAGGAATGAAAGAGTCTGAGTAGGAGCGATCAGTCGACGTCATAGAGGAGGAGACAGAGGGATTCAGTGGAGGGAGAAAGTGTATTGGGTTCCAGGACAGAGGATTGGAAGATGACAGGTGTCTGGGCTGCTCTGGTCTCTGCTGGAACTGTAATTGGTTGTGGCAGACGCAGACAGCATGAATGGCCTGCTTCAGGCCTCCAGGGGTCAGGTAGAGAGACGGAGGAGAAAAAAAAAAAAACATCAACTCAAAGCTGTGATAGAAAAAAAGAAAGAGAGGAAGAGACAGAACCAAAACAGTGTGCAATGAGTGCAATTGAGGATATGTATCCAGTGGTGTGTTTTGACAGCAAATCTCAATTTCATAATGATATAATCCCTGTGACAGCACACATCAGGTTATTTTTTGCCATGGACGTGTAGGGTTACTTAGAGAGAAAGAAAGGATGGCTGAAATCTACACAGCGCACAGGGACTTGTACAAGTCAGATATTCTGTTTAATCAGTGAGACACTATCCGACATCAGTACCTTGGGTAACATGGAAGTCTGCATATAACACACTGACTGTATCTTATAAATACACAGCCTTGTGTCAAAATAGAAACAAACACGAGCGACATTTGACAGAATCTAAAAATTGTACACAGGAACAGTCCAAAACATTCATTATAAATATCTACCAAGCTAAAAACATCTCATTGTGGTTTCCTGCAAAGTAGTTTCACCGATCTGATGCAAGAGCTTCAATCTAACTGGTTGGTTTTATGCAATTTCTGGGAATCTGGGTGGAAAGCTTTCAATCAGAACAACACAGTCTTCATTGAATTGAAGTTTGAGTTTTACATGTTTGCTAATTTAATTAATGACCTAGAATCAGCACAGACTCTTAGATATTTCTGACTCCTTTAGCATCACAGTGTTTAATATTTTATGCACCATTTTGTGTGTGTCCCTTTAAATGCAAATGAGCTGGTGCTCCCAGCCCCCTTTCAAGAAGAGGGCGGAGCTTCAAGAGCTTATGCTCCGGCATACCAGCCACAATAAAATAGGACAATCTCACGCTCTGAAAATGTGAGAAACTGTCAGTAGCGGTGTTCAGCCTTATATGTTCAACAACAAAACAGGACAGTCTCACACTGAAAACGTCAGAAACTGTCAGTAGCTGTGTTCCCCCATATATGTTCAACAACAAAACAGGACAATCTCACACTGAAAACCTCAGAAACTGTCAGTAGAGGTGTTCAGCCTTATATGTTCAACAACAAAACAGGACAATCTCACACTGAAAATGTCAGAAACTGTCAGTAGCGGTGTTCAGCCTTATATGTTCAACAACAAAACAGGACAATCTCACACTGAAAACGTCAGAAACTGTCAGTAGCTGTGTTCCCCCATATGTTCAACAACAAAACAGGACAATCTCACACTGAAAACCTCAGAAACTGTCAGTAGAGGTGTTCAGCCTTATATGTTCAACAACAAAACAGGACAATCTCACACTGAAAATGTCAGAAACTGTCAGTAGAGATGTTCAGCCTTATATGTTCAACAACAAAACAGGACAATCTCATGCACTGAAAATGTCAGAAACTGTCAGTACCGGTGATCAACCTTTGTGAAAATCCAGTGTTGAAAAGACCCTCGTTTGTGAAGTAGTCTGGCGCAAAATGATTGGCGCAAATGTATAAGACTTTACTGATTTTCTTCAGGACATTTCCTTCAAAAATGAAATTTAACCATAGTGTCCTCAGTGACTCAGATGGCAGGAGTCTATGGAGATTCTTATGAAATGACGAACTATATTAAAATATACAGTATGAAAAATGGATATTCATGTTATTAGATTAAATTTAACAGTGTTATTAAACTATTAGATGACATTCTTCTATTCATGTAAGCAATGAATGCTCAACAAAAACAAGCCCTGCCTACCCATCCTGAACACTTCAAAGCAACAGAGCAACAGCCTTATTCATCCAGCTGATAAGAGCAGCAACACAATAACCCACCTGAGATTATCAGATATGACCCCCAACGCTGTGAATGAAGCCCACTGAAAGAGGACTGTGCTAATGAGAGCTCTCATGAGACTGAAGACAGCCCGAGCATGTTAATTACCTACAAGGGTGTGAAGGTCCATTTCATAACGCCACGTAGGGGAATAAAAGAAAGAAAGAAAAAACAACGCCTATGGTGGTTGACAAGAATTCATCTGGGCTTCTGGTAAGATTGATGATAGATTTACAGTAAACTCATTAAGTGCATCTCAGTATATTTCAGCCGATTCAAATCACTAAATTCCACATCCGATCCAGCATTAAATATACATTAAGGAATCAATAATAAAACATAATTCAAGGTGTGTGTTAAGCTGGACTTAGTAAATGATGACCTGCTGTCTTACATTCCTGGAGAAATTGCTCACAAATCCTCATAACACCTATTTAAAGGGATAATACACATTCAAAAAATGTAATTCTGTCATTATTTATTCAACCACATCTGATTCAAAATCCTCCTTTCTGTGGGAAAAAAACAAAAACAAAAACAAATTTTTGAACAATATTCTGTATACTCTTTTTAATATAATGAAAATGCATGAGGACTGAGGCTTTCAAGCTTCAAAAATGACCAAAAAAAAAACAAAAAACAGCTTAAATGGATAATGAAAGTGTTCCAAACAAATCTAAAGCTTTGTGTGAGAAACAAAAGTCATATATATATATATATATATATATATATATATATATATATATATTTCATAACACTGTAACTTTTAGCTATACAGGTTTGAACTAAAAGGGTGAGGTAATTACCCTTAACGTTATATTGCAATATAAAAATGCAACAATATGTATCGCAAATGATATGATTCACAATATAGAGTCAGTTTTATCCAAGACTCTGTAGGCTATTTATAGGTATAATTTACACAAAAATGTCAATTCTGTCATCATATAATCACCCTCATGTCGTTTCAAACCTATATGATTTTCATTCAACTTCCAAACACAAATGAACAGATTTTTTATGAAACCTGAGAGATTTCTGTCTCCCCATTTAAAGTCCATTTAGTGACATTACTACATTAAAATACTTATAATTAATGTATATTAATGCATATTAATGCAGTTGTGGGTCCTGATAATAATAAAATAATAATATTATTATTTTAATAATAATAAAGTAATAATAATAAAAAAAAACTCTCTTCATTTTGGCTTAAAATATCGCGATAGTATAGTATCATGAGTTCAGTATCGCGATTTGTATCGAATTATGATTCGTAACATGAAAGTATAGTACACCCCAAATAAATTTTAGGTTTAAAAAAATTTTAGGTGTTCCTTTAATATAAAAGGACACATTAAGTATAAGTGATTTAAACCATAATATAATATAACAGTATAATTATATGTCCGCTGTAGTTCTGCTCGGTCTAGCGGCAGCTGAAAGTGTAGCAGTGCCCTATATCACAATCTACTCACCAGCCACGTACACAGACATGCCATCTTTCTGATAAATGTCGTTACACCCAAAAAGTGCATGAAAAACTTTTAAAATACATGGCTACAAGCATATTAATATTTCATAAACAATACCATATGCATCATCTGAGAAAACCATAGAGGCTACATCCAGAGGTCTCAATGGAAATAGCGCTCTACACTGCCCGGCACAGAGGACAACACGGCTCAAACAAACACACACGCCTGCACCTTTTAAAACACATTTATGCACGACTGTCAAAAAACGCAGACTTGAACAAACGTATGCTGATCAGGATTCAAATGGACTTCCTTGCTGATTTCCAAATGAGCAGCGTTGACGGGCAGCATGCAGCCAAGCCTAATTGAATGTCATCATTTTCCATTATTTGTTGCCTTTTTTAAATGAAAGCACTTAGCCTTTTTTATTCACGTTTCTCAGAGACAGTTGGATCCATGAGTCCTAATGAATATTTAAACAGGGAGCAGCGGTCTCATCTCCTGAGTGGTCTCCGAGCGTCGCTAGAGCCTGCGTCGGGAAGGAGGGGTGACCATTACCGAAACTCAACCACGGAGCGGCTGAAGAAAAACACGGATATTACAAAAACAGCACTATGGAAAATGTCAGTAATTAGAACTGGCTGCCATTTCAGAGGCAGAGCGGGCCCGGCTAATGAGTCCATTAGCACCTTCCTTGCATAAAGAAGACAAGCAAAAAAGCCTCATTTTAATACATTAGCCTGCTGACAGTTTCACCGCGGAGGCTATTCAGCGCAGCTGACGCGCTTTTCCGAGGGCTCTGACCTTTTGTTTGCTGAGCGCTGGCTCCGAGGAGAAAGTGGATTCAGCTCTCCTGGGCATAAACACTGGAGAGAGTGTGAGAAACCAACACCTTCTGCTTTCACTGACTCATTGAGAATATCAGCAGCTCGCTGCTTTTTCACTTACTAATGGTACAGAAGAGGTAACACAATTGCTCATGTGGGCATTAGTCAAGCAAAGTTTCCAAATTTAGCCGGCACTCAAGTCCTCGAAAACATTCGAAAAGCTTGCCGTTTAGATGAATACACATTTCACCTTGGCCCACAGCCAGCAAACTGTGAAACGAATGAAGTGCTCTTGTGTTTTTTTCCTCCTGAATTTCACTCTGCTATGAAATTTCATCAGATAAAAGTAAAAGTCTGGTCACTCCCACTAAATACTCTAAATGTCTTTGCCCGCAAACTTAATTGCTTAGTTCAACCTTAGTTCATCAATTACGCACACTCAATGGTATTCCAAACCTGTATGAGTTTCCTTCTTCTGTGGAACAAACAAGGAGACGTTTAGCAGAATGCTCATTCCTTTTTCCATATAAGCGACAAATGACTTTCAAGCGCAAGAAAAAAAAGCATCATAAAAGCAACAAATTTAAATCAGTGTTTGCTAATAATCTCATTTAAATTCATGCATACTGAAAACACACAAACAAATGAGATTTGAGAGCTACTGCAGAGGGAATTTTCAGCAAATATTACATTTTGGTCTGTTCATTTTAAAATATTTTTGAATGAAATCTATTATGCCACATAAAAACAGTAAAAACTGTAATATTGTAAAATATTATTACAATTTAAAAGAACTGTTTTCTATTTTAATATACTGTAAAATATCATTTATTCCTGTGATCAAAGCTGAATTTTCAGCATCATTACTCCAGTCTTCAGTGTCACATGATCCTTCAGAAATCATTCTAATATGCTAAATTATGGTCAATTCTTATTATATCATCAATGTTAAAAACATTTGTGCTGCTTAATATTTTGGTGGAAATTTTTTCAGGATACTTTTACGATTAGACAGTTCAAAAGAACAGGAATTATTTTAAACAGAAAACTATTGTAACATTATACTTGTCTTTACTGTCACTTTAGATCAATGTAATGCATTCTTGATGAATAAAAGTATTAAGTTTCTTTAAAAACAAATCTTACTAGCCAATATAGTGCAAGAGACCCTTTATTTCGATGGTCCATTTTAGACATTCTACTAACTATAAGTAACTTTGCAACTACTGTACATGTCAATTAATGCTCATTAGAGTATAAGTAGACTGTTAGGTTAGGGTTTGGTTTAGTAGAATAAGTGACATATAGAATAAGTGACACCGTGTCTACACCGGACGCGAGCCACGCAATGCAACGCAACAAAAGACAATAGAACCCATTATAATCAGTGATGCTGTCTACACTGGATGAGGCATGACGCGAGTGACAAATCTCAGACAGTAAACTGATGTCTCGTTCTATTTATGACATACTGACATGAAGGACAAATGCTCTGCAACGGGCACTTTGTCACGTCCAGTGTAGACAGCTTTTAGCCCTTGCAATGCGAGCGACAACAGTCACGTCTGGTGTAGACACGGTATGAGTCTCTCCATCAGTGTCGACTCCGGTTTGAACAATGTAAGGCTGAACACCGTTACTGACAATCCTCATTTTGGCTGCGTGAGATTCTCCAGCTTTGTTGTTGTTGAGCGACCGAAGCGTGAGCTGTTAAAGCTCCGCCCTCTTCTGGAAAGGGGGTCGGGAGCAGCAACTCATTTGCATTTAAAGGGACGCACACAAAAACGGTGTGTTTTTGCTCACACCCAAATAGGGGCAAATTTGACAAGCTATAATAAATGATCTGTGGGGTATTTTGAGCTGAAACTTCACAGACACATTCTGGAGACACCAGAGACTTATATTACATCTTGTGAAACGGGGCACAATAGGTCCCCTTTAACCGAGATGACTTTTATGGATTTTTTTGTGCTTGAAAGTCACGTTATAGGTTATTTTTTGTCAAACGTATGCAAAACAACATGAGAATGAGTAAATAATGACTCATTTTAAGTGAACTAAAGCCTTAAATGTTGTTGATATGAAACATCTTTATTTTTTCAGTACTGGAAAGGATCCGTGTTTCTAATTATGCTGTTATATCATGGTCGATCATCTCCCACCACAACGATAAGGCTCCACGCTAACCCAAAGTGGCCTACGGCACAAAGCAATAGATCCCTGATTCTTAATCCCATGCTAAGCTTTCCAATATCTGTGCGTTGTCTACCTGTCGATTAAACAACCGTGTGGTCTCCAAGCCAGCTATTGTACTTCTAGCAGAAACCATTTCTAGAGAGTCTGTCAGCGTAATACAGATGGAGGATCATTCACAAATCCTCTATATAATCAGAGCTTACAGGGATAACTCATGTACTAAATATGAAAAGCCATCTGCTGTGCTGAAGTGTAATGCAGTTACTATGGTGAAAATAAAAAAAGAGCCTGTGCTTACACATACCCACACACATCCAGCTATAATTCACCGCCTGAGATGAAGGATAAGGCCATATATTAGGTGACCTCTGGCCTTGCGCTGCCAATAGACCTCCATGATTAGCCATTTCGTCATGCTGGCCTGCGGACCACCAGCTCAACGCGGTCAATCTCTATTTATTGAGTCTTGCGCTCTGTTAGCAAGGCCTTCGGTGAGTTCTTATTTCGTTTTTCCACTGACCTCTCGCATGATTGATTGAACGATTCTACCGGAAAAGATACAGCTAGTTTTGTCTTGAATAAGGTTAATTGACCGGCAGAAAGCAATTCATTACACTGGCACGTTCTGATAAGATTATTTTGCAAAGAGTGACCATTCCTTGACCTGCTGTATGAGAAGGAGGGAAGGTTTCAAATAGGGATGTGCCTGAATTCAAATTTTGAATCCAGAAAGAAGATAACAGATTCTATTGAAGCCCAAAAGGGACACAGAAAAAATACAATTAGGGCTGTCGATTTTAACGCATTAGCAATTAGTTGTGGAAAAAAATAACGTGTTAAACAGACCTACGTAGTTCATTTTAAATGTAATACAGTTGATTGGTGACAAGCATGAAGCAGAGCAACAACTCACTGCGTGATGAAGCCTATAGAATGCAGTTAAATGACCCTAAAATTCAAGATATCAGGGCAAAAATGCTCCTGTATGAGTTTTTGTCTCATATTTATATCATGATATAGTTAAGCAATATCACACAAGTAACGAGTGCAATATCACATGAGTGCTGTTTTTGTCCTGAATAGCACGAGTGCAAATACGATATTGATTTTATGCAACAGTTCAATAAATATGAATATTGTGTTATATTTTAGACACAATATTGTCTGTTTTGCTCAGTTTTGCCAACGAAAATATTACTTGTAAAGAACTGTTGTGCATCTCCGAGCAACACACAGCAGTGTTTAGTTTTTGAATGAATCTGTGTTTTGAGTGAATCAATCGGGTGAACCAATGATTCAATGGTCCATTCCATTCATGATTTACTTCATTTCTGAATGAATCAGCTGTTTGAACGAGTCGAAAGAATGAATGACTCAATGACTCACTCATTTAGACATTTATTGCCACCTCTGGCAGTTTTAGTTTCTTATTTTGAGTACCATTTAACTTAAAAACAATCATATTTCCATATTAATAAAAAAAAAAAAAAAAAAAAAAAAAAAAACATTAAAGGTATAGTTCACCCAAAAATGTCATTTACTCACCCTCATGGCTATTGAAGCCTAAAAGTTTGTGTAGTAATGTGTTGGAGATAATTCTCAGCCAAATTTGATGTGCGATTAATTTGACCCATTGTGTAATTAATTAGGTTAAAAATTTTAATCGCTTGACAGCCCTAATTTCAATGCTTTTGTGTTCTCTCATAATTATACAGTTGGGTAATTATACCTTATATAATTTTCGGGCATCAGGGAGCCACTATTAATATGCTAAATATTGAAATCACTTTTGAATGCACACTCGCATTTTACTTTCTCTTTCGAAATTTGCGACCATGCATACTCTATGGCCCCATCCCAAATGGCACCCTAAACACTCTTCCTGTGAGTCTGCACTTTTGCAACGTAACGCCACTTTGGCTGTCGGAAAGAAGTCTGCTATCGAGCTCGACCGCAAAGGGGGCGCTCATGAGCACCCTTCTGAAACCTAAAATGACAAATGAGATGTATTTTGTGAAATTTGACAGCATGGAAATGTTTGAAATGGAATTCTACATTGCTATTTCTGCAATATCCAACAGAGAAAAACTATGTAGGATACTTTATCCCAGAATGCAATGTTCTCAATTTGACCATCCATTTCTAGAGTGATGAAAGATCTGGATGCAACATCAACAGTCATTTGAAATATTAATATTTCCAGCGGAACTGGGCAACTTTAACACTGTTGCCATTGGTTGATCATGCCCGTGGGATGAATCGACCCCAAATAATATTAAATTTAGCCCCTGGAAAGCGAATTTCACTCCTGAAACGCGACTGGGCTAGTTTTGGGCTAGTTTTGAGTAGCAACTGACCGGGTTTTATTGTGAAAACCTGGCAACCCTGCTACTCTCATTCACAAATATCAGGAAGTAGATATTGGTGCCATTAAATTAGCATAAGCTAAGCAAACTAAAACAAAATTCTTAGCAACAGAGCAAAAAAGCACAACATAAATGTATTTAACATAGAAAAATGGAGCTGATATCTGATTGTGAGTGATGTGAAGTCTGTTAACGTTTCATCATGAAGGTGCTGTCATTAGTTCCTCAGCAGGTCCCTCTGTGTTCCTCTAGCCTGCCCATTAGCAAACAACATGAAGCCACTCAGCAACCATCAGATGGGAAACAGCCAAATGCACAAAGAAAGAGAACAACAGCCCCACAATTACACTCACAGGAGCCCATCATGCTTTACTCGCTTCCACTTTCCACTTTCCGAGATCTCGAAGTTCATAAAAGAAAGCACACTGCATAATGATGCTACAAGCAAATAAATAAAGATAAGCAGGAGTTTACAGAAGAGCTGGAAATTCAATCAACAAGAGGTTTGAACCTGCCAGAGCTGTGTGGGCTGCTAGATATTTGCTTTATGTTTCGACGTGTTTGCAGGCTATGCAGAAATCAAAACAGCTTTAGAATAACGTGAGACGAATGAGAAGCAATTGAAGGTAGTTCAAAAAACAAACAAATTGTTCTGGAATATACCAAAAATGTAGCATATAGTATTTGAATAATGAATTTTCTTAATAAAATGATAATTTAATGAAAATTGAGTATTTGTAAACATTTTTTAAAAAGTTATTGTGAATATAGTTGTGCCTCTCGTACCTTATAGTTTAAATATTAACCCAAAAATCAAGAAGATCTGGGGTTTGAGCTATTATTACACTACCTTAAAATGAGGCAAAAAGTCAGCAGATTTGAAAAAAATTTAATACTACATCTGCCTTAGACTTCTTTGGAGAAAACTTCTACAAACTCATCCAGCAAACGCACACACCCACTCTTGAATAAAGGCAAGACTGCCTGCTGGAGGCCTATGGATTTGCAGAGCAAGTAAACAGAACAGATAGTCTTTGGAATGCTATGTCTCAATAATTTGTATCCCGGAGCACAACTACCTTCCCCAACACAGAGAAACGAGGCACAGAGTGAATCTGAATGAGTCACTGAAGCCCACAGCTACTTTCATTGCAAACTTATTTGCATTTGCTCGCAAAACACACACATACACTCTCACTTCAGAAGCAAACAAAGGGACTGCAACTGCTAAACAAAATCAGGTTCATCGTGTCATATCAACCAATAAATCCCCTAACAGAGTCTGAAAAACATGGGTTTTGTTATACAGTGGCCCCAAAAAGTATTTGGACACTTAAAAAACATGAATGGCATTGCATTTTGTAAGAAAATATCCAAGTAGCTTGACTTGATGACTTCATACATCCAATAAAAATGACCTAGAATGCACTTAAAAGTGAATGCAAAAGAAAAGAAATGTTAGATTTGTTGGGTCTAGCATCATTTGCAGATATGCCACTCGGATTGATATTTTGCATGGGATGCAATGACATTCAAGCATATTAATAGGGATGCACTAATATTAAAATTCTGGCCAATGCTGATAAGCTGAGAATTATGACAGATAACTGTTAAATGGCAGATTTTGTACTATTTTGTCAAAAAAAAAAAAAAAAAAAAAACCTAATAAAAAATATAAATATAAATGTAAAATTGGAGGAATGAGCATACACAGTTAAATATATCCAATATCAACGGAGTGTCTATTTACACTAAGTGCAAATAGCAATTGCTATTTACACTTACTCCGCCCACCAATGTCTGGTTGGGTGACCCACATTTGGTTTTTGACCACTGTAAATGTGTACAATTTACCAATTTACTCATGTAGCCGCATTAAGTTCTCTATATCTCTGGGATTGAACCAGAAAGGGCCTTTAAAATGAAGATACCAAAAGGAAAGTTTGTTAAGAACCAGAATCTAAAAGGACATTAAAATATCTTTAATATTTCTTGAGTTATAGGCATGCAAACTTGAGGCAAAACAGTGCTTTTCTCCCATTTTTGAAGTGTCACTGCTGGCGTATAATGCAACAAAGATTGCTAAAGTCAGCAGATTTTACCAATAGACCTACCAATCTCTGTGTAAAAATAAAATAATGATGCTGCCATCTTTCTAAAGTCATTTTTACACCCCTGTAAATTGGCTCCAAATCGCAGGTGAAAATGGTCATTTTGACCCCCTCTATAAAATAGTGGATTACTCAGTAAATATACATCTGTGACATTTAATATTTTGGCTTTCATCACCATTTATATTTGTCTTTCTACAGAAAAAAATATTAACATAATCAAAAATTTGAGCTGGGGAAGTTTCCCAAATTTGGTTGATTTGACACGGAATAACCCTGCTATTTTCACTTAGGGTGATGATACATGGGACAACTTTTTGAGCAGTGTTGCCAGGCAATGATGCTTGGGCACTTTCCCATTGAGAATGGGCAACAAATTTCTATCTGGATACTTTAGATCGAAATTTGTTGTCTATTCTCAATGGGAAAGTGCCCAAGCATCATCGCTCGGCGACACTGCCCGGCAACATTGCTGAAAAAGTTGCCCCGTGTATCATCACCTTTAGTGTGGGCCAAAAAATACCATATAATTTCTATTTACACTTAGTGCAAATAGCCACTGCCATAAAGAAAACATCTTTAATATCGGCCGATAACCAAACAATAGGTGAACTGCCATTGAGATGATTGGGAAAAGTGTCCCAATTTACCGAGTGCATCCCTACACTATAAAGTGTCTAAATACTTTTTATCAAAGTTGCCAACGCAGGAACACAATAAGATTCTCACTCACGCTGACAGAAGTCCTTGTTCTCTTCGAAGCCTGGCTTGCAGACACAGCGTCCAATGGGCACCAGCCATCCACCGTCTCCACTGCAGTACATCCTCGGCGCCTCAAACTCCTCAGAGTCGTTCACACAAGATCCCCTAACCTCCACCAGAGCCGAATCTCCCCCTGTCACCGTGTCAGGAAACTGGGCCAAGTTCAGAACGGCAAGAGGACACTTCTTATAGAAGACCCTCAGGGACACCAAAGCGATGCAGGCTCCGACATCTTGGAAAGCCAGGTAGAAACCCTTCTTGCTCAAGTTACTGATGTCCCTCACTTCCGTGTTTAGCTTCATGACGCGATCGCCCACGTCGGTCTGCGTGAAGCTCTCGTCGGCTGCGATGGTGTCGATCTTTATGTACTGGCTCTCCTTGATGAACCACAGGTTGGCGTTGTTGGACTCATAGTAGTACATGTTGAAAGTTTCTTTGCAGGTGCCAGGGACTCCGGGCAGACTGTTGCAGTCACGCAGGGTGAACTTAATCTCGATGTAGACGCGCTGCGCTCCATCTCGTGGGATGTGACGCGTGCGTAGCCAGTTGTTCTGATTAGCCTCCATCACATTACACACCTGGTAGGAGCGCATGGGGGTGTTCCTCTCATCCATCACACTGATTTCCTCCCACTGCAACAGACACAACAACTGTTATGGTTGCAAAAACGTTTTTGTTTTTTTCAAAAACCTATTTTATATTCTAGAAACTTTAGTGTGTGTATATATATATATATATATAGCTATTTTTGATCTATTCATCAAAGAATCCTGTAAAAGCTCTATCATGGTTAGAATGCCCCTTAAATTCAAGATATCAGGGCAAAAATGGCCATGTATGAGTTTTTATCTCATATTTATATCATGATATAGTCTGTTTTTGTCCTGAATATCACAAGTGCAAATGTGAGATTGATTTTATACAACAATTCAATAAATAATACGTTAATATTGTGTTATATTTTAGACATTCACTATATTTGAGCGAATCAATCGGGTGAATCAATGATTCAATGACTCATTCATAAAGAGAACCATTTACTTCATTCCTGAATAAATCAGCCGTTTGAACAAATCGCATGAATGAATGACTGAATTGCTGGGCTTCCATCCAAACGTGAAGCAAATCCTTTCAAAGTTCGCAAAAAAAAACCCAACAAAAAAACCCCCGCGAATTTAGGTGCTTTTTCATCAAGTTGTTTGAGCGGATGGCGGTGGTATTGGTAACCAACAGTAAATAAAACCCCATCAGCAGAAACAGCCGATTAGTCATGTGGGTTTAATGTTCGCTACGTCAGAATTCATTAGGCGAATGCATTTCCATCTCCCATTATTCACATTAACTCAAGTCAAATTCAAAAACCACCAAAATTTGTTTGCATCACTCGTTTCTGATGCAATACTTCAAAAAATGTGCATAAAAACAGGGTGATGGAAACATAGCTACTGACTTACTCATTTAGACATTTACTGCCACCTTCTGTCATCATTTACTCATCCTCATGGCCGTTGAAGCCTAAAAGATTATGTGTAATAAATTCTATGTTGAATCAAATAAAATATATGTTTTAAAGTTACTTTTTGTAATGTCTGTTTGATGCTTTTCTCATTTAACACAATAATGACTTTAAATGATCTCTTGGGGTAATTTCTCAGCCAAATTTGATGTGCGATTACATTGTATACTTAATTAGATTTTAAAATTTTAATAATAAGAAGAAGAAATGTTTTTTTGAGAACCAAATCAGCATATTAGAATGATTTCTGAAGGATCATGTGACAATGAAGACTGGAGTAATGATGCTGAAAATTCATCTTGCTATTATAAATATATATGTATGGTTACACTTTAGTTTAGGGTCCATTTCTCACTATTAACTGTGACTGTTGCCTCAATAAACCACTAATTACTGCTTATTAATAGTTAGTAAGGTAGTTGTTAAGTTTAGGTATTGGTAGGATTAAGGGATGCAGAATACAGTCATGCAGAATAAGGAATTAATATGTGCTTTAAACAGCCAATATTCTAGTAATATGCTGCTAATAAACAACTAGTTAATAGTGAGAACTGGACCATAAACTAAAGTGTTACCATATATGTATATCTGTATATGTGAGGATGCAACTCTGGGCTTAAATATTGCATGCATATTATGTAAATATTTGTTATGTATTATTTCTATTTCATGTACACTTATGGAACACATATGCCTCAGTTAGTTTGTGTTTATATGTGTGTGAGTGTCTCCATGGCATAGGCAGCGATAGATAGATAAAGTGTGTGTAAGGCAGTCGTCTCCCATCATCTCTTGCCATCTGCTTCCACTTGTCTAAGGTTCCTTCATTTGGAACACTTCATGCATAAGTAACATTTCACTCCTTAAAGGGAAAGAAAATAAACCATCCAGGGAGTCTTAGAGGGGTGGGCAATTTTGTTCAACGGCTGGTTCTCAAAAAAGATTCTGATTTGCTTCAATAAATTCTATTCCTTTTCTGTATAATTTGCAGCGGAGATGAGCTGGAGGACCACCGGCTCTGTTCTAAGTGATTTTAGGGATTCATCCGAGCTGCTGATCAATCAGCGAGTAACGTACTACACTTCAAATACTAAGCATTCAGGAATCGTTGCTTGACCACTTGAGTTTCCACTCGAAGGCATTTATCATCATTTGTGCTCAAGATTTCTTCAACAGTGCGTGATACGAGCAATCCACTGTGAGAAGACACAAAAAGTTATGACTTTTAAAGTTGAAGGATTAGTTCACCCAAAAATGAAAACTCTGTCATCTTTTACTCACCCTCATGCTGTTCCAAACCTGTTTGACTTTTTTCTTCCGTGGAACATAAAATGAGAACAGCTTTTTTCCATTGACAGTGAATGGAGACTTGAGCTTTCAAGCCCCGAAAATTATGCAAAAACACTATTAAAGTATCATAAAAGTGATCAATAAAGACTTGCGCTCTATATATTACAATTTTCCTAAAGCCATACAATGGCTTTGTTTGAGAAACAGAAAGTAGCCATGTTGGATCGACAAATTCTTCTTTTGATTTAGATATTTTCAATGAACATGCTGATACAAAACCGATCTGAATAATCTGACCCAATGACTTTCAGTCTGTTCATCATTGAAAGCTATCGTGAGATTTGAGATACATCGTTCCTAACTAGGCGTGATGTGATAATATTCCAGTGACGAACAATTTGTTGAGATAAGACGCGACTTCGAGATGCGATAAAGTCAATCAAAAATCACAGCCAATCAGAAGAGCGCGTGGGCGGGCTCGCTCAGCAAGCTCCCGGCACTCGAAACGAAATGGATAAGTACATAATCAAATTCAAGAATATTACACCATTTTAACATTATTAAAATACATACTGAGTTACTGAAACAATCTTTGTCATAGAATACACTTGTCTGTTCACAATGAGTTGACAGTTTGAACGTTCTTGTTTCCTTTCACATATTTTGAAGATCTGAGGTGAATTGTCCATTGTTGCTTTCAGTACGGCTATAAAAGACACACAATATGATATTCAAACTCACATTAGATGCTTTTAGCATTACATAAAGCACATAAACTGTACCTGAGATTATCATTGTCATACTTTGTGGTGTTGTTCCAGCCGCGACATCGCAGAAAAATAGAAACCGTTTCAAAAATAGAATCATCGCATGTCGCCGTCGAGGCTAGTTAGGACAAAAACTCTGATTAACATGGAAAAGATGCCTTTCGTGTCTGGTTAGGACAGTCTAGTTTCATTTCCTTTATGAAGCTTAAAAGCTCCAGTGCTCAATAATGGCAAACAGCAACCAGTACATAAAATATCTGCTTTTGTGTTCCAAGGGGAAAGAAAAAAGTCAAATGGGTTTGGAATGACACAAGGTTGAGTAAATGATGACAGCATTTTCATTTTTGGGTGAACTAATCCTTTAACAACCCTTAAACTGATTGGCAGTGAATATGGGTGCAAATTTAAGCAAATGGCCAAGGAGACAGAGTACATCAGAATGTCTCCAAAAGAGCCATTTTCCACATCAGCGCAATCAAGCATTTGAAGTATTTTATACCATGCGTCAGCACAGTCTGGAGTGCACATCACTCGCCGGCCATGCCATGATGTCATAGCAACAATGAGAGCGTTTATGACACGTTGCCATTAGCTTATAGCTTCAAAAAAAGAGTCAATTTCTAGAGCAGTTTGGCTTTAAACTGAGCCATATGCTGACTGGTGGGAAAGGGTGGACAGTACAGATCAAAGTGACAGAGCCACTAAATGTCTTGGGTATGTTCTTTCCTTTCGAGTGCAATAATTAGGAATATTTATGTAGGGATAAAGGCAGGTTTATGCCTTTCTGTTTATTTTCAAGAGTCTGAACCTAACTGCTACGGAAAGTTTCTTTGGAAATGCATTGTCTGAATTCATGAAGTATTTTACCACAGATGGGTGGTTACACAAAAGTCTAAAGGGTTGTGTTACACACCCCAGATCTCCAGACGCACATATACAATTTAGTTACACATTTTACCATGCCATGATATAGGGCACAGTCGTCAGGAAATTGGCCATGTGCAGTTGATATATTCGTGAATGAAACTAGCTAACCTCTAGCAAAAGCATACACCGAAGCGCTCGTAAATCCGCCTACGTACAGCTAGTTCATCACGCACTCACGATTGTTAAGTGAAAAGCAGGTTATTTGGACAGGAGGTAAAGCTTAGCCACTCTCAATCAACGTAGCGGTCATAAGTGTGACGTGGGCGTCTTGGTAATTAGCGTCTCCAGCTGGCCTCTTCCCTGAAATACCTTAACTTCATTCCCAAGTCACCCTTCACAGGCTCTGACCGCTTTGAAGCCAGGCAAATATGTCAGATCAGGGGGTCTGCTTAGCCCTTCATTGGCTTAACTTAATTGCAGCCCAACAATCATCTGGTAGTTTAAGATACTTAAACGCAATTGCCTTTAAATCCCTAAAAGAACGTCTGTTTTGCGGGGGAGAGAAGATACCTGTTTTCTATCACTCTAGGTGAATTACTCCCTTCTATTTTAGTAACAGACACGCACACATACCCTAAACGACGACAGGCAATTGAGAGCCAATCCAAAACAAACCTTCCACATCTGGGACAGGGAAAGCTGTATTAGCCTTGACCTGCGAGGGTCAAGTGGCAGTCGATTGAGTCAGTAAGGTAAATATCCAGCGGCTGCTTTGGGAACATGTCGGCTTTCCTGTGAGCCGCACCGTTGGCGGGTTCAGTGGGTCACGGGTCGCCGTGATAATCCTCAAGTATGAAACGCAAGCCGCAGCTGCGAGACCTGATTTAGCCTTACAGTTCACTCCCATTAAATAACTGCCATACCAGCAAAACAAAGAGACTCGTACTATCACTGAATCTGAGGTAAATGCAGCACGAGGACAGGGAGGAATGTTCTCTGAAGAGTTTAACAGACGTAATGTGGAAACAGACCAATTGGAAGAGAATCTCACAGTACTGTATGTAGGAGTACCACTCAATGGATCCAGTAACAAAAATCTCTCATGTTGGATTCTTAAAATGATCATTTATGGTTAAATTTAGTTTGTCGTTTGCTGTAAAAAAGGAAATACGTAAAGGATAATCTACGGCTAGCTGTGCATTAAACGTGGAGGTAAAGAACCACCCGACACGAAGTGCATTAAAATAGTTGAATGCACAGCTAGCTGTGGATTATTCCACGTATTACAGGGTCATTTGCCAGAATTGTCAACTTAAAGGGACCTATTATGCTACTTTTCACAATATGTAATATACCTCTCTGGTGTCCCCAGAATGTGTCTGTGAAGTTTCAGCTCAAAATACCCCACAGATCATTTATTATAGCTTGTCAAATTTGCCCCTATTTGGGTGTGAGCAAAAACACTTCGTTTTTGTGTTTGTCCCTTTAAATGCAAATGAGCTGCTGCTCCCGGCCCCCTTTCCAGAAGAGGGCGGAGCTTTAACAGCTCGCGCTTCGATCGCTCAACAACAACAAAGCTGGAGAATCTCACGCAGCCAAAATGACGACTGTGTTCAGCCTTACATTGTTCAAACCGGAGTCGACACTGATGGAGAGACTCAGGAAGAAGTTACAACTTTTAGAATGAAACTGGACGTTTCTGAATGGTTAGTGGATAAATTTATGTAGTTGCTGTGGAGTTGATTCAACTCATCCACTAGCATGTGCGTCATGTTAATCTTTTGTGCAAATCCAGCATTGAATTGATCCTCGTTTGTGAAGCAGTCCGGCGTAAAATGACAGCATGACAACAACACTCTACTACAACAACTCTCGGGGGCGGGGTTTATGTAAATTTTGGGGTTTGTGATGTCACTAACCCGGGAAGAAGCTCATTGTAGTCCCTACCAGTCATTTGTTGTAGTCCTTGATTTTGCAATGATTTCTGCAAAAGAATATATCTCCCTCACTTTTGAATATGCAATAAGACAGCATTGAGACATCTACAAAGTTTCACTTCAAACAGGCTGTTTACATGTAGCATATAGATGAATTCAATAAGATGTTTTTCTTTAGCAGATCTTAAAATGAATGATTAAAGGGCTGATATTAAAAATCTGTATAGAGTGCTGCAGGAATTAGTCATAAAAGCATTTTTAAGAATGCTTAAGGTATTTTCACTTTTTATCCTATTTTATTCAATCTATTGGTCCAGATACATAAAACATCCCTAGTCCAATCCTGTGTACTATGTGGGACAGATAGTATGCAAATTGGAATGCAGTCTTGGAGAAACAGCCCCCTGTAGACCCTCCATTGATCTGCTGCGGAGCTGGTGATGTGTTCACTCACTACAGCAGCGCTCAGTCCCACTACAGAAATCCAAACACTCCACGCCATTTACACAAGCTAATCTTCTCTATATAATGTGTGAGACCTACAAGAAATACTGTGACTATTAAACATGAAAGATCTTATAACTGAAGTTTGGTTTAGAGGATGCATCTTTTGCTCTACAGCGTTTGCATTGTCTTCCACGCCTTCAGTTTTAAATGTCATTCAGTATTCACATGTTCTCTTAGGGAGGGGTGGCGGGTTTGGGTTATTGACAACATATCAGCCTGTTATGCAACGCAATACTCAGTTATGCAAGTCTAATATTTCTCATTTAGGAAGGAGATGTATGTCGCACTATTTTCAGCAAAAAAAAAAAAAAAAAATTGTAAATTCAGTTCATCTCCAGATTTAGCTGCTACACGACACGTCTCATAGACACACGTGTGGGGCACGGGCAATGTGATCTAGCTTCTGACGTCTCTATTAAATCATTTAAAAGGCAACTGTGAAATCCCCAAGATTGATTTTCTTTTAAGCTCACCATGGTTTTTGCAAACTCACTTATTTTTAGACCACTTCGGGTGCATCAAAAAAGACAGAACAGGCCTACCTCGACTCAAAATAACCAGCTCCTTCTTGTTCTCTGGCACAGGGGATTGTGTTCCTGCTTTAGAGACTCTTAATCTTGACGTCTTCCTCAAATAAATTGGAAGTAAGCGACCGGGTAAGTTGGTGTTAAGCCGAACATGAATGCCTCTTGGCTGTAAACGGGGGTATAAGCTTGCTAGACTTCACAGATGACCTTGACACCACATCCTACAATTTACATGTGCAAAAAACAGTGGCTCCTATTTATAAGAACTCGAGAATACAGCCTTCCTTTCCCATGAGCCCCAATGAATGCTGTATTCATTCTTATGCATATACCTGCGAAGGTCGGATCTATCCGTATGCAATTCCAGCACATCCAAGATGCAATTGTATGATTACATATACTTGTTTGCAGTGTTGTTGCCATGCCGTCATTTTACACCGGACTGCTTCACAAACGAGGGTCAATTCAATGCTGGATTTGCACAAAAGATTAACATGACGGCACATGCTAGTGGATGAGTTGAATCAACTCCACAGCAACTACATAAATTTATCCACTAACCATTCAGAAACGTCCAGTTTCATTCTAAAAGTTGTAACTTCTTCCTGAGTCTCTCCATCAGTGTCGACTCCGGTTTGAACAATGTAAGGCTGAACACCGTTACTGACAATCCTCATTTTGGCTGCATGAGATTCTCCAGCTTTGTTGTTGTTGAGCGACCGAAGCACGAGCTGTTAAAGCTCCGCCCTCTTCTGGAAAGGGGGCCGGGAGCAGCAGCTCATTTGCATTTAAAGGGACACACACAAAAATGGCGTGTTTTGTTCACACCCAAATAGGGGCAAGTTTGACAAGCTATAATAATCTGTGGGGTATTTTGAGCTGAAACTTCACAGACACATTCTAGAGACACCAGAGACTTATTTACATCTTGTAAAAGGGGCATAATAGGTCCCCTTTAAGATGACATCATAATATACAGTAAAAATGCGGCTTAATTGCTAAAAAAACAAAGCATGTTTTAATAAAAAACGAAAAACATGCAAGAGGGGTTCAAATGGGAACAAATATGCTAGAGTGGTTCAAAAGTGTGTCAGAGCCCAGGAGCATAGATTCATTTTAATAATAAAAAAAAGTTGTCCCTGCATGGTTCAAATCATTTTGTGTAAAACAAGCACCGAGACAAAACACACCATAATTGCAAGAGTCAGAACTGATTAAAGACGTTTGTGGGGGCTTGTGCATTTGTGTCTTGATTTTGATTGGTTGTGTTACTCACCCCTTCAGCCGGGTAGGCCTCCCAGCCAAGGTCTCCCAGAGCAGACATAGTGTCCAGCAACGTAACTAGAGAGAGAGAGAGAAAGAAAAAGAACACACGGGGGAGAGAGAGAGAAAAAAGTAATGATTTGTTAAAGTTCACTCAACCTCGTGACATATTGTGAGCAAAACAAGCTGGTTAGATGAGATTGCATATTTGGCAAGTAAATCACAGAGAAGTTGCAGACAATCAGGTCCGTAGCCTGAGGGACGAGAGTCTAGCCCCACGGTTTAAATCATTCCCACAATGCTCTCGTTCATCCAGCGGCGAAACCCAATGCTGGGAACCCATTACGAGGGAAAGACTGTTTTGTAAATCAGATATATCAATAAAAACACATTCATGTCTTACACAGCATTACCGGCAGAACAACATTTGCCCTCGATCGCTGTATTGATGGTTTTCATTTTCATTTCTGGAGTATGTATGAGTATGTGTGTGTGCCAAAGGGAATGGGTCAACAAACCATCCAAGAGGTTATTTAATTTCTTACGCTAGTCTCTCTCCCACTCGCACGGAGGGTCGCATACTGTGTTTTTTCTGCTATGATCTACATTCCAGGGTAAATCAGGTCTTGGCATCGACGGCTATTAATTTTTAATCACCTCTGATGTTGCGTTTTCACACTGAGGAAAATATATACCTATGGCTTATTTGATAAAGTGTTGCAAAGCACATTTCATGAATTAAAAGGCAGAATTAAAAGATAAAATTATCAAAACAATGACTCAGTGATTCAGTTGTATTTGTTCACAGTGAGATCAAAGATCTGAAATGAACAAAAAAAAAAAAAAAAAAAAAAAATATATATATTATATATATATATATATATATATATATATATATACGCACACAATCACTTCTTCCAGTCAATGTCAATACTTCTGGATATTTGCATAAAGAAATGCTGAGTAGAGCGTGTTTGACATATCAGCACACACGCAAGTTCCTGGCATTTAGATCTTAAGTGGTTTAATAGCCTTGTTTGTCTTTCACCCTCTCGGAAGTCAATGTTTTTAACTTGATTCGGTCAAAGAAAACGTAAAGCATGAGAATATGACCAAGGTATATCCTTAGCCGTGGAGTGGGATGTGTGTTTGATTTATAGTGACAGTGCAGTGTTGGTGTAAGATTAATGGAGTCATGTTTCATAAATATTTTCCTGCAGACTGACTGTAATCCGTAAGCGGTGAGAGGGATCTGCTCTCCCTCACATACTGCACAGCACACACATAAGATGTCCAAACAACTTCAGCGACACACAGCTGTGAATGTCAATTACTCATTTCACATGCAAAGAGGTTAGCCAATCATAAAAGAGGTCATTTACATAAATATTCTTAAGATACAGCAGCAAAACAGCTTGTTTAGTTAGCCAAAGAGGGGTGGGAAACAAACTGGTTTTAGTGTAAAAACATTATAAATAATGCACAATTTTTGTTTACAAATATTGTAATAAATTTAATAAAGTAAGTTTAATTATATACAGAAATTAAATTGTCTATAGCCTAAAGTCTGAAAAAAAAAAAAAAAAAAAAAAATTCACTGAATCACTCCACAAGCCAGATTCATCTCCTCCTCCTCCTCTCTCCAGTCCCCATCTAAATCCTCTGGATTGATGAGGAGCGCTTTTCTAAAGAGCCCTTCGCCTGATGCAACACATTACGCCTCGGTGACGGTGACATTTGTAAATAAATAAGTTGCAGCAAAAGTGTGTCAGAGTATTTGCCGAGGCCATTTGCTCAGTGAACAGGTACCCTTTTTCGCTGAGGAAAGGTCGCTCTTTAAAACAGCAGACAACGGATAAACAGCCTTTCTGTGGTCTCTGTTTGGTTAAACCTACTGATTACTGATGTCTTTAATAGCACACCGGCTAATGGAGGGCGGAAGATGACCCAATACAACCACCTTGTGGATGAGAACCACTAATTTGGACGCGTTAAAGCAGGATAAACAATTCCAAAATGGCAGAGGAAAGAGGAAGCCAGCGATAATGCAAATAACACAGGTGGATGATGGTTATATCAATTACTCAAATAGCTGCTGACAAAACTTGAGGGTGTGAAACAAAAAACAGACCTTTATTCAACTAAACACCACACATTTCTGCTCCATGTCTTCACAAACACAACTGTGTCCATAGGGAAAACCACTTGCAACTCGAATTTGAATGTAATGAAGTGGAATTAATGTGAATTGAAACGAAAAGAAACTCAAAGATAGTAATTCTAGAAAAGCAAAGTTTCAGTTTTGCCTTGATGAAGTTGTGTTGTTCTAGTCATGCTGACTGATAGACAGAGAGAGATTGATAGAGAGATCAAAAAATAATGTGATATAGAAAATAGATAGATAGATAGAGCAATAGATCGACAGATAGAGCTATATAGAAAGCGATGGATGGATGGATGGATGGATGGATGGATCTCATCGTCTAGTAAAACCTGACAAGAAACACAATCAATGACTCAATACCAGATCAAACCCAGCAAAACACTTTACAGTAAGATTCATATCTCGCCTCATCTCACACTTATGACAAATAAAACACAGCATCATATTGCCTTGCATAAGATGGGTCTGATAATAGGTCTGAAACATCTGCCGACATAAAGTTTTCTCTCAACACAACATGTGAATCATTTTCCCATGACCACTGCTGTTGTCTGCCCAGAACAGACTGCATGGGCTCTTCACAGGGTTTGGTTTCAAACAGGCATGCTCTTTTATCGATTATCATCGGTGGGCAGCGTTCTACATGGGGAAGAAAAGCACAGAGACAATGGGACCATGTTACTGGAACAGGACGCCCCAGAGACAAGATAGAGTCCACTCCAGGATTTTATTGTGATAAATCATTAAATACAACACTTTTATCATAATCCATTGATCTGTTGCACTTTTAGTTGCTTGCATTAGTGAATCTCTACAGGAATCATAGGGAGAGGAAAATGTTTGTTATTGTCTGATATACATGAAATGAGTTTTAGAGGCCAGGCTGATAAATCGGCTGACATTTGGGCATTTTGACATTATCAGCATTGGACCATAATGGGCTGTTCACACCAGCAGCAATTAAATTGCATGACCTGCTTAAATAATTAGCTTGTCACAAATCGCTAATGTATATTTTGTTTGTTTTTTTGTTTTTTTCAAATATTCAAATGAATTTAACTTTTATGTATGTCTCTAATATTATACACAAAACTACTGTTCAAATGTTTGACATCAGTAAGATTTTTTAAAAGAAACTTATTTTTTCTTTTATTCAGCAAGGATGGATTTGTAACAGAGCACTAACGTCTGACGCTAGAGGCTGCGGTCTTTAGCATCCTTGTTAGCTGATGGCGGTTTGAATCTTACTCGGAGCGGTGCAAATAGAACCAGAGGGGTTGCATTTGGTGCCGTGACCCGGATGGGAGTGAGGTTTAAGGGGGTGAGCATAACTCGCTGTATGAGTAAACCTTAAAACCTTAACTAACAAGGACGTTAAAGACCACAGTATCACACAGCTCTTACTAGTTGGCCTCCGTTACACTCACCGCCCTAAACCTCACTCCCATCTGGGTCACAGCACCAAATGTAAATGGTCCTACTCGCTAAAGACCACAATCTCAGTCGCTAGTGCACCTCTTGAGGCCAGGGGAGTGAGGTTTACATGCACAGCTCTCACTAGCTCGCCTCTGTTACACTCACCCCCCTAAACCTCACTCCCATCCGGGTCATGGCACCAATGTAACCCCTCCGATCATACTCAGCCTGCTCCGAGCAGGATTCAAACCCCAGGCTCCAGCTTAGGAGGCGGGCGTGCTAACAAAAATGTTAAAGACCACAGTCTCACACAGCTCTTACTAGCTGGCCTCCGTTACACTCACCCCCCTAAACCTCACTCCCATCCAGGTCACGGCACCAAATGTAACTTGTCCTACTCGCACCCACTCTAAACAGGACTCGAACCGGTGTCTCCGGCATTAGAGGCAGGTGCACTAACAAGGACACTAAAGACCACAATCTCCAATGTCAGTTGCTAGTGCACCTCTGAGGCCAGGGGAGTGAGGTTTATATGCACAGATCTCACTAGTTTGCCTCTGTTACACTCACCCCCCAAACCTCACTCCCATCCAGGTCACGGCACCAATGTAACCCCTCCAGTCCTACTCAGCCTGCTCTAAGTGTGCTGCAAACCGGGATCTCCGGCATGAGAGGCGGATGTGCTAACAAGGACGTTAAAGACCACAGTCTCACACAGCTCTTACTATCTGGCCTCCTGTTACACTCACCACCCTAAACCTCACTCCCATCCGGGTCACGGCACCAAATATAACTGGTCCTAATCACACCCGCTCCATGTAGGACTCGAACTGCTGTCTCTGGCATGGGAGGCGGGTGCACTAACAAGTATGCTAAAGACCACAGTCTCTATTGTCAGTCACTAGTGTGCCTCTTGAGATCAGGGGAGTGAGGTTTACATGCACAGCTCTCACTAACTGGCCTCCGTTACACATGCCCCATGCCAAGAAATGCTGGTTAAAATGATTCACTCGAGATTTGTCATGACTGAAATAAATATAATTCAAGGCCTTTGAATTCTTCTGTAATCTACATGCTTTCTACAAAATTCTCTGGCTGTCATCACTGCAAACCCATTTCCACCCTCTCAATCACTGGCCATAACCGCACACATCCAGAAATCGAGCCAACACCAAACCTGTTCCTTTTTTTATTCTCGCTCTCTCTCCAGACCCCCCTGATGCTCTCGTCTCCTGTTGAAGTGCTTGAGTCCAGGCCAGGGGTGATTCCAGACGCTTTGAGTGGGGAGAGCTCAGTGTTCGACTGGCTGTGATCTCCACTTCCATCCCCTTTTGCTTTCTAATCCCAGCGGAAGAGCAGCTTTAATCTACCTGCCAGCAATCAAACCCCCTGTCATCCCTTCCAATACCTTGGGCAGAGCCGCCCGACTTCACAATGAGGACGGCAGCCAAAAAACACACGCTTTGTCACAGGTGTGAATATATAGATTTGCTTACTGAAAAACAGAATCGATATGAAGATCAGAAGATGTACTGCAACAGCCTACCTATAAAATACATTAGGTCTAAAAACAAAGTATGTATACAGATAAAGTACAAAAGCACACACACATGCACACACACACACACACACACACCTTTCATCCTCTCTGATGGATTTCTCCATCTCAATGAGGCCATCAATGGTGCTTAAGGTCTTTCGTTCCGCTCTCAGTGGCAGGGGCCAGGGTGTTGTCGTGGTAACAGGGAGGTACAGGGGTACAGCAAGGGGAAAATTGTAGATTTGTGCATCTCTCTCTCTCTAGTAACATATTAAGGAATGCTGGAGTCGGTGCGGTTCGGTTGGCCCTCTCCACGCTGGGTCACTCGGCAGCCAATGGCACATTAGTGAGCACATAATCAGTGCTGAGGGCCAAATCAGTGTACCTGCGAGCAGCTACCAGCAACATGGGCTGCATCCCTAATGAGCCAAAGTCATCAGAAAAGCATATGGAAGAGAGTGTTTCCTCTTCCAAACATGCAGCTTGCCTGGACCGAGGTATATAGAAAGCATATTAGACAGAGCTACCTGATATATCAGTGACTATATCAGTATTGACCACTATTAGCATTTTAATCTGCATCTGAAATCTATGTGAGATACAGATTTGTAAATGTTCTTATTTTAAATAGCACTTGCTCAATCTGGCTTCAAAAAAATACTGAGGAAAATCTTGTAAATTGAAAAAAGTGGTGTCTGTTTGCCCCATGAAAGTACTGTAGAATTTACCGGGAGACAAGCACTTTCACACACAAAAACTGAGGACAGGAGAGAAGGAAAACTGAATACACTCGCTTACGCACACACATGCACTCTGACAATCACACAGGAGGACAAAGCTTGGAGTCACGGGAACACAAAGCTTTAGAAGACAAGATTTTTGAATGACAGCATCCTCAAGTCCCTCGGCACCAAATTGGCCACAGGAGGGAACAGTGAGAGAAGGCTGAAAAAGAAAAGAGTGTGAGTGACTGGGAAAGAAAGAGAGAGACTTTCAGTCAGTCCAGGATAAAGCTCATTGGCATATAAATCCTTCCCACAAACACATCTCCATTCTGCCTCTTTTTTCCCCCATCAGCTGCCAGGTCATCCTGCTATTGTGCTGCCAACATCAGCCCCGGCCTGGAAAGTGCATGGAGAATGAAGCCCTCAGACAATGACCACTCTTTTCCTCTCCTTTTCATCTCTTTCATCCTCATTTTCCTCTGCCATTTCCCACTGGCCATCAGGCTCTACACGGACTGAACAAAAAGACCACAAAAATTCCCATAATGACCTGGCTGCTAGATGGAAAAGGTTTGATTCCATTCACAAATCCCTGTCTCCCAGATTTGTGATGAACGCATGAGGTAAATATTTCAGATAAATATTTAACTTAAATGGATAGTTCACCCAGAAATGACAATTCTGTCAAGTTGTTCCAAACCTGATTGAATGTCTTTCTTCTGCTGAACACAAAAAGAAGATATTTTGAAGAATATGGGTAATTATGAAGGAATTTTAATTTTTAATGGATGTAGCCCAAATTGTAAAATAAATAAATACATAAATGAATACATAAATAAACAATGATAATAATAATAATTAATTAATAGAGGTCTAACGGTACATGTATTCGTCCAGAACGGTCACGGTTCGGTGCATGCAGTCAGATGACGAATACTGTCAGTCACAGGCAATCCACACTCCAATCCAGAAGGGGGCATGCACGGTAATGCAACACTGTTTGCTAACCGCCACAACAGGGAAAAGCGCAGAAGATGAAGACACTCAACCAGTGTTTTAACCGTGGAAAGACATCAGTAAAACAGCTTGAGAATAATATCTCACGTAGCATTACATTTACCTCAGGCAAGTCATTTAGTGTCCACAGCATGTTAGTTCACTAGAGAAATCAACTCTAGAGGAGCATTTCACTCTCTATATATGCACTATATTAGCTTATATATTCATTTTATTTACTTTATCTGTTAGTAATGTCTTAATTATTTAATATATGTTTAAATAAATTTGTCAGGAAAACAACATGACAGTAACTCTGTAAATGTTCATTTTTCAAAGATGAATTGGAGTAGAAAAATATTTGAAAAATATTTGTGTGCATTTTACATATATGTTTTATTTGATTGTTTATTATTATTATTATTATTATTATTATTATATCTAAAAATAAATAGCAACTGAATTTAATAGTTTAGGCTTTAATATTACAGTAATGTGCAAGAAAGGGCTTCCTGGATATAGTTTACAGCATTAGCTGAGACATATTATTATCCTTAAGAAAATGTTAATTATAATTGAGTTCATTTGTTAAATAAACCACTGTTTAATTAAAAAAAGAAGAAAAAAAGAATCAATTTTATGTTTAGTATCCTCCCCCCTGCTCTGCCGAACAGTCATGTTTGTGTACCGTTACACCACAAATAATTAAAAATCCCAGCAAAAAAAATGGAGAGAACTTACTTCACTTTTGAAACATTATTACTAAAATGACATTTTTCAGTTCTTGACCAATGCCACTGTAGTTAAGTCACATTGTGGTTGTAGAAGTGGGTCGTATGACATTAGAAACCTAAATCTAAAAAGGAAAACGAGAATTAATTTTCACCATTATCTTCTCACAAACCTCATTCCATCCATTTCCAGTGCACTTACTTGTGACCACCAATAGTTTTGTGGTACATTATCGTATCACTTTAACTATTTTCCCTACAAAAAATGCTGCCCCATCTTTATAACATGACCAGGCTGTATTATTTTCCAGTTAAGAGGCGCATTACTTAAATTACACCTCTTTTATCACTGTGTGTTGACCGTCTAAAGTGCCGTCTCAAGAACCGCATAAGACTGGATCAGATCACAAACGCAGCATGTGATATCAGAGTGACCCAGGAAGCAGGATGTTGGTTTTGGCTTTTGAAAAAAAGATGCTCCTCGGATGAGCCAGGAGAAGTCGGAGGCAAGGTCACATTGCGTCAAAACATACCGTAAATCCAACCATCGTTTGACCCTCCACACAGAGCCAAGCAAACAGCCCACCATCAGCTCCGACAAACAGAAAACAGACTCGAAGCATACGGGACAGAGGCACCCGGTCAATAACACAGAGCCGAGCAAATTGAAAATCCCTGCTGTTTGTTTAGTGCTGCGATTCTTCGAGCACAATCGCCTCTCCAAACCGCACACAAAAAAGAGAGAAGCCGAGGCCAAAGGCAGGCAGATGAATTCAATTAAAACAAATAAAAGGTCAAGACCGGGACCCGGCAAGACCGCAGGGAGAGCGGAGCGCACAGTGTGACGTTTAGAGTCGGACTCCAGTGTGTTGACTAGCCTGCTAATGAGCTTCCAGCGAGAGAACCGGTAGCTGAACATGAGTGTCAGAGGCGTTCATTTGTAGAAACAGTTAAAAAGGGAGGACAGCGCAGCTCATTTGTTGACAGGGCAATGCTTTCGGCCCACAAAACAGAGGGCATCCCAGTGAATATAGGTCACCAGCCCAGCATGTCACAGGAAGGGTTCCTTCACAAAAACAATAGACAGAACCCCAAACAACGACCTGAGATCAACCAAAACATGTAAATTATCCTTCTCACAAAGAAACTACCTCTTTATATTCTGCAGTCTGCTGTTTGCAGGCCGTTGTGCAAAACTCAAGGCTGATGATGTCTTAAAATCAATACATCTACCTTTTCACCTATTTTAATTTCATTGCTAATACTATTGGCAATCCATTATCTGGCTTGAGCCATTGTGTGTGCAGAAAATCATTTGCCCTCAGCCTCTGGTCATGTGTGGTGATAATAGTGTGTATGGTGGGAAATTAAGAGGCCCTCAAAGGTCTTTTTTATGATCGCACGTTGGTGTGCGACCCACAGCGCAGAGCCATCAGTAATCCCAGTAATAGAGGTGAATCAGTGCGGTGAGGCGGCCAATCAATGTCCACGTCAGCTCAAGGTCATGAACAAAATAATGATGGTGATAAAAGCAATCCAATTACACTGATGTGATTAATCATAAAATAATATATATGTTTCGATTCCCAGTCCAATTAAATAGTTAAACAAGTATAATCAATACATAGATCTATAGTCTCCTATGAGAAAGACTCTAGTAAACTGTATCTACTCAAGAGTTTTAGAAGAGATCTCAAAGAAATTAAAGTTGATAGTTCTGTCATCAGTAAATGATGACCCAAGCATCGTTCCAAACATGATTTTCTTTGTTCTGCAGAACAAACAAGAAGATATTTTGAAGAATGTACGCTATTTTCAATAGTTGAATTCAATAAAACTACCCAGCAGGTTAGGGCAAACATTTTATCCATTCGCTGGGTTTGTCCATTTTTAACCCAACTTGGGTTGTTTTTAACCCAGCATTTTTTGGTGCATACAGTGAACAGAACATAAATGAGGCCTGATGATCTTTGGGAGCTTTTTTGGATCATTGTTAAACAGATTTTGCCCATACACTCTAAAACATGCGGGGTTAAAAACAACCCAAGTTGGGTTAAAAATGGACAAACCCAGCGATTGGGTAAAATGTTTTATTTAACCCGAACTATTGTTTAAAAATGACTATATGTCTGGCTTAAACTGAACCCAAAATGGGTTGGAAATTAAAAATCAGACACATAATTACTAGAGGCAACAATAATAATCAAAAGGTGAACATTTATTAATGAGCAATTTAATAAATGTTTAAATTATTATTCATTAAACTTATTAATAAATGTTCATTTATTAAACATATTAATAAATGTTCATTTCCAAAATACTCTGGGTTCATTTTAAGCAACAATATAGTCATTTTTAAACAATAGTTGAGTTAAGTAAAACTACCCAGCAGGTTGGGTAAACATTTAACCCAACCTCTGGGTTAAGACAATCCATTCGCTGGGTTAAAACAACTTAATCGTTGGGTTTGTCCATTTTCAACCCAACTTGTTTGTTTTTAACCCAGCACTTTAGTATAGTATATGGGCAAAAACTGCCCAGCAGGTTGGTTAAACATTTAACCCAACCGCTGGGTTAAAACAACCCAACCTCTGGGTTAAGACAATCTATTCGCTGAGTTAAAACAACCCAATCGTTGGGTTTGTCCATTTTCATCCCAACTTGTGTTGTTTTTAACCCAACATTTTTTTAAATGTATGGGCAAAAACTGTTTAACAATGATCGAAAAAAGCTCCCAAAAGGTCATCAGGCCTCATTTATGTTCTGTTCACTGTATGCACCAAAAATCACTAAAAAATACTGGGTTAAAAACAACCTAAGTTAGGCTAAAAATGGACAAACCCAGCAAATGGGTTGTTTTAACCCAACAAATGGGTAAGATGTTTGACCCAACCTGCTGGGTAGTTTTATTTAACTCAACTATTGTTTAAAAATGATTGTATTGCTTGCTTAAAATGAAGCCAGAGTATGTTGAAGATTAGCATTTATAAGTTTAATGAATAATAATTAAACAATAAACATTTATTAAATTGCTTATTAATAAATGTTCACCTTTTGATTTTTATTGTTGCCTCTAGTAATTATGTGTCTGATTTTTAATTTCCAACCTATTTTGGGTTCATTTTAAGCCAGACATATAGTCATTTTTAAACAATAGTTGGGTTAAATAAAACTATCCAGCAGGATGGGCAAACATTTAACCCAACCACTGGGTTAAAACAACCCAGTCGCTGGGTTTGTCCATTTTCAACTCAACTTGGGTTGTTTTTAACCCAGCATTTTTAGAATGTAAAGTCAATTTTTTTAATACTAACTCAAACATTATTTTTTATCCAAAACCAAATTATCTGAGATATGCTATCCACTTCAATATTGTTCTATACAGTATAGCAGCAAATGTCTGTTTGTTTCTATTTTTATTTCTCCAGAGAAATTTGAGAAAAAGCTTGAGATGGAGAAACATTACTGAGAACCTCATTATGTTCCCTAAATGCAACCCCAGATAGATTGTAGCAAAATTACATAATGTGATTCTAATTGCAAGCCAAATCTTAAATTCATAACACTTCAGAATATCTTGACTTGCAGTAACCCAAATATATCATAAAAGCATCAATACTTGATTTTTCTCGCCCCCCTCTCTTGCTTGTTTTAGCCGAGGCATTTGGCCATGAGGGCACTCTAATCCAGACTGTTTAAACCTGGTGAAAAGGCAGAGAACAGAGGCTCCTTCACAAACAGACCCTGTCCCCCTGGGGGGAAGCTGAACCACTAATCCTGCTGCCCAGTAAATGAAAGCATGCAACAGGGACAGGTCACCCAAACTCGCTAGAAGGGAGGAAATATCAGAGCATGCAGTGAAAACGGCCCGTGGCAGAGGTAGAATACTAATCGGGAGAAAAGAAGAAGAAAAAAAAACACAGATCGATGACCATTCCAGGGGTTCAGCAAAAAGATTAAATGTTCTTTTTAAGCCATTAAACCGAATTAAGCTCGCCGACCCGGATCAGACTCAATATAATCTTTTCTCAAGCAGGTGGTATGAACCCTCTGCTGTTAGAGCGCTTCTTCATTTTACTGTAAATCTAGGTTTGAATAATCGGAATCGGTGTCCAGTTGAGTGCTTGTTCATTTTTTTATTATTTTCTAAATTCACAAGATCCACGCAAAAAAACAAAAGCTTCACAAAAGAATTCCAGTGCTACAAGGCGCCCTCTGCTGTTCACATGAGCTACCGCACTGTCCCCTGACCTCTCTAAATACATTCCTTCTGAGATGACTTCCACATTTTGGTCCATATGTGGCAATCGACTCCCGTGTCATTGTGTTTGCATTGCTCCAGTGTAACACGGCACCCGCACTCCCACTGCGGCTTAAAATAACAAACGCTGGTCAGTCTTACGGCTCGACGAGCAAGCCCAGCGGGCGTCCTCCAGATGAGAAGACCGTATTTACAGTCACATAGAGCACGGCGGAGCAGAGCAGAGACAAAGCAGATCTCAATGAGCGGTTCACATACACACAAAAACACACATGCTACTGCAAAGGCTAAAATCGGCCAATTAGGCCGATTACAGAGGGGAAGGTGCAGAAGAAAGCAGAAAACATTAAAAAAGAGGAAAGAGGCTAGAAGAACAAGCCCTGCTGGGAGAGAAAAAGAGCGGTTCCAGTCACCGGACTGCCACAGAGACACCAACCACCAGAAAAGCACTCTTTAGTCCTTCTATTGGGCACAAAATGGTTTCCACTGGTTAAACACAGTTTCATCATCCACTCAAACCCATTTTTTCTCCAACAAAAGGCATTTTCCTCAGGTTTTGAGGACTGGTGCAATCTAAATGTTTCTGAGATTCAAAAAGCAGATTTTTTTTGTTTTCAATTGACTGAATTCTTTGAAAGGACCAAGAAAGAAAGTTATGCTCGGGATAGGGCTCTCGGTGGAATCATTATCTTCATTGTCTTTCTAGGATGCATTTTCCTGAGCTCAGATTCCAACATTTGACATTTAAGTGCTAAGCTGTACCAAAAAAGAAGCTTTTTCATAAGGTCTGACTGTCTCTAACACACACACACACACACACACACATATTGAAATTTTTGCTGGATAACTCACAGCTCTGGCACACGTAGATAAAAAATGCTCTTTGAGAGGATAGATATACTTGAATTCCAAGTACATCAATATAAACATATTCTAATTTATTTTCAAATAAAGTGCTATATTGATCCAGTTCTGTGTGTTTTTATTCTTGTGGCAGGGATCTGGTACTTATATGCTATTTCAGGATTTTATTTATTTATTTAACAGCTTGTGGAACAGATTTTTCTTGCTTGCATTGAGACTGCTATATAGAAAAGATGCAGACACCATTAACAAATCACCTTATGGTCACTGATAAATGATCAGGCTTTCAGTTCTCTGCTTGCCATAAGGCACATCGCACACAACACACTCCATAAATTCATATGTCAAGTTCTTAATTTTGTTTTATTCATTTGTTTTTAATCCTCAGCAAGTTTTCAAATAACTTTAACACTTTAATATAACATTAAATAACTTTCTAATACCCATAAAATTCTTTTTTCAGTGACTTTCCAATATAAGAGGAACCATAGTTTACTGCTTATTTTTAAATATGTTCCTAAATGATTTTCAAATACACCATACAACAAACTATGGTAGCAAATATGTGCATTATTAATAATAATATTTCTTAAAAGTCATGTGCCATCATCATTTTCACATGCATAGTGTAAAATATATTATAAACGTCCAAATGCAATCCACCGGGAACACTTAAGAGCGAGTTCTTGTACACTAATATTTCATCAAACCCTATTTAAAAACACATGCACTTGCTATTTTTCCTCTGCTTGCTTTATTCGCCTTATGCATGATTTATAGTAACCACATCATCCAGAGCGCACTTCGGTAAACTGTGTCCCCCGCAAACCTCAGCCATTAATTAACCCTATTCTTTACTTGTTAAACACAAAGCCCTCTTACCTTCATTCTCTGGGTAATTCCGTAAGGCTTGACTCGGCGTGAGAGAGGGAAAGAGAAAGAAAAGAAGGGACGGATAAATCCAAAGGGTTGCCATTTTCAGGCTGCGCTGAGCGCGCGCTGCATCCCTCTCGCTGTAGAAAGTTACTGAGGCTCGCGATCAGAGCTCAAGTGAGGAGAGGAGAGCAGGAGAGGAGAGGGAGGGTCCGGGACTAGCCTCGGCGTGTCAATCATCCCGGGCTGCCAGGGAAACGGAGGACGGCGGGAGGCGCGCGGGTGCTTTTAAAGGCGCGAGCCCGATAAAGATCTCAACCGCCACACAGAAACTGAAGGAAGCGCAGAGACGATGACAGCTGCCAAATTTCATTTTAGAGTGGCTTTAGACTGCTTAATCAAGGTAATTTTACTCGTAGCGACACTTTGTTTGATAGTTTAAGTTTTTGTAAGTAAGCTAGCTATATTAGGCGGGAAAGAGAAAACGTCTCGTAGGCTATTCGGCTAATTTAAGAGATTCTCATTTTAAAAGTTCGATCAAAAATTGTACCAATACCTTAAAAAAGCTAAGACAGTATCCTTGAACGACTACCGTCATATTGCCTTGACCTCTTTGGTCATGAAGGCTTTTGAAAAAGAGATCAAGAAGTATAATTGGCGGTTGCTGGACCAGTCCTAGATCCGTTACAGTTTGCATATCGCGCCGGAAGAGGCTTAGATTATGCAAAACTGTTTTTTTCTAAATGCCTTTTGTTGTCATCTGGAAAATAGTGGGACTTTTGTTTGTGGACTTCTCGTCTGCATTTAATTTTCTGCAACATGTTATTTTAGGGCAAAAACTTTTTAATTTTTAATCATGGTTTATTCTCATGGATCATTCATTTTTTAATAGACAGGCAACAAAAGGTTAGGGTTAATCGCATTTTATCGGACATAGTAAACATTTCTATAGGGTGAAGTCAGCTAAAATAGGACAAATAAGCTTTTTGGTGTAGTGATCTTTAAAAAAAAGAGAGATTATGGTGGGTGGTCTTGAAATGTTACAATAACAGTACTTAATTTGAATATCAACATTTGATTGGTTAAATATAAATCACGTGGGCGTGGTTACTACGTGCTGGAATGTCTAAGAAAGCACGTTAAGTGCATGTATATAGTTTAAGTCTAATAAAATTGTTAAGGTTTAAATTCAAATTCAAACAGTATTTCAATCTACAATATACATATTTATTACATGTGTTCATATGATAATTACATTTTACGCAATGATGTTTCTTCGTTTTTCTATACTTCTATTTTAAAAATATATCATTTTGTTACTGTCCCAATTTACCTTAACATGTTAGATAAAATGGGACCGTAGCATTCAGTTAAAGTGGGACATCCTATTAAATAGAAGATAATACATTGCTTAATGGGAGAAATTGTTTTGTTTACAGAAAATGTCACAAAGCTATAGGCAGAAAGGGAAAAAAAAAATGGAAAACATGTCAGCCAAACAGAAGAGAGAGGTATAATCAGTGGAGTGAAGGAAGAATGAAAAGGGCAATAAATGAGTACAGGGTAAGGCCAGGCAAGCCAGGAGCCTAGATTTTGTTTTTTAGCCAGTTTTTTAGTCTTATTAAGTGCAAACAATACTTTAAGTGCAACCATATTCAAAGTACTCTCTCAATAGTGCAAAAAGAGACCAATTTTTTTTTCAAGCATGATACAGAGCTAAGGGATGGTTACAACTACACAGCCCAGCCTGAGATAGCTTTCATATTGGGAGATATTGGCATGCATCAGAGAGCCGTTTTGAAAAGCAGGTATTGAAAACGCGTTTGTATGCGCACTCGCGTTTTACTTTCGCTTTCAATTTTGCGATCGCACGTACTAGGGCTGTGACAGTCGGAATGCGGTGGAGTTGCCACCTCGGTAGTGTGACGTATATATATCTCAGAGGTCGCGTTAACCGAATTTTCGAAAAAATCTGAAGCCCGTCCGTCATTTTGACAGAATACTGAGGCTGATGTAGCTTGTAAATGTAATTCCCACCCCTGTCCAGTTGGTGGTGAGCGCGCTCCAGTGTGTCTGCAGAGCGCGAGTTCAGTCTCCAGAATAAAATGATGCGTTTGATTACGCACGCACCCAGTTTAAGTCCATTTTATAATAATAAAGTTATAATACTTATACTTACATAATTAAGTTTCTAATCCAGTTCGTTTTGTTTTAAATAGTTCGTTTAGTTATTTTCTTGCTGACTATCAAGTTTTTGGTCATCGAATGGCTTTTCTGAGGTATAATGTTACATGACATTGTTTGCAACACTGACTGAACTGACGATTTCTGTAAGCTACTGTGTCTTTCAACATTTTTTTTTTCTGATTTTCATTCATGTTTATTTCGTTCTGTAAAGAGGAAAGGATGATCGCGTTCACTCACGATCCGTGACAAGTGTTAAAGATGAAAACTGGAAAGTGACGCAGTCTTTGTTCAACTTTCTTTTCATAATATAAATAAATGCATAGCCTAGGCCTATTTACTTATCCTGTAAATTCATGAATAAAAATGAAAATGTGGACGAAATCAGAAGCTATTAAATGTCTTATATTTAAAATATAAAAATTAAAATGACAGGTAATAATTGATTATGACTGATTTTTTACTGTCCGCCAAAAGTGCGAAAGTCTAATGCAACCTCTGGTATATATATATATATATATATTTATATATATATATATATATACACAACCAACCCCCCTCCCCCGGACCCCACCACCGCAACACCGGCAGTTGTTGGTGATTTCCCACCGCGGTAGTAAAAAATTGCCACCGTCACAGCCCTAGCACATACGCTGTGAATAAGGAGTGGCAGTGCTGAGCTCACATTCTACAAGATAAGACATCAGATGCTTAGGCTTTGTTATGCAACGAATCCTCCGCCATGGTCTTGTCAGTCATCTCGTTACTTACTCTTTTCACGTGATCAGTGAACTCTGATTCCTGCTGCACTATGTACTTGTGTTTGATGAGCTGGATGGAATTGAAGCGACCCTTATCCAACTGAATTAAATGTTTTTTTTTATTTCTATAAAAAATTATAACGACAGTGGAGGTGTAATGTAAATGTAGCGATGGCATATTCTATCCTAATTTCACCCTCACACTCCGTCATGGCAATATCACGAGACAGCTTTTCACTGCGACGAGAAATCTCGTCACATTTTAATCTCGTGGCAAGAGATCTCATCACACCCCTAACAGAGAGTTATTCTCAGGTCATTTTACAATTCATTTGTTGAAAGTATCTTGTCTTTCTCTTTTATTTGTTGGTTTTCATCACTGTCAAGAACAAAAAAGTGGTTGCAAGGTTAGGGTTAACATGTGCTCAAAAATTATAAGTGTTCCCTTACAAAGTTTTTCACTTTAGAAGAATTTGGGACTAATGTTCAGAAAGCGTGCAGCTTACGGACTAAGTATATGGTAGGCTATACTCTAGGCAAGTACATGAATGCTTATTTTGTGCAGTTGCAGATCATACTGAGTTATCCTATTCTTAGCATTGCTAAATGACACTATATCAAGTAGGCTATAAGCACTATTCTCTTCTTCTATGATCAGTATTGGAAATCACTCCCATACCCTCATTCACTACTACACCCTACACAAGTCTGTAGTTGACTTGAAGGAGTGCACAGAGATTTCACACTGAAAATCCCAGAAAGAAAAAGTGCACTTTAAATACGTGAATGATGCACTGTGGAACGTTGGACACTTCATGCATTGTCGCAGCTTTCCTTAAGGGGAAGGGCTGTCAGACTCCGATGTTGAATGGCAAAATAACATTCATACACTACACAGTTGAGTACATAGGATAAGTGCATAGTGTATAGTGTGTCATTTGGGACACAACTTGAGTGTCACTTTTGCATAGTTTTTGCTTGCTGTTGTGAATGCCATCACTACCAAGATGTGGAGATTCATTCAGCTCAACCCTCACAGTGTGAGCCATTGAGTGTGCATCAGTTGTATACTGGTATATTTGTACACTATGGTTTTGGACATGTCTACAAATGGTGTCCCCTAAATTAGTGCACTAGATGAGATTTTGGACACAGCTTGCAAACTGCAGTAATGACCAAGTTGCCATGGCAGAGCAACAAAATCACACTTTTAAGTGTGTTTTCATACAGCTCATAATTAAAAAAAAAAAAAAAAAAAAAAAAAGCATGACTCAGAGGAACAGTTATGGCATGCTGATGTGATTAATATTTTAATAATAATTAAAACAACTAGTACATTAAAATCTTACTGGTTAATTCCCATTGCTAGTGTGCCACAACTGTTTCAAAACGAACTATTGTTAGGTAGAAAAAAAAAGAAAATGTCACATATTAGTTTGGAAAGCCAACAAGATTTACGTAATTCTTAAATTATCTGCTATAATTATAAAGCTTTATGGCATGTTTACAAAAGCATTCAGAGTACAGACTACAGCAATCAGTCAGGCATGCTGGGTATGTGAAAACTGTGGTAAAAATTACTCTAAATTGCTTTTGTAATAGCAAAAATTACAGCAACTTCATTTACTCACCCTCATGTTGTTCCTTGTCTTCTGTGGAACATAAAAGATGATATTATGAGAAATGTCTCATGATGGTTAATGTTATACAATGGACAAAAAAAAAAAAAAAACTTCTTCTTTTTGAAGAATGTTGATACTGTACTAACAATATTTAAAATATCTTCTTTTGTGTTCCGAAGGAAAAAGGAAATCAGACAGGTTTGAACTGATATGATGGTGAATAAATGATAACAAAGCTTTCTTTTTATATGTGAACTACCTTTTACAATAATCACAAAAAAAAAAAAAAAAGGAAAAGAAAGAAACGTAAATCGCAAAAAAAGTGCTTGTAGGCATATTAATGTAGACCCTAGTTAAAAAAAAATATATATATATATATATGTTTAATTATTATTCATTAAACTTATTAATAAATGTTAATTTCCAACATACTTTGGCTTCATTTTAATCAAGCAATATAGTCATTTTTAAACAATAGTTGAGTTCAATAAAACTACCCAGCAGGTTGGGCAAACATTTAACCCAATCACTGGGTTAAAACAACCCAGTCGCTGAATTAAAACAAACCAAATGCTGGGTTAAAACAACACAACCGCTGGGTTACAAAACAACCCAATCACTGGGTTAAAACAACCCATTTGCTGAGTTAAAACAACCCGATTGCTGGGTTTGTCCATGTTCAACCCAACGGCTTGTTTTTAACCAAGCATTTTTTTATGAAGATTTTAGATCCAGATCTAAATCATTTTATAAAAAAGGTGCGCTACATGGACTACAGTACAATTAAACATTTGCGGGGTATAATTTGTAATCTTTGCCAGATCTGGAAGGCAGATCTGAACACTGACCAGTGAAACCAGCATTACTTTATCCATTAGCTCTCTGCTCCAACTGGGATTTTGTAAGTGTGCAATTAAGACAGCAATTTACACCCCGTACAGGCTGCATGCCAATGACCTAATTTCCCCATGGGGTGAAATAAGAAAAGGTTTTTAGCAGGCTTCATTCATCTAGTAACAAAACTCTGTTTCGTCATGGCAACACTATCAATGACATGACAAGGCTCTCAGACTCCTAAACTCCCACCAACCCCTATCTATGTGTGTGTGGGATGTCTTTACGACACTCACAATCCTCATGGTTGCTGTGGATTGTCTACAGTAAAGTGCAGTGTCAGCTTCTGCTCTTCAAGAGAAACTGTCGAAGTCAAGGCAGAGTAGATAAAATATGTCAGCAATATTACCCTTTTCTCTTTCATAAAACAAATGGCCATTAGAGGAGGATAGTGAGCTATTGTTAAGAGTTCTTCACAGAAACACAGTGCTGTGTTCAACACACACACATACACAAAACCTTTCTTCTCAGACTAATTCATGTGCCATTTCTGCCATTCTGTGTCATTTTGAGGAACATCAAAGCTTAATGGTTGACTTTTTATCCAAAAGAAATGCTTCAGTCTCTACCTTTTTTTTTTTTTTTATCCCATTTCTAAAAGGATTGAACTCTGGTCACCTGCTCTCTCCCCCTTTCACCCTCAAAGGTCAGCCAGTTATAATGGCTTGGATTGAGGGCCAAATCCAACTCTTCATACTACAGATTGTTCTATTTTGCAGGTTGTGCTGTTGTGCAGATTCATCGCTGGAAGGAAGCTCACAACAAGAACAAAAAAAGCCATGTGCACATGGAACCGCAAAAGAAAGCAATCTGTTGACCTCGAAAACAAAACAAGGTATGCAGATGCATTTTGACTGTTACTTTACTCATAACATGCACATTTACACACACACATAACCATTCAAAATAGTGTTCAGTATAATATATATATATATATATATATATATATATATATATATATATATATTCTTTCTTTTGAAAAAAAAAAAAAAATTATTCAGCAAAGATAATTGATCAAAAGTTAAGACATTTCTGTTTTCTATTTCAGATTCATTTGTTGTTCATTTGCACTTTCTATTCAATCAAAGAATCCTGAAAATATCCACAAAAATACTAAGCAGCACAACTGCTCAAATATGACAATAACAAGTGTTTTTTGAGCCCCAAACAAACATAAAAAAAGGTTTTAAGCCAGTTATTTATATCTTTTGTCGGTAGGAAATATCAGTTTACATTTCCAAATATTCCTTATGCCATTAATTGTAATAATCCAGTGAGATTTTTGTATGCAAAAGGAGTCTGACAACAGCTGGTATGATCTGATCTCACCATCAGCGGGATTTAAACTTGGTCAACTGAAGAGCCAAGTTTGGTTTGAAGATGAAAAACGTACCAAGCACAATGTTCTTCACCATTCCTGATTTCTAACACTCACAGCATTCGGCCGGTCTTGCGGCTGTCGGAGCACAAACAAAAGCTGACTTTTCCGTCATCTCCTGGCACGTTCTTATGTAAATTGTGTGAGCTTGTTTCACCCATTAGATCGAAAGATCTGAAAAAACCCATATATTTACCCACCCATAGACCCTCCCCTCAAAGAAATCAGGACAGAAGTGGTTGAAAGTGGACAAAAGAGACAGATTAAAACACCAGGTATAAACAGGAATGTGTCTCCCTCGTCTACTTGTGATCCGATCGAACAAAACACATCTTTATACCAGCTGTAGACAGGGCCTTGGAGACATCGCCGCAGTTCTTCTGGATTTAGTCTTTAGTTTCTTCATGTAATCCCAGACGGACTCGATGATGTTGAGATCAGATCATACCGGCTGTTGTGAGACTCCTTATGCATGAAAAAGGCACACTGATGCACGTGGGGAGCGAAGGCTGACCCGTGTGGTCTGATCCAACAGACGAGCTACTGTAGCTCAAATTGCTCAAGAAGTTAATGCTGGTTCTGATAGAAAGGTGTCAGAATATACAGTGCATCACAGTTTGTTGCGAATGGGGCTACATAGACACAGACCAGTCAGGGTGCCCATGCTGACCCCTGTCCACCGCCGAAAGAGCCAACAGTGAGCATCAGAACTGGACCACGGAGCAATGGAAGAAGGTGGCCTGGTCTGATGAATCACGTTTTATTTTACATCACGTGGATGGCCGGGTGCGTGTGCGTCTCTTACCTGGGGAACACATGGCACCAGGATGCACTATGGGAAGAAGGCAAGCCGGCGGAGGCAGTGTGATGCTTTGGGCAATGTTCTGCTGGAAAACCTTGGGTCCTGCCATCCATGTGAATGTTACTTTGACACGTAACACCTACCTAAGCATTGCTGCAGACCATGTACACCCTTTCATGGAAATGGTATTCCCTGGTGGCTGTGGCCTCTTTCAGCAGGATAATGCTCCTGCCACAAAGCAAAAATGGTTCAGGAATGGTTTGAGGAGCACAACAACGAGTTTGAGGTGTTGACTTAGCCTCCAAATTCCCCAGATCTCAATCCAATCGAGCATCTGTGGGATGTGCTGAACAAACAAGTCCGATCCATGGAGGCTCCACCTCACAACTTACAGGACTTAAAGGATCTGCTGCTAACATCTTGGTGTCAGATACCACAGCACACCTTCAGGGGTCTAGAGGAGTCCATGCCTCGACGGGTCAGGGCTGTTTTGGCAGCAAAAGGGGACCAACACAATATTATATATATATATATACACACACATACATATATACACACATTAGGAGCTTTAGAAACTGAAGTTACACCTGCCCAAAAAACAGTTCAGCCCAGGTTTCAATCTTCAGCTGAAGCCACTGGTACTACAGGGCTCTCTGAAAGGGTCGTCTGCCATGCTGAATTCACCTAACACTCTCACAGGCTTTTCAGAGCTACTCACTCGTGTGTTAATGTCTCTATTGTGGTGGACCAAACATTTAATGGCCAGCAGTTTGGTGCTTGCATTTAGAGGAAAAGAAAGGCTTTTTATGAGGAGAAGGAGGGGGCACTGATCCAGAGACCCTCTGGACATCACAGGCCGCCAATGAGGGGAGGGCTGGACGAGGCTAATGGGCAAAGAAAGAGAGAGAAAGCTGAACAGCGTGGGGCCGTGTGCCTCGGGTTCCAAGATAGATAGTTTGAGCGTGAGGAACATAATGGAGGGAGGGAGACTGATAGTCTGCTCATGAACGGAAGGAAGCAAATTGAGAGATGAGCATAGGGTTGGGGGAGGAGGTGTAGTCATAGCGGAGCAAGTAACTCCTGTGCAACTGCACCACATGGCATGCAGCGTGCAGCAGGTAATTCATCATGTCTGAGTTTGCAAGAGACTGCACACACAAAAGTAAGAGTGTGGGAAAGCCCAGGACAACAATGCACCCCATAAACACCCCCCATCTCCTTAGGAATCCCTCTCCCTGAGCCCAGAACTTCGCCTGACACACTGTAAAGCAGACAGCCATTCATCGCATTCCAACAAGTAGAACGTGAAAGAGAATAAGAAGAACTTTGTGCATCCTAGTTGCCAGTCACTATTTCACACTCTTTCTCTATGCACCTAATGTTGTTGTCAGGGCTGTGATTACTTGATAAGACATGGAGATAAAAATGAATGAGATAGCCCTAGCCTTTTAAAGCTTTATCTGTTGGCCTTTTTTTCTAGAATCAGCTCTATTTCTGAGCTCTATGTCACTGTACTGTCTCTAGGAAGAAGAAAAATCAGACCCAGTCAGAAAGCTCATGACATCTTTTCTTCTAAGAAAGCATTCACCGCAGATACGCACAAGCAGCTGCAGGACAGTATGATTTTAGTTTCGTACTGAACTCATGAATGCCTTGTGAAACAGGATATTTGCTTCTCTGTTATTTATCTAAAGAGATCTGAAACAAATTTTTTTCAGCTACTTCTTGTAGGAAACCACAGTAATTTCCGGCATAGTTAGTGGGCTATAGGGGGGGCGTTATTGCTTTGTGACTTTCTATCTGCGTTACTATATTGCTGACTTACTTTAGCTGCATGCTGTTTGAGTCTGGCCACCCTTCAAAGCCAGTTAATCTCAATGTCTATGTACTGTATTTGAGATCCACAACCAATATTTCACTTTCAGGCACCAATATAGTGGTCTAGTGTATGGAAGCTTAACCAGTCTATCCATTATAGATCCTGAGACAGAGTAAGATCTAGTACTCTTGACCCAGACTCGCAAGGGAATATGAAACCTCTTCCTTCTCCATACAATAATTACACTGTCTGCATGCTAGAGGAGGGGAATGTATGGCTTTGCTGCTGAAATATGAAGTTTTGAACTTTAAAACAATGTAGATAAACAGTAATCATGTTTAGTGTAATTTCTTCTCAGAGCAGCAAGAACAAAACCCAACTTTAGTAACATTATGAGCAGCAAACCTTTAGTATTACCATTAATGTGACTAAATAAACCCTACAATGATTCACATCCTAAACTAAAAAACAAACAATGTAGGGATGGACAAAAAATGGACATATCAAGTGTCTGTCCTCTCAACTTTCATTTAATGAGAGATTCGAGCTTATTTGTCTTTTAATTCATTAGTTTTGACAGCTCTTTCGAGATGAGGTAACGCCGTTGGTCTCTTCCTAAACATTCACATATATTCTGCTACAAGTGTTATCCATATAATTTCCAAATGTACATTTATTCTTTCCTCAAAAAGGAACTCAATCTGTTAAGGGCTATTCACATCAAGCACACTAACTATAACAAAAACTATATAGTTTAAGGAATTGTTCTAATTCTGTGAGAATAGGGAAGTCCACAACACAGATGATAATGACAGAAGAACAACATCATTTTATATTTTAAAGCCATCTTAGGTTGTTTGCACATGACATCATGAGGTGGAGTGAAATGCAGATGGAGGGCAGGAAGATTTTCTACATAGGGAAGCACTATGAAATGCCTACGTTTATTGTTTCTCTAATCGATCAAACCGAGAAACCACAAGGAGCTTTTATCTTGGACCAAAAGTTGTTGTTCATCAGGGGGGAAAATTCAAGAAATTGACTGAAAAACGCAGGAAAAATGAAGCTGCCGTCGGGAGGAGCCGAGTCGGATAATGCTTGTGTGTGCAGTGACCACTTTGTCAAAAGTTAATACAACTTGCATATGCAACCTTTAACAAAAAAGTAATATGCCTCCATAGTTTTGTATGCTTTCTTTGTTTTCTTGAGTAGAAGGATGTCCATGCACGGTTGCATAAAGCACCTTAAAGGGTTAGTTCACCCAAAAATGAAAATAATGTCATTAATTACTCTCCCTCGAGTCGTTCCACACCCGTTCATCTTTGGAACACAAATTAAGTTATTTTTGATGAAATCCGATGGCTCAGTGAGGCCTCTATAGATAATGCCACTGAACTTCTCAAGATCCAGAAAGCTACTAAAGACGTATTTAAATCAGCTCATGTGAGTACAGTGGTTCAACCTTAATATTACAAAGCGACGAGAATACTTTTTGTGCGCCAAAATAACAACTTTTCAATGATATCTAGTGATGGGTGATTTCAAAACACTGCTTCAAATCTTTAGTCGTTATTTTGTTTTTTTGGCACACAAAAATTATTCTTGTCGTTGAACCACTGTACTCACATGAACTGATTTAAATACGTCTTTAGTAGCTTTCTGGATCTTGAGAAGTTCAATGACATTGTCTATAGAGGCCTCTCTGAGCCATTGGATTTCATCAAAATTTGTGTTCTGAAGATGAACGAAGGACTTGCGGGTGTGGAACGACATGAGGGTGAGTAATTAATGACATTATTTTCATTTTTGGGTGAACTAACCCTTAAGTGTAATTTTCCTTAGTATAACATATGTTTTGGAAAACAGAGCGAGCAGGTTCAATACAAGTCTTCTAATGAGACGTGATTGGCCGCTTTATAAGATAAACATTTTAATTTAAGCATTTATTCACATAAACATTGATTAAACTACATGCATAGCATACCCTATCTGTATTAACACATAACATGTCTCAATGACAGGCAAATATTCCAATTCAGTAGAAAAATCACTCCTCTTTATAATGTAATGATCACGTCCAACACATGTTGTGATTTTCTGTTTATACTTTTCTCTTGTAATAGTGTCTAAACCAGTACATTAAGGACTTTCCTTCATCTTGTCCATTTTGCTTTTCACTTCCTGCCCTCCATCTGAATTTTGTGCGTAATCAGAATCAATGATTGCAAACAAGCTATTTCTGAAAGAAATTCAAAGTACCCCCTGGAATAGTGCTGTCACAATACTGGAATTTCCAACTTCAGTACATTGAAAAATATCGATATTCAATACCCTTTTCGAGACCACGGGGAAAACTGCCATATACTGTATACCGCCACACAGATAATTTGTTATTTCATAATTTTTTGATAATTTGGGTAATTTTGTTGTAATAGCTTACACACAGCACAGGGAGGCTTTATTTGAATCGTTGAACTACATTTACAAATAAACAAAGACAAGTAAACAGTCAGTAATAAAACAAGAAATAAACACATTGCAAATAATAGCACAAATAAATACAATAGAATAGAGAGACAAATGAAATAAATGATAAAAAAAAAAAATGTTTTTTTCAAATAAGTTTTCAGGTGGGTCTAACAGCAAGAAACAGTATAGAAATGAAAGTAATTAAATACAGATTAATGCTTACAATTAAAGTTACAAAAGTTATTCAGTCATAAGTAGAGACTCAAGTGGTTTAACCTCAAATTTATGAAGCGACATGAGCTCTTTGTTTGCGCAAAAAAAAAAATATATATATATAAATCTCCAACCCACGCACACTGAAGTTAAACCACATGGATTTCTTTTAAGATGTCTTTACTACCTTTCTGGGGCTTGAAAGTGTCAGTTGTGTAGGCTGTCAATGGAGGCAAAGAAATCGCTCAGATTTCATCAAAAAGATCTTCATTTGTGTTCCGAAGATGAACAAACGCCTTACAGGTTTGGAACGACATGAGGGTGAATAATTAATGACAGAATTTGTATTTTTGGCTGAACTATTCCTTAAAACTGTTTTATTGGGTCATAAACTGTTTAAAAAAGCCCAGAGAGCACACATACATTTTTGACAATTTCTTACATGTTTGCACTTAACCTACATTTCGGTGGCTTATTGAATGTGTCCATTAACGTTTTCACATCAAATCCAAAGAAAAACTCAACTGTTACAGTTTTTGGAACAATCTGGTTTTTAATAGTGTCGCTGTGCTAAATTCCATGGAAAAATATGTATTTCAAGAGAAAAAACATAGATGATGAGAAATTTTTCATTTTTGGGCGTATAAACTATCTACACCAAAAATGTATCTTGTTCTTTCTCTACACTACCAGCATTAAACTGAGAGGAAATCCATGTGTGATTTGTCACCATTTCCACAGACTTAGACACCCAGGCACACAAGCCTCATCCCTAATGGACACTCTGCGCACGCTAAACAAATTAGGCCCGCGCATTACAGCTAGAGTGCTAGACAGAGAGAGATAAAGATGCTAAAGCTAATGGCTACCAACACTCTCTTCTAACACCATGATGGATAACCGTGGGTAACGTAGTTACAAAGCCCCCCGGAGGCGCGATCGACAGGCAGCCCCGCAGCTAGACGTCAAAGGACGCTCACATACCCGGAGTGAATGAGTGAATGCATTACGATCCATCAACGCTCAGACACCTTTAACACCATTACAGAGATGCTTTCACTTAACAGAGTCTAGACTAGGCAAAAACAAACTTATCATCTTCACCTATGGATGATGAAGAGACAGACTCCTATATGCAACGACTGCCGTTATACATTTAATGGTGTCCGGGTCAATAAACACCAGGGGTCGATCGCACTAGTAGGGCCCTATGAAGTTTTACTTTTTCCAAAATTCAGTTTTACGTTTTAATTTGTAATTTTTAATTCAGTTTTAATAATCAAAATGGATGTGTAATCAAATGAATTCATAAAACTTTAACAATTTACTAATTTATTAAAATTTTAACAATAATAGGGCCCTATAAAATATTTTATTTTTTCAGAAGTTCTGTGTCTATTTAAATTTTTCTGCACTCTTTTTGTGTTTATGGTTTAATACAAATAATCAAAAATGGTGTTAATCAAATGAATGCATAAAATTTTAACAAAATTTAATAATCTTTTAAAATGGAATCAATTGAATTTTAAACAATTTTTGCCAAAAGTGATGCTCAACAGAGGTTTACAGTTTAAATCAAAACATGGAGATATTAAAAATCAGACACATAATTATTAGAGGCAACAATAACAATCAAAAGGTGAACATGTATTAATAAGCAATTTAATAAACGTTTATTGTTTAATAATTATTTATTAAACTTAGTAATAAAATGTTAATTTCCAACATATTTTGGGTTCATTTTAAGCAAGCAATACAGTAATTTTTAAACAATAGTTGGATTAAATAAAACTACCCAGCAGGTTGGGCAAACATTTAACCCAACCGCTGGGTTTGTCCATTTTGAACCCAACTTGGGTTGTTTTTAGCCCAGCATTTTTTAGAGTGCACACTCTAAAAAATGCTGGGTTGTTTCAACCCAAATTTGGGTCAAACATAGACCAACACAGCCACTGGGTTAAATTTTAAAATAAAGTTTTAAACCAGTGGTTGGGTTTGTCCATATTTGACCCAAATTTGGGTTGAAACACCCAGCATTTTTAAGGTACTTTTGATTTATTTATTTAAATTTTCCCATTCTGTGACATTCCATGTTATACAGTAAATTACAATTTATATGACCTGATCCCACAATTCTGTCTGCAAGTTAAAACTTAGACTAATAGTGGCGTAAATATGCACTAAGTAACAATTTACTTACTACTTATTTTTGCTCTGCGTCACTACGTATGCAAAAACACACACAAGCAAAAAAGCACTGGAACCGTTTCACTGTTTGTATCACTCCATTTGCGGCGACTGTCATGGCAGTCGAGTAAATCCACCACATTTTTTACAAATACTACTGTTGTTGTGTAACGGAATGTAGTTTTAAGAGTTTTTTGGGTGAGAACATAGTTATTTAGACCTCAAATATGTGACTCATATATAAACATGGGGGCCTATTTTACTCATTTGTTTAGATGCTTTCGGAGGTGCGAGCTCCAGGCCATCAGCGACCGCTCAGCTTCATCTCGGCCACTCTTTCGGGAATTTGCCGCTGGCTCTTATGTATATAGTGGTTAAACATGAGGTATAATTCATTTGGGGTATATCAAATGGGCAATCTTCGGTCTTATTAATCTATTACTTGTTCCAGCTGCAAATCAATTTCATTTAAGGGGAAAATTAAGTTTCGGTTAAGTTAAGTTAACTTTATATTTAGGCTATATTTAATATATTTAAGTTAATTTATAACTTAAATCCTGTATTAGAGTGCTGTTTTTTTACGTTTGACTGAATCGTTTGCTTGTGTTTGTCTTTTATAATGGCTATTGTTGTTAATTTAAATATTATTGTTCAATAAATATTAATTTAAATAAATAATATGCCGTATTTGGTATTGAGAACGGGTCCGTTAGTGATTGTGATATTGACTTCAGTGAAAGTTACATTATTATGCCTTTATATGGCGGCAAAGACTGTCTTTATGAGTGAGTCAGTAGCAAATTGAAAGTGACTGGTTGTGATTACCTACAGCCGAATCACAGCCGTGCTGATATACAGCCATATCACACAGCTACTTGTGTGATATTGCTTATATATATATATATATTAAATATTCTACATTTATTTAATGATTATTTACGTATCGTATTTCAGTGGCTGGTGAAACCCTACACATGTGGCTTTGCATATTCACTCTCACCAAGTAAAATGATCATAAAATTACGCATTATACAAAAATCTACAAGACTCCCACTGACGACACCATGAGAGGACTGCAACATAATTGTGTTAGTCAGATAAAGCTTGGTAACTGTAGCAATGGTGTTGGCAGTGATAAGGAAGAAGACGGGTGAAGCCCATTAGGACACACTTCCTTGGTGAGCGGGAGAGTGAATCTCTCACACATCAGTGGACCTTAATCAGATCTGGGGCCAGTGCAGTGTCTCATCTGCACCTTTCATCTTTCTCTCTCCCGCTACCACTCAAACTGTCACTCCATCATTACAACCTTCAAATCTCTCCTATTTTTGTGCTGATAAACGCACACATCGCTTGTTCTGTGCGCTGCTGGAGTAACTGGAGCCGTTGAGGGCTGATTCTGTGATCCTTTGGCATGTCTGACAAAAGGAAACAGAGTTAGAATTGCGAATGAAGAGGAAACCGGAGAAATGTGATGTGGTTTATTGGTAATGCTGTCATGTAAACAAACACTGCATGCAGTTCGACGCACTGGCTCACTGCACAACATCACTTTGACATGTGGTTGGAAACACGATCGTTGAAAATTCCAGAATGTTCCAGCGCATTCTTCAGTTCCTCTTGGAACCTGTCATGGTCAGTAGGTTAACCAGCCATCTCTAAGCTCTGACCCGGCCTCAGACCTTGGCAGAGAGATCTGCTGAAAATCATCCGAAGACACCCCCCTGGGCTCATGCTGTGACTTCGGGGCACAATTATGGCCAGTGTTTCCAAACACAGCACACGGTCCGTCATGAGTGAGTGAGGTTCACAGCATAATCTGCCCAACAGAGGGGCCCCTTTTCCAGCATGCAGGCCTTTGATTGCGACCTCATTTAACCCTGAAGAGTCGAGTGAGTTAGGTGGGGGATGGAATGGAAGCAAAGACATTTTTATGTCGAATGTAGGTTTATGTACATCATACAAAGTTTACACAGAGTTTCAAAAGGAAGTTCAGGAGGAGCTTGTTCATCTAGCCCATCAATCACAACACAAGTACCAAAGCAATAGACAATAGATGCTTGCCGCACTTCCACCACCCTAACCCGACCCACTTTCATTTTTAATTTCTTTTTAAACGTGAACTAACTTCAATGCCATGCTTGTGCCTCTTCTTGACAGACAGAAAGTTTATCTGTATATCTTATCACTTTCAATGGATGCATGAACTTCTGTGTTCAGTTGGTTTCAGTCTTATTTAACCAATCATGCTCAGTCTGTTAGCTTGGGTAACCACAAATCTGATACAGTGCCTGTTCGACAGGGAGTTCCTCAGGGTTCAGTGTTGGGCCCAATTTTATTTAACATATAAATGCTTCCACTTGGGCAGATTATCAGGAAATACTGTCTTGGGTATCACTGTTGGGTACATCACTAATAGCTTTGATGTCTATTGCGCATTGCTAAAACTGAATTGATGCAGATTGGTACAGTGGCAGCTACTCGTAAGGCCGATCAGATCCGTTTGGTTCTTGATTCCAGCATGGTAATTCCCACTTCACAGGTGCAGAATTTTGGAGTTATTTTTGATCCACAGTTAACATTTGAGGCACACATAAAGCACATGTCTAAAACTGCTTTTTACCATCTTAGAAACATTGCTCGACTCAGACCTTTTCTCACTTTTGCTGACACAGAAAGGCTTATACATGCTTTCATATCATAATGCCTTGATCTCTGGCCTTCCAGCTAAATAAGCTAGCTACAGTATATTCAAAATTCTGGCGCTCGTGTGCTTACTCGTACTTCTCCTCGAGAACACATTACACCGGTGCTTTGCACAGTTGCACTGGCTTCCCATTAATGCTCAAACTGATTTTAAAATTCTAATTTTAACATATAAGGCACTACTTGGGACTGCACCAGCATATCTTTGTGATCTTATTAGTTCTTATACTCCATCATGCTCTCTCTGTTCTGCTAACTCTCTTTTACTTCATCAGCCTTCATGTAAGCTCAGGACCATGGAGAAAGAGCTTTTTCATTCAAAGCCCCCAAACTATGGAATGTGCTTCCTCTTAACATCAGAAACACACCAATGTTGGGACAAAAAGTTGATCAAGACATTTATTTAAGGCTGTTTTTAATTAGTTGTTGTATTGTTCTTGTTTATTTTGGGTTTAAGAAAAGTGCATTTATAACTAAAATACATTATTATTATTCTGAACTGTCTGTTTTTAGCTCTCTCTTGCATAATTGTTACAGAGATACATTTAAAGTCTCTTTATTTAGGTTTCTATTTAACCTAAGCCTGTTATTTGGGCACACACATCCCTCTGTGTGAATCGGCTATGGCTGAAGATGGAGAATACCATTAAGAATAGCATGAATAGTTACCAGTGATGAACAAGTGGAGCGAGTAAAGTTGGTATCTCAAGTAATCATTTCTGGATCAGCTGTGGCTTTCAGTGGCTGTGAACCATGAAATCTGGGGCAGGCACACAACAATTTAACTACTTATTGATTGTATGTTTCTGCACCCTGTGAAGAGTCCAAACTACCATTGACAGCTGAGATACCTCACTTTAAGTATTTCATCAAATCATTTTTTTTTTTTTTGTAATACAGACAAACTTACCAGGTTAAAGCTGTCTGTTTTTTTTTTTTTGTTTTTTGTTGTTTTTTTTTGGGGGGGGGGGTTCTGGCAGGTTTCCGTGGAGAAATACGAGTTTGCCTTCACGTTATTACATGTCTGTATACATAAAGAAGGAGTCCCGGACGCTGCAGGTAGTGGATCATTTGAAGACTCTTTTACAGCAGCTGTAATAATTAAGCTTGGTAAATAATCAAGAATAGTAAAGACGACCATCATCATTGACAGCTGGTGAATCACCAGAAGTAAAAAAGACTTCAGACTGCGGAGTCGCTACAGCAAAAAAGGGAATTCGAGTGAAAACAAGAATAAAAATATCAGCAGGGCTTTTGAAAGGTGGCGTGAACTCATTTTAATGGTTTATTGGGTAGATGATGCTACATTCCCTCACTCACACTCTGGACAACATTTCCAAGCATCCCTCCTGATTCTCACCTGCACTCATTCAGCCATTACCCACACCTGCCACTGATCATCACCTCATCAAGACTCACATATATGCACACACCTCAGTCAAACACATTGGGCCCTATTTTAACGATCTAAGCACATGGTCTAAAGCACACGGCGCAAGTGCACTTAGGGCGTGTCCGAATCCACTTTTGTTAGTTTAAGGACAGGAAAAATGGTCGTGCGCATGGTCTAAAAGGGTTGTACCAATTCTCTTAATGAGTAATGGGTGTGTTTTGGGCATAACATGCAATAAACCAATCAGAGTCTCATCTCCCATTCCCTTTACAAGCCAGTTTCGCTTGCGCCATGGCGGATTCACTATTTACATGGAGGAATTAGCAAGCAGAAAAACTGAATGCTCTCCAGCGAGGAAACGGATCTGCCCGTGCGGGAGGTTAAAGCGAGCAGACCATCTACGGGACAAGCCAGATTCCATCAAAGCATTTTTATCTTTATGCACACAATAATAATAATAATAATCTTTTACATTGTAATCCTTTTATTTTTAATATTTGGCATGTTTGTTTGCTGCTGCGCATCCGTGGTCATATCTCTCCTTATCCACGATCTCCATCATCATCTGTAAAACAGTAAACTCTATTACCATCTTCACAAACTGCTATAATTCTGAATTGCTTGCCTGTTTTTACTATCTTCTCATCTGCTGCAATAAAGTCTATACTTATTTCCACTAACCATCTGTTCCACTAACCATCTGATTTTCCATTACATAGTTAACTTGCAGTGATCGACACTCTCTGTGTTAGCCCTGTCCCACCGTCCGTAGGCAAGGGGGTTCAGGTGGCTTACAACAGAGCGCTGGAAGGGGGCAGCTCCTGTGGCGCTTTGGTAGGGATTCCTATTCGTCGGTCTGTCCGACGTACGTCGAACGTGACCGACTGAATGAGAACGTATTGGTTACAAAGGTAACCCTCGTTCCCTGAAGGAGGGAACGGAGACGTACGTCCCGTTGCCACAGTCACTGTACCCCGCTGATGCTGCCGCCTATCCGGTTCGGCTCCTCAGCGAAAAGCTGAAGATGCAACGCACCTGCTGCTCATTATATACCTGCGCCGCGAGGCGAGCAGCTGATGCATATGATTTCATGCCAATGTGCATTGGCTCATTGTAGTTACACTCGAAGTAGATTGGCCTCTCTAGCGAGATTCCTGTTCGTTGGTCTGTCTGACGTACGTCTCCGTTCCCTCCTTCAGGGAACGAGGGTTACCTTTGTAACCGAGACGTTCACTGTCCTCAATGACGTCAGACATTTCACATGACCAAAGCACATCCTCAAATTTTCTTTTCTGTGAAAAATAATTGCATCACTGACTGAGATTTTTTCACTTTCAATTCCACAAGCAAACGATTGCACCATAAAATATACATTAAAAAAAAAAAAAAAAAATTCACTGAGTAAGCATAACTGAGGAAGGGTGTTCACATTAAGTAAAGTATAAAAGCGGGGCTGTTTCTGGAACTTAACAAAATCTTCCTCTGAGATTCTAAAGGCATCAACCAAACCAAGGTGAGTTTTTGGTACAGAAACCTGCTGAATAACATTTCTAATGTATCTTTGTGCTTTGTCTTTAAAGTACATTGAGAATCCACATTGTGCAGCTTAAGAGTGCAGACATTTAACTTTTCCTGCTTATTATTCATTTGTAGGTTCATCATGACAATGCTGAGAGGTCTAATGCTTCTTTTCATTGTCTTCTCCATGGGGAATGCAGAAGGTAACCAAAGCATTCAATTGTAAAAACTCTTGCTATTCCACTTTAAAAGCATTTTGGAAATGTACAAAACTCCATTTACTAATATTTCCATAATTAATGAGGGATTTACAGTGTCAAAGTACACATAATTTAGGCACATAATCACATAAAATAAGCTACATAAAAATAAAAATATTCTTTGCTATTACAAATATTACAAAGTCATAACATTTGTGTACTGGATGCTGTTAATTTAGTTGAAAAATGCCCCCATGGATGGAAAAATTTTGGAGTCTGATGCTACAAGTACTTCTCTCAGTCGGCTGACTGGCTCACAGCAGAGGTAATGTGTTAGTTACAACAAGGTGAACTGGTCACACTTTACATTAGGTGTCTTTAACTACATCAAATAAAGAGTTAGGTACAATGCACTTGTTGTGTTGTATTGCAAAACACTTTTGCTGCTACTGAGCTGGGATACGGGTAAAGTTAGGGACAGTTTTGGTGGTATGGATTAAGATGTAAGGGAAGGTCAACAGTGTAATCATTGATTTAATTACAGCTGTAATTACATGCAGGTATTTTTTTTTTAAACACAAGTACAATGTAAACATATGTACACAATAAGCGCACTTAATCAAATTTTTGATTTAAATGTTAGTACATAGCAGCCTAGTTAAAGACATTTGATATAAAGTGGGAATGTTTTTTTTAAATTATTTTTAAAGTAAACCTTTCTTTTCTGCAATACAGAAAACTGATACTGAGCAAATAATCAATCAGAGCAGACTTTGTTTGAAATTGAAAATGACTCAAATGTTTTAGTCACTTACGCTTTATGCTAAAAAGATTAGATTTTGACAAAAAATCTGTCTCTTTAGAGAAGCTGCCAAAGTCTTGATGCAAATCTCGCATCTGTTCATCATAAACTGGAAAACGATTTTCTGCTGAGTCTGTTGCCTTCTCCTACCTCACATTCTTGGGTTGGTGCTCATGATGGTATAAAAGTAAGTCAAACTGTGTGTCTTAAAGAGACCTTTTTTGTTCATCTAGACTGAAATTTCTGCTTTGAACAGTAAATGCAAAGTTTCTAATGAAGATGGTTATAAAGCTGAACTTGATTAGCTTCTTCCTGAAGTCTAGTGCACTCTTTCTAATCACTCTCTTCACTCATTAGGACGGACAGTGGTTGTGGAGTGATGGATCTGCGTTTGACTATACCAACTGGTGCAATACTGAGCCTAACAATGACGATGGTCCTGAGAACTGTCTGGAGATCAACCAATCCTGTGAGAATGCAGTCTGTTTTTTTAATACTTTCAATTACAATTTACAATACTATAATTTCATATCATATACCAGTGGTTCTCGAACGTTTTTTTTTTTGGTCACACCCACCTTTAAACCTTTTTTTAAAAAAAATCTGGCGTAATGTAACAAAGTGCCTTCAGTTGAACATTCTATTTTATTCCACCACTATAATGATCAGAATAACTAATTTCTATATTCCACCCTACAGCTAACCGTTGCTGGAATGATGAGACCTGTTCGGACAAATTGGGCTATATTTGTGCTATAGACCTGTGAGATCATGCAGTTATGCTGCTCCACAGTTACTTTGATTGTACACCTTCAGATCTTATCTTTACAAAAAAATGTTATTCTGAAATTAAACCTGAAATTAATTAATTATTTTTTGATGCTTTAATTTCTTCTCAATACCTTCTCTGAAACACTTCTCTAATCAATAAAAGCATTGATACAGCAAATTGTGTGTTAAAACAAATTCATGTATAACAATAAACATATATTGTGTAGCATTGCAAGATCTGAGGATATGGTTATTTGATGGCATTAAATGAGGTCATCATCAGGGGAGGGGTTTAAGCAAGCTGCACACATCTGCTTTATCATTGACAAACACTAGAAGATATGTGCATTTTTGTTTCCTACAGTGGGTTGTAGGCACATATGGACCTCATCCAGGGCTCTTTTTGTTATAACATTTTATATAATAGTGATTAATTCAGTATTCTGGTATTGCCGTTTCTGATTCTAAACAGCTGATAGAAAACACACAAGACATGATTGCTGAAATATTATCAGAAAAAAAAAATTCTCAGGTCAGAATATGGCTCCAACATCAGAGAAGGATTTATCAGTAATATTTTATAGGGCTCATGCCCCAGTAAAAAGGGTCTAGTGACGCCACTGGTGTAGAGTAAGCTCCAAATCACCACTTTGGAATTATTTTTTAATTGTTTTTATTTTTACACGAACATGTATTAAGCAATAATAGTGTAATAAAATTAATTTAAATCTGTAAATTATAGAACGACGTAGACGCTAACGACACAAAGCAACAACGATGGATGGACAGAGGCGATTGTTAGGTGCCCAAAGCAAAAACAGTAGTGATGAAAAGGATGGAAAAAATTACCTTACACATCAGGTCTTTCAAAATCACATTAAACAGAATATTGGTCGTGATGATTCCAGACAGGAAAAGACTAGCGATACTGATGGGGATGACGTCAGAGGGGATACTACAATAATTTATTTTGCACTGCTGTCATGTAAAGAATGAGGATTGTCAAGATAGTGTGTATATGACTGGTTAAAAATGCAGCTCTGCAATTATAATATAAGTTATTTCATTTGTGTGTTTAGAAGCAACTAAAAACAACACGTATGCAAAAAGCACACACGCTGTACGGACTTATAATTGTATTAACCTAACACGACTGTAGTTACTTTACACAACAATTATATTTAAGTGTTGAATTAATTGTAGCCTATATATAATCCATATATAAAATTATATAATACAATTATTAAATAATACAATTTAATTCAATCTTAAATACATTCTATCATATACAGTAAAAAGAAAAGCTGTAAAATGAAGCGTTATATTGTCAGCTGTGAGGTTTCTCTAAAAAAACGCAGATATACGTGCATGCACAGCTGGCTAATGAGAGGTCTGTAATCTGGGTCTGTATAAAAGTTGTTTATTATGAGAACTGGCACACTTGGCATTGCTCGAAGATTGGGCAAGAGCGCGTCTGCAAACAGTGGAATTTTTGACGAGAGTGACGAAAGGCTGTAAGGAACGCGTGTGCGGAAAGCCTTTATATGGAGATGGCCTGGGGGCGTGTTTTATGCAAATGACTAACCTTTTGCACATGGCTGCTCATTTAGAATACTCCAAATTCATTAACTTCAGAACAACGTTAAGAACAAATTCATGTGCGTACGAACGTGTTGTGGATTAGGCAGAGTAGTTCTCCTGTGCATACAAATATCAAATAATCCACACAATTATTAGTGGATGAGACCCAATGTCTTCTTTAAAACAGCAGTACTATGGAGACCCTAAAATGAGATGGTGAAGAAAAAAAATATGAGATGGGAGAAAAAAATTACTTGAATGCTTTTGCGTTCTCTCGCAAAATGTTTGTGTTCCTGAGAACCTTTGCGTCCACTTGCAAAGAACACAAAATTTTTGTGAGCGAACACAAAGTTGCTCAGGGGAACGCAAAACATTTGCGAGAGAATGCAAAAGCATGTTCCCTTTCATAGGCTCACTTCAACGCTGCATAGCCATCGCTATGGGAACACCTTAGGTGTGACGAATGTCTGAAGCACTAATACTAATACCATTTTATTGGCCAGTAGCGTTTAGCACCGCCCCGAGAAATACTCCACATATGCTTCATATCTGCGTGCTACGCGCTATTTCATCATAATTCATTTCCTTCAGGAAGTGAATTTTCTGTTGCCCGTTGGAAAGCATTTCTCGTGTTTATTGCTACATTTCAGAGCAGTTTTCACTCCTCTCAAGCGGACATGATGAGTTATAGGAGATGCATCTATCTGTTTGACAGATTCATCACAGGAGGAGACACTCATGACAGGTGCGTGCAATGTTTGGGCCTTCAGCATGCTCAGGCGGCACTTAACAGCCTATCTGACTGTCGACACCGAGATGGCCTGCGTTTGAAAGTTTTACACTCGAGGCTTGCCTCATTTCTGAGAAAAGAAGGCCACTCATCTATCCCCCGCCATTCCTTTTCTGCGGTTGCCGAGGTGCCACACGAGACGGACGCTTGGGGTGACTATTACTAGGCGGAGCACATAGAGGGGTGAGCAGGTGGAATTTTCTCCCTTTCTCTCTCTCTTCCCGAGCCACTTGCATGCGTTATACGATCACTGCGCGGACCCTGTTATTTTTGTTACTGACAATTTGCGGCCAACCCGGAAGCTCATAATTTAATTTCTTTTGGTTGTGGACCGTTTGATGATGAACTGCTGTCTACAGCGGCCTCTGATTCTGAGGAGCTCATGGGTGGTTTGTGCAGTTCTCTCCCTCCAAGCGGACAGGAGAAATGCACTTCCCCATCTTATAACGAGTTATTGGATGTGATTACTCATGCTGTAGACAAGCTGGTGTTAGAATGGGACAGCGAGCCGACTCAAAATCAGGCCCAGTCGAAACCGGATGACCAATTTTTGACCAGCCACAACCCAGCCCAGTCCCGTAAGCCTCCCCCCTTTCTTCCTCCACCATGAGGTTTTGAGGTCTTGGAAACAGCCCTTTTCGGTGCTTATAACCAAACCCTGCTACCACTGACTTTGCCACTGTTTCCAATGTGGCGGAGCAGGGTTACGCAGCGATGCCGATCATGGAGGAGACTCTTGCGGCTCATCTTGTGCCAACTTCGGCTCCGACTTGGAAGTTGCGGCCTCTGCTGCTGTCAAAGCCATGTAGGATTACTTCTGCTAGTTGGAAAATCTATCATGGCCGCTGGACTGGCAGCAGCCACTCTTCATGGCCGTGCTCCAAGCTTATCAAGCAGACTTGCTTAAGTAGCTGGACGAGGGAGAAGGCCTGACTCGAGAGGCTGTTAAGGAGCTCAGACGGGCTACTGACTTGGCACTTAGAGCTACCAAGCATACTGCCTGGGCAATAGGCAGGTCCATGCCGGGAATGGTGTCAATAGAGCACCATCTTTGGCTTACACTTACTGACATCAAAGAAAATTATAAAATGTTCCTTTTAGATGCCCCCATAGCTCAGGATTGTCTATTTGGAGAGTCTGTTACTGCTCTGGTGGAGAAATTTCGTAACAGCGTAACAGCTCATCCCATGCAGTTCTAGGGAGGTTAAGTGGTAACAACCTACTTGTCTTGTGCTTGTCTTCTCTACAGCGCCCCCGTGAGGTGCTGCGAAGTGAGCCATCACCTTTGGAGCCCCCTCGTAGAGACGGGTCCTAGGACTCACCCAACAGTTTACTCGCGGCAACGCAAACGGATAGACCCGAGTTTGACGGCCAAGGCCTCTCGCTGTCAGGGCGTAGCTCATCGGCACTCGATCATTTAAGGGAGCCTAGGATTATGTATAAACCTTCAAAAGAGTGTGTTGCTGCCATGTCAGCAAATTACTTTTCTAGGCGTGGACTTGGATTCTCGCACGATGCGGGCACGTCTGCCTCCCAGACATTCAGTCATTTCAGGACAGGACGTATAGTCCATGTAGGTTAATGCCGCAGACTGATGGGTCTTATGGCAGCAGCGTCGCTTGTGGTTCAGTTGGGCCTGCTCCACATTAGGCCTTTCCTGTGGTGGATCAAAAGCCAAGGGATCTCTCCTCACTGCCACCCTTTTTCCGCAAAGTACACGCAGAGGCTTTTGCGCTCTACTTCCGTGGACGAGGCTAGGGGCGTTTTGTCTTCGTAAAACTATCACAACAGATGCATCCCTCATGGGCTGGGGGGGCAATCTATCAGAGACGCCCGACTTTTGGAGTTAGAAAGAGGTGCCTCGTGGCTTGCACATAAATTGTTTGGAGATGCTGGCAGTGTTTCTGGCACTCAAACGGTTCTTCCTCTATGTGAAGGGGTGTCACATACTGGTCAGGACAGACCACATGACTGTGGTCTCATACTTGAATAGCCAAGGAGGACTACGTTCTCACCCCCTGTGCAAGCTGGCGAGGTGTGTCCTTCTTTGGGCGCAGACCAAGTTTCTGTCAGTCAGAACGCTTCAAATTCCAGGTCATCTGAACCTGGGAATGGACCTACTCTCGAGGCAGGGCTTGGAGCCCAGAGAGTGGAGGCTACAACATCAAGTGGTGAGCCTCATATGGCAGAGGTTTGGCTGAGCAGAACTGGATTTCTTTGCTTTGAGCATGATTACGCATCGCCCACTCTGGTTCTTCCTGTCTTCTCCGTCGCCTTTGGGAGTGGATGCTCTGGCTCAGGAGTGGCCCAGGACCAGACTTTATGCCTTCCCACTGATCTGACTGTTCTCAGAGGTTCTGCTCAGAGTACAGGCGGACGAAGTGACCCATCTGTTGCTGATGGCCCTGCTCTGGCCCATTCAGATATGGTTCTCAGACCTGGCTAGTCGGCCCTCTTTGGGAGGTTCCCCTCAGGTCCGACCTGCTGACTCAGGACAGGGTATGATTTGGCTAGATTTATGGAAACTGTGGGTGTGGCCCTTGAGAGGAATGTGCATTAATGTGCTCTGGTCTCTCGGCTGAGATTATGACACTATTCTTGACTCTGGGGTCCCATCTATGAGGTGCCTATATGCTTTTAGGTGGAAGCTTTTTGCCTTTTGGTGCAGGCAGCTCGACCTGGACCCAGTTCATTGCCTTGTAGGTTCAATACTGGAGTTCCTGCAGAGTCATGTTTGGCAGGAGCAACCTCCGCCACTCTTAAGGTTTATGTGGCAGCTATATCTCACCCTCTATATTTGTGGTGGATGGATGCATTTATTTCTGGATTCAAAACAAAGCCCCCGTTCACTACCATTATAAATCTTTGTAGAGCAAGGATATTTTTAAATATAACTCTGATTGTGTTTGTCTGAAAGAAGATAGTCATATACACCTAGGATGGCTTGAGGGTGAGTAAATCATGGGATAATTTTCATTTTTAGGTGAGCTATCCCTTTAAGCTTGTCATTTTGATGGCGGATTGTAACCAAGAACGGTAAAGACGACCATCATCATTGAGAACTGGTGAATCATTAGTAGTAAAAAAGACTTCGGACTGCAGAGTGGCTACAGCAAAAAAGGGAATGCAAACAGGCCCATGTGAAAACAAGTATAAAAATATCAGCAGGGCTTTTGAATGGTGGCGTGTGTTTTGAACGGGTTTAAAATGGATGCAGAGATTGCTTTTTTTCTGCTGAACAGGTAAGACATTTGAATGGTTTATTGGGTAGATAATGCTAATTAGATAACGCTAATACACACTAAATACACATAGTTACGCAATGTTGATGTTCTTAACATTAACAAATTTGAGAACAAAGTATAACAATAATAATTTGCATAGTTTGATGTGATGAGCTAACTTTGCAATTGTTAGATTTAATCACCATTAGATTTATTGTAGAACTCTTTTTTTTTGTTTTGTTTTTTCAGTTGGTCAGAACAAAACTGGCAGACCTGTTACTTGTTCAGATGACATTTTCCGGTGAAACTTATTATTTTGGACATACTTGGACCAAGATGTAGTATCTGTAATTCCGAAGTACAGTCTTCACACCGGTGCGTTGACTAATAGCCACACATACTCCTCAAAGCATTAGATTCATCTGCGCTGAGGAGCCGTGCCGATGCACAACCCACGTAAAATGATAATTCTACAAATAAAACAATTTAAACGATAATTGCAACTTTATCTCACAATTCTGATTTTATACCTTGCAATTCTGAATATTTTTCTCAGAATTTTGAGATATAAACTAGCAATTGCGAGTTAAATTCAGAGGGGAAAAAAGTTTATATCTCACAATTCCGACTTTGTAATTCGCAATTGCGACTTTATATCATGATTTCGAGAAAAAAAAGTCAGGATTGTCAGATAAAAAATTGACCTTTTTATTCAGTGGCAGAAACAAGCTTCCATAGAAGTTCCATAATGTTTCAAATAAATGCTGTTCTTTGGAATTTTCTATTCATCATAGTGTCCTGAAAAAAAAAAAAATCAGTTTCCACAAAAATATTAAGCAGCAACTGTTTTCAACATTGATAAGAAATGTATCTTGAGCACCAAATCAGCATTTTAGAGTGTTTTTGAAGGATTCAATTTTTAAAAATCGTCCCGATCTCAAACTTTTGAACACTATATGGGAAGCAACAACCTTCCCGCTGCACCAACGGATAAAATGACTTTGAGACTTTTTGGTAATTATTCTTAAGGACGAAAATAAAAAAGATCTAGGGAATCTCACACCAACCGGTGATCTGAAGGTCTGTGTGGTGGAAGAGTTCAGAAAAAAAAAAGAAAGAAAAAAAACATTAAATATAAAGAGAGAGAAAATGAAATATCAGGATTAGAAAAAACAGCTTTTCAGATCAATGGCCAAGAAAAGGTCTGAGTATCGATTTGAGAAAGGTACTTGTGGCGTATGAAAACACAGAGGTGGATTTTCAGTCTGCTGATGGCTTAGATGACCTTCTTCAGATCCTCAGAGGCAAGCACACCAGCCACACACCTTTCATATCTCAGGCTTCTGTCCATTCCCATCAAATTCTGAGGTGAGATACTGTAACCTGACCAAACCTTATTTAAAAAAAGAAAAAAGGCCTCAAGCCCTGTCCTTTCTGATCTTAGTTGTGAACTGTAATTGGCTCGTAGTCTACCGACATGATCCTGTCAGCTCGTATGTGATTGACAGCCCTTAGTCCCAGAAAGCCTAATTTGTGGAGAGTTTCTTGCTCACTTTGGCAATAAATATCCCTCTCCTCATCTCCTTGGGTGAAAAACGGTACTTACTAATGTTCTGCTCATGTGAACACGTGCGTGTATGTTCATACGAGCAGAACATTGGGCATCACTATTCAATGTGTACTTTCCGTAGACATAATGATTTTTATACTTTACAAACTATATTCTATCCTCTAACCTACACTCTAAAAAATCTTGGGTTATTTTAAGTCCGGGGTTGAGTCTTTTGGGATATTTTTGGGGGTTATTTTTCCAGTGTTTGGGTAGTTTTTGTGTTACCCAGCTCCTGAGTCAGACGTAACAACCCAGCATTTGGGTCGTTTTTGTGTTACCCAGATCCTGGGTCAGAAGTAACAACCCAGGGGTGGAGTTATTTATTGCGGGCTTTCAGCGCCCTCTTCAGGAGGGAGCAGTGCAGCTCCGTCAAATTGCTGCATGTCTTCGGTAAAATACAGGTTTGTGTACATTTTATTTCATCTAAAAATTTGTTATTGTTCTGTATATCATTTAATTTTATGCAAAGCAACATACACGGGCGTGATCTGAGTCGCCTAAACGAGTGTCGCGTCGGTCTTTTCGCGTGATGGAAACGCCTGATGACTTGCATAAAATGTTATGATTTTATTCAAAAAGATACAGAACATAAATTTTTAGGATGTTAAAATATGTTATCAGAATTGTACACTGATTATTTATGGGCAGGTTATGGTCAACTGCAGCATTTTTCGGCTATAAATGAAACAGGGTGGCGGTCTGAAGTTAGCAGTTCCCCGCCGGACGCGAGCCATCTCTGGCATGAGATCCAGTGCTGTTACAGTGGAAACAGGACAACAGAGACTGGTCCATTACACTTGAATTACTTCTAAATGTTTAATTTTTAGTTCTAATATTTGTTAAACAAGCTTAAATCTAGGCAATATCTATTAAAAACTTGAAAATAAAGAAATTATCATGCAAACCAGTGGCTGTGTGGAGTATTTAAAAATGTTTAGAGGATTTAAATTAATCTGTAAACATTAATTCATGTATGAAGTAAAAAAAAATAAGCTAGTATTATATTAAAAATGAATCAACCCATTATGCTGGGTTAAATAAACAACTCAATTTGCTGGGTAAAATTAACCCAACATGTGTTCTGTCCTATATTTACCAGCACTTGGGTTGAAAACAACACAAATTGGGTTGTTTTTTACCCAGTGTTTTTTAGAGTGTAACCATCACAGAACACTTTTAGCATTTTTACATTTTCAAAAAACATCATTATATATGATTTATAAGCTGTTTTTCTCATGGGGACCAAAATATGTCCCCATAAGGTAGGGAATACCTAAACCACACACACACAAGTGCTTCTACAGGCTGCAACGATACTGTACATAAGCTGAAAGCTGCTGCAGGCCGTTTAATGATGAAGAAGTGCTCTTGATATAGTAATCAGGGGAATTCTTAACATTCAAATAGTTCTGCAATCAGCCAATACCAAGAATTTTTTTATTTAAGGAACTAGGATGGAATACCATTATACAAAGCAAATGTGACCTTTAAGATAGCTGTAATTGTAATGCATCTATCTATCTATCTATCTATCTGAGTAAAGCCACACTTTCTCAAAACAAGAGGGACAGGCTATTGATTATGAGAGGGTAGAATCCATTACTAGGGGTCATTCTTAATCCTGCCTTACAAAGATGCCACTCTTATTGACCACGGGATGGCAAATTAAACAGAAGTGAAGATATGCAGCACACACGCACAAACAAACACACAAACTATTCTTCCCAGAGGTTAATAGACAAAGGACAATCAAACATGAACGAAAACAGGCCAGAGAGGGAGATACGAATGAAACAAATAAACCTCAAGTTCAGACAGGAAACTTTCTCAGAAAAGGGAAATTAAAAGCACAACATATTGACTTGCTGTATCCACCCGTGGCTATTACACATTATATCTCCTCTAACAGCAGACAGCGTATTACACAAGCTCCATGTGTCACTGCTTGGTACTTCTTCCTTTTTTATTGTTTGTTTTCTGCCACAGCCTGAATCTCAGGGATTTTCCTAGAGGATGAAATCACACAGAAATCATGTCTTGAATGACTTTCATCATGACTTGCTGTTTCATGCAATCAAAGTGTGTGTGTGTGTGTGTGTGTGTGTGTGTGTGTGTGTGTGTGAAACTGTGAATAAATTCTGCTTGTTTAAGGTGATGTTAAATCAAATCCAAAATGGATAACACAACTGATTTTATAAGCTTCTGACAGCATCGAATCAGCATTAATCTGTTGTCCAGTAATCATTCAGTGAAGACTTGTACAGAACTGAGAAATTGACTGTTTTACCTTTTTAATATTCGTCCTTGTAGCTGTCAATGTTGTCAATGACTGCTGTGTGTTTCTTTGAGACAGTTGTGTCACTTTCTGTTTCAGTTTTAGATGAAAAGCCAGAAATCTTCATAACGCATTTAAATAACGCATTTTTGGATGGCGTCTTAAAGTGGAAAAGGCTCCTTTTTTTGTAATGTGTGCGGCGTTAATCGCGCATGCGCGCCTAATTAACGGATTTTGCCGCTTTTTTTTTTTTTCCCGCCGAATACTTAATCCCAAAATGCAATAGGCCTACACAGAAACAGAATTACAATATGATCAAAAAAGAACATTTTATAATGATAATAATAATAATAATAAAACTGCAAACATCAATTAACATTTTAAAATGTAAAAAAAAAAAAAAAAATTGAAAATAATAATAATAATAATACATAATTTTATTACTAAATAATATTTCTTCTGAGGTTCTGTGGCTGGTCCGGCCGGTGTGTAGCTGCTCTTCGATTGCCTGTGCCCTTGTCTAATACAGGTGAGTCACTGAATGTAATCTCCCTGTGTCAGACAAATCAATCTTGTCGCCGTCTCTCAGGTTAAGCTCTGTCCCATGAGGCACCTCCATCAGGCCTTAAAACCCTGTGCTCAGCACATGTTGTGTTGTCTTTCCATAACACACACACAGGTTACTCCTTAAACGTTATCTTACATGTTATAATGTTCTTTGTGTTATGTTTCCTTCTGCACAGAATGATAATGTACTGATATACTTTGGGTGCACACATACACACACATGCACACATACACACACATTATAATATATATATATATATATATATATATATACACACACACACACACCTAAAGAAACATGCACTACTTTTCAGTAGGCATGAAATGGAAGCTGCAATACGCTTTTCTTCCCTAACATGACATATATCCAAATTAAATAGCCTCTCCAACTAGAAAAAATGTAGGATGGGACTTGGTTTTGACCATGTGGAATTGTTTGAATCGTTGTGGTCTGCTATTGGTGGATCTCATGTGAGTGACAGGTTGCCCCGCCCTCACGCCAGTAAACATCATCAGAGAAGAGATGTTGCTGCAGGGGGGAGGGGAAGTGATTTTAATTAAAGATTATGAATGCACATGAATTATATATATATATATATATATATAAAAAAAAATGATGTGCATGGATAAATCATTTATAATAAATACTTCAGTATTCAAAAATAAATAAATAAATAATTTATGGTGACTTTAAATAGCATATAAATTAACAGTGGCATAAAAAAAAAAGATGTTTTATTCTTCATAAGAGTGGTCCCACCTCATAGTCGCCGCCATTTTGAGATCACATGACCAAACAAATACTACTCACTTTATCTCAATAGTCCAAACCCCCATTATCTGATATAAAGTCCAATTCAAATAAAATAAAAATAATAAAATTATTATTATTTTGCAGAAAAGTCTCATTTGGTACTCTTGTAAAAAACTGAAAATAGTTACTTTTTTTAATAGCCTATACCATTTAATCACTAGAGCTGACTCGGATGTGATCTGTACTAATACATATTTAATGGAATCAGTTTTAACTGCTTGACTCGGGCCTCATAATTTTTTATAAATACTGTCAGACGTGAAAATACTTAGAAAATAACCCCCTTAAAAAATAATGCCCCCTTAAGAGAGACTTACAAAACTCTCTGACCCTTCCCTGCGCCTGTGGATGGGCACTGGGAGTTTGGGTCTGTCTTATTAGTGTGCAATATTATCATATTTCACGGACGAGCAGGCCAGAGAAGGTAATTACCTGCTCCGTGCTATTAAGCCCTGTTTTATTCCATTCATTTTCGCCTGACCAACTCAAGCAAAGGGCCGCTGGCATTTATTTCCCGCCTGTAGATTTACGAGGACCTCGACTCAGCCGAGCCATAAAAAATCTGAGGAGGAAAACCGCTGTATGTGTCGATGAGTCTGCCCACATGAATGTGAAGGAGAACGCTGTAAATGTTCACACTTTTATGTGAGATTTTTCACGGCCGTGGTATAAACAATATCGATCGTCAATTTCAGCGTTGTTGTTATTGGAGAAAAACAACTTATTTTTATGTACAAAATGCAGCCGGGTCTCCTGTCGTAATGTCCCCAGATGAAGGACGCTTTATACAGGGAGGAATCAGTGTTTGTGAATCACGATGAGCTCAGTTTGCCTCTTGTTTCAAGATCTAAATAAAATCAGAGGTATCCTCAAGTTTGATAACATCAGGCTTCTCCTCTGTTTTTCATTTTAACCGTGTTTCCTACATTTTGCGATGCATTTTTCAAAGGCTTGATATCGGATGAGTATCTGAAGCCAAGTATTGATTGTAATTTCCTGCGACGTTCATTCCAATCGCAAGCTTTATTAAGAATCTCATTTCTTTCTGCCATATGATTGGTGACCCAACAAGCGTGCCCGTGCAAACAGAGAGAAAATCAAGAAACAAAATAAGACACCCCAGCGTCCTGTGTCTGAAATCAACATGATTATGTTATTTTACCTCAGTTGGTTCAGTTTGTCTGTCTGGAGGAATGGGATGAAGTAGGCATATGCAAAAAAAAAAACTGGATTGTTCTCACCCTGCTGAGACTGACAATGAGACTTTCTCACTTTAGACTATTACAGTTTGAAGTTTACAGAGAAATGCGTGGTTAAGAGTTAGGCTCCTTTTTTCATCCTGAGATAATTCAGATGATTTTCAGCTGTTTTTACTCCAGCTTTATCCTGTATGAACAATGAGTTTAACTCTACAGGTGTAAAACTGATTGAGCATTCTCATCTCATGTTTTGCTAAATGCTGCAGTTAGCTAGAAACTGTTCTCTAGGTTAGTCTGCCACCATGTGGTGATAATGTGACACTGCACTCCTCAATATAAGATACTGATATGATGAAGGCCTCTTTTCCATCACACCAGTTTCAGATCATCCAGCAAAACTTTACATATTTTTTTTTTTTAAAGTATATATGCATGATGAAAACACTATACACATAGAAAAATATACACATTATTTTAATTGGTTATTGTAATAAAGTAATGGGTCTACATTTATTTATATTTACAAATATATTTACTGAATTAATTTATTAATAAACAATAAAGCAAATTATTTTAAATTACACACTCAGTAGAAACACAACTGGTCAAAATTGACACATCACTGTAAAAAATTATTTTCATGATTTGTTATCACGTTTTTTCTTTTGTCAAATCAACTTCAGTAATTAATGTGGTTCAGATAACATAATATTTTGAGTTTCTGTTGATTTAAACCAACCGTCTTCATTGTATTAACTTATTTTAAGCCAACTTACTTTTTAAAGTTAAACCAACAATTCTTTTTTTACAGTGTACAGCTAAAAGACCAGTCGACTAGGACTAAACAATATCTGTAGTGCTTCAACTCACAACCCTGAGTACAAACTTACTGTAAAATGTGTGCATGTATATACAAATTGTCCTGTTTTATCCAGATTTATTCTTGGACTTATTCATCTGATATTCTCTAAGTCGTTTCTTGCTTTTCTTGCTTAGTATTTTTATCTTTAACTTTGATGGTTTTGTCCTCTTTGGAGTACTTGTGGTGGTCGCTGTAGATGTTGTCTCTGTGTTGGTTGTTCTTGAAGATGTGGTCTGATGTATAACTGTGCCTTTTCCAGGTGTTTCGTGTGTTGTTTTAATTGGTGGTGCAGCTGGTCCACCTGTCCCACATGTTATCGCAGTACTGGAAGAAGATTCTGGCTTTTCTGTGGACACTGAAAGTTGTTGGGTGGTTGTTGTGCTGGTCTCAGTCTTCGGTAGAGTCGTTTCGATTGTCGTCACTTTTGGTGGTTCAGTTGTACTCGTGCTGATCTCAGTCTCCGGTCCAGATGTTTCGATTATCGTCACTTTTGGTGGTTCAGTTGTACTCGTGCTGATTTCAGTCTTCGGTCCAGATGTTTCGATTATCGTCACTTTTGGTGGTTCAGTTGTACTCGTGCTGATCTCAGTCTCTGTTTTTGGTGTTTTGTTTGTTGTAGTTGTAGTTGGGATCATGTTTGTTGTACTTGTAAAGCACTTAGGTTTTATAGAAGTTTTTGCTGTCGTTCTTCCATCCACTATCTTCATTATTTTCTTAGGCCAGTCGCTATCTGGATCTGAACAAATAATTTTATTTTTCCTGGTGTGGAATCTGTGCATGGGGAAAAAATAATTGACATTTTAGATTTCATCATTTAATAATCCACCCAAAATAATAAATAAATAAAGAAAAGTTTGGTAACACTTTAGTATAGGGAACACATATAAACTATTAACTATGACGTTTCTTTCAAAAAACTCCTAATTACTGCTTATTAATAGTAAGTTAGTTGTTAAGTTTAGGTATTGGGTAGGATTAAGAATGTAGAATAAAGTCATGCAGAATAAGGCATTAATATGTGCTTTAATATGTGCTTTATTATGTGCTTTAAGTACTAATAAATAGCCAATATACTAGTAATATGCATGCTAATAAGCAACTAGTTAAAAGACCCTAAAATAAAGTGTTTCCAAAAGTTCAAATCATGATAGATTATAATAACTTTGAACTTGCCTTACAGCTCTGATAGCACATACTCCTGTTGACTCTTGTATGGTATAATCCACAATGTTTTCAGCTGGTATTCTGGTGTTTGACACAGTAAGACAGCAGTCTGCTTCACGACCTTCACCTGCTGGAGAAGCACATCATTATCTTCATGTAAATAATCATTACTTTCAGAGTGTAATATGTATGTACACTCTCTCATAAAGATACGATATCAGCTCAACTTCTACATTCAGTCGAGTGAAAGTTACTGAGGTCAAACCACAGTATTTAACCAAAGAGCTCAGAAATTAAAATAATCAAATCTCACCTGTTACCATAACACTCATCCATCCTATAGAGAAAAGAACGGCAGAAAACAGAGAGAACTTCATCTTGTCCTGTTGCTCGCTTCTAACTGTGAAACGTTCTTCTGGGCTGAAGGGTCTATGTTGAGGGAGGTCTTTCAGACCACAGAGCTCACCACCCTCTGCGATCACTTTTTTCTTCGTCACCTAGGCCCACAGACACCTCAGACGGGGACAGGAAAATATGACTGATGACTGGAAGACCAAAAGTGAGAAAGAAAAAGAGTTGCACTCAACCACATACAGGAAAATAAGGGGTTACAGAATTCACAATGAGCATTCAGAGTGACTGAATTCAGTTCATCGTGGCCTACACTTTTGGTCAGAGTGACGATTCGGTTAAATTCATGTTCTATATAGGCTTATCTACATAACTGTACATATGTAGCCTCTGTCCCTGGTTTTAAAATTAAAATGTATTTTTTGTATTTTTTTTAACTTAAACTTGTGTATTTAAATAAATAAATAGACTCTTAAAAAAAAGTGAGGTAGCATGGTAAAATACACTCTAAAAAGTAGTTTCAACCCAAATTTAGGTCAAATATGGACAAACCCAAATGTTGGGTTAAAAATGTACCCTGGCTGGGTTTGTCCATATTTAACCCAAATTTGGGTTGAAACAACTCAGCATTATTTAAGGTATAATTATATTGTCATGATTATGTTTTGTTCTGGTTTGGTCCTGTCATGTTAAGCTGACCTAGTTTCTATGTATGTGCCAGTTTTTTCCCTTGCTTAATGATTCCATTCACCTGTTGTCCTATTAATTAACTCATTAGCTCCTCGTGTATTTAAGGGTGTACTCACACTAGGCGCTCTGAACCGTGCCCGAGCGCATTTGACAAGTGTGATTGCTCCGTTCCATGCCCTGGTGCGGTTCGTTTAGCCGGCCATGGCCCGCTTGGAAGAGGTGGGCCACAGCGCGGTTCGCATGCAGTGTGAGCGCTAACCGTGCCTGAGCAAGGAAACAGTTACTACTTTTGTGTCTACTACTGTCATCATTATGAACGGCAAACATCTTTATTACTGCTTTGATAGTACACTTATCAATTCATGTAATTAATTTTGGGTTTATAACGGGCCTGATTCCCACCTTACTGATGAACAGGAATTAGTTTGCGAGTAAAGCTGCAAATTCCTCCATTAACGTCAGCTGCCTTCGTAATAATCTGATACGTGCTATTGAAAATCGGTGCAAGGCATAAATTATAAATAGCCTATATATTAGGCAGTATCTTAGTGCATTTCTTCATGTTTTCTTCCATTCAAAAAGTTGCATCGTATATGACGTAAGCGTGCTGGAGCATTAAGTGCAGTGTGAGTGCAGCGGGGGAGTGGGGACAATCACGCTCGCGCTCAGTTCAAGGCAACCGTGCCTAGTGTGAGTACACCCTAAGTCCTGTGTTCATTCAGTTCATTCTGTTCGGGTTTGTTATTTTAGTTGTTTGCTCCCTTGTGTTGAACTTTTGGATTAATGACGGTTTGAAGTATTCGTCTTTGTGTGCTTACTTGTGCAACCAAGCGTGACATATCAGGCATAACATTATGAGCACCTTCCTAATATTGTGTTTGTCCTTCTTTTGCTGCCAAAACAGCCCTGACCCACTAAGGCATGGACTCCACTAGACCCCTGAAGGTGTGCTGTGGTATCTGACACCAAGATGTTGTCCTGTAAGTTATGAGGTGGAGCCTCCATGGATCGGACTTGTTTGTTCAGCACATCCCACAGATGCTCGATTGGATTGAGATCTGGGGAATTTGGAGGCGAAGTCAACACCTCAAACTCGTTGTTGTGCTCCTCAAACCATTCCTGAACCATTTTTGCTTTGTGGCAGGAGCATTATCCTGCTGAAAGCGGCCACAGCCACCAGGGAATACCGCTTCCATGAAAGGGTGTACATGGTCTGCAGCAATGCTTAGGTAGGTGGTACGTGTCAAAGTAACATCCACATGGATGGCAGGACCCAAGGTTTTCCAGCAGAACATTGCCCAAAGCATCACACTGCCTCCGCCGGCTCGCCTTCGTCCCATAGTGCATCCTGGTGCCATGTGTTCCCCAGGTAAGAGACGCACATGCATCCACATGAAAGAAAACGTGATTCATCAGACCAGGCCACCTTCTTCCATTGGCTCTTTCGGCGGTGGACAGGGGTCAGCATGGGCACCCTGACTGGTCTACTGTCTATGCAGCTCCATACGCAACAAACTGATGCACTGTGTATTCTGACACCTTTCTATCAGAACCAGCATTAACTTCTTGAGCGATTTGAGCTACAGTAGCTCGTCTGTTGGATCGGACCACACGGGCCAGCCTTCGCTCCCCACATGCATCAGTGAGCCTTGTCCGCCCATGACCCTATTGCCGGTTCACCACTGTTCCTTCCTTGGAGCACTTTTGATAGATACTGACCACTGCAGACCGGGAACACCCCACAAGAGCTGCAGTTTTGGAGATGCTCTGACCCAGTCGTCTAGCCATCACAATTTGGCCCTTGTCAAACTCGCTCAAATCCTTACGCTTGCCCATTTTTCCTGCTTCTAACACATAAACTCTGAGGACAAAATGTTCACTCGCTGCCTAATATATCCCACCCACTAACAGTGCTCATAATGTTATGCCTGATCGGTGTATATACAGTATATAGGTACTGATTCTAAATGATTACAATCATCTACACTAAGTATAGACAAGTAACACATTGAATTAAATGTGTTTTTTTTTTTTTTGTGTGTGTGTGTTAAAAAATGTGGTTAAAAAAGAATCAAAATGTGTTCAAAAAGATTATGCTAATTTTTATTTGGGGTCCATAGAAATTCCTTTGAGAATATCATGGTGTTTCCATGCATGGCATGTGTCCAAGAAACATGGTATTTCCGTGTTACCATGTCTAAACTGTGGTAGTACAATGGAACTTTTTCTGTATGTAGAGCAAGACCTCACTACCTTCACAAACTATTGAATTGGCTTGACTCGTGTTACATGATGTGTTTACATTAATAAATATATGTCATATGCAACAGGTAAGGTAGACAGAAAAATGCTTTGAAGCTGAATTGAACAGCAACTTTGCACTTTGTGAACAATATGCATAAAATGTGGGCATGTTTAACGCGTGTGGAAACTACATAGGCCTTTTAAGGGGCTGTGATCATGAAACCACAAACGTTTATACAGCCTTAATGGGATCTTCCACATCTCACTAAGACCTTAAAACAAAACCAGCTCCCACCCAGCACTCACCTACACTCAAACTGAGACACGTGCAGATGTTTCGAGACGCCTTTTGTCTCTTTACAGCGTTTAGAGTGAACATACATATAGTTTAATGCGATTATACACTGCTTAGCATTTTATAAGGTTAACATTTATGCATTTGTTTACTTTTGCCCCGGTCCTTTCTGATGTTATATACAAGTAAATATGTAGACCTAAATGAATAACCACATGCATTTCACTTCCTGTTTCGAAATCACACAGTGTGTGATGTCCTCTGAGCTATTTGTAGAGAGTTCTGGTGTAGATGAGAGATGAAAGACCACAGCTTCACACTCTGTTCGGTGAAAGGAAGTAGTGACAGCAATGCTGCACCTTATTATGCATTAAATACTAAGCCAAAGAGCAGCAAGAGGCTATGTACACACGTCTGAATTTTCAGTATTCACTGACCAGAATTACATCATTTTGACCTGAGTCACTGGAAAAGATGAGAACTGTATTATAATAATAGCTATGGTCAGAATGTGCGGTAATACTTCGTGTTCATGGCACTGAGCGGCACTCTGGGTTATCAGCAGTAGTGGAAAAACTACTTCATTTCTGATAAAAGAGCACTAATATATTAAAGGGATAGTTCACCTAAAAATGAAAATTCCATCATCAATGATTTGCCCTCATGTCATTCCAAACCTGTCTTCTTTTTTCTATGGAACACAAAAGAAGATATTTTGAAAAATGTTTTTGTCCATACAGTGAATGTCAGTGGGGTCCAATGGTGTTATCAACATATCAAAGATCTTCTTTGGAGTGAACAATCCCCTCGAGTAAAAAAGTAAGTAAATTTAGTAAAAGTAAACTCTCAGTCACCCTTTTAAAAGTTAGCCTACCTTATTCACCTAGTTTGTACCTTATTTACCCCTAATCGATTTTAGTTCCTTAAAGGGATAGTTCACCCAAAAATGAAATTTTCGTCATTAAGTATTCGCCCTCATGTCCTTCCAAACATGTAAGACTTTTGTTCATCTTCAGAACACAAATGAAGATCTTTTTGATGAATTTTGATGAATTTCTGTCCCTCCATAGACAGCTATACAACGGACAATTTGACGCTTCAAAAAGTTTATAAAGACATCATAAAACTAATCCATACGTTTGAGCTTCTGCAAGAACCAATGAGGTTCATTCTCGTGTTACGCAGCATGTTTGAGCTTCCGTAACAACCAATGAGGTTCATTCTCGTGTTACGCAGCACTTTTGAGCTTCATCAAGAACCAATGAGGTTCATTCTCATGTTACGCAGCACATTTGAGCTTCCGTAACAACCAATGAGGTTCATTCTCGTGTTACGCAGCACGTTTGAGCTTCAGCAAGAACCAATGAGGTTCATTCTCATGTTACGCAGCACGTTTGAGCTTCAGCAAGAACCAATGAGGTTCATTCTCGTGTTACGCAGCACGTTTGAGCTTCAGCAAGAACCAATGAGGTTCATTCTCATGTTACGCAGCACGTTTGAGCTTCAGCAAGAACCAATGAGGTTCGTTCTCGTGTTACGCAGCATGTTTGAGCTTCCGTAACAACCAATGAGGTTCATTCTCATGTTACGCAGCACGTTTGAGCTTCAGCAAGAACCAATGAGGTTCGTTCTCGTGTTACGCAGCACATTTGAGCTTCCGTAACAACCAATGAGGTTCATTCTCGTGTTACGCAGCACATTTGAGCTTCCGTAACAACCAATGAGGTTCATTCTCGTGTTACGCAGCACGTTTGAGCTTCAGCGAGAACCAATGAGGTTCATTCTCGTGTTACGCAGCACGTTTGAGCTTCACAAGAACCAATGAGGTTCATTCTCATGTTACACAGATGAATGAAAGTCTTATGGGTTTGGAACAACATGAGGGTGAGTAATTAATGACAGAATTTTCATTTTTGGGTGAACTAACCCTTCTTTAGGTACGTTAGTACCAAATTTGGTACGTTTTGCAAAGGTACCATCCAAGTGACAGCTTTTGTAAAATTTTTCTGAGAGTACTTTTAAAAAAGTTACATGCATAAATACTACATAGTAGAATAAAAACATCATCTTACTCAGAAAACAAGCTTTAGTTAATGTTACTGAACTTATCTCAAACTTATTTGGTTGGAGACCACAGAACACAAGGGGGTGCTAAAGGGGCTAAAGGGGCTTGTGCACAATAAAAACAGAAAAAATAAGAACAGTACAAAATAATAAATAATAATAATGTGTGTAATAATAATGACCGTGTCTTTTTAGGGAAATTTGTCTTTGTCAATGTTGTCCTTGGCATGCTGGCTGGCTGTATGGCACTATTTTCTGTAAATATTTCTATTCTTGGGTCAAAAAACAAACTTAATACACAGCATAAATAGCAAGTAAATACAGGTAATATTTTAATTATTTACTTTAGTGCAATGACCAGTAAAAGAAAGTTATTTCATTTAACAAACAACATGCTGTCTTCATAATTTTACATAATATTTTTCATGCACAGTAGGCTTATAAACGGGACTGTAAGGGTTCTTCTCTTATTTAGGAAGGGGGTCCGTTTCATGGGGTCTGTGAGAAAAATGAAACATGTTCAGCCGACTCTGGGACAGAAAGACGAATAGACTGAACCGAGAGATGCGCTAAGAGTGACAGCAGTATTGACAGTGAGGATAATAAACTATTAGGCTATTAGCTCCTCTTTGAAAATGTTTTAAACATTTTTAGGGCTATTAGACTATACAATGAATCATAGGCCTGTAATTATTAACAGTCTATAATATTTCATAACAATGCAGTCATCAATGTAAATTAAGAGCAGCTTTACTTCAAGCACTGACTTATGTACATGCCACAAGAGAAATAATGGAATAAATTAAGACAGATATATACCGTTATGTCGTCGTCTCTGAGAGAATATGCTCCGTCAATGCAGCATCAGATACAGCTCCATCACTTTCTGCTTTCACTTTCTGTAATGAATACTGACCGAGGTTAAGACTTTTTCACCATCATAACTCTTGCGCAGAGTCTGCACGTTGCTTCTTGTGTGATATCCATTGGCTCGCCTTCTTGGTTTAAAATGGAAAGATTTCCAATATTGGATGTTATAAAAACATCTAATTCACTGGCATTCTGTATAATATTTGACCATTTATTGTGTTGCCAATAGCACCATGCATACAAAAATGTAATACGAACAAGATTACATGTTGCTAATGTATTTTAGATTAAGTAAATCAAGAAAACAATATACAAAATACAAGGAATCACACAAAACGTGAATATAAAAGATTTTACAAGGCAAAACAACTGGAGAGAAATGTTGATTTTTCACTATATCACCTTATACATTTGTTAGATTTAAAAGTATTTCAGTCATTCTAGTAATATCAGTATACTGGCATAAAAAGCCATAAAGAAGTTTTAAGGCTGTTGGATATAAAAGTAAAAACTTGAGTATTTAGATTGCTAATTAATTCTTTATTCAAAAGCCACACTGTTTATTGAATCTTAATCCAACCGCTATCTGGATTTGACTAATTATTTTAATACTTGGTATTCCTGTTATTGCTTTGGTACTTGTGGAGCATTTTCTTGCTGTGAGATCTGTAAATGTAAAAAAAAAAACAAAAAAAAAACAAGACTTGTTAGCTGTCATGGTTTAATAATTATTGCTGAATCTGTGCATCACCACCAAAATAACACTGAACTTGTCTTAAAGCTCTGATGCGATAATCCAAAATGTCTTTAAACCTTGTAATGCATTCAAAAATGATACACCTTTTTCATTCCTGGGTCCGTTTATTAATGGTCATAACGTAATATTTTTCAACTAAAACCATATTGGATCTGATCAGTAACTTCTCATTGATAAGTCAATGCACAACATTTTTAAAGTTTTGAATGTTACCGTGTTATTACCATAATATCACCACACTCTAAAAATGCTGGGTTAAAAACAAAAGTTGGGTTGAAAATGGACAAACCCAGTGAATGGGTTGTTTAAAAATGACTGTACTGCTCACTTAAAATGAACCCAAAGTATGCTGCAAATGAACATTTATTAATATGTTTAATGAATAATAATTAAACAATAAACATTTATTAAATTTCTTATTAATAAATGTTCACCTTTTGATTATTATTGTTGCCTCTAGTAATTATGTCTGATTTTGGGTTCATTTTAAGCCAGACATATAGTAATTTTCACTACCCAGCAAGACATTGGGCAGACATTTAACCCAACTGCTGGGGTTAAAACAACCCAATCACTGGGTTTGTCCATTTTCAACCCAACTTGGGTTGTTTTTAACCCAGCATTTTTTAGAGTGTACATTTACTCCCTTTAAAAAAATAACCAATACTTTTAAAATTTTACAAGAAGTACATCAAAAACGAGTGTAATGCAAGAAAAAATATATCTCAATATTTGAGAAATTTAGTGGAATATATCATTAGATGAAATTATAAGTACGTATAAAATGAGAAATACCAGTATGAAATCCACTGACTTTAATGGATGAAATGTTTTCAAACTAAATATATTCATTTTACGTTCAGTAATTTCAGACAAATCTAAACAACAACAACATAATTTCATGTGTAAAGCCACAGTTATATCTTCTTTCTAAAATAAATGATGTCTATTTTGAAAGTTTTAACCCATTTCCAAAGTTTCATTTTTGTATTATTATTATTATTATTATTTTTTTTTTTTTTAATTAAATTTTTTATGTACCTCTTCCGGGTCAAAAGGGGTCTAAATGCAACAGGAGGGTTAACTGGGATTGTGGTGCTTATCGTGGTAGAACAGCAGCTTTCTGGATGTCCATATCCTGTTAGAGAAAAATATATATGTTTTTGTATACAATTTTCATTTTTTGCCTTCACTTAATTTTTCTTCCTGTTAAGCAGCAGTCTTTTGTTGTAGAGGTAAAGCATCACATCACAAAAACATTGTTGTATGTGTCAAAATAGGCCTACACATTCTCTATGTCAAAGACCTGAAATCAAAAACATTTTTACTTACTAGTCCAGGTAGTTTGAGTGTTTGTTCCTGTTCTCTTACCCTCAGTGCCGTTCCTTTGTATTGCAGTTGTAGTTGTGATCAAGTTTGCTGTAAGTTCTTCGGAAGGTTCCTCTGTCATTGTCCTTCTCCCATTCACCTCTTTTATTGCACTCTTAGCCCAGCTGCCTTCTGGATCTGAACAAATAACTTTATTTTTTATGGTGCGGAACCTGTACATGGGAAAAAATACATGACTTATTAGCTCTCATCGTTGAATTATCTGAATCTGTGTAAAATTTTATATTATGATAGATTATAATAACTTTGAACTTGCCTTACAGCTCTGATAGGACACAGAGATGAATCTTGTATGTGATAATCCACGATGTCTTCAGCTGGTGTTCTGGTGTTTGTCACAGTGAGACAGCAGTCTGGATGATCACGGGTGGTTGTTTCGCTGGTCTCAGTCTTCGGTCGAGGTGTTTCAGGTGTTGTAGTTGTAGTTGGGATCATGTTTGTTGTACTTGTAAAGCACTTAGGTTTTATAGAAGGTTTTGCTGTCGTTCTTCCATCCACTATCTTCATTGCTTTCTTAGCCCACTCGCTATCTGGATCTGAACAAATAATTTTATTTTTCCTGGTGTGGAATCTGAACATGGAAGAAAAAGAAATACTTGATGTTTTAGCTTTCATTGTTTAATTATCCACCCAAAAATTAATTTTAAAGATAAACAATCAAATAATAACATTTCAAATTGTGATGTATAATAACTTTGAACTTGCCTTACAGCTCTAGGAGCACATACTCCTGTTGACTCTTGTATGTCATAACTCACAATGTTTTCAGCTGGTATTCTGGTGTTTGTCACTTTAAGACAGCAGGTTGGTGGACGATCCTGACCTATTGGAGAAGCACATCATTATCTTCAGGTAAATAATCATGACTTTCACAGTATAAGATGAACACACATGTACACTCTCTCATAAAGACACAATATCAGCTCAACTTCTACATTCAGTCCAGTGAAAGTTACTGAGGTCAAACCACAGTATTTTATTATGAACTGAAACGGTCAAATCTCACCACTCGCAGTGTTCATCCACCGTACAGAGAAAAGAAACGCAGTAACTAATTATTTTGTTATAGAGGTAAAACAACATCTCACAAAAACATTGGGTAACACTTCACTTAAAGCCTTTCTGTATAATGCATTATAAAAGTATTTTTAATGAAGTAATTATGCCTTGTAATGAACCTAACAATGGATTGTATGCTCTCATGAATAATTATAACCACAATTATAATACATTCTAATACTTGTCTCTTCATTGAATAAACCTTTAGAATGTATAATGCATTAAAACACACAACAAACAACCAATTTACACAGAACAATCAAAATCTGCAAATATTATAATGCATTTTTAACTTTGATTACAATTATTTCTGAAAAGATATAATGCATTACAACATGCATCATGAGGGTGTCACGAATATGGCTCCTTCGGCCCTTCCTCCGGACCACCGGAGGGAGCCATCACCGGAATACTGATCAGTTCTCATTCGGACTACGTTTCCCATGGGCCCTCACTCCTGGGACTGATTGCACACACACCTGCACCGCATCACACTCACACTATATAAGACACACTCACACACACACACATCGCGAAGTCTTGATTTGCCGAGGTGATCATTTCTGAGCGTTTTTCTGTGGACTGTTTATCTGTTACCGATTGGACTGTTTATTCCCTGCGACCCTTTGCTGCCTACCCTGATCTTTGCCTGTTTCCTGGACTGTGATTGTTTGCTGCCTGCCCTGATCCTTGCCTGTACCCTGACTCTGTTTGTCTGCCGCCTGCCCCGACCTTTGCCTGTTACTGTTTATGCCTCTGCCTCTGCCCTGTCTACTCTGTAAGTACTTTTAATAAACTAGCTGCAAATGGATCCACATTCTGTCGACCCATCATTACAGAAGACTTCGCCAATCAGCGATCCAGCAGCCCTCATGCAGATTTCGTCAGAACTAACTGCCCAGGCCAACCAGCTAGCGGTGCATCAACATCAGCTTAACCGCTTAACTTCTCTTACCGAAGAACTGGTGAAAACGCTCCAAGGCCTCCGATTTAGCCCTGCTGAAATCGCCACACCGCCGCCCGTTGTTCCCGCCAATCCAGGCTTCGTGGCCTCCCCTGCGGTCAACCCTCGCCTAGCGCTCCCAGAAAAGTTCGACGGCAGTCCCGCCAGATGTAAGGGGTTCCTTCTCCAATGCTCCCTGTTCATCAACCAACAACCGTCTCTGTATCCCACCGAATCCAGTCGGATATCGTTTGTGTGTTCCCTGCTCACTGGCAAAGCACTGGATTGGGCCACCGCGGTGTGGAGAGATGACAGTCCTGCGTTCCCCACCTTCCAGGACTTCTTGCGAAGCTTTAAAGAGGTCTTCGAACATCCTGAAGGAGGCAAGAGCGTCGGCGATCAGCTATTGTCTCTCAGCCAAGGTAAACAAACAGCAGCTGAGTACGCGCTCAACTTTCGCACTCTCGCCGCTCAGACGAACTGGGTTGAGGACACATTAAAACTGCTTTTCCGAAGGGGTCTATCACTGGAATTACAAGCCGAACTCGCGTGCCGGGATGAGGGAAGCTCGCTCAACGCTTTCATCGAACTGGCCATTCACATTGACAATCTGCTACGCACCCGACGACCCGTTCGGCTATCCGCCTCAGCCGGACCCGCTTTGGAACCCATGCAACTCGGCTACACTCCGCTACTTCCCGAAGAGAGAGAAAGGAGACGACAACTACATCTGTGTCTCTACTGCGGCCAGGCCGGCCATATCAAGATTAACTGCCCCGTACGACCTCAGTCTTCCAATCCCAAAGCGGTGAGTTCTGCACCACACTCCAACTGCTTTAAAATTCCCATTCAGATTACCGTAAATGGCCAACGTCTATCCACTCACGCCTTGCTGGATTCTGGAGCCGCCGGGAACTTCATGTCTGATGCTTTCATCAAAAGTCATAACATCTCACTAACAGACTGTAATTCCCTGTTGACAGTGGAGGCGCTAGATGGGAAGCCCATCGGCGGAGGCAAAGTGATCCATATCACAGACGAACTCGCTTTACAAGTAGGGGCCCTTCACCATGAGCTCATTCGCTTCTACGTTATCCACTCACCCAACAACCCCGTGATCCTTGGTCTGCCGTGGCTCAGAACCCATAACCCACACATTTCCTGGAAGGAGGGCCAGATTGTACAATGGGACGCCAACTGCCATGCAAACTGCTTGAAACAAATCACTCCCCTGCCAGTTCAAGCCGCTGCACTCCACGATTCTGACACCGAGAAATTAAACATACCCGAAGAATACTCCGATCTGGCTGTGGCCTTCAGTAAGAACAAGTCCACCGAACTTCCTCCTCATCGCTCCGGGGACTGTGCCATCGACCTGTTGCCTGGAACCACACCTCCCAAGGGCAGGATCTTTCCCCTGTCACAACCCGAGTCAGCAGCCATGAAAGCCTACATCGAGGAGGAACTAGCCAAAGGATTTATCCGCCCGTCCACATCACCGGCAGCCTCAGGATTCTTCTTCGTCAAGAAAAAGGACGGCGGATTAAGACCTTGTATCGACTACCGTGGACTCAATGACATCACCATCAAGTTCCGGTACCCCTTACCTCTAGTTCCTCCAGCCCTCGAACAACTCAGGCAGGCCACATACTTTACCAAGTTGGACCTTCGCTGTGCGTACAACCTGATTCGCATCCGAGAAGGGGACGAATGGAAGACCGCTTTTTCCACCACCACTGGTCACTACGAGACCCTCGTCATGCCGTTCGGGCTAGCCAACAGTCCCTCTGTCTTCCAGTCCTTTATTAACGACGTCTTCCGTGACATGCTTAATCGCTGGGTCATAGTCTACATAGATGACATCCTCATCTACTCCAACTCTCTCAAGGAACATGTTCAGCACGTACGGGCGGTACTCCAAAGACTGATACAACACAAACTTTATGCAAAAGCAGAGAAATGCGAATTTCACCAAACCTCCACAACCTTTCTGGGTTACATTATCAGCCGTGAGGGCGTGGCCATGGATGACAGTAAGGTGAGGGCGGTACAGGACTGGCCACAACCTCGCACACTGAAGGAGTTACAACGGTTCCTGGGGTTTGCCAACTTCTACAGGCGATTCATACGGAACTTCAGCGGTGTTGCAGCCCCGTTAACGTCCATGACCAAGCGGCAGTCCTCACGTCTCATCTGGTCCTCTGAGGCAATACAGGCTTTCCAAGAGCTAAAGGAGCGTTTCACGTCAGCACCCATTCTCCGTCACCCAGACCCTGAACTTCCCTTCATTGTAGAAGTGGACGCCTCCAGCACGGGCATAGGGGTCGTCCTTTCTCAGCGCCAAGGTAACCCAGAGAAGATGTACCCGTGTGCTTTTTATTCCCGGAAAATGTCGGCGGCTGAACGTAATTACGATGTGGGCAATCGGGAATTACTGGCTATGAAGGCAGCACTGGAGGAGTGGCGTCACTGGCTGGAGGGAGCAAAACATCCGTTCACCATTCTCACAGACCATAAAAACCTGGAATACCTGCGTTCCGCCAAGCGTCTAAATCCACGGCAAGCTAGGTGGGCCTTGTTCTTCACGCGCTTCCAGTTCTCTGTAACTTATAGACCAGGCTCTAAGAACACCAAGGCAGACGCGCTGTCACGGCAGCATGAGGAGGTGGAACGGACAGAAATCACAGAGAACATAATCCCTGACACCTTACTGCTGGCTCCAGTTCAATGGGACATTATCACAGAGATCACACATGCCAACGAACAGACCACTCCTCCTCCAACATGCCCGCCGGACCGCACCTACGTCCCAGCACAGCTTCGGGACAGACTACTTCATCACGTGCACGACTTCCCAAGCTCTGGTCATCCGGGTGTTACAGCCACTCTCCATCTGCTACAAAATCAGTTCTGGTGGGACTCCATGTTATCCGACACTACCCGCTTCATCACTAACTGTACACCCTGTCAAACCACCAAGGCTTCACACCAAGCGCCAGCTGGACTGTTACAACCATTACCCATTCCTCAACGTCCCTGGTCTCACATAGCCATTGATTTTGTCACGGATCTCCCAGAATCCCAGGGCCACACCACCATACTCACAGTCATCGACCGTTTCTCAAAAGCATGCAGACTCATACCACTGGCCAAACTACCCACAGCATTCGAAACAGCTGAGCTTCTATGCAATTATGTGTTCCGTTTCTATGGACTACCTGAGGACATTGTATCAGACAGGGGCCCACAGTTTACATCTCGAGTCTGGTCATCCTTCTTCAAGAGTCTCAATATCAACGTCAGCCTCACTTCAGGGTACCATCCAGAATCCAATGGCCAAACAGAGCGCATGAACCAAGAATTAACACGATTCTTACGCACCTACTGCCAGCGCAACCAGACTGACTGGAGCCGTTATCTGCTCTGGGCGGAGTACGCCCAAAACTCCCTACAGAAACCTGCCACTGGTGTCACGCCCTTTCAGTGCATCTTGGGCTTCCAACCTCCATTATTTCCTTGGTCTGGTGAACCATCCAATCTACCGTCTGTTACTGAATGGATGCAAAGAAGCGAAGAAACCTGGGACCAAGCTCACCATCACCTACAACGCGCCGTAAGAAGGCAGGAGATGCAGGCCAATCGTCACCGACGTCCCAATCCCCAGTACGCCGTGGGACAATGGGTTTGGCTGTCCACCAGAGACCTCCGGCTAAGACTTCCATGCAGGAAACTCAGTCCCAGGTTTGTAGGGCCCTTTCAAATTATCAAACAAATCACCCCAGTATCATTTCGTTTAGACTTGCCTGCTAATTACCGTGTCTCTCCCACTTTTCATGTTTCGCTGCTGAAACCCTCCGGGGGTCCGAGAGGGGAGCCAGAGGGAGCCGAGGTCCGCTCCCCCCCACCCTTGATGATTGAAGGCGAGGAAGCCTATCAAGTACGAGAGCTGCTCGACTCCAGGCGCCGGGGTAGGAGACTACAATACTTAGCCGACTGGGAGGGGTACGGCCCGGAGGAGCGATCCTGGGTCAATGCGGATGATATCCTGGACCCCTCACTCACAGAGGAATTTCATCGGACGCACCCGGAGAGACCGGCCCCTCGACCACGTGGTAGACCCCGGCGTCCGCTTCCTCGCGTCTGGAGCCGCTCACAGGGGGGGGGCTCTGTCACGAATATGGCTCCTTCGGCCCTTCCTCCGGACCACCGGAGGGAGCCATCACCGGAATACTGATCAGTTCTCATTCGGACTACGTTTCCCATGGGCCCTCACTCCTGGGACTGATTGCACACACACCTGCACCGCATCACACTCACACTATATAAGACACACTCACACACACACACATCGCGAAGTCTTGATTTGCTGAGGTGATCATTTCTGAGCGTTTTTCTGTGGACTGTTTATCTGTTACCGATTGGACTGTTTATTCCCTGCGACCCTTTGCTGCCTACCCTGATCTTTGCCTGTTTCCTGGACTGTGATTGTTTGCTGCCTGCCCTGATCCTTGCCTGTACCCTGACTCTGTTTGTCTGCCGCCTGCCCCGACCTTTGCCTGTTACTGTTTATGCCTCTGCCTCTGCCCTGTCTACTCTGTAAGTACTTTTAATAAACTAGCTGCAAATGGATCCACATTCTGTCGACCCATCATTACAGAGGGCTTTAGGTAAAGTGTTACCAAACATGTTTTGTACACGTCAAAATAGGCCTGCACATTTTCTATGACAAAGACCTGTAATCAAAAACATTTTATCATATTTAAAAAAAAAAAAAAAAAAAAAAAAAAAATCAAACAAAGCATCCAGTCCAGGTAGTCTGATCGTTATCCAAGAAGATTGTGTGCTCTCTGTTATGTTACCCTCAGAGATGGTCCTTCTACCTGTCATTCTCCTGTCCACCGACTCCATTGCTCTCTTTGCCCAACTGTCATCTGGATCTGAACAAATATTTAGACCTTTCCTGGTGTGGAATCTGAACATGGGAAAAAATACAACACCATTAGCTCTCATCGTTTAATTACCAACCCATTTGTTACTGAAGTGTAAAAATGTATATTGTATTATAAAAACCTTGAACTTGCCTTACAGCTCTGATAGCACATATTCCTGTTGGCTCTTGTATCTCATAATTCACAATGTTTTCAGCTGGTACTCTGGTGTTTGTCACAGTAAGACAGCAGCTTTGTAGATTAACTATTGGAGAAGCACATCAATAATTGTATTCAAGTGAGTAATCATTTCATTCACGTTAGATGCAAATACTGTACGTGATAAAGAACAAAATCAGCACTTCTGCAGTAGAGTAAGAGTTACTGAGGCCAGAACACACTGTTTCTCTGCAAAACTTTCACCTGATTCTCCAACACACATCCAGACCAGAAGAGTGGCAGTAAACAGAGTGAACTTCATCTTGTTGTTTCACACATCTGATGGAGGAAGTCTTGACTGGGATTAAGGCTGAGTGAGGTTCAGATGTGCTGCATGCACAGCTAAGAAAAACTGCAGAAAACAGACCACAAGTCAATTTATAGATTAACTGGTTTACTTGCAATATGTGGTGTTAAAAACATACAGAACTTCCGCTTTCTCTTTGCCAACCATCAAGTATCAGTTGACTGGTACACTGTGACTCTTTCTTGTTGAGAATTTCTTGTCGTTTCAACAACATTTGATGATATTCCTCCTCCAGACTCCACTAGTTTTCTTTCTGAATGAGTTTTGGGCAATAATCAGTTCTAATCTACAAACCCCATTTCCAGAAGAGTTGGGACATTTTGCAAAATGCTACAAAATCAAGAATCTGTGATTTGTTAATTCTCTTGAACCTTAAGAAAAGATTTCCAATGTTTTCAATGAACAACTTTATTGTATTTTGTAAGTATAAAGAAATTTTGATTTTGATGGCTGCAACACACTCCAGAAATCTTGCATTGAGAAATGTGATTTTGTTTGACAATTCTCTCATGACGTTTGGCACAGAGTTGTGAGCCATGACCCTTTTCTTGCTGGGAAGCTCTTTTACACCCAAACATGATACAAACATGCTTAAAAACAGTTTAACTTGGATATTATATAATCTTTTCACTTTTATTTAGCCTCTGTCACAACTTTTCTGGAGTGTGTTGCAGCCATCAAAATCAAAATTTGTTTATATTTACAAAATACAATTATGTTGGTCAGTGAAAACATTGGAAATCTTTTCTTTGTCCTTTTGTCAGTTTATAAAAGTTTCAAGAGAATTAACAAATCACAGATTGTGGTTTTTATTGTGTTTTACAAAATGTCCCAACTCTTCTGGAAATGGGGTTTGTAATTAAAATGTTTACATGATGATCAAACATCTTCACTCCTGTTTGCATTTTTTCTAATAATTATTATTGTAAGCTGTGGTGTCTTCAATTGTTCACTTGAACCCCGAGAAGAAGAAGAAGAAGAAGAAGAAGAAGAAGCAGAAGAAGAAGAAGAAGAAGAAGAAGAAGAAGAAGAAGACTTGTCTCTGCAAACTTTCATCCGCGCGCAGAAGAGGTAGTGAAAGTAATAGCCAGTGTGTAGCCATTCTCTGCCCTCAGTGTTATTGTGATTGATTACTGCTACTGTGTGCATGAGCTAAAGTTTAATCGCAGTATTGCCTTTAACGCGTTATAATCACTTAAGGGCGTATATAAAAGCAGTGTTATTGGATACCAGTTTTCATAAGCGCCTTAAATAGCCTATTCTTCCTCTTAAATCAGCGTCTTTAGGCCTAAATGAAAACGAAAGTAAAGAGAGACAGAGAGAAAACACTGTGACTCATGAAACAGAAAGATGTTTTGTCGTTTCTAGTTATCTTACTCACTATGTTTACATGTGCACCAATAATGCCATATTTGCATCAGTCAGAGTTCGAGTTTAATGACATGATGATCAAACATCTATTCACTTCTTTTTACATGCAGTTTTCTATTAATACAAAACTAAGCGCAAATGTGACCTTTCGATGAAATGTGTGCGCGCGTTTCTCTTATTTCGATCGGGTGGTTATTTAATGCTCGTAACCGATTAAGTTTTGCGCTTAACTTCACGTGCGCGTCCTCAATAACTCTGATGATCTGCTCACAAACGAAGTCTGATACGATATTTCGCCGTTCATTACATGTAAACTCTCCCACTACATGATGGTATCAGTGTGAAGATAAAAAAACATGTTCTGTGATTACCTGTAAAGACAGAGGTACTAAATCAACAAAAAAGTTCAGGATTCGAGCTCCATCAATAATACTGTCGGCTACTGTACACCACAATAATAATGTCCGTGTCCTCAGGAAGAGGAGGAGGATATACACGGAGAAAAGCAACAAATCCAGATCATGTCACATCCTGTCTGCTGGATAAAGATCTCAGCAAAAGTTTAGTCTTGGTGTGTCCACTTCTTTTGGAATGTTTTCTTGTGTTAGTTAATGTGCATTGTCCTCTTTTAAAAATAAATAAATAAATGAGCTGATTTTTCACTTCATTCATTTATTAGACTCACAGTCAGTCATCTGGTGTTATCAATATACAGGCCTTAAAAAGCTGTTCAGACAGAAGAAGTTTTAAGGCTGTTTGATACAAAAGTATTGAACTGGTTCCTTCTTTAAACAAAAGTATTGATTGTTGATTGTATATGGATCATTTATTTCTGATGATGAAGACACTGATGTCTGTTTCTCCTCCTCAGATAACACATCCGGCTGAAGTGTGTCTGTGGCTGTTTTTCTTCTGTTCAGGTTCTGTATGTAATCCTGGACCCAGTCTGCTGCCGGTGAAGAGCAGATTGTGTTGTTCTCGACAGTTATGAATCTGAAAATAAGCAAATGAGTACATAAAGTGTTTTAATATTGTATTTAACATACATTTCTAAAAAGAATAATAGATAATACTTTCAGCGATAAATGTTATTGTTAATAGAAATTTTGAACAAACAACAACAACAACAAAAAAAACACGATTTTTGATTTTAGTCCTGAACTTACAGCACTACTGTGTTTCTAAAACTTAGAAAAAGAACTGAACACTTTTTAGCTCATTGTTTATCCACCCATTTATAACAGAATCTGTGTAACACTTCATATTGTGATATTATAATAACTTTGAACTTGCCTTACAGCTCTGATAGGACACAGAGATGAATCTTGTATGTGATAATCCACGATGTTATCAGCTGGTGTTCTGGTGTTTGTCACAGTGAGACAGCAGTCTGGATGATCACGGGTGGTTGTTTCGCTGGTCTCAGTCTTCGGTCCAGATGTTTCAGGTGTTGTAGTTGTAGTTGGGATCATGTTTGTTGTACTTGTAAAGCACGTAGGTTTTATAGAAGGTTTTGCTGTCGTTCTTCCATCCACTATCTTCATTACTTTCTTAGCCCAGTCGCTATCTGGATCTGAACAAATAATTTTATTTTTCCTGGTGTGGAATCTGTGCATGGAAGAAAAAGAAATACTTGATGTTTTAGCTTTCATCGTTTAATTATCCACCCAAAAATTAATTTTAAAAATAAGCAATCAAATAATAACATTTCAAATTGTGATGTATAATAACTTTGAACTTGCCTTACAGCTCTGACAGCACATACTGATGATGACTCTTGTATGCTATAATGCACAATGTTTTCAGCTGGTATTCTGGTGTTTGTCACAGTAAGACAGCAGGTTGCTGAAGGACCTTCACCTATTGGAGAAGCACATCATTATCTTCAGGTAAATAATCATGACTTTCTCAGTATAAGATGAACACACATGTACACTCTCCCATAAAGATACAATATCAGCTCAACTTCTACATTCAGTCCAGTGAAAGTTACTGAGGTCAAACCACAGTATTTTATTAAGAACTGAAACGGTCAAATCTCACCACTCGCAGTGTTCATCCACCGTACAGAGAAAAGAAACGCAGTAAACAGAGTAAATTTCATCTTGTCCTGTTGCTTCTAATTATGAAAGACTACTGAGGTGAAGGGTCTGTGATGAGGGAGGTCTTTCAGAAGAGCATCAGCACATCTCGTTCAGTTAAATGTGCAATAGGTTATTCTCTTCAGAAACATTTTGTGTTATACTGGTTGAAAGTCTCCTGATAGCAATCACCACATTAAACAGTCAAAATGTATTTTTATAAAGGTGTAGGACCATAAAATGCTCATCCAATCTTTATATTAGATCTGAATAAAATAATACGATGTCCTATCTGCCTGTCAGCGTATGTTTTTACATTCCCTCGCGCACCCAGTTCACACAGACGTCATACGTCATCATGCTATGCGGAGTTTATACAGATTATGTTTGTTCCTGTTCTCTTACCCTCAGTGCCGGTCCTTTGTATTGCAGTTGTAGTTGTGATCAAGTTTGCTGTAGGTTCTTCAGAAGGTTCCTCTGTCATTGTCCTTCTCCCATTCACCTCATTTATTGCTCTCTTAGCCCAACTGCCTTCTGGATCTGCACAAATATATATGTTTTCTGTGGTGCGGAACCTGTACATGGGAAAAATACTTTTTAGCTCTCATCGTTTCATTATCTACCATTTATAACTGAATCTGTGTAAAACTTTATATTATTAAAAATAATTAATTAATTAATAAAGTGACAGGCCAAGTATGGTAACCCATCCTTTAAATTTAATCCATCCAGTTAGTGCACACACATTAGGAGTAGTGAGTAGTTACAAAGACTATAGAATAACACAAGAACACATATTATTTTGAATGGGAGAAAGTGCAACCTGCAATATGGCAGAATAAGTCCCGCCTTCTAAATAAGAGCCAATCACCAATTGGTAAAGTCATCGCGTCACTGCAGCGGCCGTTAGAAGCTCCGGTTCCTATAGAAACAGTCAGACGCGCACTTCCTATAGAGACGCACGTTTAGGACTGCGCATTAGCTTGATCCAGTCATGATTCGAGCGTTTAGAAACAAAATTTATGAGACCATTGTTATCAGATTTCATTGATGATTTCAAATATGAAATTTAATCGAAAGCTTGGCGAACAGCTTTGGAGAATTTGATGTTTCCCCATTCAGAGAGATAGGAGCTGCACTTGCATGACCGAGAGGTGTTTCTAAGATGGCCGCCGAGTGAAATGACTTGACTTAAAGCGACTTTAGTAGTGAACACACACCGGAGCAGAGGGCAGCCATTTTTGTAGTGGCACCTGAGAGAGAGATTGAGGGTTAGGTGCCTTGCTCAAGGGTACCTCAATCATGTCCTGCCAGTATTGAAAATCGAACCCATAACCTTCAGGTTACTAGTCTGACTCTCTAACCATTAGGCCACAACTGCACCCTGATAGACTACAATAGATAATATTAACTTTGGACTTGCCTTACAGCTCTGAAGGGACACGACAAACCATCTTGTATGTGATAATCCACAATGTCTTTTACTGGTAGTGTGGTGTTTGTCACAGAATGACAGCAGTCTGCTGGACGTCCATCACCTGTTGGGAGAAAAACGTATCATTTCATATACATTTTTTATTTTTTGTCTTTGTTGCTGTTAAGCAGTAGTCTATGGTTGTAGAGGTTGTGACTCCCAAGAGTCTTATTTAGGTCACAGTCTTTTTGCACATTCTCTTTGTCAAAGACCTATAAACATTTTTTCCACAATAAATAATAATAATAATACAAAAAAACATCAAACAAACCATCCAGCTTCCTTCTCTTCCTATTCAATACCTCTATCGCTTCCTTGGCCCAACTGGCATCTAGATCTGAACAAATCTTTCGATTTCTTTTGGTGACAAAACTGAACATGGGAAAAAATTACAACGCAATTAGCTCTCATTGTTTAATTATCTACCCATTTATTACTGAATCTGAGTAAAAATGTACTGTACATTGTGATAGATTATAATAACCTTGAACTTACATTACAACTCTACTGGAACACATATCTAGTATAGATGGTATGAGATAATTCACAATCATTTCAACTGGTATTCTGTTTTTTGTCACAGTATGACAGCCACATCCTGGACGTTTATCACCTGTTGAAGAAGCACATATTCAGATGAGTAGTCATTGCATTATTCTGTATGTATACTTCCTGATAAAGAACAAAATCAGCACTTCTGCAGTAGAGTAAGAGTTACTGAGGCCAAAACACACTGTTTCTCTGAAGAACTTTCACCTGATTCTCCAACACACATCCACCCCAGAAGAGTGGCAGTAAACAGAGTGAACTTCATCTTGTTTCACACATCTGATGAAGTCTTGACTGGAATTATCGTTGAGCGAGGTTCAGATGTGCTGCATGCGCAGAAAAACTGCACGAAATGCAAAAAACAGACCACAAGTCACCTTAGTGATTGAATGGTTTACTTGCAATATGTGGTGTTTAAAACATACAGAACTTCCGCTTTTTCTGTGCCAAACATTGAACACAGTTACCATCAGTCGACTGGTACACTGTGACTCTTTCTTGTTGAGAATTTCTTGTCATTTCAACAACATTTGATGATATTCCTCCTCCAGACTTTCTGAATGAGTTTTCATGGGCACCAATAATGCCAATAATCAGGTCTAATCTAATAAAATGTTTGCATGATGATCAAACATCAACGTAGTGAAAGTAATATGCGTAGCCAATCTCCGCACTCAATGTGATTGTGGTTGTTTACTGTGAGCGTTATCGCAGCAGGCCTGTAAACCGCAGTACTGCCTTAAACGCATTATAATCACGTAACCTCCTGGATCCCTCTGTCTTTGTACGAGGACAGTATATTTTAGTAAATTACTCCGACACCATACATGACTCTGGATGTCCTGTAAAGAGCACATTCAGGGCTTTTCAGAGACATCAAATGTTTGGAGGTTTCACCAGGACAACAACTTCTCCTTGGTCTTTAAATATGACTGAATGATCACATTTAGCACTCTTATGGAAACATGATAATATTTTGTAATTATCATTTAAATCTCATTTTTAAATTATTATAAATCAACATCTCAGGAAAATGTTATGGGGTTTCAAAACAGTGCATAGATTTCATACACCAGGACAAACAGGCATGTTTTTAGGAGACACAACAAGTGAATAGGGAAAGAAATTACATATCAATATTCCTATGAAATATTAGATATTATTATGAAAATGTTGCCAACTATTACTCCCATTATTACACTTATTTTATTCATTACATTTTGCTCCAAGAACACATTAATATGCAAAGTAGATCATAGAATCATCTTTAAACAAAGTTTGGTTAAAAAAAAGTCCTAAAACCTAAAAATTTATTGGTGAACTATTGAAATCCCATTGTTATTGCCTAAACATGTCGTTTTATGTCATTTTATTTTTTTTAACAACTGAGTCCCGGTGTCCACTTACGAGCACATAGCATAACATATGAATAAAATATCATTTTTCAAAAATGTTTTTTGTTGTTGTTGTTGTTTTGTTTCTTATGCTCTAAACAATGTAATGACATGAACAAAATACTAAATTCAAATAAACATTTTTCCCCCGGGTCTTAGGTGGTTAAGGGCATGTAAGCAGCATTATCGGATACGAGTTATTGCAGCGCGAATCTTCGTCTTAAAGCCTAAATCAGCATCTAAATAGAAAGCTAAAGAGACAGAGAGAAAACACTGTGACTCAGGAAATAGAACGATCTTTTTGCCGTTTCTAGTTCTCTTACTTAATACATTTACATGTGCACCAATAATGCCATATTTGCATCAATCAGTCATTTTACGCTTATTCCTTTACTTAAGTGTTTGTGATTCACACAGGTTCATAACTGTTAATATTTAGTGTAGCTCCTTAATTATTTAAGAGAGCTGGATACATAGGTGAAAAAGGTACACTTCCATAATGTACTTAAAGTGCTCTATTTTCACTGCCATCACCTCATTCATTTATTACACTCACAGTCATTCAGTCATCAGTACATAAGCCTTAAAAATCTGTCCAAACTGTTCAGACAGAAGAAGTTTTAAGGCTGTTTGATACAAAAGTATTGAACTGGTTCCTTCTTTAAACAAAAGTATTGATTGTTGATTGTATATGGATCATTTATTTCTGATGATGAAGACACTGATGTCTGTTTCTCCTCCTCAGATAACTCATCCGGCTGAAGTGTGTCTGTAGTTTCAGTAGATCTCACTCGATCCTGCTCCAGCGCTTTGGTTTTTCTGATGAATTCTCTCTTGTCTGTTTGTTCAGTTGTTTTTCTTCTGTTCAGGTTCTGTATGTAATCCCAGTCTTCTGCTGGTGTTTCTTCAACTCTGTAGTCCACAGTTTCATGAATCGCTGGTCTGTTTTCTGTCGCTGTTAAGCAGCAGTCTTTGGTTGATGCTGCGACTATAAGAAAACCCAAGACTTATTACTTACAAAGAAATATTTCACAAAAACATTATTTTGCATGCCAGTCTATGCCTACACATTCTCTATAACAACATATCATCACCAACTACTCCATATGAATAAAAAAAAAAAAATCTAAAAAAAATCCAACAAACCCTCTGGTCCTGGTTCGTTGAATGTTGTATGAGGCGGTGTGGTCTGTATAATCTGAGCCGCTGTTGTGATTCTCATATCCACCTCTGGTGTAGTAGTTCGACTGTTCTCTGGATCTTTTGTGGTTTGAACACTGCAAGATTACATTGTATTTTACCAAATAGTTATATATAACTGAATATATAGCAGTGACCCAGACCTCAGTACAACTAAGTATCTTATGCAATATTTAAAACTCCATATTGTGAAAATGTGATTTGTGAATGTATACAGCTCTGATGGAACATGTTGGTTTATCTTGAACATAATAATGCATTATTAATTGGTATTCTGTTGTCTGTCAATGTTTACAGCACCTTAATGGAGGTTCAAGAAGCACATCAGTAACTCTTAAATGACTTTTACACTCAGAACATTCAGAGAACTGTACACTCTTTCATAAAACTATAATCATCTCCACTGAAGTGAATTTACAAGTTATTTCAAGACAACAGTTTTGGTGTTAAGTGTTCATTAATTAAAATGATTAAAACTCACGTGATAACAGTGAAGGAACTCTTTCCATCCACATCACTTATTACTTTATTAGCTGTAGTTGAGATTGATTTTATTTCTCTTGTGCTGATCTCAGTCTTCGGTCGAGGTGTTTCAGTTCTCGTCACTTTTGGTGGTTCAGTTGTACTCGTGCTGATCTCAGTCTCTGGTTCTGGTGTTTCATGTGTTGTAGTTGTAGTTGGGATCATGTTTGTTGTACTTGTAAAGCATGTAGTTGGTTCTGCAGATGGTTTTGTTGTTGTTCTCTCATCCACTGTTTTCATTGCTTTCTTAGCCCACTTGCTATCTGGATCTGAACAAATAATTTAATTTTTCTTGGTGCGGAATCTGAACATGGGAAAAAATAATACTTGATGTTTTAGCTTTCATCATTTAATTACCCACCCAATAATAATGATAATAATACAATACAATCAATCAATCAATACATTAATTAATTAAAATAAATTTCAAATCATGATATAATTATAATAACTTTGAACTTGCCTTACAGCTGTAATAACACATACTCCTGATGACTCTTGTATGTCATAACTCACAATGTATTCAACTGGTATTCTGGTGTTTGTCACAGTAAGACAGCAGACTACTCCACGACCATCACCTATTGGAGAAGCACATCATTATCTTCGGGTAAATAATCATTACTTTCTCAGTATAAGATGAACACACATGTACACTCTCTCATAAAGATACAATATCAGCTCAACTTCTACATTCAGTCCAGTGAAAGTTACTGAGGTCAAACCACAATATTTTATTAAGAACTGAAATGGTCAAATCTCACCACTCGCAGTGTTCATCCACCGTACAGAGAAAAGAAACGCAGTAAACAGAGTAAATTTCATCTTGTTCTCTTCTAATCATGAAACACTGGGCTGAAGGGTCTGTGATGAGGGAGGTCTTTCAGAAGAGCATCAGTTAAAGAGCTGCTGCACGCACAACAAACAACCTTATAACATTTATGTCAGCTGAAATGAAATAAATTCAGTAATTAAAATAAGTGAAACTGACCTCTCTTATTCACACAAGCAGAAATATAGAGAGACAACTTTCTCAGCTGTGAATGATGCTCCACAACTGTTTTTTCTTTTTCTTTTTTCAAGAGCAGCATAATAATAGCACTTCCTTCCTATCAGTGCACAGACTTTATCAAGAAAAAATACAGTCACTGTGTGAGTTTCTGAGAAAACCCCAGGTGTGTGGATGAGCTAAATACACCAGAATGAAGAAGAAGGTGTTTTACATATACATGATTGGGTCTATCACCAAAATATAAACAAACAAAAACAGCACATATGCAAACATTAAAATAATAAAAAATAATTTTATTACTATGAAAGGACAAAATTTTTGTTTACATCTTTTTGTATGTGCTCTTTACACTTTCATGGTTATTGCTGACTCATTATAATAGTGTTTCTAAAATTACTGCCATCTCCTGTAACCTAAACCCACTTATCCATCCATCCATCCATCCATCCATCCATCCAGTACAGCATCAGCCACAGTAAAGAACATCAGTCAATCAATCAATGGTTAAATCCCTCTTCCTCTACACCATAAAGTCAAACTAAACTGAGCACAATCTCTGTCTGAGCAGAATACTTTTTCAAAACATATGTACATCATCTGCATTTTACATAATTTATTTATTTGTGATTAATCAACCAGTTTATATTTTTGCTGCCAGGAATTATGAAAGGGTTTGTTTATACCAAAAAGTAAAGCAATTATAAGCATTAACATTAACATTCATTTGGGAATTTTCATACAGATCTGACTAGCAAACAGAATCTTTTGCTTCTACTTTATGAAAAATACATAGAATTTATTTTATTAAAATAGTAATAATAATAAAAAATAAACTGCATATAAAAGCTTGTTTCTGACATGAAATCAGAAATTTAAAACATAATTGTGACTTTTTATCTCACAATTCTGACTATTTTTCTCAGAATTGCAAGATAACTCAAGATAAACTCAAACTTCTGACCTTTTTCCTCACAATAGAGTGGTGCAGGGATGATGCCAGAACCGGAAGACTAATTCACCGCTGGTTCCTTCGAGATTTTCCTATGCGGTTTTTCAATTTATCTGTAGAATAAAGCCTGTAGTAAACATAACTTTTGAGTATACTTTGATGTTTTGTTCTACAACTTAAATGACACACACCCATTCCAAAAACGTGAATTTGAAGCAGTTATGTTCATTTTTGAAAACGTTAATTTTTAATAAGTAACTAGATAAGACAGTTGTGAGTGTGTGCAGTGTACGCTGTACAACAAAACGTCAAAGTACAGGCTTTATTTTACAGGCTTTATTTTACTCATAAACTGAAAAACACCATCATAAAACCTCATAGGAAAATCTTCAGCGGTGAATTAGACTTCCAGGATCTGACGTCATCCCTGCACCACTCTATTGTGAGTTTATATCCCACAATTCTGACATTTTCTTACAAATATGAGTTTATAATTCGCAATTCTGACTTTATAACTCGCAATTTGCGAATTTATATCATGCAATTCTGAAAAAAAAAAAAAGTCAAAGACAAATGACAGACAAAATTATGTTGTTTTAGCACAATATTTTCCTCAGTTTTTTCCCTTCTTGTTCTTTCCTTTTACATCGCCTCTTTCTGATCTCTTTTCTTTGGGACCCTTATGGGCTTTTGTGCTTGTCTTTGACTTTTCTTTTTTACTCTTTTGTCTTGGTTTTACTCTATTCCGCCTTCTTTTCAATGGCAGCTCAGTTGTTGTGACAGGATCTGCCCGTCCTCTGCTCCCGTCCGCTGATGCTGCTTCTGTAGGTACAGGATCCTGCTCTCTCTCTTTATCCACCTTCCGCATGGCCCTCTGTGTCCAGTTACTGTTAGGATCAGAACAGAGACTTTTCCCAGATACAGTCTGGATCCTGGAAAAAGAAGGATGTTTTGTTATTAGTGCTCATTATTTGCTGATTCATCTCTTTTTCTTCTCATTTTAAGGACTTCTAATATAACTTCATATTAAAATGATTTCCAGGGGCTTTACAACTGCAATTTACTTATTTGGGTTACACTTTATTTCGATTGTCCACTTTAGACATTCTACTAACTATAAGTACATTTTGCAACTACATGTCAACTAGCTCTCATTAGAGTATTAGTAAACGTTAGGTTATGGTTTGGATTAGTAGAAGAAACTGACATGTAGTTGCAAAGTTACTTATAGGTTATAAATAAAGTATTAGCAAAATTAAAGTGTTAGCAGATATTAAGCATACAGTCTAATGATACACTCTAAAAATGCTGGGTTAAAAACAACCAAAGTTGGGTTGAAAATGGACAAACCCAGTGATTGGATTGTTTTAACCCATCGAAAGGGTTGTTTTAACCCAGCAAATGAGTTGTTTTAACCCAGCAAAAGGGTTGTTTTAACCCAGTGATTGGGTTGTTTTAACCCAGCGAAAGGGTTGTTTTAACCCAGCAAATGAGTAGTTTTAACCCATCGAAAGGGTTGTTTTAACCCAGCAAAAGGGTTGTTTTAACCCAGTGATTGGGTTGTTTTAACCCAGCGAAAGGGTTGTTTTAACCCAGCAAATGAGTAGTTTTAACCCATCGAAAGGGTTGTTTTAACCCAGCGAAAGGGTTGTTTTAACCCAGTGATTGGGTTGTTTTAACCCATCGAAAGGGTTGTTTTAACCCAGCAAATGAGTTGTTTTAACCCAGCGAATGGGTTGTTTTAACCCAGCGAATGGGTTGTTTTAACCCAGCGAATGGGTTGTTTTAACCCAGCAAAAGGGTTGTTTTAACCCAGTGATTGGGTTGTTTTAACCCATCGAAAGGGTTGTTTTAACCCAGCAAAAGGGTTGTTTTAACCCAGTGATTGGGTTGTTTTAACCCAGCGAAAGGGTTGTTTTAACCCAGCAAATGAGTAGTTTTAACCCATCGAAAGGGTTGTTTTAACCCAGCAAAAGGGTTGTTTTAACCCAGTGATTGGGTTGTTTTAACCCAGCGAAAGGGTTGTTTTAACCCAGCAAATGAGTAGTTTTAACCCATCGAAAGGGTTGTTTTAACCCAGCGAAAGGGTTGTTTTAACCCAGTGATTGGGTTGTTTTAACCCATCGAAAGGGTTGTTTTAACCCAGCAAATGAGTTGTTTTAACCCAGCGAATGGGTTGTTTTAACCCAGCGAATGGGTTGTTTTAACCCAGCAAAAGGGTTGTTTTAACCCAGTGATTGGGTTGTTTTAACCCATCGAAAGGGTTGTTTTAACCCAGCAAAAGGGTTGTTTTAACCCAGTGATTGGGTTGTTTTAACCCAGCAAATGAGTTGTTTTAACCCAGCAAAAGGGTTGTTTTAACCCAGTGATTGGGTTGTTTTAACCCAGCGAATGGGTTGTTTTAACCCAGCGAATGGGTTGTTTTAACCCAGCAAAAGGGTTGTTTTAACCCAGTGATTGGGTTGTTTTAACCCATCGAAAGGGTTGTTTTAACCCAGCAAAAGGGTTGTTTTAACCCAGTGATTGGGTTGTTTTAACCCAGCAAATGAGTTGTTTTAACCCAGCGAATGGGTTGTTTTAACCCAGCGAATGGGTTGTTTTAACCCAGCAAAAGGGTTGTTTTAACCCAGTGATTGGGTTGTTTTAACCCAGAAAAAGGGTTGTTTTAACCCAGTGATTGGGTTGTTTTTTACCCTAGCGATTGGGTTGTTTTAATCCAGCCATATAGTAATTTTTAAACAATAGTTGGGTTAAATAAAACTGCCCACATTGGGCAAACATTTAACCCAACCACTGGGTTAAAACAATCCAGTTGCTGGGTTTGTCCATTTTCAACCCAACTTGGGTTGTTTTTAAAGTGTTTTTAGTGTACTCTAATAACTGCTAGTTGACATGTAGTTGCAAAGTTACTTACTTTATAGTTACTAGAATGTTAAAGTAAAGTGTAACCTGTATTTGTAGCAGTTCTAGTTTTTTTTGTGACTGATAAATATGCTTTGTCCTGTTAGGGACTTGCATCTGTCGTTTACTTACACAACTGCTTTTATGGGACACAGTCCTTTAGTTTGTATTCTGTAGTTCTTAACTCTCTCCAAAGACACTCTGCTGGATCTTAGCTCGAGGCAACAAGTCGCTGGAGGTCCATCTGTACATGAACACAAATTAATCGCTACGATTAATTCATATTTCATACTTCACATTGAGTGAATGTTTCAGTAAAGTTTTCTTTTTTTTCATTCTCCCACATAGCAACATGAACACAAAACCACTCGGTTCTGTGGCAGAGCTACAGGGGTAAAGCTCCAAAACCACATTTGCACTAGCTTTAACTTTTCACTCACTTTATTTCACACCATAGCTCAAGTCATGTAACCTCGTTCACAGAGAGAGAAAGAGAAAAAAAACTTACCGGCAAACACACCGAAGGACCCTAAAATCACCCCGAAAACACCAACTGTGAAAATCAACATCGCCTTGTTCATGTCGACTGGCCAATCTGATCTGACCGTCCTGGATGATAGTATTAATATCAGAGGAGGAAACCGCCTACCTGCTACACACTTCTGGTAACATATGTGCCAGTGGAAGACATGACTAAGCTGTTCACTCGTTTACCCACAGACTGGAATAAATGCTGTGATACTAATAATCTCCAGCGGTCAGAGTGTTATATATATTCATATATTTATTTGTTGTTGTTTCATCCCCATTTCATTGGCGTTTAATGTTTTTAATTCTACCAAAGTCAATTGTTTTATATGCTATAACGGACTATTCTTTTGGTTAGGCTTTAATATGCAGTCACATCGGCTCAGCGAATATTAGGAGTCAATATCGAGAGCGAATTTGCCACACTGACCAACAGAAGGCTGCTTCTTTTGAAAGTGACTTCTGCATGAGCTGTCTACACTATTGACAGTAGATGATGGACCTCTTTTCCAACAAAATTTCACTAACATTACCGCACCTATAGACTAATCTCTCTATACTCTTAAAAATATAGATTCCAAAAGGGGGGTTATGCAGCGATGCCATAGAAGAACCATTTTGGGTTTCCCAAAGAACCTTTCGGTGAACAGTTCTTAAAATAACCACTTTTTTCTTAGGATGTGTTCACACTTGTCAGTTCTCTTAGATCTTTTAGTCCAGAACCAATTTATATTTATTCCTGGCTTGCTTTGCCGGTCATTTTTAAGGCCGAACCTAAAGACGCACACAAAAAGTATATTGCGACAGAACTTAATGAACATACAAAACAATGCTGTGTTTTGGCTAAACGCACTCTTTGTATGTGTGTACATATGATGGTATATTGACCATCTGAGAACTCCTGAAGAGCTTATAAAATGTGTAAAGGAGTCAAAACAGTGGCAGGAATCCCTCCATCACACACAAACAAAGATCTGTTGAGGAAGACAACATTTCCGACACATGTACCGAACTGTGATTGGCGATGTAGTCCTTTTTAGGGTTGCATCTTGTGATATCACTTCCTGTTTTTGGTTCATTTGGGTGTCTTTGGTCCATGTTGTGTTCATATTTCAGTCGAAGCACACCAGAGTTCCTCTGGAAGTTGAACACACTCTTAGATTGAAGAACATTTTCCACTATAAAGAACCTTTTTAAGGTTTATAATGTTCCATGGATGTTAAAGGTTCTTCACAAAACTCCAAAAGAACCTTTATTTTTAGGAGTGCAAGATAATTCAGTAACTTAAAAATCAACTTCACTGACTGGACTTCGATGGTAGTGTTACTGAAGAAGACAAGAAACCACCTACCAAACCATTAGTTTAATTTGTGGTTACAGGGGGCTCAGCGGAAGACATGACCGCAGACAGGATTTCACCATCACCTACAGTCTGGAATAAAAGTCATCACAGTGATAAATAAATTCTCAGTGGTCTGAGTGACAGAACGTTTATGCCGTTGGCAGATATTTTTTTACAAAGTGACCATAAATGTAAGGTATAGGCCTACATTTTTTTCAGTTTTTTCAAACTAAAGTTCTATTGAAAGTTACAAAAAAAAATAAATTAAAACAGAAATCTTTCATAATATATATGTTTACTACAACTATTGATTAATGTAATTGACCAGTGCTGAATAAACATATACATTTCTTAAAAAAAAAAAAAAAAAAAAAATACTTTTTGCCTGAAACAACATCTTTCAATCCTTCCCTCCGAACGCTGGGCCCAATCAGTTTGTCTTAAATTGCAAAAAACTTTTGGAATTAAGTATACTCTAACAAGTCAAGTATGGAAACCCATACTCTGAATTTGTCCTCTGTATTTAACCCATTATAAGTATCGTATTGTTCCGAATATAAGACAACCCTGATTATCAGACGACCTTGGTCTTGGTCCGCTTCCAAACAAACTCTGGTGCTGTTCGAATGATATATGAACGCAACATGGACCAAACACATGTAAACAAAGCAAAAACAGGAAGATGAGACCCTAAAAAGGGCCGAATGCTAACACATATCGGGTTTTCATTGGTGATGTTGCCCATCTCAGGCGTCAGAACTGCATCTCCTCACAGCAAATCATTTGTGTGTGTGATGGAGGGATTCCTGCCGCTGTTTTTATAAGCTCATTTTATAAGCTCTTCACGAGCTCTCAGCTGGTCAAAATACCATCACATGTAGGCTACACACATACAACGAGCGCATTTAGCCCAGCACACAGCATTGTTTTGGATGTTTGGTAAGTTTCATTTCAAAATAGGCAATACATATCCATGTTACCTTTAGGGTCGGTATTTTTTGGTTTGGTGATAAAAATGCCAATCTGAACACTAAGCAGACCAGGGGCTCGTTTCAATAAGGAGGTTCAACCAACTCTGAGTTAAAACTTGAACTCTGAATTGACTTACTCTGAAATGGGAAACTCTGAGTTTTGTTTCAGAACAGCTGAACTGAGTTAGTTCAATCGACTCTGAGTAGGTTGAGTTAAGCGCGACTATGAAAAGCCATCATCAATTGAGCTCCGATATTACGATTCACCACGTGACAAAATGACGTCCGCATACTGCTGAGTCAATGCAAGTTTAATTCTTATCACTGTTATAATATCACAGGTGAAAACTGGCAGAACGGTAAGTTATTGAACTAATATTCATTTCCATGGTATCCCATATGCAAAAAGGGAAGAAATAAAATAATAATTTAAGTGCTTTTTTTTTTTTTTTTTGCAAATTATGTTCTATTTACCATGTAGGCTAAAAGTAGCAGTTATTTGCAAAAAGTGTAAATAGTAATTAGATGCTATTTATTTTCTATACTGGCAGATACACACTATTTGCACCTCAGTATTGTTGTAAATTAACAGGATGCAATAATAACAGAGTGTAAATTATTTTATCATTATTAAACACTCGTTAGGCAATTTACTTCCACTTTCAGAACATTTTCTTCATTTTTGTTGAAAATAAATGCCTTTCTGATGTGATGGGAAAAGGGAGAATAGAAAGCTCGGCAGAAGGCAGATTCGAACCCTGTCAATCACATCGCAATTTAGTGCATTGATTTTAACCTTGTGTGACATTGATGGGCAGGGTAATGGACACTCCGAAAAATCTTGTTTTCCGTTTGCATTAAGATTATTTTTATTACCACACTGGCAGATATTGATAATTTTAAGTAAAATGCACTTAATTTAGATCCCCCAGAAAACAAGACTAAATATCTTATATCATTTCCTTATATAGAAAATCCATCTTGATTTAAGAATTTTTAGATATTTGTACTTGAAATAGGACAAAAAAATACTCAAAGCATTTTTGCAGCGTGAATGAATGAATGAACTATTTAAACATCACTTGCACTTTAAAAAGAGGGAGGAGAACGAAAGAAACTCTGGGTTTACTGAAGAAAACTTGCTCCCGACCAGGTTAGGACCCTCCCGACCCTTTTAGAAACGGGCTTGACTTACCCTGCTTTCTTGGGTTTGACATACCTCCCTTTCTGAAACAGAAAACCCAGAGTTTGCCTCATTTCAGGGTTAACATACTCAGAGTTTTCACTTAACCTCCTTTCTGAAACGGGCCCCAGGACTAAATGTTGTTGTTGTTTTTTTAGTCCAGACCAAATGAACTAATTGAATCGAACTACAAGTGTGAACACACCCTGACACACGTATTTCTTGGCACTTTCGTTTTTACACGTATTTGGCACCACCTATTGTTGTGGGTGTATTAATGACATGTAAAAATCTAGACCCTGAATATAAGACAAACCCAAATTATCTGAATCTGTGTAAAACTTTATATTATGATAGATTATAATAACTTTGGACATGCCTTACAGCTCTGAGGGGACATGACAAACCATCTTGTATGTGATAATCCACAATGTATGTGTTTTTTACTGGTATTGTGGTGTCTGTCACAGTGAGACAGCAGTCTGCTGTACATCCATCGAGTATTAGGAGAAAAATAAATCATGTAATTTTGTATGCATTTTTCATTTTTTGTCTTCTCTCATAACATGTATTTGTTGTTGCTGTTAAGCAGCAGTATTTTGTTGTAGAGGTAAAACAACATCTCACAAAAACATTGGGTAACACTTCACTTAAAGCCTTTCTGTATAATGCATTATAAAAGTATTTTTAATGAAGTAATTATGCCTTGTAATAAACCTAACAATGGATTGTATGCTCTCATGAATAATTATAACCACAATTATAATGCATTCTAATACTTGTCTCTTCATTGAATAAACCTTTAGAATGTATAATGCATTAAAACACACAACAAACAACCAATTTACACAGAACAATCAAAATCTGCAAATATTATAATGCATTTTAACTTTGATTATTATTATTTCTGAAAAGATATAATGCATTACAACATGCATCATGAGGGCTTTAGGTAAAGTGTTACCAAACATGTTTTGTACACGTCAAAATAGGCCTGCACATTTTCTATGTCAAAGAACTGAAATCAAAAACATTTTTACTTACTAGTCCAGGTAGTTTGAGTGTTTGTTCCTGTTCTCTTACCCTCAGTGCCGTTCCTTTGTATTGCAGTTGTAGTTGTGATCAAGTTTGCTGTAGGTTCTTCGGAAGGTTCCTCTGTCATTGTCCTTCTCCCATTCACCTCTTTTATTGCTCTCTTAGCCCAACTGCCTTCTGGATCTGAACAAATAACTTTATTTTTTATGGTGCGGAACCTGTACATGGGAAAAATCCATGACTTATTAGCTCTCATCGTTGAATTATCTGAATCTGTGTAAAACTTTATATTATGATAGATTATAATAACTTTGGACATGCCTTACAGCTCTGAGGGGACATGACAAACCATCTTGTATGTGATAATCCACAATGTTTTTTACTGGTATTCTGGTGTTTGTCACAGTGAGACAGCAGCTTGCTGGACGTCCATCACCTATTGGGAGAAAAAAAAATTGTATACATTTTTCATTTTTTGTCTTCTCTCATAACATGTATTTGTTGTTGCTGTTAAGCAGCAGTATTTTGTTGTAGAGGTAAAACAACATCTCACAAAAACATTGGGTAACACTTCACTTAAAGCCTTTCTGTATAATGCATTATAAAAGTATTTTTAATGAAGTAATTATGCCTTGTAATAAACCTAACAATGGATTGTATGCTCTCATGAATAATTATAACCACAATTATAATACATTCTAATACTTGTCTCTTCATTGAATAAACCTTTAGAATGTATAATGCATTAAAACACACAACAAACAACCAATTTACACAGAACAATCAAAATCTGCAAATATTATAATGCATTTTTAACTTTGATTACAATTATTTCTGAAAAGATATAATGCATTACAACATGCATCATGAGGGCTTTAGGTAAAGTGTTACCAAACATGTTTTGTACACGTCAAAATAGGCCTGCACATTTTCTATGACAAAGACCTGTAATCAAAAACATTTTATCATATTTAAAAAAAAAAATAAAAAAAAAAAATCAAACAAAGCATCCAGTCCAGGTAGTCTGATCGTTATCCAAGAAGATTGTGTGCTCTCTGTTATGTTACCCTCAGAGATGGTCCTTCTACCTGTCATTCTCCTGTCCACCGACTCCATTGCTCTCTTTGCCCAACTGTCATCTGGATCTGAACAAAAAAGACCTTTCCTGGTGTGGAATCTGAACATGGGAAAAAATACAACACCATTAGCTCTCATCGTTTAATTACCAACCCATTTGTTACTGAAGTGTAAAAATGTATATTGTATTATAAAAACCTTGAACTTGCCTTACAGCTCTGATAGCACATATTCCTGTTGGCTCTTGTATCTCATAATTCACAATGTTTTCAACTGGTATTCTGGTGTTTGTCACTTTAAGACAGCATAATGGATATCTATCACCTATTGGAGAAGCGCATCAGTAATTGTATCATTGGAGTAATCATTGGATTCACATGAGGTGCATATACTGTACGTGATAAATAACGAAATCAGCACTTCTGCAGTAGAGTAAGAGTTACTGAGGCCAGAACACACTGTTTCTCTGCAAAACTTTCACCTGATTCTCCAACACACATCCAGACCAGAAGAGTGGCAGTAAACAGAGTGAACTTCATCTTGTTGTTTCACACATCTGATGGAGGAAGTCTTGACTGGGATTAAGGCTGAGTGAGGTTCAGATGTGCTGCATGCACAGCTAAGAAAAACTGCAGAAAACAGACCACAAGTCAATTTATAGATTAACTGGTTTACTTGCAATATGTGGTGTTAAAAACATACAGAACTTCCGCTTTCTCTTTGCCAACCATCAAGTATCAGTCGACTGGTACACTGTGACTCTTTCTTGTTGAGAATTTCTTGTCGCTTCAACAACATTTGATGATATTCCTCCTCCAGACTCCACTAGTTTTCTTTCTGAATGAGTTTTGGGCAATAATCAGTTCTAATCTACAAACCCCATTTCCAGAAGAGTTGGGACATTTTGTAAAATGCTACAAAATCAAGAATCTGTGATTTGTTAATTCTCTTGAACCTTAAGAAAAGATTTCCAATGTTTTCAATGAACAACTTTATTGTATTTTGTAAGTATAAAGAAATTTTGATTTTGATGGCTGCAACACACTCCAGAAATCTTGCATTGAGAAATGTGATTTTGTTTGACAATTCTCTCATGACGTTTGGCACAGAGTTGTGAGCCATGACCCTTTTCTTGCTGGGAAGCTCTTTTACACCCAAACATGATACAAACATGCTTAAAAACAGTTTAACTTGGATATTATATAATCTTTTCACTTTTATTTAGCCTCTGTCACAACTTTTCTGGAGTGTGTTGCAGCCATCAAAATCAAAATTGTTTATATTTACAAAATACAATTATGTTGGTCAGTGAAAACATTGGAAATCTTTTCTTTGTCCTTTTGTCAGTTTAAAAGAGAATTAACAAATCACAGATTGTGGTTTTTATTGTGTTTTACAAAATGTCCCAACTCTTCTGGAAATGGGGTTTGTAATTAAAATGTTTACATGATGATCAAACATCTTCACTCCTGTTTGCATTTTTTCTAATAATTATTATTGTAAGCTGTGGTGTCTTCAATTGTTCACTTGAACCCCGAGAAGAAGAAGAAGCAGAAGAAGAAGAAGAAGAAGAAGAAGACTTGTCTCTGCAAACTTTCATCCGCGCGCAGAAGAGGTAGTGAAAGTAATAGCCAGTGTGTAGCCATTCTCTGCCCTCAGTGTTATTGTGATTGATTACTGCTACTGTGTGCATGAGCTAAAGTTTCATCGCAGTATTGCCTTTAACGCGTTATAATCACTTAAGGGCGTATATAAAAGCAGTGTTATTGGATACCAGTTTTCATAAGCGCCTTAAATAGCCTATTCTTCCTCTTAAATCAGCGTCTTTAGGCCTAAATGAAACCGAAAGTAAAGAGAGACAGAGAGAAAACACTGTGACTCATGAAACAGAAAGATGTGTTGTCGTTTAGTTATCTTACTCAGTATGTTTACATGTGCACCAATAATGCCATATTTGCATCAGTCAGAGTTCGAGTTTAATGACATGATGATCAAACATCTATTCACTTCTTTTTACATGCAGTTTTCTATTAATACAAAACTAAGCGCAAATGTGACCTTTCGATGAAATGTGTGCGCGCGTTTCTCTTATTTCGATCGGGTGGTTATTTAATGCTCGTAACCGATTACGTTTTGCGCTTAACTTCACGTGCGCGTCCTCAATAACTCTGATGATCTGCTCACAAAAGAAGTCTGATACGATATTTCGCCGTTCATTACATGTAAACTCTCCCACTACATGATGGTATCAGTGTGAAGATGAAAAACATGTTCTGTGATTACCTGTAAAGACAGAGGTACTAAATCAACAAAAAAGTTCAGGATTCGAGCTCCATCCATAATACTGTCGGCTACTGTACACCACAATAATAATGTCCGTGTCCTCAGGAAGAGGAGGATATACACGGAGAAAAGCAACAAATCCAGATCATGTCACATCCTGTCTGCTGGATAAAGATCTCAGCAAAAGTTTAGTCTTGGTGTGTCCACTTCTTTTGGAATGTTTTCTTGTGTTAGTTAATGTGCATTGTCCTCTTTTAAAAATAAATAAATAAATAAATGAGCTGATTTTTCACTTCATTCATTTATTAGACTCACAGTCAGTCATCTGGTGTTATCAATATACAGGCCTTAAAAAGCTGTTCAAACAGAAGATGTTTTAAGGCTGTTTGATACAAAAGTATTGAACTGGTTCCTTCTTTAAACAAAAGTATTGATTGTTGATTGTATATGGATCATTTATTTCTGATGATGAAGACACTGATGTCTGTTTCTCCTCCTCAGATAACACATCCGGCTGAAGTGTGTCTGTGGCTGTTTTTCTTCTGTTCAGGTTCTGTATGTAATCCTGGACCCAGTCTGCTGCCGGTGAAGAGCAGATTGTGTTGTTCTCGACAGTTATGAATCTGAAAATAAGCAAATGAGTACATAAAGTGTTTTAATATTGTATTTAACATACATTTCTAAAAAGAATAATAGATAATACTTTCAGCGATAAATGTTATTGTTAATAGAAATTTTGAACAAACAACAACAACAAAAAAAACACGATTTTTGATTTTAGTCCTGAACTTACAGCACTACTGTGTTTCTAAAACTTAGAAAAAGAACTGAACACTTTTTAGCTCATTGTTTATCCACCCATTTATAACAGAATCTGTGTAACACTTCATATTGTGATATTATAATAACTTTGAACTTGCCTTACAGCTCTGATAGGACACAGAGATGAATCTTGTATGTGATAATCCACGATGTCTTCAGCTGGTGTTCTGGTGTTTGTCACAGTGAGACAGCAGTCTGGATGATCACGGGTGGTTGTTTCGCTGGTCTCAGTCTTCGGTCCAGATGTTTCAGGTGTTGTAGTTGTAGTTGGGATCATGTTTGTTGTACTTGTAAAGCACTTAGGTTTTATAGAAGGTTTTGCTGTCGTTCTTCCATCCACTATCTTCATTACTTTCTTAGGCCAGTCGCTATCTGGATCTGAACAAATAATTTTATTTTTCCTGGTGTGGAATCTGTGCATGGAAGAAAAAGAAATACTTGATGTTTTAGCTTTCATCAATTATCCACCCAAAAATTAATTTTAAAGATAAACAATCAAATAATAACATTTCAAATTGTGATGTATAATAACTCTGAACTTGCCTTACAGCTCTGACAGCACATACTCCTGATGACTCTTGTATGCTATAATTCACAATGTTTTCAGCTGGTATTCTGGTGTTTGTCACTTTAAGACAGCAGCTTGGTGGACGATCCTGACCTATTGGAGAAGCTCATCATTATGTTCAGGTAAATAATCATGACTTTCTCAGTATAAGATGAACACACATGTACACTCTCCCATAAAGACACAATATCAGCTCAACTTCTACATTCAGTCCAGTGAAAGTTACTGAGGTCAAACCACAGTATTTTATTAAGAACTGAAACGGTCAAATCTCACCACTCGCAGTGTTCATCCACCGTACAGAGAAAAGAAACGCAGTAAACAGAGTAAATTTCATCTTGTCCTGTTGCTTCTAATTATGAAAGACTACTGAGGTGAAGGGTCTGTGATGAGGGAGGTCTTTCAGAAGAGCATCAGCACATCTCGTTCAGTTAAATGTGCAATAGGTTATTCTCTTCAGAAACATTTTGTGTTATACTGGTTGAAAGTCTCCTGATAGCAATCACCACATTAAACAGTCAAAATGTATTTTTATAAAGGTGTAGGACCATAAAATGCTCATCCAATCTTTATATTAGATCTGAATAAAATAATACGATGTCCTATCTGCCTGTCAGCGTATGTTTTTACATTCCCTCGCGCACCCTGTTCACACAGACGTCATACGTCATCATGCTATGCGGAGTTTATACAGATTATGTTTGTTCCTGTTCTCTTACCCTCAGTGCCGGTCCTTTGTATTGCAGTTGTAGTTGTGATCAAGTTTGCTGTAGGTTCTTCGGAAGGTTCCTCTGTCATTGTCCTTCTCCCATTCACCTCATTTATTGCTCTCTTAGCCCAACTGCCTTCTGGATCTGAACAAATATATATGTTTTCTGTGGTGCGGAACCTGTACATGGGAAAAAGACTTTTTAGCTCTCATCGTTTCATTATCTACCATTTATAACTGAATCTGTGTAAAACTTTATATTATTAAAAATAAATAGATAAATTAATTAATTAATAAAGTGACAGGCCAATTATGGTAACCCATCCTTTAAATTTAATCCATCCAGTTAGTGCACACACATTAGGAGTAGTGAGTAGTTACAAAGACTATAGAATAACACAAGAACACATATTATTTTGAATGGGAGAAAGTGCAACCTGCAATATGGCAGAATAAGTCCCGCCTTCTAAATAAGAGCCAATCACCAATTGGTAAAGTCATCGCGTCACTGCAGCGGCCATTAGAAGCTCCGGTTCCTATAGAAACAGTCAGACGCGTACTTCCTATAGAGACGCACGTTTAGGACTACGCATTAGCTTGATCCAGTCATGATTCGAGCGTTTAGAAACAAAATTTATGAGACCATTGTTATCAGATTTCATTGATGATTTCAAATATGAAATTTAATCAAAAGCTTGGAGAACAGCTTTGGAGAATTTGATGTTTCCCCATTCAGAGAGATAGGAGCTGCACTTGCATGACCGAGAGGTGTTTCTAAGATGGCCGCCGAGTGAAATGACTTGACTTAAAGCGACTTTAGTAGTGAACACACACCAGAGCAGAGGGCAGCCATTTTTGTAGTGGCACCTGAGAGAGAGATTGAGGGTTAGGTGCCTCGCTCAAGGGTACCTCAATCATGTCCTGCCAGTATTGAAAATCGAACCCATAACCTTCAGGTTACTAGTCTGACTCTCTAACCATTAGGCCACAACTGCACCCTGATAGACTACAATAGATAATGTTAACTTTGGACTTGCCTTACAGCTCTGAAGGGACACGACACACCATCTTGTATGTGATAATCCACAATGTCTTTTACTGGTATTGTGGTGTTTGTCACAGAATGACAGCAGCTTGCTGGACGTCCATCACCTGTTGGGAGAAAAACGTGTCATTTCATATACATTTTTTATTTTTTATCTTTGTTGCTGTTAAGCAGTAGTCTATGGTTGTAGAGGTTGTGACTCTAAAAAATAAAACCCAAGAGTCTTATTTAGGTCACAGTCTTTTTGCACATTCTCTTTGTCAAAGACCTATAAACATTTTATCCACAATAAATAATAATAATAATAATACAAAAAAACATCAAACAAACCATCCAGCTTCCTTCTCTTCCTATTCAATACCTCTATCGCTTCCTTGGCCCAACTGGCATCTAGATCTGAACAAATCTTTCGATTTCTTTTGGTGACAAAACTGAACATGGGAAAAAATTACAACGCAATTAGCTCTCATTGTTTAATTATCTACCCATTTATTACTGAATCTGAGTAAAAATGTACTGTACATTGTGATAGATTATAATAACCTTGAACTTACATTACAACTCTACTGGAACACATATCTAGTATAGATGGTATGAGATAATTCACAATCATTTCAACTGGTATTCTGGTGTTTGTCACTTTAAGACAGCAGGTTGGTGAAGGACCATCACCTGTTGGAGAAGCACATCATTATGTTCAGGTAAATAATCATGACTTTCTCAGTATGAGATGAACACACATGTACACTCTCCCATAAAGATACAATATCAGCTCAACTTCTACATTCAGTCCAGTGAAAGTTACTGAGGTCAAACCACAGTATTTTATTAAGAACTGAAACGGTCAAATCTCACCACTCGCAGTGTTCATCCACCGTACAGAGAAAAGAAACGCAGTAAACAGAGTAAATTTCATCTTGTCCTGTTGCTTCTAATTATGAAAGACTACTGAGGTGAAGGGTCTGTGATGAGGGAGGTCTTTCAGAAGAGCATCAGCACATCTCGTTCAGTTAAATGTGCAATAGGTTATTCTCTTCAGAAACATTTTGTGTTATACTGGTTGAAAGTCTCCTGATAGCAATCACCACATTAAACAGTCAAAATGTATTTTTATAAAGGTGTAGGACCATAAAATGCTCATCCAATCTTTATATTAGATCTGAATAAAATAATACGATGTCCTATCTGCCTGTCAGCGTATGTTTTTACATTCCCTCGCGCACCCTGTTCACACAGACGTCATACGTCATCATGCTATGCGGAGTTTATACAGATTATGTTTGTTCCTGTTCTCTTACCCTCAGTGCCGGTCCTTTGTATTGCAGTTGTAGTTGTGATCAAGTTTGCTGTAGGTTCTTCGGAAGGTTCCTCTGTCATTGTCCTTCTCCCATTCACCTCATTTATTGCTCTCTTAGCCCAACTGCCTTCTGGATCTGAACAAATATATATGTTTTCTGTGGTGCGGAACCTGTACATGGGAAAAAGACTTTTTAGCTCTCATCGTTTCATTATCTACCATTTATAACTGAATCTGTGTAAAACTTTATATTATTAAAATAAATAGATAATTAATTAATTAATAAAGTGACAGGCCAATTATGGTAACCCATCCTTTAAATTTAATCCATCCAGTTAGTGCACACACATTAGGAGTAGTGAGTAGTTACAAAGACTATAGAATAACACAAGAACACATATTATTTTGAATGGGAGAAAGTGCAACCTGCAATATGGCAGAATAAGTCCCGCCTTCTAAATAAGAGCCAATCACCAATTGGTAAAGTCATCGCGTCACTGCAGCGGCCATTAGAAGCTCCGGTTCCTATAGAAACAGTCAGACGCGTACTTCCTATAGAGACGCACGTTTAGGACTACGCATTAGCTTGATCCAGTCATGATTCGAGCGTTTAGAAACAAAATTTATGAGACCATTGTTATCAGATTTCATTGATGATTTCAAATATGAAATTTAATCAAAAGCTTGGAGAACAGCTTTGGAGAATTTGATGTTTCCCCATTCAGAGAGATAGGAGCTGCACTTGCATGACCGAGAGGTGTTTCTAAGATGGCCGCCGAGTGAAATGACTTGACTTAAAGCGACTTTAGTAGTGAACACACACCAGAGCAGAGGGCAGCCATTTTTGTAGTGGCACCTGAGAGAGAGATTGAGGGTTAGGTGCCTCGCTCAAGGGTACCTCAATCATGTCCTGCCAGTATTGAAAATCGAACCCATAACCTTCAGGTTACTAGTCTGACTCTCTAACCATTAGGCCACAACTGCACCCTGATAGACTACAATAGATAATGTTAACTTTGGACTTGCCTTACAGCTCTGAAGGGACACGACACACCATCTTGTATGTGATAATCCACAATGTCTTTTACTGGTATTGTGGTGTTTGTCACAGAATGACAGCAGCTTGCTGGACGTCCATCACCTGTTGGGAGAAAAACGTGTCATTTCATATACATTTTTTATTTTTTATCTTTGTTGCTGTTAAGCAGTAGTCTATGGTTGTAGAGGTTGTGACTCCCAAGAGTCTTATTTAGGTCACAGTCTTTTTACACATTCTCTTTGTCAAAGACCTATAAACATTTTATCCACAATAAATAATAATAATAATACAAAAAAACATCAAACAAACCATGCAGCTTCCTTCTCTTCCTATTCAATACCTCTATCGCTTCCTTGGCCCAACTGGCATCTAGATCTGAACAAATCTTTCGATTTCTTTTAGTGACAAAACTGAACATGGGAAAAAATTACAACGCAATTAGCTCTCATTGTTTAATTATCTACCCATTTATTACTGAATCTGAGTAAAAATGTACTGTACATTGTGATAGATTATAATAACCTTGAACTTACATTACAACTCTACTGGAACACATATCTAGTATAGATGGTATGAGATAATTCACAATCATTTCAACTGGTATTCTGTTTTTTGTCACAGTATGACAGCCACATCCTGGACGTTTATCACCTGTTGAAGAAGCACATATTCAGATGAGTAGTCATTGCATTATTCTGTATGTATACTTCCTGATAAAGAACAAAATCAGCACTTCTGCAGTAGAGTAAGAGTTACTGAGGCCAGAACACACTGTTTCTCTGAAGAACTTTCACCTGATTCTCCAACACACATCCACCCCAGAAGAGTGGCAGTAAACAGAGTGAACTTCATCTTGTTTCACACATCTGATGAAGTCTTGACTGGAATTATCGTTGAGCGAGGTTCAGATGTGCTGCATGCGCAGAAAAACTGCACGAAATGCAAAAAACAGACCACAAGTCACCTTAGTGATTGAATGGTTTACTTGCAATATGTGGTGTTTAAAACATACAGAACTTCCGCTTTTTCTGTGCCAAACATTGAACACAGTTACCATCAGTCGACTGGTACACTGTGACTCTTTCTTGTTGAGAATTTCTTGTCATTTCAACAACATTTGATGATATTCCTCCTCCAGACTTTCTGAATGAGTTTTCATGGGCACCAATAATGCCAATAATCAGGTCTAATCTAATAAAATGTTTGCATGATGATCAAACATCAACGTAGTGAAAGTAATATGCGTAGCCAATCTCCGCACTCAATGTGATTGTGGTTGTTTACTGTGAGCGTTATCGCAGCAGGCCTGTAAACCGCAGTACTGCCTTAAACGCATTATAATCACGTAACCTCCTGGATCCCTCTGTCTTTGTACGAGGACATTAGATTTTAGTAAATTACTCCGACACCATACATGACTCTGGATGTCCTGTAAAGAGCACATTCAGGGCTTTTCAGAGACATCAAATGTTTGGAGGTTTCACCAGGACAACAACTTCTCCTTGGTCTTTAAATATGACTGAATGATCACATTTAGCACTCTTATGGAAACTTGATAACATTTTGTAATTATCATTTAAATCTCATTTTTAAATTATTATAAATCAACATCTCAGGAAAATGTTATGGGGTTTCAAAACAGGGCATAGATTTCATACACCAGGACTTAAATCATGTTTATCAGGCATTTTAGGAGACACAACAAGTGAATAGGGAAAGAAATTACATATCAATATTCCTATGAAATATTAGATATTATTATGAAAATGTTGCCAACTATTACTCCCATTATTACACTTATTTTATTCATTACATTTTGCTCCAAGAACACATTAATATGCAAAGTAGATCTTTCATAGAATCATCTTTAAACAAAGTTTGGTTAAAAAAAAGTCCTAAAACCTAAAAATTTATTGGTGAACTATTGAAATCCCATTGTTATTGCCTATACATGTCGTTTTATGTCATTTTATTTTTTTTAACAACTGAGTCCCGGTGTCCACTTACGAGCACATAGCATAACATATGAATAAAATATCATTTTTCAAAAATGTTTTTTGTTGTTGTTGTTGTTTTGTTTCTTATGCTCTAAACAATGTAATGACATGAACAAAATACTAAATTCAAATAAACATTTTTCCCCCGGGTCTTAGGTGGTTAAGGTGTAAGCAGCATTATCGGATACGAGTTATCGCAGCGCGAATCTTCGTCTTAAAGCCTAAATCAGCGTCTAAATAGAAAGCTAAAGAGACAGAGAGAAAACACTGTGACTCAGGAAATAGAACGATCTTTTTGCCGTTTCTAGTTCTCTTACTTAATACATTTACATGTGCACCAATAATGCCATATTTGCATCAATCAGTCATTTTACGCTTATTCCTTTACTTAAGTGTTTGTGATTCACACAGGTTCATAACTGTTAATATTTAGTGTAGCTCCTTAATTATTTAAGAGAGCTGGATACATAGGTGAAAAAGGTACACTTCCATAATGTACTTAAAGTGCTCTATTTTCACTGCCATCACCTCATTCATTTATTACACTCACAGTCATTCAGTCATCAGTACATAAGCCTTAAAAATCTGTCCAAACTGTTCAAACAGAAGAAGTTTTAAGGCTGTTTGATACAAAAGTATTGAACTGGTTCCTTCTTTAAACAAAAGTATTGATTGTTGATTGTATATGGATCATTTATTTCTGATGATGAAGACACTGATGTCTGTTTCTCCTCCTCAGATAACTCATCCGGCTGAAGTGTGTCTGTAGTTTCAGTAGATCTCACTCGATCCTGCTCCAGCGCTTTGGTTTTTCTGATGAATTCTCTCTTGTCTGTTTGTTCAGTTGTTTTTCTTCTGTTCAGGTTCTGTATGTAATCCCAGTCTTCTGCTGGTGTTTCTTCAACTCTGTAGTCCACAGTTTCATGAATCGCTGGTCTGTTTTCTGTCGCTGTTAAGCAGCAGTCTTTGGTTGATGCTGCGACTATAAGAAAACCCAAGACTTATTACTTACAAAGAAATATTTCACAAAAACATTATTTTGCATGCCAGTCTATGCCTACACATTCTCTATAACAACATATCATCACCAACTACTCCATATGAATAAAAAAAAAATCTAAAAAAAATCCAACAAACCCTCTGGTCCTGGTTCGTTGAATGTTGTATGAGGCGGTGTGGTCTGTATAATCTGAGCCGCTGTTGTGATTCTCATATCCACCTCTGGTGTAGTAGTTCGACTGTTCTCTGGATCTTTTGTGGTTTGAACACTGCAAGATTACATTGTATTTTACCAAATAGTTATATATAACTGAATATATAGCAGTGACCCAGACCTCAGTACAACTAAGTATCTTAAGCAATATTTAAAACTCCATATTGTGAAATTGTGATTTGTGAATGTATACAGCTCTGATGGAACATGTTGGTTTATCTTGAACATAATAATGCATTATTAATTGGTATTCTGTTGTCTGTCAATGTTTACAGCACCTTAATGGAGGTTCAAGAAGCACATCAGTAACTCTTAAATTACTTTTACACTCAGAACATTCAGAGAACTGTACACTCTTTCATAAAACTATAATCATCTCCACTGAAGTGAATTTACAAGTTATTTCAAGACAACAGTTTTGGTGTTAAGTGTTCATTAATTAAAATGATTAAAACTCACGTGATAACAGTGAAGGAACTCTTTCCATCCACATCACTTATTACTTTATTAGCTGTAGTTGAGATTGATTTTATTTCTCTTGTGCTGATCTCAGTCTTCGGTCGAGGTGTTTCAGTTCTCGTCACTTTTGGTGGTTCAGTTGTACTCGTGCTGATCTCAGTCTCTGGTTCTGGTGTTTCATGTGTTGTAGTTGTAGTTGGGATCATGTTTGTTGTACTTGTAAAGCATGTAGTTGGTTCTGCAGATGGTTTTGTTGTTGTTCTCTCATCCACTGTTTTCATTGCTTTCTTAGCCCACTCGCTATCTGGATCTGAACAAATCATTTTATTTTTCTTGGTGTGGAATCTGAACATGGGAAAAAATAATACTTGATGTTTTAGCTTTCATCATTTAATTACCCACCCAATAATAATGATAATAATACAATCAATCAATCAATCAATACATTAATTAATTAATTAAAATAAATTTCAAATCATGATATAATTATAATAACTTTGAACTTGCCTTACAGCTGTAATAACACATACTCCTGATGACTCTTGTATGTCATAACTCACAATGTTTTCAACTGGTACTCTGGTGTTTGTCACTTTAAGACAGCAGACTGCTGAAGGACCTTCACCTATTGGAGAAGCACATCATTATCTTCAGGTAAATAATCATGACTTTCTCAGTATAAGATGAACACACATGTACACTCTCCCATAAAGATACAATATCAGCTCAACTTCTACATTCAGTCCAGTGAAAGTTACTGAGGTCAAACCACAGTATTTTATTAAGAACTGAAACGGTCAAATCTCACCACTCGCAGTGTTCATCCACCGTACAGAGAAAAGAAACGCAGTAAACAGAGTAAATTTCATCTTGTTCTCTTCTAATCATGAAACACTGGGCTGAAGGGTCTGTGATGAGGGAGGTCTTTCAGAAGAGCATCAGTTAAAGAGCTGCTGCACGCACAACAAACAACCTTATAACATTTATGTCAGCTGAAATGAAATAAATTCAGTAATTAAAATAAGTGAAACTGACCTCTCTTATTCACACAAGCAGAAATATAGAGAGACAACTTTCTCAGCTGTGAATGATGCTCCACAACTGTTTTCTTTTTCTTTTTTTAAGAGCAGCATAATAATAGCACTTCCTTCCTATCAGTGTACAGACTTTATCAAGAAAATACAGTCACTGTGTGAGTTTCTGAGAAAACCCCAGGTGTGTGGATGAGCTAAATACACCAGAATGAAGAAGAAGGTGTTTTACATATACATGATTGGGTCTATCACCAAAATATAAACAAACAAAAACAGCACATATGCAAACATTAAAATAATAAAAAATAATTTTATTACTATGAAAGGACAACATTTTTGTTTACATCTTTTTGTATGTGCTCTTTACACTTTCATGGTTATTGCTGACTCATTATAATAGTGTTTCTAAAATTACTGCCATCTCCTGTAACCTAAACCCACTTATCCATCCATCCATCCATCCATCCATCCATCCATCCATCCAGTACAGCATCAGCCACAGTAAAGAACATCAGTCAATCAATCAGTGCTTAAATCCCTCTTCCTTTACACCATAAAGTCAAACTAAACTGAGCACAATCTCTGTCTGAGCAGAATACTTTTTCAAAACATATGTACATCATCTGCATTTTACATAATTTATTTATTTGTGATTAATCAACCAGTTTATATTTTTGCTGCCAGGAATTATGAAAGGGTTTGTTTATACCAAAAAGTAAAGCAATTATAAGCATTAACATTAACATTCATTTGGGAATTTTCATACAGATCTGACTAGCAAACAGAATCTTTTGCTTCTACTTTATGAAAAATACATAGAATTGATTTGATTAAAATAGTAATAATAAAAAAAAAACTGCATATAAAAACTTGTTTCTGACATGAAATCAGAAATTTAAAACATAATTGTGACTTTTTATCTCACAATTCTGACTATTTTTCTCAGAATTGCAAGATAACTCAAGATAAACTCAAACTTCTGACCTTTTTCCTCACAATAGAGTGGTGCAGGGATGACGCCAGAACCGGAAGACTAATTCACCGCTGGTTCCTTCGAGATTTTCCTATGCGGTTTTTCAATTTATCTGTAGAATAAAGTCTGTGGTAAACATAACTTTTGAGTATACTTTGACGTTTTGTTCTACAACACACCCATACCAAAAACGTGAATTTGAAGCAGTTATGTTCATTTTTGAAAACGGTAATTTTTAATAAGTAACTAGATAAGACAGTTGTGAGTGTGTGCAGTGTACGCTGTACAACAAAACGTCAAAGTACAGGCTTTATTTTACTCATAAACTGAAAAACGCCATCATAAAACCTCATAGGAAAATCTTCAGCGGCGAATTAGACTTCCAGGATCTGACGTCATCCCTGCACCACTCTATTGTGAGTTTATATCCCACAATTCTGACATTTTCTTACAAATATGAGTTTATAATTCGCAATTCTGACTTTATAACTCGCAATTTGCGAATTTATATCATGCAATTCTGAAAAAAAAAAAAGGTCAAAGACAAATGACAGACAAAATTATCTTGTTTTAGCACAATATTTTCCTCAGTTTTTTCCCTTCTTGTTCTTTCCTTTTACACCGCCTCTTTCTGATCTCTTTTCTTTGGGACCCTTATGGGCTTTTGTGCTTGTCTTTGACTTTTCTTTTTTACTCTTTTGTCTTGGTTTTACTCTATTCCGCCTTCTTTTCAATGGCAGCTCAGTTGTTGTGACAGGATCTGCCCGTCCTCTGCTCCCGTCCGCTGATGCTGCTTCTGTAGGTACAGGATCCTGCTCTCTCTCTTTATCCACCTTCCGCATGGCCCTCTGTGTCCAGTTACTGTTAGGATCAGAACAGAGACTTTTCCCAGATACAGTCTGGATCCTGGAAAAAGAAGGATGTTTTGTTATTAGTGCTCATTATTTGCTGATTCATCTCTTTTTCTTCTCATTTTAAGGACTTCTAATATAACTTCATATTAAAATGATTTCCAGGGGCTTTACAACTGCAATTTACTTATTTGGGTTACACTTTATTTCGATTGTCCACTTTAGACATTCTACTAACTATAAGTACCTTTTGCAACTACATGTCAACTAGCTCTCATTAGAGTATTAGTAAACGTTAGGTTATGGTTTGGATTAGTAGAAGAAACTGACATGTAGTTGCAAAGTTACTTATAGGTTATAAAGAAAGTATTAGCAAAATTAAAGTGTTAGCAGATATTAAGCATACAGTCTAATAATACACTCTAAAAATGCTGGGTTAAAAACAACCAAAGTTGGGTTGAAAATGGACAAACCCAGTGATTGGATTGTTTTAACCCAGCGAAAGGGTTGTTTTAACCCAGTGATTGGGTTGTTTTAACCCATCGAAAGGGTTGTTTTAACCCAGCGAATGGGTTGTTTTAACCCATTGAAAGGGTTGTTTTAACCCAGTGATTGGGTTGTTTTAACCCATCGAAAGGGTTGTTTTAACCCAGCGAATGGGTTGTTTTAACCCAGCGAATGGGTTGTTTTAACCCATCGAAAGGGTTGTTTTAACCCAGCAAAAGGGTTGTTTTAACCCAGTGATTGGGTTGTTTTAACCCATCGAAAGGGTTGTTTTAACCCAGCAAATGAGTTGTTTTTTACCCAGCGATTGGGTTGTTTTAACCCAGCAAAAGGGTTGTTTTAACCCAGAGATTGGGTTGTTTTAATCTAGCCATATAGTAATTTTTTAACAATAGTTGGGTTAAATAAAACTGCCCACATTGGGCAAACATTTAACCCAACCACTGGGTTAAAACAATCCAGTTGCTGGGTTTGTCCATTTTCAACCCAACTTGGGTTGTTTTTAAACCAGCATTTTTTTAGTGTACTCTAATAACTGCTAGTTGACATGTAGTTGCAAAGTTACTTACTTTATAGTTACTAGAATGTTAAAGTAAAGTGTAACCTGTATTTGTAGCAGTCAAGTCTAGTTTTTTTTTGTGACTGATAAATATGCTTTGTCCTGTTAGGGACTTGCATCTGTCGTTTACTTACACAACTGCTTTTATGGGACACAGTCCTTTAGTTTGTATTCTGTAGTTCTTAACTCTCTCCAAAGACACTCTGCTGGATCTTAGCTCGAGGCAACAAGTCGCTGGAGGTCCATCTGTACATGAACACAAATTAATCGCTACGATTAATTCATATTTCATACTTCACATTGAGTGAATGTTTCAGTAAAGTTTTCTTTTTTTTCATTCTCCCACATAGCAACATGAACACAAAACCACTCGGTTCTGTGGCAGAGCTACAGGGGTAAAGCTCCAAAACCACATTTGCACTAGCTTTAACTTTTCACTCACTTTATTTCACACCATAGCTCAAGTCATGTAACCTCGTTCACAGAGAGAGAAAGAGAAAAAAAACTTACCGGCAAACACACCGAAGGACCCTAAAATCACCCCGAAAACACCAACTGTGAAAATCAGCATCGCCTTGTTCATGTCGACTGGCCAATCTGATCTGACCGTCCTGGATGATAGTATTAATATCAGAGGAGGAAACCGCCTACCTGCTACACACTTCTGGTAACATATGTGCCAGTGGAAGACATGACTGAGCTGTTCACTCGTTTACCCACAGACTGGAATAAATGCTGTGATACTAATAATCTTGTTGTTTCATCCCCATTTCATTGGCGTTTAATGTTTTTAATTCTACCAAAGTCAATTGTTTTATATGCTATAACGGACTATTCTTTTGGTTAGGCTTTAATATGCAGTCACATCGGCTCAGCGAATATTAGGAGTCAATATCGAGAGCGAATTTGCCACACTGACCAACAGAAAGCTGCTTCTTTTGAAAGTGACTTCTGCATGAGCTGTCTACACTATCGACAGTAGATGATGGACCTCTTTTCCAACAAAATTTCACTAACATTACCGCACCTATAGACTAATCTCTCTATACTCTTAAAAATATAGATTCCAAAAGGGGGGTTTTGCAGCGATGCCATAGAAGAACCATTTTGGGTTTCCCAAAGAACCTTTCGGTGAACAGTTCTTAAAATAACCACTTTTTTCTTAGGATGTGTTCACACTTGTCAGTTCTCTTAGATCTTTTAGTCCAGAACCAATTTATATTTATTCCTGGCTTGCTTTGCCGGTCATTTTTAAGGCCGAACCTAAAGACGCACACAAAAAGTATATTGCGACAGAACTTAATGAACATACAAAACAATGCTGTGTTTTGGCTAAACGCACTCTTTGTATGTGTGTACATATGATGGTATATTGACCATCTGAGAACTCCTGAAGAGCTTATAAAATGTGTAAAGGAGTCAAAACAGTGGCAGGAATCCCTCCATCACACACAAACAAAGATCTGTTGGGGAAGACAACATTTCCGACACATGTACCGAACTGTGATTGGCGATGTAGTCCTTTTTAGGGTTGCATCTTGTGATATCACTTCCAGTTTTTGGTTCATTTGGGTGTCTTTGGTCCATGTTGTGTTCATATTTCAGTCGAAGCACACCAGAGTTCCTCTGGAAGTTGAACACACTCTTAGATTGAAGAACATTTTCCACTATAAAGAACCTTTTTAAGGTTTATAATGTTCCATGGATGTTAAAGGTTCTTCACAAAACTCCAAAAGAACCTTTATTTTTAGGAGTGCAAGATAATTCAGTAACTTAAAAATCAACTTCACTGACTGGACTTCGATGGTAGTGTTACTGAAGAAGACAAGAAACCACCTACCAAACCATTAGTTTAATTTGTGGTTACAGGGGGCTCAGCGGAAGACATGACCGCAGACAGGATTTCACCATCACCTACAGTCTGGAATAAAAGTCATCACAGTGATAAATAAATTCTCAGTGGTCTGAGTGACAGAACGTTTATGCCGTTGGCAGATATTTTTTTACAAAGTGACCATAAATGTAAGGTATAGGCCTACATTTTTTTCAGTTCATGCACTGTCAGGTAAACTAAAGTTCTATTGAAAGTTACAAAAAAAAATAAATTAAAACAGAAATCTTTCATAATATATATGTTTACTACAACTATTGATTAATGTAATTGACCAGTGCTGAATAAACATATACATTTCTTAAAAAAATAAAAATAAAAAATACTTTTTGCCTGAAACAACATCTTTCAATCCTTCCCTCCGAACGCTGGGCCCAATCAGTTTGTCTTAAATTGCAAAAAACTTTTGGAATTAAGTATACTCTAACAAGTCAAGTATGGAAACCCATACTCTGAATTTGTCCTCTGTATTTAACCCATTATAAGTATCGTATTGTTCCGAATATAAGACAACCCTGATTATCAGACGACCTTGGTCTTGGTCCGCTTCCAAACAAACTCTGGTGCTGTTCGAATGATATATGAACACAACATGGACCAAACACATGTAAACAAAGCAAAAACAGGAAGATGAGACCCTAAAAAGGGCCGAATGCTAACACATATCGGGTTTTCATTGGTGATGTTGCCCATCTCAGGCGTCAGAACTGCATCTCCTCACAGCAAATCATTTGTGTGTGTGATGGAGGGATTCCTGCCGCTGTTTTTATAAGCTCATTTTATAAGCTCTTCACGAGCTCTCAGCTGGTCAAAATACCATCACATGTAGGCTACACACATACAACGAGCGCATTTAGCCCAGCACACAGCATTGTTTTGGATGTTTGGTAAGTTTCATTTCAAAATAGGCAATACGTCATAAACGCCAACCAATCAGGTTGTGAACATATCCATGTTACCTTTAGGTTCGGTATTTTTTGGTTTGGTGATAAAAATGCCAATCTGAACACTAAGCAGACCAGGGGCTCGTTTCAATAAGGAGGTTCAACCAACTCTGAGTTAAAACTTGAACTCTGAATTGACTTACTCTGAAATGGGAAACTCTGAGTTTTGTTTCAGAACAGCTGAACTGAGTTAGTTCAATCGACTCTGAGTAGGTTGAGTTAAGCGCGACTATGAAAAGCCATCATCAATTGAGCTCCGATATTACGATTCACCACGTGACAAAATGACGTCCGCATACTGCTGAGTCAATGCAAGTTTAATTCTTATCACTGTTATAATATCAAAGGTGAAAACTGGCAGAACGGTAAGTTATTGAACTAATATTCATTTCCATGGTATCCCATATGCAAAAAGGGAAGAAATAAAATAATAATTTAAGTGCTTTTTTTTTTTTTTTTTGCAAATTATGTTCTATTTACCATGTAGGCTAAAAGTAGCAGTTATTTGCAAAAAGTGTAAATAGTAATTAGATGCTATTTATTTTCTATACTGGCAGATACATACTATTTGCACCTCAGTATTGTTGTAAATTAACAGGATGCAATAATAAGTGAATAGAGTGTAAATTATTTTATCATTATTAAACACTCGTTAGGCAATTTACTTCCACTTTCAGAACATTTTCTTCATTTTTGTTGAAAATAAATGCCTTTCTGATGTGATGGGAAAAGGGAGAATAGAAAGCTCGGCAGAAGGCAGATTCGAACCCTGTCAATCACATCGCAATTTAGTGCATTGATTTTAACCTTGTGTGACATTGATGGGCAGGGTAATGGACACTCCGAAAAATCTTGTTTTCCGTTTGCATTAAGATTATTTTTATTACCACACTGGCAGATATTGATAATTTTAAGTAAAATGCACTTAATTTAGATCCCCCAGAAAACAAGACTAAATATCTTATATCATTTCCTTAAATCCATCTTGATTTAAGAATTTTTAGATATTTGTACTTGAAATAGGACAAAAAAATACTCAAAGCATTTTTGCAGCGTGAATGAATGAATGAACTATTTAAACATCACTTGCACTTTAAAAAGAGGGAGGAGAACGAAAGAAACTCTGGGTTTACTGAAGAAAACCTGCTCCCGACCAGGTTAGGACCCTCCCGACCCTTTTAGAAACGGGCTTGACTTACCCTGCTTTCTTGGGTTTGACATACCTCCCTTTCTGAAACAGAAAACCCAGAGTTTGCCTCATTTCAGGGTTAACATACTCAGAGTTTTCACTTAACCTCCTTTCTGAAACGGGCCCCAGGACTAAATGTTGTTGTTGTTTTTTTAGTCCAGACCAAATGAACTAATTGAATCGAACTACAAGTGTGAACACACCCTGACACACCGTATTTCTTGGCACTTTCGTTTTTACACGTATTTGGCACCACCTATTGTTGTGGGTGTATTAATGACCCTGAATATAAGACAAACCCAGATGTGTTTCTAAGAAAAAACATCCTATATTTGGAACAATACGGTAGTACACACACTTTAGGAGCAGTGAGTAGTGAACACACACATTGGGGGTTCGGTGTCTTGCTCAAGGGCTCCTCAGTTGTGGGTAATGAGAGTGGAAAAGATTGCTGTTCATTCAATCCCCCCACCCACATGTTTCTGTCAGTACCAAGACTCGAACCCGTGACCTTCGGGTCACAAGTCCAATAGTAATAATAGTAAAACAGTCCAATAGTAATATGTTCCATTACAGCCAACAAAATATGACTAGAGAGTTTGACCGTCAACAAGAGTGGAAAAGGTGTGAAAGACAAACCTCATGCACATATGTAAAGCAGCTCATCCGTCAATAAGCCACAGGTACACTTTCACCATCCCCCTTAACCAACTACAACTACAACCCTGACATGTGAAACTGCTCCTGTCTTATCTTCACATCACAGGAAGTACAGTGTCATCGCACATATATACAGCATCTGTCGAAAACGTTTTCATGTCTGCTATGCCTTCAGATTCAATTCTTATGATGAACACAAAGTCAATGTTTTAAAGCACATGTCTTGGAAATAACATGCGTGGAACCTAAACAAGGGGGAAACCCCTCCAAACCAATGCTAGCTCTGTGTATTAGCAGGTTCTTCCTCCTACAAACATGCAGTAGCAGATGCTCAACATCCCCACCATCAACCCACAAGGTGAGCTCTCACACCAAGGCTTTACTCTCTCACACCTTCTACATGACAAATATGGAAAGCACTTTTTCTGCCACTGTGGGGCATCATAGTAGGCTACACATGTACCGCACTTTTCCATCACATCATCTTACTCTGATTGTTCATTAAGGTAGTCTATGACAAATTGCTTATAATGTTTATCATTTGTTAATTGTTTCATATAAAGGCATCGGGTAAATGAATAAATGCAGATGTTATGGCTGAAACGGTTATCAGTTGTCCAGTATGTCTTCACCTCATAGGAAAATTTAAGAGGTGGCAATTTCATGATGTGAATCCTACCAAAATGTCTTTTTAAAAAAAAAAAAAAAAAAAGTAAGCATTAAGGTCATCCCCAACCCTTCCCCTTAACATAACCATTGGGTCATAAGCAGATCATACGAAACTGTGTGGATGAGATCATACAAATTCATACGAATTAGCCACCAATAATAGTTACGAACCATCATGAGATTGTGTTGGATGTCTAGTACAATGGATGTCTATAGTTACTCAACATGAATAACTCAAATAATTCTACTACATTCCCCATAACGCTGATCTTTTGCATAATTCTGTGCGTGACAAACGAGAGTTGGTAGAAAGTTGGTTCCTTGCCATTTAGCACAGCTGGAAAACCACAAGGAGGTGTAAGAAGATGACTTGCCAAATTAACCACAGGAGACAAATGAGCACATTTGCTGTTCCTCAGAATTGTGGAAGTGGTGTACAGAAAAACAATGACCTACAAAAGCGCCAAATAATTACTTACTTGTGTACTATAAGAGCAGTTAGAACATTCCGCATTAGTTCTGTCCCCTTATTTAAAAAATAAAATAATACAAATTCATAAAATAATGTCACTTTGTACAGGCCTCACCCACGACTGCTGACGGACTCTGAAAATGAAAACGGCTTGTTCTATGAGACTGTTGAGGTTTTAAGGGGATCAAGGGCGTAAATTTTATGTAACAGTTAGGGGGGACAATAAGAGCAATTTTTGAAGGGCACAAATAATACAGCCAAAATTGTACTTTTGTACAACTGTACCAAAATTGTAAGGATATGTGTACACAGAGGAAAGCCTTACTACTATTATTAGTGTAGCATGGAGACCGGGACATTGGAGTTTTCCCCTCTTTTCCACCTCGCTTTTAAATCGCTTATGAATGCCTGTGCGTCTGTGCGCATTTTACTCTCGCTTTCGAATTAGAGGCAATTTGAGGCCGGCAATTGCTTGAATGGTGGGTTTATTATTATTCTTAATGAAAAACACAACAATGACAAACTCGCTTATAGAACTTTTATTAACAAAACAAACAAGATGAAAATGAATAAGCACGGCATACACAATGCTATAGGCCTAATAAAATAACAAATAACTTACACAAAGTTCAAATAAAAAAAAAAAACTGAAAATCAGCAAACACTGTGGAACCAAAAAAAAAATAAGATAGGAATATCACTTAAATTAAACATGCCCCATTTGCGTTTGTATTGTTTTACTACTTACACAATTATTTAAGTATATATCATTATATTATTTACAATAGAGAACATGGTTTTTAATTATATTTTTTGGGGTGGGTGGGCGGTTTACGCCTATGATGGGGATTAAAAAGTTGGTGAACGTTGGATTTTTATCATTATAGGGTGGTTGTGTACACACACTGCTGACACACACTTATGTTCAAACGCCATGTAATAGTGAACTTTGCATAATGGGTCCCCTTTAAAACTAAGAATTAAGGCAGCAGCCAATTACACAGTGTAAAAATGCTATTGGAAATAGTGGTTTCTAGGGTAAAGAGTAGTAGACATTTTGTGCATCAATTACTCTAAAAGCAACTAGTGATAAATGGTATTCACGTGTAAATAAAAGTAATGTGCTTTCTGCACTTAAGGTAAAATATTTAAAATGGCGGGAAATTGTCAAAATAGCCTTTGTCAGGATGGCTATTTGCATTCTTGGAAAAAGACACATACTGTACAAGTAGACACTGTATTTGAACTGAGCTGGTACGACGAAATCACTGTTTTCTCCGGAGCTGCTGTATAGATAAATGAACTAAAATAATAACTAATGATTTTTACAATGGAAATGAATCAACACTGAACTTACTTAAGCTGGACAATGACACTATTTTCTTCTAGTGCTGCTGTGCAGCCAAATTATTTTCACTGTAAAGCTGCTTTGACACAATCTGCATTGTAAAAAGCGCTATATAAATAAAGGTGACTTGACTTAACTATTTTAATTGTCTGTTTAAGGCATATTGTTGAAATGTACCCTAAAAGTTCAGTTAAGTTCGTTGATGTGTGGGGGGATTTTCACATATCAGTTCATCCTACAGTGCATGATAGAATTTAGTCAGAAGCATCTAGATTTGGTTTATCATCGCTTGAGATCTTTCATTACGCACTAGTGGTTAAACTATTGTAACATATGGCTTTGATCTGTATCTTTTTGCAGAGTGCCTCTGTTTAATTAAAAAATGAAAAAAACATTTTAAATATCTTAAAAATATATTATTTAAGTTTACTTTAATTGAACAGGCACTAGTCCATCTATTTTCTAAATTTGATGCTACAACTTTCACTTAAAATATTAATACTTAAAGTTACAGGAATTAAACACAAGCAGCTCTAAAAGTTCTGGCACAAATGATTTCAATTTATTTGACAACATTACCTCTATACACAGAAATACATAATCATATCAAAAAACATTTTAGAGAAATAAAAAAAAAAAAAAAAAAAAAAAAAAAAAATATATATATATATATATATATATATATATATATATATATATATATATTAATAGATATAAAATATAAAAGTACAATCTTTTTTTGTAAGAAAAAAGGGTAACACTTTAGGGTCCAATTCTCACTATAGTAACAAGTTGCTTATTATCATGCATATTACTAGGATATTGGTGATTTATTAGTACTTATTAAACACATATTAACACCATATTTTACGTCCCTTAATCCTACCAATACCTAAACTTAACAACTACCTTACTAACTATTAATAAGCAGTAATTAGGAGTTTATTGAGACAAAAGTAGTAGCTAGTTAATAGTGAGAATTGGAACTAAAGTGTGACCAAAAAAGTAACACTATACATTGATTTTTTTTAAACATCACAAACTATAAAGTGTGTGATGTACAATAAAGTGCGTGTTATCTCAAAAGAGAAAACCTTTTAAAAAATGCAAAATGATACTGGCCAGTTATAGCAATTATTTTCGTCCAGAGGTCTGCGTTTCAATCTGAGCTGATGACCGAGTCATATTTATGGTTGATGTTTTCTTCGGTGCCGCAGTCACAGATTTATGAGCTGTATTTGACCCTGACTGAGGTTTCTTCTTTGCATTCAGGTACTTCATTGCTTTAATGGCCCATGGTGAGGAGGGATCTGAGCAGATTGTGTTCCCTTTGATTGTAAGAAATCTACAGAATGAAACAGAACAGGCTATTATGACAATATTTCCAGTCACATATCAGGTAAAATAAAGCTTTCATTGTCCCTTTCATTTCACTCTCTTAATAATTCAAGAAAAGTCTGCAAAAATGGATTCTCACCTCACAGCATCCACAGGGAACAAGGGTTTGTGCTGAAGCTTGTAGCTACGCAGATACTTCATATGAACTTTAGTATCTGTAGTAGTTAGACAGCCTGAACCTGGATGACCATTATCTATTGGAGATAAAAGCAGGACATTAATTTTAAATGTAAACTATAACTAAACAAAAGACCTGATCATCACCATATTCATTTCAGTAGCAACACAAAACACGTTCTGAATATTGGTAAGAATGTGTGAAACCCACCTTGCATTGAGGACGAGACCAGAAGCCACAGCAGCAGAACTGCATAGAAACCCAACATATACAACTTCATCTTCTAGCTTGGCTGTCACCTGTTATGTGACCCTTCGAGAAAGACGGCGTCTATTTAAGCTCAGAACTGAACTGGGACACATGGAACAACCGCCCACTGACACGGCTCCTCTCTCACGCCACCACAGGCAGAAACTGGGGTAATACTGAACAAACCACTACCCAGAACACAGGTTAAGGATTTTATTAGTAAAGACATATGGTCACATTACATTTAATCGCATGAGGGTGTAATAAAAATGTCAGGTGAACTGATGCTGTCTGTGTGTACGATCCAGATACAATATGATTACTATTAATATTTATAAGCTATCAGAGTTGGATTAGAGGACGTTTAACACAATTTTAAAAAGGTGTTTTGAATATGTGAAAAGCATCTTTGACAAACTGTACTTTGCTGTACTTTTAACTCTGGTTGATGCATTTCCTGATTTTTTTAGGTCATGGTGGTCTGCTTCTTTTCTCATACCACAAATTGGGGGACTTTACCATGAAGCAGTATCAGAGTGCATATCACATCCATGTGGTTCAATGTTTTTTTTGCAACAAGAAAGCACCTACTGTAACGATCAGTTTGCTCTGAGATGAAGGAGATCAGGGTCCAAATGCAATGTTTTATAATCTCGAAACACAAAAACAGAACTGAGCAACTGAACATCCAGCGATGCGAAGACAAGACCCAACAATGAACACAGGAAACACTAGCGCTGCGTCCGAAATTGAATACTTCCCTATATATTGTAGACTATGTGAAAAACAGTACTCCAACAGAGTATGTCTGAATACACTGTGTTCGAAAAAACAGTAGGCGAAAAGTTCCTGGATGAAGTACTACTTCTGGCGAGATTTTGAAGTGCGCATTCAATAGACACTTTACTATCCCATTGTGAATGGCAGTGAAGCGACTGATACTGGTAGGTCACATTACCTACTATACAGTATGTGATTTCAGACCCAGCATAGGGCTTATATACATAGGGGTAATTGGACTAACAAGATACCTGGAAACAATTAAGGGGAGAACAGGAACAAAGCAAGCAAAGTCCACAGCACAAGAGCACAAGGACATTTCACTCAGGTTAATGCAAGTGTGTAAAAAAGCACATATGTGCAGGTCAGTCCAATGCTATAAAGACCATTTTTTGTGTGAACAATAACATATTCATGTAATTGCTAAGCAAGACCACCTTGGTCAACCAGCTTTACCAGAAAGACCATACTGGGCAACCAGTTTCACCATCTTAGGCCGCATTTACACTGCAGGTCTTGATACCCAATTCTGAGTTTACATGTTCTTTACAAAGTGAGTCATATCCAATATCTGCATTTATTCATCTACAATATTCATTTGGTGAAACCACCCAAGGTAGACGTACTGACCCGGAAATGCTTAGGTCTGAAAAGGAAGTAAAAACGGCACTGGAAAATTTGCAAAAGACTCAGACGAAATGAATATACAAGCTTTTGCTTTCCACACCATCTTTAAAGGTCAGGAAAACATTGGGTTGAGTCTTCATCCTCCATTGCAGCATTGAAAAGAGTCATGTGATCACGTTTGGCATCCACATGAGTTGACATCTTTTGCCACCATCGCTTTTTCAATAACATACACTATATTGCCATAAGTATTGGGACACCCCTCTAAATCACTGAATTCAGGTGTTCCAATCACTTCCATGGCCACAGGTGTATAAAATCAAGCACCTAGGCATGCAGACTGCTTCTACAAACGTTTGTGAAAGAATGGGTCGCTCTCAGGAGCTCAGTGAATTCAAGTGCGGTACCGTGATAGGTTACAATCTGTGCAATAAGTCCATTTGTGAAATTTCCACACTACTAAATATTCCACGGTCAACTGTTAGTGGTATCATAACAAAGTGGAAGCAATTGGGAACAACAGCAACTCAGCCACGAAGTGGTAGGCCACGTAAAATCACAGAGCGGGGTCAGCGCATGCTAAGGCGCACAGTGCGCAGAAGTCGCCAACTTTCTGCAGAGTCAATAGCTACAGACCTCCAAACTTCATGTGGCCTTCAGATTAGCTCAAGAACAGTGCGTAGAGAGCTTCATGGAATGGGTTTCCATGGCCGAGCAGCTGCATCCAAGCCTTACATCACCAACTGCAATGCAAAGTGTCGGATGCAGTGGTGTAAAGCACTCTAGAGCAGTGGAGACATGTTCTCTGGAGAGACGAATCACGCTTCTCAATCCAATGGACGAGTCTGGGTTTGGCGGTTGCCAGGAGAACGGTACTTGCCTGACTGCATTGTGCCAAGTGTAAAGTTTGGTGGAGGGGGATTATGGTGTGGGGTTGTTTTTCAGGGGTTGGGCTTTGCCCCTTAGTTCCAGTGAAAGGAACTCTTAATGCTTCAGCACACCAAGACATTTTGGACAATTTCATGCTCCCAACTTTATGGGAACAGTTTGGGGATTGCCCCTTCCTGTTCCAACATGACTGCGCACCAGTGCACAAAGCAAGGTCCATAAAGACATGGATGAGAGAGTTTGATGTGGAGGAACTTGATTGGCCTGCACAGCGTCCTGACCTCACCCGATAGATCACCTTTGGGATGAATTAGAGCGGAGACTGTGAGCCAGGCCTTCTCGTCCAACATCACTGCCTGACCTCACAAATGTGCTTCTAGAAGAATGGTCAAAAATTCCCATAAACACACTCCTAAACCTTGTGGAAAGCCTTCCCAGAAGAGTTGAGGCTGTTATAGCTGCAAAGGGTGGGCCAACTCCATATTAAACTCTACAGATTAAGAATGGGATGTCATTAAATTTCATGCACATGTAAAGGCAGGCTTCCCAAAACTTTTGGCAATATACAGGTGCTGGTCATATAATTAGAATATCATCAAAAAGTTGATTTATTTCACTAATTCCATTCAAAAAGTGAAACTTGTATATTATATTCATTCATTACACACAGACTGATATATTTCAAATGTTTATTTTTTTAATTTTGATGATTATAACTGACAACTAAGGAAAATCCCAAATTCAGTATCTCAGAAAATTAGAATATTGTGAAAAGGTTCAATATTGAAGACACCTGGTGCCACACTCTAATCAGCTAATTAACTCAAAACACCTGCAAAGGCCTTTAAATGGTCTCTCAGTCTAGTTCTGTAGGCTACACAATCATGGGGAAGACTGCTGACTTGACAGTTGTCCAAAAGACGACCATTGACACCTTGCACAAGGAGGGCAAGACACAAAAGGTCATTGCAAAAGAGGCTGGCTGTTCACAGAGCTCTGTGTCCAAGCACATTAATAGAGAGGCGAAGGGAAGGAAAAGATGTGGTAGAAAAAAGTGTACAAGCAATAGGGATAACCGCACCCTGGAGAGGATTGTGAAACAAAACCCATTCAAAAATGTGGGGGGAGATTCACAAAGAGTGGACTGCAGCTGAAGTCAGTGCTTCAAGAACCACTACGCACAGACGTATGCAAGACATGGGTTTCAGCTGTCGCATTCCTTGTGTCAAGCCACTCTTGAACAACAGACAGCGTCAGAAGCGTCTCGCCTGGGCTAAAGACAAAAAGGACTGGACTGCTGCTGAGTGGTCCAAAGTTATGTTCTCTGATGAAAGTAAATTTTGCATTTCCTTTGGAAATCAGGGTCCCAGAGTCTGGAGGAAGAGAGGAGAGGCACACAATCCACGTTGCTTGAGGTCCAGTGTAAAGTTTCCACAGTCAGTGATGGTTTGGGGTGCCATGTCATCTGCTGGTGTTGGTCCACTGTGTTTTCTGAGGTCCAAGGTCAACGCAGCCGTATACCAGGAAGTTTTAGAGCATTTCATGCTTCCTGCTGCTGACCAACTTTATGGAGATGCAGATTTCATTTTCCAACAGGACTTGGCACCTGCACACAGTGCCAAAGCTACCAGTACCTGGTTTAAGGACCATGGTATCCCTGTTCTTAATTGGCCAGCAAACTGCAGAAGAACTGAAGGCCACTATCAGAGCAACCTGGGCTCTTATAACACCTGAGCAGTGCCACAGACTGATCGACTCCATGCCACGCCGCATTGCTGCAGTAATTCAGGCAAAAGGAGCCCCAACTAAGTATTGAGTGCTCATACTTTTCATGTTCATACTTTTCAGTTGGCCAAGATTTCTAAAAATCCTTTCTTTGTATTGGTCTTAAGTAATACTCTAATTTTCTGAGATACTGAATTTGGGATTTTCCTTAGTTGTCAGTTATAATCATCAAAATTAAAAGAAATAAACATTTGAAATATATCAGTCTGTGTGTAATGAATGAATATAATATACAAGTTTCACTTTTTGAATGGAATTAGTGAAATAAATCAACTTTTTGATGGTATTCTAATTATATGACCAGCACCTGTAGTGTATGACTTGCGTTGACAGAGGAATATCCAATCTGTCCACTTACAAATGCACATATCGATTAATTTTTTTTCCACATAAGAATGAGGCCTGAAACGGACGTGAGAATATCGGTATCCATGTGCTTTTTTCCTGCTTATACACATTTGTGGGTCATATCCGATCTGTGCCACATGGGAGGTGAATAAACCTTAAACCTTGCCATGTAAATGCAGCCTCAGTGTTACTGATGAACACCATGATTGTACTGGTTCACCAACTACAACAGCACTTACAGTAATAGAATTAAACCAACCTGGATCAGCATAACAATTCATGTGATCCAGATGAAGGTGGGAATATCCAAGTTGAAATTTCCCACTTATGTTCCAGGTATTCACATGTACTGTGTAAAAAATATATACTAAAATGTATATGAAATACATGTAAATATTTATGTGCTAAATATAAATATTCTGCAATTGTACTTCTGGTATACTAAATTGGTAGTCTGCTAAATTGGAACAACTGATTTTGTACTTAATCTGGAATGCACCATAAATCATGCTTGCATGCTGATTATGTCACACTACTGTGCATGAGATGTTGTGGCAAATGAACAACTTGAGTTTATTTTTAGGTTTAGGGGTTGTTTACGCTGTTGTTGCATTCAAAAACAGGAAGTGAAATAAAAAAAAAAAAAAAAAGAGCTGAACTTGTAACATTTTAAAGCTAATTTTTAAGAACTTTTGTTAAAAACGCATGATGCTATCAACACATTAACATTTTTTATTACTGTGACGCTGCTTTGAAACAATGTGTATTGTATAAAGCTCTATGTAAATAAAAGTGACTTGACAACATCTATTTGAAATACTGATTGTGTTAGATGTCCTCCACTAATCTTGATTTCTCAACAATATATATATATATATATATATATATATATATATATATATATATATATATATATATATATCCTTTTTTTTCCCTTGCAATGTTAAAAAAAAAAAAAAAAAAAAAATTCTCCACACAGCTTTTTATTGCAAGTCATTAGGTTAGAAAGGCACTACATACAAAAAATATATAGAGAAATAAAACTAAGGGTCTGAGTATTTAACCTGCTCCCCTTTCAAACAAAATTTGTCAATAAATGGCTCATTCATAGTGGTTGGTTTCTCTTCCTCCCATGCCAGCCCATCCAGCTGAAATGTGGTTTCAGTAGATCCTCTCCAATCCTGCTCCAGTGTAGTTCTTGGGGTGGGAAATTCTGCCTTGCTTTCTGTTTTTTGTGTGTTGTGTCCTATAATGTCTTTTAGGTTCTGTGTGTAACTATAAACCTGCTTCTTCACTGGAGTAGACCATATCTGAATCGTAGAGCTGTAAATAAGCAAATTTACACATTATTCATTTTATGAAATTTTAAAATTTCATAGTAATAGAAGTCACAGTAATCATAATAGTAATCAACAATGGTATTAATTCGCAATAGTGCACAATGTTTTCTTGAACTTGTAGTCCATTTTCATTTAAGACTTCTTTCTTCTATTACAGACATGGTAATTTTTTTTTTTTTTTTTTTTAATTCAAATAACTTTAATTCAAAGGTCTGTTTATCATGTTACCTCGGAGCAGATTTTGTATTTATGGTTGACATTTTCTTAGGAGCCGCTGTCACAGATTGACGAGCTGATGCTGACTGAGGTTTCTTCTTTGCATCCAGATACTTCATTGAATTAACAGCCCATGGTGAGGAGGGATCCAAGCAGATTGTGTTCCCTTTGATTGTAAGAAATCTACAGAATTAAAAATAACATGCAGCAACACAATATATATATATATATATATATATATATATATATATGAGATCTATCTGAGAGATGTGGCAATAATTATATTTTAATATTCTTATCTTTACATAATTCGACCGGTGTAATCACTGAAGGATCATTTGTTTGTAGTATTCCTCATTTGTCTGCACAGTTAATAATGTTAGGGTGTTTTCACAGCTATGGATCGGTTGTTTTGTTCCGAAACAGGGACTAAATTTGTTATAATGTTGCATTTTCTTCTTGCATTTTCAAAATGATTGACAAGATCGCTCCATGAGCTTATTGTGGCTTTATTTGTAACTGTCGAGACACGCAAACACTATACGAATCTAGCCATCATTCCCGCTGTTAAATTATATACTACATTCGTATTAACGCTGCGGAAAATTCAAACGCGTTCTCTCTGGATCTCCCAGTGCTGTCTAGTAGTTTGGTTCGTTGGTCCATTGGGTCGTATTGCTTTTACATCTCAAGCGAACTGCTCCAGAGTTCGTTTGAAAGCGTACCGAGACCACCTCTTCAAGGAGTGTTTGGTACACTTTTTGGTGCGCACCCAAGTGCGATTGCTGCATTCATACCTGCCCAAACGAACCGCACCAAGGAGGACAACGAACTCTAGTGCGATTCAACCGAACTAAATGAGGCAGGTGTGAAAGCACCCTTATTATACCTACTCTGCCAAAAATCTGAATGGATTCTCACCTCACAGCATCCACAGGGAACAAGGGTTTGTGCTGTAGGGTGTAGCTACGCAGATTATTGAGAGGAACTTCAGTATCTGTAGTAGTTAGACAGCTTGTAGGTATAGGAACATCTGCTGGAGATATATATTAATATGAATGACTATTAATGAAAAAGTTATTAGTATCAATAAATCCAGTGATGACACAAGGACGCATTTACAAAATTTGTCAATAAATGGCTCATTCATAGTGGTTGGTTTCTCTTCCTCCCATGCCAGCCCATCCAGCTGAAATGTCTCTGTGGTTTCAGTAGATCCTCTCCAATCCTGCTCCAGTGTGGTTTTCGGGGTGGAAAATTCTGTCTTGCTTTCTGTTTTTTGTGTTGTGTGTCCTATAATGTCTCTTAAGATCTGTGTGTAACTATAAACCTGCTTCTTCACTGGAGTAGACCATATCTGAGTCGTAGAGCTGTAAATAAGCAAATTTACACAATAATAATTTTATGGCTTTCTCTATCTTTAGACTAAACTTCTTTATATAAATACAAAATAGTCATTTTAAAGGGTAATAAATCGCAACAGTGCAGATTTTTTCTTGAACCTTGTAGTCCAATTTCATGAAAAACACATTTCTTCTACAAACAAGATAATTTATTGGTAAATTATTTAGTTCATTAGTTAACATTATTTAAGTACTTTAGTTAACATGAACTAAGAATGAACAATACTTCTACAGCATTTATTAATCTTAGTTAATGTTAATTTCAATGTTTACTAATACATTATTAAAATCAAAAGTTGTATTTGTTAACATTAGTTAATGCACTGTGAACTAACATGAACAAAACAATGAGCGACAGTATTTTTATTAACTAACATTAACAAAGATTAATAAAAACTGTAACAAACGTATTGCTTATGTTAGTTCATGTTAGTTACTATATTAAGTAATGTTAACAAATGATACCTTATTGAATTGTAAGGTATAGGGCTGCCCCCTAATAGTTGACTAACTGTTAGTCAATTAGAAGAGGCTTGGTCGACCAAGATTTTATTAGTCGGTTAGTCGCAGAAAAAAAAACTCCACAGGAAGTGGCAAAGTCACGCAGTCCGTGAGGGATAGATCGTTAACGGCAGGAAATCCAAACATTTGCCTATCATTCACTGACCCCAAATATGGCTTGTCACTTGAAACATGTAAGTAGTAGCAACTTTACAAGTCCGCTCGCTCTATGTTAGCCTAGTCCTAGATAAATGAGCGCTATTATTATTAGGCACATATCCATCCTTGTGGGGAGTGCGCGCTTACTGCATGACATGGAGGCGCCTGTGTGATCACTTGCATATAGGCTAACTTAAAATACTCCATCATTTTGGTCATACAGATAAGAGTAATGCAAACTGTAAAGTATCTTCTTTTGTTTCTGTAAACTCACAATAACAGCAAAACAATGTGCTCTTGTAAAATAATGAAAACAATCAGTGCTTTCTGCTGTCTCGGTCTCCGTGAACTTGAGCACGTCACAAAAAATTAACCGAAACTCAGCGTATACTTGCCTCACAGACATGAGAAATATATCTATAGAAAGCTTGAAATGTCTACTTTTAAACTAACCAATTCAAATGGGAAATAAATATTCTCAGATGATGTAATCTGTATGTAACTTGCATATAGCCGTGTCCACTACTGCAGAGATGACGAGTTACCATCGTCGACTTAATCTCTGCAGCCCAAAACACAGAAAACATTATCAATAAATTAATCAATAAATAAATCACTTATTAATATAAACATGCGATTAGTCGACTAATGGATTAAATGAGCGACTACTAGTCGACTAGGAAAATCTTTAGTCGAGGGCAGCCCTTGTAAAGTGTTACCAATTTTTTTAATTCAAATAACTTTAACTCAAAGGTCTGTTTATCATATATGAGATCTATCTGAGAGATGTGCAGTAATTATATTTTAATATTCTTATCTTTACCTACTTAGACCGGTGTAATCACTAAAGAATCACTTGTTTGTAGTATTCCTCATTTGTCTGCTCAGTGAATAATGTTACTAGACCTACCCTGCCAAAATCTGAATGGATTCTCACCTCACAGCATCCACAGGGAACAAGGGTTTGTGCTGTAGGGTGTAGCTACGCAGATTATTGAGAGGAACTTCAGTATCTGTAGTAGTTAGACAGGCTGAACCTGTAACAGCATCTATTGGAGATAAAAGCAGGACATTCATTTTTTTTAGTATTTTTAAATGAATCACTATTAATGAAAAAGTTATTAGTAGCAAATAAATCCAGTGATGACACAAGCATGTATTTTGACCTTCCTCCTCTTCCTCCCATGCCAGCCCATCCAGCTGAAATGTGGTTTCAGTAGATCCTCTCCAATCCTGCTCCAGTGTAGTTCTTGGGGTGGGAAATTCTGCCTTGCTTTCTGTTTTTTGTGTGTTGTGTCCTATAATGTCTTTTAGGTTCTGTGTGTAACTATAAACCTGCTTCTTCACTGGAGTAGACCATATCTGAGTCGTAGAGCTGTAAATAAGCAAATTTACACATTATTCATTTTATGAAATTTTAAAAATATCTTTAGACTAAACTTCTTTATATAAATACAAAATAGTGATCTTAAAGGGTAATAAATTGCAATAGTGCACACATTTGCTTGAACTCTGTAGTCCATTTTCATGGTAAACACATTTCTTCTATTATACACAAGATCATTTATTGATGAATTATTTAATTAGTTATTCAGATAACTTTAATTCACAGGTCTGTTTATCATGTTACCTCTGAGCAGATTTTGTATTTATCATCGATATTTTCGTAGGAGCTGCTGTCACAGATTGATGAGCTGTACTTGACGCTGACTGAGGTTTCTTCTTTGCATCCAGGTACTTCATTGCTTTAATGGCCCATGGTGAGGAGGGATCTGAGCAGATTGTGTTCCCTTTGATTGTAAGAAATCTACAGAATGAAACAGAACATGCAGTCAAAAAAATGCTTTCTGTTTTTAGAAAAGCAATACTATCTATCCATCTATTTATTTGAGATAGACAGCGATATGTGGCAGTAATTTAACTTTAATATTCTTATCTTTACCACATTACACTCTGTCTACATCGGAGCGGTGTGTTTTTGACAGTGTTAGAATGTGGTAATCATTGACGGGTCACTTGTTTGTATTATTCCTCATTTCTCTGAATGTATTCTCACCTCACAGCATCCACAGGGAACAAGGGTTTGTGCTGAAGCTTGTAGCTACGCAGATACTTCATAAGAACTTTAGTATCTGTAGTAGTTAGACAGCCTGAACCTGGATGACCATTATCTATTGGAGATAAAAGCAGGACATTAATGTTCCAGTAGTTTGAAATAAATTAATGAAAAGTTATTAGCAATGAATCTAGTGATGACACACGAGCGTATTCTGACAAACCCCTGGTAAGAATGTGTGAAACACACCTTGCAATGTGGTTGAGAAGATCTGAGGCCACAGCAGCAGAACTGAAGGCAAACACAACATTTTCCATTCAGCCATCTCGGTTATAAGACCGTCAAAAAAAAAAGACACTGTGTATATAAGCTCGTCTTCTACTATAGGACCCATTGAAGGCGTTTCCATCCACTCTAACGTCATAGGTTGAAGTAATACCGAACAACACTAATATCAGAATGCTGGCTGGGGTAAAGACTGACCATCACACAGAGTTCAAGTGTCACAGAAGATGTATTTACACAAAGTCAAATTTACATAATTTTTCTTTAGCATATTTTTGCACACATATTTTTTAGTAAATTTCACATATGGAAACTCTACTTAACCAAGTTAAGTAAAATAATTAACTTTAACTTGGCCAGTAAAAGGTTGAGTGATTTCTACTTAGTTGAAGTTTCCTTTGCAATACTTTTTACTCAAACAATATAACACTGAATTAAACCACACTTGTATAGTGTGTTATACCATGCTTTTATAGTAAAAACATCTAAGTAAATAATACAATAGATAGACACCATATCGACATAAAAAAGTAACGACACATCTGAACACAGAAACCTCAATACTTGGTACACAATGATAACATTCGATGGATCGTTTTTGAGTATGAATGTGTCATTTTGAGTAGAAAATGAACTCCAGATGTCACAAACCTAACCACAAAAGCAATGATAAAACAGTGAAAAATTAACCTTATTAATTATTCATGCCCCAGTGCATGATGGGAACACCAGTACCAGAAAAGTTGAGTAGTTTTACTTAATTTTATAACGTTGATATGTACGCTTTAATTTCTGCAAGCTTGAATTGAGTACTAATATAGAATTTACTTTTTTTTATTCTTGCATAAACTAACTTTTTCATGTAGAAATTACATTTGTTTTTTCTGTAATATTTACTTCACCACAGGATCCTTTTTATCAGTGTAGAAATGGCTAGTCAAGACACTTATTTAGTGGATGTGAAACAACGAAGGCAAACAAAATGATAATGTGTATGTGAGAAATATTTAGGTATTTTATTAGCTATCAGAGGACATCAAACACAATCAACATTTCAAATGTGTAAACAGCATCTTTACGAATGAGTCTGCTCGCTGCATTTCCTGATTTTCTAGGTCATGGAGGCCTGCTCTTTTTCTCCAACCACAATCTAAGGGTCTTTACTCTGTTGCAGTTGTCACAGCAGATACATACAGTATATATCAGATCTTTGTGGCTAAAATGTTCATAAGAAAGTGTCACCCTGTTTATCTCCAACTGCTTCACCTTTGAATGCAGTACATCCTTTTATTTGACTTTTTATATGCAAGCAAAGTTAGTTTTTACATTATGATTAAAATGTTTGAAGTAATACAAACCAAATACCAAGCATTGTTCCTTGAGTAAGAAGCAAATCAAGAGCAACCACACACACAAAAACACACCAATGAAATAATAATCTAATAATAATAATTTTAGAGAATATTCTGTAAATATCTTTGAAGTTAATGGGGTTTCCAAACAGAAGAATCTGAGTGAAAAGGGGAAACAAAAAAAGGAAGATGGAAAAAAAAGCAACTCAGTTAAATATCTAATATAGTGACTGTATGGAGCTTTCTTTTGCCAAGCCTCGAATTGTGACAGTGCATATAAGAGACACGAGAAATGTGGGTTAATGTGGGGGTGAAAGTGGAAGCTTTTGTTTAAACCACATTTCCCAGCTTTTAACACTTCTTTTGAGGTCAAACTGTCATTGCAACCCTAAACTTTAGAGCTCATTTCAAACATCAATCTTGATAAGGCTTTATAAGCCACCCCAGAAGTGAGATGTTTATACTGTGAGAGGAAGCATCAGATATCCACTAGATGTTTTGGTTTTCAGGTAGAAACACAATGGCGACCCCTAGCAAGTGAACTTGGAATGATAAATCTTTTTTCATCTATGTCGAAAGAGTCTAGTGACCTGATTTGGTGTGCCGGAAACACTGCGTGCTGCTGAGCAAAACTGTTGCATCAGTTCATGCGAGAAGCACACGGTCTTCAACAAGGCTGAAATCAGACTTCCGTCATACGCTAAACAAAATTTTAGACCTATTGGATTGAGATGTTGGTATACCGCTAACATCCAATGAGTGGATAGACATCGACATGACTCAGAATCAGAACATAAATTTGTTATACATTTTGAGAAAAATCAAAAATCAAATTGTGACAGCTCTGGTCACATTCTAATACATGTAAATATATAATATATAAAAAATAAAATGTGTAATATACATTACAGTTAATAAATATAATACAATATATTATTTATAATAAAATTTAAAAATATTTTTAGAGGCAGAAAACAATGTGAGGAAAATGCTGGAACTGGTGCATTGTGAAGCAAAAATAAATGATCTCATATCTGTGGGTAACACAAAAATGTATTTTAATCCTGGATTTTCCAAGAGCGGTCTACTATTTTCCAAAAGAAGTCTAAAAAGGCAGACAGATAAAGTATCACATCCTATTTTTTTATGAATGAACTCATGGCTTGCACTCACAAGTGGAAGTGTGGTTTCCTTATTTCAAAGGGAGCAGATAACTATCACACTGATGGCACACTGAGAGTGAAGACAGTGAGTGGAAAAAAGTGCAATTAAAATAAATAGTTATAAGAGCAGAGATATGTTAATATATTCTCACATGTAAACCTCTTGACAGCATTGATCTACAGCAATAAGGCCATTCATTACAGTGATTTTAACACAGTAAAATCTTGAAAATAAAGCTTCCAAAAGGGGATGCCATAGAAGAAACATTTTCGGTTCCTCAAAGACCCTTTTAGTGCACAGTTCTTAAAAGAACCATTTTTGTCTTAGGGCCCTATTTTAACGATCTAAGCGCATGGTCTAAAGCACACGGCGCAAGTGCACTTAGGACGTGTCCGAATAAATTTTTGCTAGTTTAACGACGGGAAAAATGGTCGAGCTCCAGGCCCGTGGTCTAAAAGGGTTGTCCCTATTCTCTTAATGAGTAATGGGTGTGTTTTGGGCGTAACGTGCAATACACCAATCAGAGTATCATCTCCCATTCCCTTTAAAAGCCAGTTGTGCTCGCGCCATGGCGGAATTAGCAAGCGGAAAAACTGTACGCTTCTCTAGTGAGGAAACGGATCTGCTCGTGCGCGAGGTTAAACCATCTACGGGACAAGCCAGATTCCATCAAAGCATTTGTATCTTTATGTACACAATAATATTCTTTTACATTGTAATCGTTTTATTTTTAATATTTGGCATGTTTGTGTGCTGCTGCGTGTCCCTGTGTGTGTAACAAGCAGAGTGTACGTGTGTTGTGCACCCGCATATAGGCGCAAATTACTAACATGCTCTTTAAATAACAAAAGTACTGCGCCATTGACTTTAGAGCAGGTTTCAGTTGGTCAATGGTGAAGTTGTTTTCAGTTCCTCAAAATAGCAACACGCCAACAATGCACCTGAACACATCTCGTTTTCAGACCAGCATACCCATGGGCGCTCAAATGGGCGCAAATGCATTTGCTATTTAAACAACATGACGCAGTTATCACATGAAAATGATAACTGCGTCAGGCTGAAACTAGCAAAAAACACTTGCATCGTGTCGTATCGTGCCGGGTGTATGATAGGGCCCAATGTGTGAAGAACGTGTAAGCTTTTGTCTTGTGCAACACTGGATTGGGTCATTTGTACACTGTATTTGTCTTCAGACAAATGATCCGCAAGAGCAGCAAGTGCACAGGACAGAGAAGCTTGATATGTGATGTGATGCCCTCATTACAACAACAACAACAAACAAAACAAACAAACAAACAAAAGACACCCACTACCAGTTAACCCACAAATACTACATATTAAACATAGAGTGACAACATATTCGGGCACTTTAAATGTATATGCACTTTGTTGCATTTGATAGCAAAATATCAAAGCAAGTAATATAATAATATTAAAGTTTGTTCGGTTTTTAATTAAAAAAAAAAAAAAAAAAAAAAACATTGGATACACTATCATTCAAAAGTTTGGGATTGGTAAGATTTTTTAAATGTTTTTCTGCTCACCAAGGCTGCATTTATTTGATCAAAAATACAGTAAAAACTGTAATATTGTGAAATAAAATTACAAACTGTTTTCTATTTTAATATATAGTACAGTGTAATTTATTCCTGTGATCAAAGCTGAATTTTCAGCATCATTACTCCAGTCTTCAGTGTCACATGATCCTTCAGAAATCATTCTAATATGATGATTTGCTGCTCAAGAAACATTTCTGATTGTTATCAATGCTGTAAACAACGGAACCCCTAAAGGGACATAGTGGTCGAAAAAAATATGAGATGCAAGGAAAAATATATTTCGAACTTTTGCATTCACTCGCAAAACTTTTGCGGTTACTAGAAACATTTTGTGAGCGAACGCAAAACATTTGTGAGAGTACACAAAAGCACTGACATATAATTTTTTCTCTTCCATCTCATAAATTTTTTCCATCACCATGTCCTTTAAGCGGCTCTGTAGTAAACTGATGTTGCTTAATACTTTTGTTTAAACCATCATACATTTGTTTCAGGATACTTGATGAACAAAAATTAACATTATAAATGTCTTTACTATAACTTTTGATCAATTTACTGCATCCTTGCTGAATTAAAGTTAATTTCTTTAAAAATAAAAAAACTTAGTGACTCTAAACTTTTGAACGGTAGTGTATACTGTTCAAAATTTAAGGCAAACGGTATTTTTTGGACACCATTTTGTCTCTTACTGAATATTGTGATCATTTCAGAACTATTATATACTAACATGGTATATTAGAGAGTTTCACAATGTCTAAGTCAGTGGAAAGCCACAGGTTTTGTACCTTCAATAGCTCTTGACTCTTGACTTGGTGAATGGAGGTCTGAATGGAAAGTGCAAGGGTGAACATCCCACCCTATACAGTCATGATATGAGTGATTCTCTTGCGCACTGAACACTGATGTGATAGTTCTCCAGGAGCATTCACATCCTTCCACTTTTCTGCACTTCTCATGTGCCCATATATATAAGTACAAACTGCTTATTTGTGTTTATTGATTTGTTTAAAGAAATAAGTGGAGTATATATGTGGGGGAGAACAACAAAGATATATTTGCCAAACAGTAAACAGCAGAACAATCAGCAAAAGCTGCAATAAAAAAAAATGTCTTGACTGACTGGGGGATTGTTCCTTTCATCCATTCCTTAAACAAAGGATTGCATCATCAAATGACCAAAACCACAGAGTTAGCATGAATGCAGAAGGTTGTTTCTCCAGAAAGTGTTTCAGAGGGAGAAAAAAAAACAAAAAATATAAAAAAAGACAAATTCGGAGTAAAATCTGACAGACGGTTCCTCTTTTGATAATATAAAATGGGCCGGTGTGAATGTGAGGAGTCAGTGAGCATCTCTAACTTTGCATTGACAGAAGATCCCAAGACACAACATGCAGCTCAACCAGAAGATGATGAAGAGTCTTGCCGCCATTGCTGTCATTATGTCAGTGATGATCATGGAGATGAGTAAGTATTTAAGACATTATACTCTGTGTGGTGTCTGACTTACAGAAAGAAATCTAATCAAACTCCTCTATTCATTAGATGGACAAAACAAACCTGTTGAATGCTGCACAAAAGCCTCCACCATGAAAATCACATCAAATATAACAGGATTCAAACTTCAGAAAAGAAATCCTCCTTGTCTCAAAGCAGTCATGTAAGTATATTTTAGATAAAGAATATCTATTGTGTCTTATATGCAATAATCTTAAAAAAAAAAAAAAACTGTTTCTAAATCTGTCTACCTGTCTTGGCACAGTTTCTTCACAAGTGAGGGCGAGATGTGCAGTCACTGGAGGGAAAAATGGGTGATGGAAAAGGTCCGGGAGCTCAGTAAACTTCAAGGGTAAGAATGAAAAATACAATGCAACAGCAGCCTATTAAACATGACAACAACGACTGATTTAAATACGTCTATCAGAAAGAGTAGAGATTGTTCAATATAATAATTCTGATTTGTTTTCTTTTTCCTCAGACAGCAGAAGATGAACAGCACTGTCTCTACACCTCTCTCAACCTCCTCCCCTTAAAAACTCAAAATATTCTTAATTATGGATTAATATGGCTTAATATATGGCCTTAATTATTAATGGATTAACAGTTAACTTGTTCAAAATTCTGTGTATGCTTTATGATATTTATCGTGATGTAACTTATAAGTGAATTGGTGTATATATTCATTCAATATTTATTTGGCCTTCCAAGAATTTGACAAATAAAAGCCATTTATTATATGTACTGCTTACAATCTGTTCCTGACACAGTATATACCTGTACGAAGATGAATTGTGCTCAAATAAAGTGGTAAACAAATCTGAATATGTGTTTGTCATTGCATTGACATTTTACTAAGTGTTTTAAATAATCATTAAAATTGACATTTCAATATTGATCCAAATAGTTTATGTGAATCACATAATCATGAAACAAAGCATAATGTCAGAAAAACCATATCATTCTCTTCATGGTCATGAATTTGACGTGGGCACACTGACACGATTCTCTCACTCCCTCACGTTTGTGTCTGCTGTTAAGTCATGCTTTCATCTAATCAGACAAACAATAAATCTTATAGATGGGTTGCATTTCTGCATTAGCATCTTGAACTGGAGCTTGTGAAGGGATCCAAGATCGGCCATAACCCACCGCCTTTCTTGGGCAAGATGAAGTGAGAGCTGTAAAACCCTGACCTTATCTTGGCTGGAGGGACAGGCTCTATTGCATCCTTTGCCAAGAGGACCCCAATTCTGTTCACAGGACAGGGCAGTCTTTGACTGCCACCGAGGTAAGTAGGATGCTGCTGAACCTGGGGGATGCCTGGCAAACTGAATTGCGTAGCCAAGTCTGATTTTCCAAAAATGAGCCAGCTGGATGGGCTGGGAAGCGCTAGCCAGGCTCCCATGCTCCGTGTGAGTGGCACCAGTAGGGCCAACTGATGTACCCGTGGAGGGGAAGCAAGGAAAAGCACTGGGGCCCAACCCGGGAAGTGTAGTGATTGAAATTTGTCTTTGACCACACCAGCGAAAACCAAATACACATACAGACACATACTACAAAACACATAAAAACCATCATACTGAATCACATAGCTTTTTGATGAATAAATCCTATCGCAGCAGGTACAAAAGACCTTTTATAAATATTCATCTTTGCTCTAGGCATTAAAAATCGTCTCCCAGAGGGCAATAAAACAAACTGATCACACAGAGGATGAGTTGGGTCAACACATCTTGAGGTGTAAACCTCACCCAACTTACTCTGTGGTCTGCAATACAATAACATCAAGGTAGTATTGTTTAGACACTCAAGTTTGGAGGCCAACAAGGCCGCATTTAAACCACATAAAATGCAAAGGGCCACAAATTACAACTTGGATCGCAAAACTTTTATTTAGGCCGAGTTAAGACAATATTTGTAGTATTTACAAGTACTTACAAGAACTTACTTGTCCTTTAATGGTTGTCCTACTTATAGTGTCACTAAAATGACATTAAAAAAGGATTAATAGTTTGTCTTGCTGTATTCTTAATGCAACAATGCATTCATACTCTGAGTATGAAAAAAAGGCCCAAATGCATAAGGAAAAACATTACTGAGCATATAAACTTAAGAAATGATGAAAAGAAATCCTTTTTCCTAGTGAAAAGTCTGCATTGTTATCACAAGTAATTTCAGGTCTGGCTGTTGCTCAATTTTTTGATACTTTTTATACTCCATTGCACCTTTTTAATACTTTTTATAGTGCTTATTTATACTCAGGCTCGCTTTACAAAGGTTTCATTATTATTATTATTATTAATTAATTATTACCTCTACCTTTAAACTAGGTCAGAAGGGCACTTACACACTGCAAAGATTCAGGAGTGTCAACCGCATTAAATGATGCAGAAATAAAGTTTTCTCCGTTTCTTTTCAGACTGTGAAACAACGGCCCGTTTCAGTGTTGACACCTTGTGGACAACTAAATTAGTGCACAAACTATTAAAAGCGCACGTTGAGTACCCCTGGTTTAGACCTACTAAATATGTGAAAACAAAAGCATAAATAAGGATTCCTGTTTGTTAAGTTTACTGATTCAAATACACAGAATCCAATTTCGTCTTATCCAATATATGTCAGTGCTGCTCATACCCTTTCTTCATTGTTGCATTTGCTGACTAAACAAATTGCAATATCCATGATTCATTGCCCTCAATGAAGTCAGACATTTCACATGACCAAAGTACATCCTCAAATTTTCTTTTCTGTGAAAAATAGAGTCTTTCCTTTTATCCTTTCCTGAACAGGGTTCTATTATGTTTTTCACTTTTTCAATTTTAGTTAGTGTGTAATGTTTCTGTTTGAGCATAAAAAGATCTGCAAGGTTACAAAGCTCAAAGTCCACTCCAAAGGGAGATAATCTCTTTAACAAAAACACTTTTCAAGAACTACAACAAATGGCTCGTTGGGATTACAACATGCTTTTTTCCTGATCTTGTGATGTCACAATATCAATCATTTAAAAAATCTCCGCCCACAGAATACACAAAAAATAGAGGCGAAGCCTGGTTGAGATGCGCTAGAGAAAACAAAGAAGACCTGCTTTACTAGCGTGTTGTTGCCATGTCGAAGAGACTTATTTTTAAACTAGACTAAATTTTAGACTAAATTTATTTTTAACACTGTTCCTGAACATTATAACCCCAACGTTTATCTGAGTGCTGCACATTTCGCGGAGGACAGCTTCCAGAAATAAGACAGTACAGTGCCGCCAACTATGCACAAAAGCTTCTCTTGAAAGATGGAGCAGTGTTTAGTGTAAGACTGTTTACTGATCTTTAGGAACCTACCACTCTAAAACGTCATGTGACATCCGTGCTTACAAAGGTACTGCACAATCCTCGTTCATAAACTTTCTCAGGGTCTGAATCGGGCTCGAAATGTCAAAATTCATTGTTAATATTTACACCTGAGCAGATGCAAATCGTGGTTACGGTAAAGGGTGTGACATTTCAGGAACACGCTCTAAGCGGTTCTCCAATCACAACACACTAGGCCAGCTAACCAATCAGAGCACATTTCGTATTTCAGAAGGAGGGGCTTTGTTGAAAAAGGAACTAAACAGTGCGTTTGAGACAGACTGTGGAGAGAGGTGCTGCAATAATGTAAAATATGTGAAAAATAATGCGTTTCCTTGAACAGTCAAGCATTTAAACCGATTCTAGTACACACCAAAAACAAAATCAAGACACAATAGGACCCCTTTAAGCAGACGACTGCACCATCAAATATCCATAAAAAAATAAATAAAATAAAAATACTGAGTAAGCATAACCGATGGAGGGTGTTTCTCCAGAAGCCGTTATGAAGATGTGTGCAGTTATTGCGATGAATCGAACAGTGAGCTCCTCTTTTTATTGATACAAATGGGCCGGAGTGAATGTGAGTCAGTGAGCATCTCTAACTTTGCACTGACAGAAGATCCCAAGACACAACATGCAGCTCAACCAGAAGATGATGAAGAGTCTTGCCGCCATTGCTGTCATTATGTCAGTGATGATCATGGAGACGAGTAAGTATTTAAGATGCTGTACTGTGTGGTGTCTGTCTTACAGAAGGAAATCTAAATCAAACTCCTCTATTTATTAGATGGAAAAAGCTGGTTTGCTCCATGCTGCACATCCACCTCCACCAGGGAAATCACGTCATCTATAACAGGATTCAAACTTCAGAGAAGAAATCCTCCTTGTTTCAAAGCAGTCATGTAAGTACAAGTTAGATAATATCCATTTTGCCTTATATACAATCATCCTTTTTCCAAAAAAAAAAAAAAAACTGTTTCTAAATCTGTCTACCTGTCTTGGCACAGTTTCTTTACAAGTGAGGGTGAGATGTGCAGTCACTGGAGGGAAAAATGGGTGATGGAAAAGGTCCGGGAGCTCAGAAAACTTCAAGGGTAAGAATGAAAAATACAATGCAACAGCAGCCTATTAAATATGACAACGACTGATTTAAATGTATACGTCTATCAGAAAGAGTAGAGATTGTTCAGTATAATAATGCTGATTTGTTCTCTTTTTCTCAGACTGCAGAAGATGAACAGCACTGTCTCTACACCTCTCTCAACCTCCTCCCCTTAAAAACTCTTAAGATGCTTAGACGGATTTTGCTGAAACAGTTAACTTGTTTAAAACGCTTTATATGCTTCATGTTATTCATTGCGATGTAACTTTAGTGAACTGATGTAATTATTCATCAATATGTTGAATTTGACCAATGAAAGCCATTTATTATATGTACTGCTTACAATCTATATGTCCCTATCCAATCTGTACAAAGACGAATTGTGCTCAAATGAAGTCTTAAAGTGGTAAATAAATCTGAATCTGTGCTTGTCATCGCATTTACATTTTAATAAGTGTTTTTAATAATTTTTTAAAATTGACATTTTAATATTGATCCGAGTGCAGTTAATCATGAAATAAAGCGTAATGCCAGAAAAACCTTTGAACGGCATACAGGGCTGTAGGCAGGATTTTATGATCATCGAGGTCCCAACTTTGAGGAGGTTAGGATGATTCGGGGGACATATGCTCCCCTGAGAAAATTTTGATTGCTCTGATCTGTGCATTTCAGGACATTTGAAGGCAAAAAATGGATAAGAAATAGCTTTAAAACCATAGATTATTTGTCAATACCTGCTCTCTCCTCATCTCCTCCCATTTTTTTTTTCTCTCTCAGTCTCCTTATCTTGCCCTGTCTCTTCCCCTAAAGCAAAGTCAACTGATATAGCCTGTTTTATTAATCATTTTCTTAGACAAGCTAATTTACTGAAGGCTACGAACGCTAGGTGAGTAAATTTATTAAATTCATTCACATTCATCATTAATCTTATGTTTCTTCCCCTCACATTGACAATTACTAATTATTATTAGGCTACACGTAAATAATATAGGCCTATTTTCAATTCAAAATGGCGAATTAGTTCGCCTGATTGTTTTTGTCAGTCGTTTACAAATTCTATCGTAAAACAGCTGTCAAATATGAAATGTTTAGTTTAGCTCGGTTACTTACATCTTATCTCGCACTTTATGGCCGTTTACTGAAGCGATGAAATTCGCGCCAATCAGCTTCTGTGAACATAAAGCCCGCCTACTTTGATTTGATTGGTCATCTCAAATATTTTGACATGAGTGTTGACAGATCGCAGAGGCAGCTCAGCTCTGATGAAAAGCTCTTGGTGCAATATCCTTGCAGAACTAAGTAGTGTTAATACTACAGTATTTTAGACAATTATTGCACAACATTTATTATATACACCTCGGAAAAATACCAAGGTCCGAACCATTTTTTTTTTTTTTTTTATAAATCTGTTATTTTAATTTTCAAACTAGATGGGTTGCCAGATCACACTAATATCTCCCGGCTTGTGGTTTTGCCATGCTGAGTCTGATGTTAATGATTTCTACAATACAGACATTACAGACTCAGATCTGGAATCAGCTTAGGCATTGCATTAAGTTATCCAGAGGTTTTGTTACAACATGATCCAGCAGAGGTGAAATGAAAAGGCTGATGGTAGGCCTATGTCTTTTAAATATAACTACAGACTTCTATAACTACATTTTGATGACATCTTTCAGATTATGTACACAAAACTGGAGTGTCATGGTTGTAAAGTAAAAGGAGAATTATACTCCCCACTGGACACCTCAGACATCAATTTCAGTTGTTTGACAATAATGGAAGTTCGAGTTGTAAGTAAAAGACGTGATTCATTTCAAATTAGTTTTGCAAATGACAAATATTTGGTCCAGAATTTCAAATTGATCTGTAAGGGATTTCTCATGTGTTGTTTCACCTCTAGGAGGCAGTGTTCTCTAACATGTGAAGGTAGTATTGTTTAGACCTACAAAAATATAAAAACAAGCATAAATAAGAATTTTTGTTTGTCAAGTTTACTGATACAAAGATACAAAATTGAATTTCTTCTTCTTCTTATCCGAAATATGCTCCTTGTTGCATTTGCTGACTAAACAACTTGCAATATCTATGATTCATTGTACTCAATGAAGTCAGACATTTCACATGACCAAAGTACATCCTCAAATTTTCTTTTCTGTGAAATTACTGCATCACTGACTGAGAGTCTTTCCTTTCATCTGTTCCTTAAGCAAACGATTACACCATTAAATATGAAAAAAATCACTGTGGAAATCATGTCACCTATAACAGGATTCAAACTTCAGAAAAGTAATCCTCCCTGTGTCAATGCAATCATGTTTGTATTCTCTGTTAGAGAAAGAATATTTATTTTCACCATTGTCCATTTTAGTTTCTAAATCTCTACCTTTCTTGTTTCTTCACAACTCGGGGTCTGAGATGTAGTCACTGGAAGCAGGGCTGGGTGAAGGAAAAAATCCAGGAGCTCAAGAAAATTCTGCTTCAGCTGTAAGTCACTGACAGACATACACTGATGCAAGAGTATAGTTCACATTAAATATTAAAATTGACAACACAAAGATGTGTATGTCTGCTCAGATATACTATAAAGCGATGAGAATACTTTTTGTGCACCAAAAAAGCAAAATAACGTCTTTATTCAACAATATCTAGTGATGGGCGATTTCAAAACACTGCTTCATGAAGCTTCGAAGCTTTACGAATCTTTTGTTTTGAATCAGTGGTTCGGATCGCCAAAGTTACATCATTTGAGTAAACGAGGCTTCATTACATCATAAGTGTTTCGCAGTTTCAATAGTTCACGTGACTTTGGCAGTTTGATATGCGATCCGAACCACTGATTCGAAACAAAACATTCGTAAAGCTTCGAAGCTTCATGAAGCAGTGTTTTGAAATCGCCCAACACTAGATATTGTTGAATAAAGACGTTATTTTGTTTTTTTGGTGCACAAAAAGTACTCTTGTCACTTTATTATATTAAGGTTGAACCACTGTAGTCACATGGACTGTTTTAAATATGTCTTTAGTAGCTTTCTGGGCATCTGAAAGTGTTAATTATCTTGCTGTCAATGCAGGCCTCACTGAGTCATCGGATTTCATCAAAAATATCTTGAGCTAAGAACTAAGACATCTTGAACCTTAGATTTCATTTTGAGGCTGTTACCGAAGATTACAAGTATCTTCTCCACTTCTGTGCCCTGTAAGTGAACACTTACTTTCAGGACCCAAAGCTAAACCCAGACAGATATCTTTTCAGGACTGTGTAACACATTTCAGCTCTAGGTGGCAGCACTCTCTAACATCACAAGATTTAATTCCCCACAAGTCACTAATAGATCAGATCATTTGAATAAAATAAGTATTAATAATCTCTCTTGTTTTCCCCCTCTTCCTTCATGAACTCTGGGACAGCGATGAGCTGCTTGAGCTCTTTCAGGTGGACTTTTCTCCTGAGCAGCGCAGAGCGATGTTTGACGCTGCAGACACTCATCAATGCAGCGCCATCAACTTTGAGGGGTTTCTTCAGGTTATAAACTTTCACATTATGAATTTCTGCAGAATTATCTATATGTCAGTTTGACTAGTAAGTGCAGATCAGAAGTATTCAGCAGATGTTTGTTTCGTCTATCTCTTTTAGCTGATGAACAATATGAACATTAGGACACCTGTACCGAGGCCTGCTGGGATTGAAGAGAACAGAGATGAGATTATGATGGCGTTGTCTGATGTAGCAGAAGCTCACCCCTTTACACAGATGAGTTATGGTTTGTTCTAAACTACAGTGATTCTGTAAATAGTTCTGTTCATCTGTGTTCTGTTAACTCTCTCCCAAATGGGTTTTGTCTTTTAAGTGGCATACATAGAAAATTACACTTTTTTTTTTTTTGACTTCAGTTTTTAATTTTTTTTGTTCATCTGTACAGCATCTCAGACTGAATTATACATTTTTTTGTGATATAAAAGTGAGTACAAAAATATAGTTTCATTAAGGATGATTAGTCAGAATAGAAGTCAAAGTATGATATATGTGGCGTATAAAGAAAATTAATTATTTTTTTTTTTTTTTTTTTTAGTTCAGCATTTATTTATTTTATTTTTTCATCAGTATTGCTGTTTAAGACATCTGTACAGCATCTCAGACTGAATTATGCATTTTATGTGATAAAAAAGTGATTACAAAAATATAGTTTCATGTTAAGGATGACTAGTCAGAATAGAAGCCAAAGTAATTCCAGTAATTAATGGAATCTGCCGTCATATGTTTGATTAAAGCCATATTTTATGGGCTGCTGGTGGTGGGAACAGTGGTGAGGTGCTGAGGTCTTTTGTCTGTCAGTTTATCTATTTTGGACCTATAAAGAAAATGTAAATTCAAGTCAGTGTTATTTTGGCCATCATAAAACAACAAATCAATAAGAATCTGTGACTATTTACTGCTCAGTGATCACAAATGCTACCTTGAATGTTGCACTGGTACATTTGCCACAAATATGAGGTGACTTGTTTTGTCCTTCTTACCTCAGACGAGCGAGCGCTGCTCTCACCCACTGATCCTCTACGCTCGCACAAACCTTCTTGTTGTTCTTGGTGAAGAAACTTGAAGAGAAAAGTTATGAAATTTAATTTTGGAGACAAACCAATGATGGCAAAACTGTTTTATTTTCTTCTGAAGGTACTGTAAAACATGATATGATCAGTAAGTCATGGCAACATATTCTTTTACATTCATCAAAATAATTTACGCAGTTTTTATAAGTTATATAAGATTCAACTAAAAATATTTTAAGTCAGTTTTAATATAATTTAAGTTGAGTTGACTTGCACAGCCAATTTAATTATTAAAAATGTAAGGCAGCACCTGAACTTAAGTTTATAAGTTAAAATAGGTGGAAATATTTTACAGTTATTGCGATCATTTATTATTTGACATCACAGTTGTCAGTTTTATTTTCATTGGTGTAAATATAGTGGGGATCAAAAGTCTGAGACCAGTAGTGATTTAAATTTTTATTTTAAAAATACATTTATATATTGTACACTACTTTTCAAAACTACGAGGTCAGTATTTTTTTTTTTTAAAATAATACTTTTATTCAGCAAAAATGCATTAAATTGATCAAAACTTGACAGTAAAGACATTTACAATATTATAAAACATTTACAATTCAAATAATTTATCAAAGTAAAGTATGTATCATGATTCCCACAAATATTTTAAGCAGCACAACTGTTTTCAAAGTTCATAATAATAAGGAAAAAATTCTTGAGCACCAAATGTGCTTATTATAATGATTTCTGAAGGATCATGTGACTGGAGTAATGGCTGGATTTAAAATTGTAATAATATTTCACATTATTACTGTGTTTTTGATCAAAGAAATGCAGATTTGGTGTGTATAAGAGACTTTCAAAAACAAAATCTTAATTAACTCAAACCTATATTTTATATATAATTTATAGATTTAAGTTGATTTCAAAAATGAAAATGAAGTTTTTTAATATCCCTTTTACCTCCCATTGCTTTAATGGCAGCAGCTGCATTTTTTTACAAATTATTTTGTATAAAATAGTGACCTAGAAATAACACTGAAACTTAATCGCATATACTCTAGCACTCAAAAGTTTAGGGTCAACATGTTTTTTTTTTTTTTTTTTTTTTTTTTTTAAGAAATGAATAATTTTATTCATTTTTAATTTTCATCAAAGAATTTTGATTAAAAAAAAAAAAAATGTATCACAATTTCCCCAAAAATATGAAGCAGCTCAACTGTTTTCAACATTGATAATAATCATAAATGTGTCTTGAGCAGCAAATCATCATATTAGAATGATTTCTGAAGGATCATGTGACACTGAAGACTGGAGTAATGCTGAAATTCAGCTTTGATCACAGGAATTTATTTATTTTAAATTGTAAAAATATATTGCAATATTAGTGTTTTTTCTGTTTTTTTTTTTTTGTTTTTTTTTTTTTTTTTACCAAATTATTGCAGCCTTGGTGAGCATAAGAGCGTTCTTTCAACAACAACAAAAAAAATCTTACCAACCCCAAACTTTTGAAGAAACTTTCAGAATGTTTTTTTATTTTAAGTTATAATTTTATAACACACTTTTTTAAACGTCATTAGAATTATTATGAATATTTAGTTTTTTAAATTAAATTAAGTCTCTGATTTTTCTGTGCATCAGACTGTATGCACTGTGTTAATACTGTAGGGTTTTTTGTATCGGCTGTCTGCACTCATATTTAAATTTATGGTTAAATGTGTCTATTTTGGTTGTGTGGGTGAGTGGGTGAACCCTGACTCATTCCTGCGGTCGGGTCACAGTGACTTACATGATGGCATCTATGCGACACACCTCGAGGGAGCTCTGCTCGATGAAGCCCTTGATCAACTTGAAGGGCAGAGGGGTTCGAGTGTATTTCACACAGCAGGCATAGTTCAGCGGCCCATCTGACATGACACACAGCATCTTTCTTATAGTCATAGACCCACATAAAATAGCACAATTTATTGTATCCACTAAATAATGCCCATTAAAAGGCATCAGAAAAATCGGCTGAATTCACAGCAATGCAAAAAAAGCAGTAAGACCTCATTTGTATTCATAATAAACTTACATGCTGCTGGAGTGTGAGGGAACACGCTCAGAAGAATGCTGCTGATGAGAGCGATGGTGACCAGAGACATCATGGAGCACGTTTCAGTCAGGCGGAGATGTTTGCAAAGGCAGTGCAGGGCTTTATATATTTGTTTGCGATAAGATCAGTTACACGTGTATCATAGAATCACAAATCAGATGCAGGATCCAAAATGGGGACAGCAACCACGGAAAAAGAGGACAGGAAAGCCAATATCACCGATATTACAGTGCTTACAAAGCAAGCTCCAACCACAGATGTGCAGAGTGATCTAAGACTGCTTCCTCTAGTATCTTGAGCAATTACGCACGTCCCATGTAAGCAGCTGCTGTGCATTTGTATACATTTTGCAGTATGATGAATTTGTTGTGACTGACGTAAATTAAAATGGGCCTATTATGCCCCTTTTACAAGATGTAATATAAGTCTCTGGTGTCCCCAGAATGTGTCTGTGAAGTTTCAGCTCAAAAAATACCCCACAGATCATTTATTATAGCTTGTCAAATTTGCCCCTATTTGGGTGTGAGCAAAAACACGCCGTTTTTGTGTGTGTCCCTTTAAATGCAAATGAGCTGCTGCTCCCGCCCCCCTTTCCAGAAGAGGGCGGAGCTTTAACAGCTCACGCTTCGGTTGCTCAACAACAACAAAGCTGGAGAATCTCACGCAGCCAAAATGAGGATTGTCAGTAACGGTGTTCAGCCTTACATTGTTCAAACCGGAGTCGACACTGATGGAGAGACTCAGGAAGAACTGGGCGTTTCTGAATGGTTAGTGGATAAATTTATGTAGTTGCTGTGGAGTTGATTCAACTCATCGACTAGCATGTGCCGTCATGTTAATGTTTTGTGCAAATCCAGCGTTGAATTGACCCTCGTTTGTGAAGCAGTCCGGCGTTAAAATGACGGCATGTCAACAACACTCTACTACAACAACTCTTCCTCTTCTCTAAAGCAGCCCAACATGGCTTCGCCCCCTTTGTTGTGTGTTCTCGGGGGTGGGGTTTATGCAAATTTTGGGGTTTGTGATGTCACTAACCTGGGAAGAAGCTCGTTGTAGTCCTTAAAAAGCGATTTCTGTAGAAGAAAATATCTCCCTTTGCATTGAACTTTGAGCGTTGTAACTTTGCAGATGTTGTTTATGCTCAATCAGCAACATTACACACTAACTAAAGTTAAAAAATTGAAATCATAATCAAGGAGCCCTTTAACATTCTGTGTGTAATACAGAATCTAAGAAGAAGAATCCATTCATTTTTCACCGCCTTTATGGCTAACATCAAAAACAAATGCATGTTATCTCGTCATCTATTTTGAATCATTTGTTTAGCTCTTTGAGATCATTTTATCTGATGGTATTACATGATTAAAGGTATGATTTAGACAATTTGAAATTGAAGACATCAATTTGCGCCTTATCTTGAGCTACCAAATGTGTTTACAGGAGAAGTTGTTTATTATGCAATGTGAGGATTAGCTAAACCTCTCTTTACCATGACCCATTTAGTGGTGAGAATGACAATTTTCCCCTCTGAGCAAAAGAACAAATTAACATGCACAGCTTCCGTGACCTAGAAAACATCTCGGTACGTGAATCTAAACATCAAGAGAGAGAGTTAATGTAAAGATCATATATTTAGCTAATCTTGCTTGTATGTGTGTCTTTGAGTGTAACACACTTTCAATTGTGAAATAGAGGTTTTGTCATGTGAATCTGCATTTCTGTCTAAATGCTGCGTATCTTTGAGACAGTTGTGAGATATGGTATATGTATACATTTAGAAAACATCTCATGCAAGGTGCCAGCTGTCTGTTGTGAGCAACTTCTATTTCTGTCAGCTGCTAAATCATTTATACTGTATTTTCAGGAAATTGCAACCAGGCGTAATATCTAAGCAACCCTGTGGCTTTCGAGATGTCTTTTTTTTTTTTTTGTAGCTGTATTTTTATCATTCATTCTGTAACTGCACTCTCAACAGCATGACTAAGTGATTTTTGTTATTAGTAATATTTATTTAGTGAGGTGTTTTCATGACTATAGATGAGTAGACAGGAGACAGACATGGATGGTTGGGTAGGTGGATGATAGATGGGTAGGTAGGAGGGTAGACAGACAGACGGACAGATACAGATACACTGAGATAAGTGGATTGATACTGTAGGTAGAAAGATACATAGATAGACAGATAGATAATTGGATGGATGGAAGAATGGATTTATGGACAGATGGATAGATAAATGCATTGTTTAATTTATGGAAACATAGGACTAGTAGATTTGATAGATAATTGGATGGACAGACATAGATGAAACAAACACAGATAGATGGATATAGATGGACAGATGTATAATTGGATAGATAGATAGATAGATAGATAGATAGATAGATAGACGGACGGGCAGGTGGGTGGGTGGATGGATAGATAGACGGGGGGTGGATGGATAGACATACAGATGGATGGATAGATGGATGGATGGACATACAGATGGATGGATGAATGGATGGACATACAGATGGATGGATGGATGGATAGATAGACATACAGATAGATATACATACAGACAGATAGATAGATAGATAGATAGATATATTGTCATCACACAGATGTGGTGTATATATGAGTAGGTAAATAAACAACATTTAACTTGACTAAACAAACATTCACAGCTGTTATTCTGTAGGAGAGTCTGATAAGTGTGAGTGAATATGATGATGAAGATGATGAAGATGATGATGATGGTGTCCTCTGAACACTGAGGTTCTGCATTAGAGTGTAAACTGATGCTGAGTAAACACACTCATTCCTGACTGTCAAAACAGCAGTCTGTCTCCATCTGTGCAGCACAGCTGAGTTAATCATTGCTGCAACACCTTACTCTCCTTCTCAATATCTGCACTTTTCTCTATTTATTGAGACCTTTCTTTCTTTCTGTCTGTCTCTGTCTCCCCCGCACTCTGCTCTGAAACACGTGAATCATATTGTACGCCTCCTCTCGTCTGTGCCGGAGCGAGTGGGACTTTCTGCTCGTGCACTTCAATCTTTTCACATGTTTGCTCTCAGTCTGAATAATTACCGTACGTGGGCGGATGTAAGCTTCTCTCATTTTGATTCCTTTATAATGACCCAGTGGGAGGTTAACAAATTAATACCTCAAATGATGAATCTGGAGAGACGGAGAGAGGAGAAACCGACAGAAGACATGTCAGGTCACCAGCTCTCTCATTCACTGCTCTCCGCTGATAAATATTTGATTCTGAGATTAAAATTCATGGGGTAAATGTTACACCTGGGTCCTCTGAAGCCTGAAGACAGACAGACCTCGCAGACGTTGATTGGAAACGCCTGTGAGATCACGGGGTACAATCACTGGTGCGCATTTGATCTGGTTTGACCTTGAGGTCAGAGGTGAGACAGTCATTTATCATTATGGCTGTTTATGCAGAATATCTGTCCATTTAAGAAAGGCTCATCCTGCATGCTCAGTTTTTTCCTCAAAAAAAAAAAAAAATTTTTTCTCAGATTTTTAAAAAAAGAATGTATTTATTCTTTTTGGCAGTGAAACTAGTGTTCAGCTGTAAACAAATATGTTTGAGTGTTTCTTCAAGTATAAAGGGCATTTAGTAAACTGTTAAATCACACTTTTCAGAAATTAAAATGAATCACAATAAGTATTTACATGGTTTGTTTCACACAATTATAATTGTCTAAAAGTTGTAATTAATATATTTTTTTAAAGCAATCTCTCTTCCTCTTTCTCTCTCTTAAAATGAAAAAGTCTTGGTATGTGACAATAACAAAAAAATAATAATCCATGCATTTGACCAGTAGGAAAATTAAATGAAGGCATGATTTAAAAAAAGAAAAAGTTTTATATGACCTTCATATAACTATGAAAGCCAATTTCTGCCGCATAAAAATCAATCAATCAATCAACCAAATCACACTCACTCTGAAAAATGCTGAGTTAAAAACAACCCAAGTTGGGTTGAAAATGGACAAACCCAGCGACTGGGTTGGCTTAACCCAGTGTAACGCATGGTCCATGAAGGAAGATGATGCACACATGATATGATAGAATAGCGTTTACTGGTTACACACATAAGAACAGGTTACACCAACAATGACTGAACAGAACGAGCAGGATAAATACAAGGGTAAATGAGGGAACTAAACAGACTAACGAGGACAGGTGCAGACATGACAGAACTGAAGTAAACAGAACATACACGTGACATTACGCCCCCCTCAGAAAGGCGCGTGCCTCACGCTGTAACAAAGAAAGTCTATGAAGAGGAGAGAGGGCGGAGGCTTCGGTGGAGGGCGTGGAGCTGGTGATGGACAGGAGCCTGGAGGAGTTGGCCACGGGCACCATGGTGGAGTTGACGGTGGGAGGAGCCAGGGTGGAGTCCCGACTGCAGGGGTTTACCGAACCCTGGGACCGATCGGCGGAGGCGGAACCATGGTGAGTGGAGGCGCCGGCGGAACATAGCGGCTGACGGACCTAGGCGACATCGCAGGCCTGGAAGCCAGGCGCTGAGCTGCTGGCTCGCGGGACCCAGGCGACGACGGGGACTCGGATGACCGGGGCGACGATGGGGAGAGCGAGCATGACAGGGAGGTCGGAGGAAGGGAGGAGCCCGATGACGCTGTAGGGGTGCAGGGTTCAGGTGCAGCCGGAGTCCATAGCGGAAGCTGGGCGTCGACTGCCGGAGGGCCGACCTGGAGTGGCGAGTGAGCCCAGCGGAGCATCCGGACAGACGGGTCCGCAGAGGCGATGGTGACGGGCTGACAGGTCGAGGTGGAGATGTGGGCCTGGAGGCCCGAAGTGGAGGCGGGGACTCTGCCTCAAGCCAAGCTGGTGGAGGTGAAGCTCGAGGCGAGGAAGATGAGCTGCACGGAGTGAGCGGCGGGGGCAGAGCCGAGGAGCTTGACAATACCAGTGGTGCCAACGGATCCAGGGGGCTGGTCGTGACCAGTGATGGAGACAGGATCAGGAAGTCAGGCAGGGATACAGGCTGAAGAAGATTTCCGGACGGGACCGGCGAAGACGAGGAGGATTCAATAGTGGGGACTTGGGTGGGAAAAGGATCCGTGGACCACAGGTCTATAAGGTCCAGGTCCGCTCCTGGCTCTGCGGTGGACTGTCCCGCTTGTGTCAGCTCTGGGGCTTTGATGTTCTCCGGCTCTGTAACGAACTTGGTGAGCGCCTCGGGCTCACTGGTTGAGGGAAAGAGGCCGTCGTTCCAGAGCATCCAAGCCAGGTACTCCAAGTAAGGCCTGCTCTCCGGGAGGAGAAGTAGACGCAGCGCTGGTGAGTCCATTTTAATTCCTTTCTTGTTTACTCAATTTGAGGGTCAGTCATTCTGTAACGAGACTGTCCTCCTCCAAAAAACTACCATATAGGTCGTTTTTTCAAGCACCTTATTACGATCTATATGTACGTTTTAAAGTCATGCGCCCTCTAGCTGGCGTAAAAATAATGACGTATGACCGTCGTTACCAATCAAAATGCGTGTTCATTTAAATGCAATTTGTGGACTTTTTACACAGTCCCTTACTTGCCATTTGTCCTATTTCCACTTAGCAAAACTCATTTTTTTATTTTATTAAAAACTACACCTACCCCAAGCCTTATAGTGCATATATACTTTATGAGCACATGCGTTCCCTGGGACTGAACCCACGATCACATGCATATTCTTGTATATTGTATAATACAATGAAGGCGACCGGTTTAATCAACAAAAACTCAAAATATTATGTTATCTGAACCACATTAATTATTTAAGAAAAAATGTTGTGATAACAAATCATGAAAAAAAAAAAAAAAAAAAAAAAAAAAAAAATATATATATATATATATATATATATATATATATTTTTTTTTTTTTTTTTTTTTTTTTTTTTACAGTGCATGCTTTGGTAAATCCAAATTATGGCGTAAGTCTTTTTTAAATTAGATAAAAGTGACGTAATTTTACTTTTTTTTGTCATAATTTCAACTTTTTTATCTCATACTTATGACTAAGCTGCCTGTGGAAATAGGCTACTTTAACACTGTTGCCGCAGGTTTTTTTTCCATGTCCACGGGTTAAGGTGACCCCTGGAATGCAAATTTTACCAGGGGAACCCGCCAAAAACGTGGGTTTTACCCCCCGGAACACAATTTTTACTGGGGATTTTTATCTCATAATTATGACTTAAAGGATTCGTTCACTTTCAAATAAAAATTAACCCAAGATTTACTCACCCTCAAGCCATCCTAGGTGAATATGACTTTCTTCTTTCTGATGAACACAATCGAAGATATATTAATAAATATCCTGACGCATCCGAGCTTTATAACGGCAGTGAACGGGATCAACGAGTATGAGCTGAAGAAAGTGTCTCCATCCACATCCATCCATCATAAACGTACTCCACACGGCACCGGGGGGTTAATTATGTCCTTCTGAAGCGAAGCGATGCGATTGTGTAAAAAAAAACATCCATTTTTAACAAGTTATGAAGTAAAATATCTAGCTTCCGCCAGACCGCCTTCCGTATTCAAGTTACGAAGAAAGTGTAAACTGCCGTCGCGTTGAAGTTGAATAGGGAAGGCGACTTAGCATAAGATTTTTGAACTGGAAGAGTTTTACACTTTTTTTGTACGTTGAATATGGAATGCGGTCTGGCAGAAGCTAGATATTTTACTTCATAACTTATTAAATATTAATATTTTTTCTACATTAACACATCATTTAGCTTCAGAAGACCTTATTAACCCCCCGGAGCCGCGTGGAGGACTTTTATGATGGATAGATGTGGATGGAGACACTTTCTTCAGCTCATACTCATTGGTCCCGTTCACTGCCATTATAAAGCTTGGATGCGTCAGGATCTTTGATTATGTTCATCAGAAAGAAGAAGGTCTTGTACAGCTTGAGGGTGAGTAAAGCTTGGGCTAATTTTCATTTGAAAGTGAACTAATCCTTTAAATATGATTTACCAAAGCATACTGTATATGGGCTTCTATTTCCACCCCATGGGTGTATAACAAAAAGCTTAACATTGACATAAAGTGTCCAAACCAGCCATTTACATTTTATTTTTTTAAATATAAAGAAGAAATCAGTCTAATGAAAGGCGTTTTTCTAAATCTCCAGATACACTCATTGTATTGAAGTAATTAGAAATGCCAATATTTCCCTTCAGGGGGCGCCAGAGGATATGGAGACGGATTTGTCTTTCCTCGTCTTGCTTTGAATAAAGAATGAGGAATAGACTGTTGTTGTTTTCAGAAAAAGTTCTGCATTCTTCGTACTTGGACACCATTTGTTACCAGGCTGAATAAAACTGTTTTAGTCATTTCCTGGTGGCATTTGTTCAGTTTTGTCATCTCATGAAAAACGCAAATGCTTTTAACATTAAAATCACCTCAAAGACTTTGGCCAAAAAACTGTCCGCTTAAGTAGGAGATTTGTCACAGAGGACAGACAGAGTGGACACAGAGTCATAAATCTGAGAATGAATATCACAGCTGGCATAACGCTGTCAGTGACACAACATACACCTCCTCCTCTCTCTCACATTTGGGCCACGCTCCAACTTTAAAGTAATCAAATATTTCTCATTCTAGGGGTGATTTTTGTAGTTTGTGATAAATTCTGTCCAATAAAGCCAGCGAGATGACAGCTATGAAGGATGTAAAGGACGCCGAAAAGAATGAATGATTATTTAAGGCCCCACTTCCTGCGAGGAGGGCCCCGTGCCAGAGACAGCACAGTTCTAACTCTATAAAAGTGTCAGTGTAAAAGTTTCTGAGTCCTTTGCAGCCCTGCATTTGCAATGAATAGGAGTTCAAGAGTGAGCGAGTTTGTGTATCTAAAGCGGAACTGGTAGGCCCTGTCCCAAATGGCAAACATGTTGTTTATGAGACCATGGGGTGTCCCATTTGTCATTTTAGGTTTCATAAGGGTGCTCATGAGTTTCTGCCTACCTTTAGCAGCTGCTGTTTCCTCAGTGTGCACTTCTGCTGATGTAGACCACAATGTGATAGTCACAATGTCACAATCAACCTCTCATTTCCTTCTAACATTGGAGTTTGATAATCACTCATTCGCTGGGTTAAAACGATCCATTCGCTGGGTTAAAACAACCCTTTTGCTGGGTTAAAACAATCCAATCGCTGGGTTAAAACAAACCAATCGCTGGGATAAAACAATCCATTCGCTGGGTTAAAACAACCCATTCGCTGGGTTAAAACAACCGATTCGCTGGGTTAAAACAAACCAATCGCTGGGATAAAACAACCCAATCGCTGGGTTAAAACAATCCAATCGCTGGGTTAAAACAACCCAATCGCTGGGTTAAAACAATCCATTCGCTGGGTTAGAACAACCCAATCGCTGAGATAAAACAACCCAATCGCTGGGTTAAAACAACCGATTCGCTGGGTTAAAACAAACCAATCGCTGGGATAAAACAACCCAATCGCTGGGTTAAAACAATCCATTCGCTGGGTTAAAACAACCCATTCGCTGGGTTAAAACAATCCAATCGCTAGGTTAAAACAACCCAAACGCTGGGTTAAAACAACCCAATCGCTGGGATAAAACGACCCATTCGCTGGGTTAAAACAATCCAGTCGCTGGGTTAAAACAACCTATTCGATAGATTAAAACAACCCAATCGCTGGGTTTGTCCATTTGCAACCCAACTTGGGTTGTTTTTAACCCAGCATTTTTTAGAGTGTAGTTGATGTTAATAATAAAATGCCAAGGTAAGAAAACACAAAGTATAGTGTTATGTACTGTACAAATGTACATAAAGTTTTTTTTTTAAAAATGAAAATATAAAAAACTTTGCTAGCTTTACGATGTTAATAACTCAGAAATGCGTCATTACAGTCTGTGAAAAGGGACCGATGTTGTTTTGGACCCCATTGACCTTCATTGAATGGACGAAAACATTTGTTTAAATATCATCTTTTGTCATACAGGTTTGGCATGAGGATGAGGAATGACAGAATTTGTCATTTTTTTGTGTGAACTGTGGCTTTAAATCTCTATACATCATGACAATAATTAATGGCTTTGAATTTTAATGAAGGACATGCACCCGTCAACACACACACACACACACACACTTTATGTGCTGCTGCTACTGTAGAGTTGCTTATGTAAACACTTGAGCGCTCTGTGCAGCATGCTAACATTTGCTCAACACTGTCCTCCTGTGCAACAGAAAACAAACACACACCGATGGCCCAGAGGAGCACGGGCCAGAGCGCCACAATAAATCAAAGTGCCAGCTCCGACACAAGCGCAGGATCTGCAGGCAGAACGCGTCTTGACAAGAGCCTCCTCTGCGCGGGTGCTTTGTGTTTCGGTGTCGGGAGCAGAGGAGTAACACAGATAACAGATGGATTTATGACAGGGCTTAGGCAGGGATTAGGGCACCTCAGACCTAGATGATTGCACAGCTTATCATGTCACCTTTAGCTTTATCACAGACATGTGCTTCTGAGAAGACTGCCAGAGAGAAGGGGACCGGAGCCGTGCTAGACAAAGAGAGAGGGAGAAATGCTAAGTTAGCAGTGGGATCCAGTATAAACGGTGATTTTGATAATTGGTTTGCTAGTATTCGGTACGGTGAACATGATTTCACCAAGTACAACATCTTTGTTGATCCTGGAACAACATTTCAGTCAACAAATCAGATTTGAGGGACAAGTTTACAGTTTATGTCAAGTTTAGTCTCACAGCCAGGATTAGGTGCTTCTATATCAGTGTTATTCACTATCATTTCCCTCTGATTTTTGGGATAACTTAATTTTCGGATAGGGATGCTGTTCCAGTATCAATAAAATGTTGATCCAGGAACATGTCTTATGGCTTGCTCACACAGATCGCAATTTTGTTTTGAAAAACAAACGGTCATACACGTCCGTCTAACACGGGTTTACATAGAAAAACAATGGAAAAGTAGAGCATTGGAATGGAAAAACATGCTCTGTGTGAACGGCCCATATCTTGGCAAAATACCGATGACCTAAACACTCAAGGTGATGATACACGGGGCAACTTTTTGAGCAATGTTGCTTGGGCGCTTTCCCATTGAGAATGAGCAACACATTTCTATCTAGATACTTTAGATAGGTCATGGGGAATTTTTTGAGATCCTCCAATCAGAATGCTAGCAGCCGATCACGTGACCGACTTGGAGAGTTCAGAAAAAATTAAGAGATTAACAAGATGGCGGCCTCTCAGCGGCAGTGGAGCGAAGAAAAGGAGCGTGAACATATCTTTTTACGCTGGTAAGTTGTCATGTGTCAACCCAAAACAGCAAATTTACCTCATTTAATGCTTAAAATACCAACAGATGTCAAATTTAATGTACCTATGCTGTAATTTAGCCATGAATATTTTTAGTTAAATGCTAAAAAGATGCGTTTCATGAAACGCCTGTAGTGGCGTAGGCTATTGGGAGTATGGCACGTGAAAGTAGCTTTTGACGCGATTGCCAAAGATTTGCTCCTCTCTGATTGGTTCCTGCCAACTGTCCGTTGCCCTAATTAGTTGCCCTGTGTCTCACCAGATTGCCTGTTGACATCAACATTGCTCAAAAAGTTGCCCCGTGTATCATCACCTCCAGACACGCACGTTTGCGTAACATTTTCAGCGGTGGGAGGAGTGACGGAGGAGGTGGATCTGATGAATGGGGCATCTCGTCCAGAGAGCCAGAGAAATGAGCAGTGGTTTGGGAGATGGTCAGAGAGGCCAAGAAATGATGCGATTATATATATGCCTCCTCCAAATGTGTGTGTTGAGGTTAATGCCCTTCATTTTCACATCACTGGTGTGTCTTTGTGGGCAATTACGAAATCCATAAATTAGATATATGGCAGGAGGTGTATTTCGTTTACATATTTCTTTGGCTATCTTTGTGTTTTATTACTCAATGCTCTCAGCATGCGTGTGAATGCACTATGACTTTATGTTGGAGTAGATTTATAACAGATTTACATTAACCCATTTCCCTTGGACAGGCCCGGATGTATTTTGTGGGCTTTTCCCACATTTTCTCATCTTGATTTTGGGGGAAAATAGCTGCAGAATTTTGCGGGATGCGTGTAAACATGGTAAAAAGTGTTACATGCAGTACTATGCTCCAAAAGCGCGATTATAGTAAGGGATAATGTACAGTCGGTCATTCAAGAAAGGGTGGCCACGGGCCAGATTCACATTTCATAAAGTAAGGATTGCCTTCCAAAATATGTTTTGTGATTTTTAGTTATTTCATATACTACTCAAAAGTTTGGAATAATTAAGATAAAAATTAAATGGTTAAATGGAAAAATGAAAATGGTTTTGAAAGAAGTCTCTTCTGCTCACAAAGGCTGCATTTATTTGATGTACAGTAAAAACAGTAAAATATTATTGTAAAATGTAATTTATTCCTGTGATCGAAGCTGGATTTTCAGCATCATTACTCCAGTCTTTAGTCACATTAACTGCTGAAAATCCAGCTTTGTAATCACATTAAAATATAATAAACTAGAAAAGAGGTAATTTTAAATTGTATTAATATTTAATAAAAGAGACTTCTTTTTTTCAAAAACATTATAAATTGTGATGACTTTGCTACAACTTTAAATCATATTTTATTTATAGAGAAAAAATAAAATATGTTATTTACAATTATTATTTTTTAAGAATTTCTTACATTTTATTTCTTAAAAAAAAAAGATGGACAATATATTTATTAAAAATATTAAAATATCCATAAATATTCAAAATATTAAAATTTCCTTAAGCATGAAGATAAGAATAATAGTAATTTCATTCTTAAGAATGTTACACTGTAAAAAAAATATTTTTTATGATTTGTTATCACAACATTTTTTCTTTTGTTAAATCAACTTCAATAATTAATGTGATTCAGATAACATAATATTTTTAGTTTCTGTTGATTAAACCAATCGCCTTCATTGTATCAACTCAAATTTTTAATTTCAATGAACTCAAAATTTTAAGGCACCCAGGTAACTTACTTTTTTAAGTTAAACCAACAATTCTTTAATCTGTCCTCAGGACGTTATCAGGTACAGAAGAGGTTTATTTTGTGTTTAATGACCATCTGACTGTATGTACTGTATTGTGTATATAAATGGACATGAAACATTGATTGACAATGAGTTTATTATATTACAGTATGTAACAAGAAAGAGGATATGGAGTGGTAAAGGTGTAGAAGATCAAATTCAGACTCAGAAGGTACAGTTCAATCATCATTATACAAAAACCATAGAAGTTGCAATTGGCCAATCAAGTATTCCATGTAAGAAGCCAAAAAGTTTCATAAATTAACATGCAATGTACAAGTTAGTGATCGACAGGCGTTTGAAATCTGCCGTTTTCTCCGGGCCCAGATTCCATGTGTGTTTGTCCGTAGGGAGGGTATTCCACATTACAGTGACTTTCTCTCCTCCAGAATACATGCTGGAAACTTCTGAGAGTCCTGTCACTCTATGAGAGTCCACGGGTGTTTGTCATTGTGTGTGTATGGCAAAGAAACAAAAAGTGCATGCTAAGTGAGAGACACACAGCAGGAATTCCACAGCTAACTGTCACTTCCTCCCGCTTCTGCTCCGAGTGTGGGCGGCAACTGCAGATCTGTGTGTGTGTGTATGTAATGCTTATGTATGCAGGAAAGACGTTTTGTTGGTGTATAAAAGACCATGACAGAATGTATATTCTTTGATGCCGCTCGATCATGTGTTTGTGTCACTGAAGCTGAGAGAAGGAGACAGTCAGAGAGCCTGTATAAACAGAGGATGTCTCTCTCTGGTGTGTTCGCAGGCTCAAGTGTTTATAGGCTATATGAAAGCCGGCACATTAGAAAGCTGTGTGTGGCTGAATGTCACAAAACACAACCGGGTTGTATTTCTTTGTAAAATCAAGAAAAAAACTATTTTTTATAAAGAAAATTAACATATATTGATTTATTCAGCACACAAAAGGTTGGTTTATTCTCTTTATTCATTGTCAATTGCAATAAAAATGTTTGTTTATATCCCCCAGTGGAATTTAATGAGTTTAAATCCAAATACTGCATTTTTTGTGTGTGTATATATATATATATATATATATATATATATATATATATATATATATATATATATATATATGACTCATGTTTAATCATAGTGTCTATTTTACTATTTGTTTTGACGCTTTCACAGATGTGAGCTCCAGGCCGTCAGCGGCCGTTCAGTGCTCGTGTACCCGCCGAGAACAGCTTCATCTCGGCCAGTGCTGCTGTCTCTTATGTAAATAGTGGTTAAAAAATATAATTAATTTGGGGTATATCATATGGGCAATCTTTGGTCTTATTAATCTATTACTTGTTCCAGAGCAAAATGATTTGGGTTAAGGGGAAAATTAAATTTCATAACTTTATTTTTAGGCTATATTTAACTTAAATCCTGTACTAGAGCGCTACTTTTGTATGTTTGATTAAATTGTTTGCTTGTGTTTTTTATTTATTTGATTGTGTTTATTGTTTGCTTGTGTTTATGTCTTATATAATGACTATTGTTGTTAATTTAAACATTGTTGTTCAATAAATACTATTTTATATAAATAATATGCCGTATTTTGGTATTGAGAAAGGGTCTGTCAAGAGTATAAGTGAAAGTTACATAACTGGCAGCAAAGACTGTCTCTAAGAGTGAGTCAGAACAAGGAAGCTGTTTTAGCGCTGTGGGAAATCCCCTTAACTTTTAAAAGGACAAAGACAAAGATATTGCTTTAAAAAATAAAAAATACATAAATTTTATAATAAATGATAGTATATCATATGTGACCCTGGACCACAAAACCAGTCATAAGTGTCAATTTTTTTAAATTGAGATTTATACATCATCCGAAAGCTGAATAAATAATCTTTCCATTGATGTATGGTTGATGTAAAAATCAAAGTATTGAGAAAATCGCCTTTAAAGTTGTCCAAATGAAGCCCTTAGCAATGCATATCCACTCACAAAAATACATTTTTGATATATTTACGGTAGGAAATTTACAAAATATCTTCATGGAACATGATCTTTACTTAATATCCTAATGATTTTTGGCATAAAAGAAAAATCGATAATTTTGACCCATACAATGTATTGTTGGCTATTGCTACAAATATACCCGTGTGACTTATGACTGGTTTCGTGGTCCAGGGTCACATATAAATGTATTTTTATTTTGCCCATTATTTTAAGCTCATTATTTCATTTCATTTTTGCTTCATTTTTGTCCTCCTAGAAAAGTGTGCTTGTGCTGAACCTGCAGGACAGTAAACCCACCCGCAGGGACAGGAAATGACATTGAGGTGATGTAGTTGCCATGCAATCTGTCTGTTTGTCAATAGGTCATCCTCTGAATAAGCACCGAACCATAAACCTTAATGATATGGACTGCGCAGTAGCCTGATGCTGATTACCCCAAGATTACGCAGGTTTGAATAGGGACTGTAATCTGCTCGTAACTCATGTTTGCTCAGCGCAGATGTGCAGCCATTGTCATGAATGATGACAGCGCTAAGAGACCACCCTTCAAGAGCGCATGACAATCATCTTAAACGAAATAAGAGATTACAGTGGATTAACGGTCTGGGCAATGTGCAAATGAGAGACTACATTCCCCTCATTGATAGTGTGTGTGTGATCGTGTTCTTTTGAGGCATGATCATTTCACATTTCAGGCCGAGGAGAAGAGCCGTCTAAATCTGTCCTGACATTCTCAATACAGCAGAAACATAAAGGGTTTCACATCACATCAGTGTCTGTATGTGTGTTTGTGTAAAACTGTGTTACTGTGTGAAATATACACCATAGAAAATGTGTTAAAAAATAATGAATAAAATAATATATTTAGTGAATACTATGTTTAAAAGGAGTGGGTAAAATCTGCCACTTGAAAATATAATAAGACAATTAAAAAAAAAAAAAAAAAAAAGTTTAAAATATCAACAATTTCTAATGATCTTTTCTTCTTTATTATTATTATTGTATTTAAAACTATATAGTTGTGGAAAATTATTTAAAAATAATCTGTATCTCACAAAGACAATTGTTGCAATTATTACAAAAGTAAGTAGGAATTACTAATAATTATTGAATTGTTTTTTTTTTTAAATTATTTATGTAAATGTATGTACGTGTTTATGTACAGGTATTTGTACATTATATATATATATATATATATATATATATAAGTGGTGTCAAACAATTAATCACATCCAAAATAAAAGTTTATTTACATAATATGTGTGTGTACTGTGTATATTTATATATAAATACACACATATACATGTATTTAAGAAATATTGTATGCAAATATTTGCATGTATACATGTATATATATATATATATATATATATATACACACACACATATACATACATACACAGCAAATTAAAAAACTAAATGTGGGAATGTGGTAAATCCCCTTGACTTTTAAAAGGACAAATATTTCGCTTTAAAAAATTAAAAAATAAATACAATTTTATAATAAATAATAGTATATAGTGACCCTGGACCACAAAACCAGTCATAAGGGTCAATTTTTTGAAATTGAGATTTATACGTCATCTGAAATCTGAATAAATAATCTTTCCTTTGATGGATAGTAAAATGTTTGACTGAGATACAACTATTTGAAAATCTGGAATCTGAGGGTGCAAAAAAAAAAAAAATCAAAATATTGAGAAAATCGCCTTTAAAGTTGTCCAAATGAAGTCCTTAGCAATGCATATCCACTCACAAAATTTTTTTAATCTACTTTAATCTACTTTACAATATTTTTTACATTTTTATAAAAAATAATAATATTTTAACTAGTATATCACATTGTTTGACCTGTCAAAATTTTATTTTATTTTATTTTATTTTATTTATTTTTTTGCAGTACTGGGTTTGTAAAAGTACATTAATAATGTCTCCGTGTTTCCATGTCCATTTTGTGTGTGTGTGTGTGTGTAACACATTTGAGTTTATTTTGGATCAGCGCTGCTGTGGTTTGTGTGTTCCCCTCAGACCACATTCCAGTTTTTCGACCGCTTGCCAGCTCCAGTCGAGATGGAAGTGGTTCTTGGTCTGAGCAGAAATATGGGGCTCAGACCAGGCCTGTGTTTGTGTGCATGTGTGTATGTTTTGGCCAAACACACAAATGTCTAGTGGCATCAGTGTTCGTCGTGCTTATAACTCAACTACACAACAGTGTGCGCTCGGGTCTGAGTGTTTGTGTGAGTGTGTGCCTGTGTTTGGGTCTCCATATGGAGATATTTACTCAGATGTCATGACACAACTGTGGAAAATCGGTCTGTAGATCTGAAAGCACAGAGCCTCTCACAGGTACTCCCACGTCCTCCGAAGAGAACCGCAGGGGGGAGGCCATTCTTTGTTACCCCCCTCCCTTCAGGAAGAGCTGGAACAGGGAGTGGGAGGACAGCTGAAAAACCCCTCTTTTCCCCCCTTTTGGTAGCGGGTAAAGCTTTAAGCACTCCGTCCAGAACAAAACAACCCCGGAGTGATCCTTCTATCGGTCTCTTTCACTCTTTCTGACTCCGTAGGAGCTTCCAAACAACAGGAGATCAAGGTATCAGACTAGGGTGTGGATTGGATTGGAAGTACGCGCTGGAAAACACACACTGACCCCTAGACCACATCTCCCCACACCCATTCGCAGATTACAAGTCCCTCTGTGGCCAGGGCATGCCTTCAACGTTATTAATGGCTGCTAAAATGTGGCTACCTCAAGGTCCTGAGCAGAATAAATATCATTCATCACCGGCACAATTCAAACAAGCTAGACAGATGAGTGTTAAAGTACATTCTTGTAGCCAGTGGGGATGAATGCACAGTGTGTACATTTGGAAGGGAGATGTGTAACGAGAGAGGAAAAGTGAAATGTTTGACTTCGAGAGAGTGCAAACACACTGCTAGTGGAGAACATTTAGCATTGGAGAATATATGTTCTAAACAGCCTATCATTGCCGTGTTTATTCGCCACTCAACATCCTCAGAGGTCTATAACAACCCTAAAGACGTGGCTTTTTGCACTTTGATTGAAGGGGACATATCACGAAAATCTGTCTTCTTCTGTGTTTAAGTGCTATAATCGGGTCATCGGGTGCATCTACCAACCCAGAAAATGTGAAAAAGAACAACCCAGCAACTTTGTTTTGGTAAGCCTTTCTCTGTAAGAATGTGAAAAACTGAGCCGCTTAGTTCGCTCCCCTAGTGACGTAGGAAGGGGATCTTATTAAACATTACTGTCCCTTAATCTGCACATTTCCACCCATGGCACTGCCATTTTCTTTTAGCAAGCGAGGCAAAGCTGCAGATGATGAAAATGTACGTATTTTTAAGTAATGCAGTGTGTTTCTTCGGTTCAGGCAGCTCCACTTTCCGTGTGCTCTCCCTACTGACAATCCTCATTTTGGCTGCGTGAGATTCTCCAGCTTTGTTGTTGTTGAGCGACCGAAGCGTGAGCTGTTAAAGCTCCGCCCTCTTCTGGAAAGGGGGCGGGGAGCAGCAGCTCATTTGCATTTAAAGGGACACACACAAAAACGGCGTGTTTTTGCTCACACCCAAATAGGGGCAAATTTGACAAGCTATAATAAATGATCTGTGGGGTATTTTGAGCTGAAACTTCACAGACACATTCTGGAGACACCAGAGACTTATATTACATCTTGTGAAAAGGGGCGTTATAGGTCACCTTTAACTAAAGGTGACCTCAATTATTTTTTGCATATCTGGAAAAGGCTATTTTAAAAATTAACACTCGCCAAGCGTCAAATGTGAGTAAAAACTGTCAACTGTCAGTTGGCTGGTAACATTTTATTTTATTTTATTTTATTTTTATATAGAACGTGAACAAATGTGAACGACACTCGGGACGGTTGACAGGCCAGTGCTGCACCGCCACTAAAGTTTAAGCCTCGTTAATTTAAATATTCATGCGCAAGAAGTCGTGAAAGGGAACTTAATTCGTTACTCGCATGCTGTGTGTGAAGTTTCCTGTGTGCTAACATCCAAAGCACACCGCGTCTCAGCGCGCGAATACTGAATTGAGCTCTCTTTCACGTCTTCTTGCGCTTGAACAGACATATTCAAACAAAATTATGTCAAAATGCCCAAGTATCCTCGTAAACGTAAGTGTCTTAAGTGAACATAAACAGCTGAGAAATAAAATGCATGTGCAAAGGATCAGTGCATTCACTCTTAAAGTGACAGCAGCCTAATAAACCTGCTGCCGTCTGTGTTTAATGTTAATCAAACAACAAAAGACAAAGAACAATCACTCATCTTGACTGAATAACTTTGTAATTTTAATAAGGATTAATCATAGCTGGTCAAAAAAATTAATGCCGGTAATTTTTCTTAAGTCACCAGCCATTGGCAGGTGTGGCAAAGGCCCTGTTTGTAAGTGTACTGGAATACTGTGAGGACAGAAATGTTAATGAAATCCAGCCAAACCTATGTCTCCAGAGAAGTGTGTCCGAGTACCTGGGGCAGGAAAAGAAAGTCTTTCACTGTGGACCGCTCACCCAAAATTGGACTAAAGAATTTTAATGGACTCCGGCAAATGGGAGCTAATTGGAGCGAAGTCGAGGTAGGGATAGGTGGAGTGAAACAAATGGACTGTAGAAAGAGTCATGTTTCAGAGAGGCACGCTGAGAAGGACAGACACTATAGCAATTAAATGGAAACCAAACTTTAAGAGAGCCAAAGGGAAAGAGCGTATGAGAGGAACTGCATTCCTTCAGTAAATTGCTGGTGGAGAATAAAGACGACGCAAGAAACGTCAGTCAGACTTTAGAGTTGGAGATTTACAGTAAATCGTGCTGTTGTCTGCTAGAACTTTCAAGCTCGTGATATATAATCATCTTACAGTGCTGTCATGGCAGAGCTGCCTGTTTCGGGGAAGTGTTTTTGTCATTTTGCCTGCGGTTTATGTTACTTATTGTTTTTGTTAGCAATGTAGCTATGCTGAACAGTAACGGTAACATCTGTTACAAAAGTGTGGAAAGACAGGACTAATATTGAGACTTGAACAATATTGTATCAGGCATACTGTGATCAGCAAAGGTGATACCAATAATAAATTGTATATTATCTATCTATCTATCTATCTATATATATATATATATATACACATATGTAGATAGATAGATAAATAAATAACAGTTTTTATATTTTTTTTATTATTTTATTTAATTATAATAGTTTTGAAAATTAATTACTTTGAAATAATTTTATTCAAAATAATATTTTTTTATTTTTTATATTTTAAAAAAATATTTTTATAATAAATTGTATATGTGTGTTTTTAGATTTTTGAACATTTTTATTATTTTTTTATTTTATTTAATTTTAATATTTTTGAAATCATTTTATATTTTTTTGTTTTTAAAAATATTTATAATACATTATATATATATATATATACATACATACATACAATTTATTTAGACTATATATATATATATCTTTTATATATGTCAGTATATTTTTATATATTTTATATATATATCACAGTTTTTATATTTCTGAAATTTTTATTATTTTTATTTTATTTTATTTTAATATTTTTGAAAAATAATTACTTTGAAATAATTTTATTCCACAAGGATTTTCTATTTAATCTACTTTTTTAAAATCTATTCTTTTGAACTTTCTATTTATCAAAGAATCCTAAACAAAACATTTGTTTTCACAAAATATTAAGCAGCACGACTGTTTTAAACAAAATAATAAGAAATCAGCAAATCAGCGTATTAGAATGAATTCTGAATGATCATGTGACACTGAAGTTATGACATCACAGAAATAAATTACATTTTTAAGTATATTAAAATAGAAAAGTTGTATTAAATTGAAATATTTTGCAGTATTACAGTATTTTTATTAAGTAAATGCAGCCATTCTTGGCATAAGGGACTTCTTTCAAAAATATTTAAAAAATCGCATATAATCGACCCCGATCTTTTGAGCGGTACAGTATATGCATATAATTCATTATCTTCTTGCTCTAATCACGTTTGCAATAAAATTAAACCTCAAATGCGTTCTGATTGGCTGGTGCTTTGTGCAGGATTTACGCTTCAGTGAGGACAGAAAAATGACTTGAACAAGCTGCATTGCACCTAGTCTGGATAGTGTGTTTTGGATGAAGAATTTTTCCTGGTTGCAGGGGACACATGGGACAGAAGGGCTCTCCAGGGCTGTCGAGAGGTATTTTTAGAGGCGGGTCTTATCTGAACTCCCGGAGGCCTGAAACTCAGTTCTTCACCTTGCCAGGTCAGGCGCTCAAAAGGGAATCAGTGGGCATCATGGGAACCGAACGAGCAGCGGAGCCACAGGGGTCGACGGGTGACCTCGCGGTGCGGCTGCACGGCCCGCTGACAGTCCGACAAGACCAAGACCAACGACAAGTCTATTTTCACCGGTACCTCTTCACTTTCAAAAAAACATCAAATGAAAAATGGCTCTCCCAAATAAACTCATGATGTATTCTCCTAAAACACACACATATGCTCTCAATTTCACCCTAGATAAATGTCACAGTAATACCCAAAATAATTTGCTTGTTTATCAGTAAGCACGCCAACACAATTACCACACTAATTACTGCAGTCGGTGCGTAAAATATTACCAAGTGTGAGGCAAGCCTCCTCTCACGCTGCAATATTCACACCATAATCATGTTATTACTGTAAACGTGCCTCACTTTACAACGGCAGTAATTAAAACTGGCTCTGATCACACGTGTCAGTGGAAGCTACTGTCAGTAATTAACACTGCCGCCTTTCCTAATGAAATCGCTCAGACAGATCATAGATTTCTCATTCATCTCAGCAGACCAGCTCACCTCCACTGCCACTGAACCACGCTAAAACTAAGTACAACTCGCTCTCTTTCTTTCTGCCTCCCTGTTTTTCTGAAATCGATAATTTAAGCTGCTAAAACTGAAGCTGTGTAAGCTATAGTGCTGCTTTCAGCTTGTTCTAGTAAAAGAGGACGTAGGAAACCATGTAATGATAGAATGATATATGAAGGGTTTGCACAGTGTAGCTATTGTAATTTCTGGCAAATTAAAGCAGGGGCTTGGAAAGCCGAGTCTTTGCCGTGTTACAAGCGCTGCTTTAAAAATCAATATGCCAAGAGGAACAGATGGGAGAAAGGCATTGTGGACGGAATTCTTTACACGATATTTACATATCTAACTAGGCGACTGACGCTCCAAGAAGCAGTCAACTGCTGTCTCAAGACCTCAAGCCTCACGTCTGATGATTTATTAGGCTTCTGGCACTGGTGAAACTCGCTACCTGGCTGCCTTCCGCCCTTCTCTGCGGGTGTGTGTGTGTGTGTGTGACAGTTTGCTACTTGGCATGTGTGTCTGAATTTTTGTTCATTTCCATATGTCTGTGTTTGCTTGTCTGGGTTCCTGTGTGTTAGCACATATGTCTGTGTAGGTTTTTTGTAGTTTTTATAGGTGTGGTTCTAGCGCACATACATTTTTGTATGTTTGCATGGACACTGAAGCATATAAAATCAATGTATTTATTTTTAAAGGGGTCCTTGATTATGATTTTACTTTTTTAACTTTAGTTAGTGTGTAATGTTGCTGTTTGAGCATAAACAACATCATTCTGCAAAGTTACGACGCTCAAAGTTCAATGCTTGAACAAAAGAAAAATTTGCACAAAAGATTAACATGACGGCACATGCTAGTCGATGAGTTGAATCAACTCCACAGCAACTACATAAATTTATCCACTATCCACTATTTATCCACCATTCAGAAACATCCTAAAAGTTGTAACTTCTTCCTGAGTCTTTCCATCAGTGTCGACTCCGGTTTGAACAATGTAAGGCTGAACACCGTTACTGACAATCCTCATTTTGGCTGCGTGAGATTCTCCAGCTTTGTTGTTGTTGAGCGACCGAAGCGCGAGCTGTTAAAGCTCCGCCTTCTTCTGGAAAGGGGGCGGGGAGCAGCAGCTCATTTGCATTTAAAGGGACAAACACAGAAACGGCGTGTTTTTGCTCACACCCAAATTTGACAAGCTATAATAAATGATCTGTGGGGTATTTTGAGCTGAAGGGGCATTATAGGTCCCCTTTAATAATGATAATAATAATAATAATAATCAGTATTGGGGAAAGATACTTTTAAAGTATTGCGTTACAATATTGTGTTACTCTTTTGTGTAACAACACTCAACACTCTTACTTCAGCGAAAAAAGAAAAAGAAACAAATCTGCCTCTGATGTTTAACTAAAGTCATTTTTGCTTATTAGCACGGCTGAATTGGATCATCGAAGGTAAAATAAACATTTTGTTGTAACTCGGATTACTTGAAATGCACTATCCCGAACACGAACAATAATAATAATAATAATAATAATAATAATAATATAATTTATTAAATTATAATTATTGAATAATTGAATAATGATAATAACAATAATTCCTTTTCTCCTCCTTATTATTATTGTTATTATTAAATGTAAACTCTCTATACACTGTAAAAAAAAGATTTGTTGGTTTAACTTAAAAAAGTAAGTTACCTGGTTGCCTTAAAATTTGAGTTAATACAATGAAGGCGATCGGTTTAATCAACAGAAACTCAAAATATTATGTTATCTGAACTACATTAATTATTGAAGTTGATTTGACAAATGTTTATGTTGTCATTTGAAAATTAATATGTTGGTTTTATCATATTTATTATAAGTTTGATTAAGTGAATATGTTTAATGCTATCACATTTATTTAACAAAGTTAACGTGTTTATCTAATTTGACTGATGATGTTTCATTCTTTTCTATGTGATTTTTAAAGACAAGTTGGACCAATTCTGACAGGACACACACATCAGTATTACATGAGTAAAACAGCTTAATGAGTGCAATAAGTTAATGTTACGCTGTATTTGTGTTTCACTTATATTTCATACTTTGTTGGGCTTTTATTATAATTAATTTAATCCATATAAAGTGACTTTTAGTACTCCCATCTGGATTTCATTTATTCAAAATTTTGTCTTTTAAAGTGGTCTTTCTTAAAGGGGACCTATTATACCCCTTTTCACAAGATTTAATAGTCCTCAGAATACGTCTGTGAAGTTTCAGCTCAAAATACCCCACAGATCATTTATTATAGCTTGTCAAATTTGCCCCTATTTGGGTGTGAGCAAAAACACACCATTTTTGTGTGTGCCCCTTTAAATGCAAATGAGCTGCTGCTCCCAGCCCCCTTTCCAGAAGAGGGCGGAGCTTTAACAGCTCACGCTTCGGTCGCTCAACAACAACAAAGCTGGAGAATCTCACACAGCCAAAATGAGGATTGTCAGTAACGGTGTTCAGCCTTACATTGTTCAAACCGGAGTCGACACTGATGGAGAGACTCAGGAAGAAGTTACAACTTACATCAATATGCTGATAGTGTACATTTTCCGTGGCAGTGCAGAAAGAAAAATTAAATGCAGTATGCATGCATAAAAGTTACAAACAAATACCTATGAATACAAATGCCTAGGTTTATACCTTTTGAGTGCTTATAACTAAATATATTTGTCTAAACGTGACTTTATGTGTGAATTGGCACAGCAGAACAAAATGTCTGGCTGCCTTCCTGCCGCTTTGAGTCTCTGTTTATGTCAGACTTTACCTCTCAGCGCCATCGAGCGTGGAGCCGACTCCGAGACAAACGGCAGAGGACATTTAAACAAAGCAATATAAGGCTGCACTGAAATAATTCAAGGTTTGAGTTACAAACAGTCATGGCAGTTAACTTAGTCATATGACAAAAGGCAGAGTGCAGTCTTGCATGACAGATCAGATGTCTCACTTTTTGAGCAATGGTATACATAAGTCACAGAGGTAGAGGTTATGGAGCTTTCTGGAGTATTAGAATATCGTAATGTGTTTTACAGTCACGGATGACTCTCTCTTTCCCTTTCGTTCCTCATTCATCCTGAGTTTTTGCTCCGTACGGTCGTGACAGCTGCCTGGTGCGATGGGACCGACAGTGATGCCTTCGCCATTCTAATGACTACTTGTATTTGAAGTGCTCTAGGACACGCCGCACCATTACACAGACTATCCGTCTTCACCAAACAGCCACATCTGAAGCCTGCGTTACTGCTGCGGGGTTGTGGCTGGCACTAGGCTGTTATTTAAAACTATTAAAGAGAAAAAGAATTAGCAAATAGAAGCCGTGCTACTGCAAACGTTGAGGCCGTGTGGCACTCGGTCCGCACCGCTGTGGGATGTTTGCCAATAAAGAGCCACAGTCTGTAACCGTTCCCTTTGTTTTAAAGGTGCCCACACTTCAGGATTGTTGATTTCTGTTGTATGTTTGGGGTTTGAAAGCTCTTTGAACTATTGATAGAACAATGAATGGGTTTATATCTGGCCATTTTGAGATTATCAGACAAACCACATTCACTGGGCCTGTTGACAGAAGTTATTCTACTGACAGCTTTGGAAATAGTTAACAATTTATGTTTTATTTAATTAATGTGTTGGTTTTTGTATTTATTTTATTTTATTTTTTCATTCATTTTATTTTTTTGTGTAAATATTGTGTGCAATTTACACAATTCTATTTCAGATTTTTTTTTTCAAGTTTGTACATCTCGTTTGTTATGATTGAATTGTATAATGTATACTGTATATTGCAGGATTTTGGACAATTAAGATTGCATATAAAATTCCTGAATTTGAATTGAGGTAGCAGAGCTAAAATGAAATAAATTCATGTAAGTATAATTTTTAACTAAAAAAAAAAAACAGTTTGACAAGACAAGCTTTGAATGTGTGCTTGACAAAGCCTTGTTTGAATGTGTTGAGGATGGATGGATGGACAAATAGATGATGGATGGATGGATGGATGGATGGATGGATAAATAGATGATAGATGGATGGATGGATGGATGGATAGATTGATGGATGGATGGATGGATGGATAAATAGATGATGGATGGATGGATGGATGGATGGATGGATGGATAAATAGATGATAGATGGATGCATGGATGGATGGATGGATGGATAGATGGATGCATGGATGGATAGATAGATGGATGGATGGATGGATGGATGGATGGATAAATAGATGATGGATGGATGGATGGATAAATAGATGATAGATGGATGCATGGATGGATGGATGGATGGATGGATAAATAGATGATGGATGGATGGATAAATAGATGATAGATGGATGCATGGATGGATAGATGGATGCATGGATGGATGGATGGATGGATGGATGGACGGATGGATGGATGTATAAATATATGATGGATGGATAAAAAGATGATAGATGGATGAATGGATAGATAATAGATGGATAAGTGGATGATGGATGGATGGATGTATAGATAGATGGATGGATGGATAAATAGATGATAGATGGATGAATGGATAGATAATAGATGGATGGGTGGATGATGGATAGATGGATGGATGGATGGATGGATGGATGATAGATAGATAGATAGATAGATAGATAGATAGATAGATAGATAGATAGATAGATGAATGGATGGATGAATAGATAGATATACAGACAGATAGATAGATAAATAGATAGATAGATAGATAGATAGATAGATAGATAGAAGTCGCAATTACCTTTTTTGTTTTTTATTCAGTGGCGGGAAACAAGCTTCCATGCATTACCTGTGTTACATTTCTGCTTCTGCTTCCCAGTTATGACATCAACCATTGGAAAAAACCCAGATCCATCAGCCATTACTGTGAACAGGGAAAATAACTGCACATGTGGGAACTGCTCTTTAAAACAGATCCAACAAATTCAGCAGAGATTCTGTTTGCCATTTACTGTGCAAGTAACATTTACATAAAAACTGTCCAAACTCCATTCGAGTGTCCGATACATTGATTGTTGGGTATCTGACGCTATAGTCAAGGAAAACATCAGGGACTCTCCTCAGCCGATGATTAGGAGCTCTTACGCTATCCATTGATTTCTCCTCTACCCGGTTGAGAACACAGAGCGGAGCTGATAGCTTTGTGTTTGATTCGCAGAATCCATTCACATACTCGAGGGGGAACAGGACTCTATCTCAAACAAAAAAGGTCTTTGGGAAAATCATGTATAGGAAGGGAGACTGTGAGTCATTCCTCATCTTTATCAGAAAGAGAAAGAGGATTTTATGCAAAAACCTCCGCAAGGTCTTTTTGGATTTACTGAAAGACGGACACGTTCTAACAAAGAAACTTCTCTCCTCATTTGGTTCCCCTGAAAGGCTATAGTGAGGGTACATCTTTATTGGAGACTGAAAACCAATCAATCTCTTATTTTACTGGACTCGGTCACATCTCAATCGAGCTGAGGGTGAAATAACAGCCAAAAGCTCTCTTTCGGTTTCTTTGTTTCTGTTTCACAAACACCCACACACTTCTTCAGACAGCTGAGCCCGTCCTTTCAGTTCGGCCTGCCTCTACTACGTTTTAACCAATCCATCACATGTTCAGTGTTTGCGTGTGCACAGGATGTTCACATTAGAGTACGGATATGAGTGTACGTTGTTTGGAAGGTTCTGAGAGAGGCATACAGAAAGTAAAAGAGTGTTGTCTTGCTCAAAGTTGGCAATTACAGACCGCACAGTGTCCCTTGGGGGTCCCGGGTCCTGCATCGCACAATACAGATGTGTGGGCAGATGCCATCTGGGGCTCGGAGAACAAAACCGAGTGTGGGGGCGCCGTTCAGGGAATTCAGTCAGGAGACCCGAGAATCCAGGAAGAGAATGGAAAATGATCTGACGGTAATCAATCAAAAAAACTGTGACACAAATGACCAAACACAACGGCCCAGAGCAAAGCCTCGCACAAACACACCCCTGCCTGTGGCGACTCCCCGCCCACTGGCCGTAACGCCATCAATAGGCCTTCGCCGATATAAGCAGAAGCGATTGGCTCAAACCGCCTCCTCCTCGGCTAATTGGGCCTTTATGATTGCGCAGTCTTTCGTGCAGATTGAGAAAATAAAACGCCATTCTCTTCGTCAAACTGAGTGACAATCGATGTTGGGCACCCATCTAGGAACGCCAGATGCTCCGCCCGACTTCATTATGCTGGGCGAGATGGTTTCGCCGGAGCAACGGCGTCGCCACAAAGCGTTTCGATCGTGGCCCTAGAGACAGAGTCCCGGACGTCACCTGCTCCTCAGACTAATGCTATTAGAAACCAGAGGCCCCAAACGCGTATGGAAAAGAACAAAAACGTAGCCTATACACAAACAGGAAACGCTAGCTGTGGTCAGACGAATCTTGAATTTTAAAGTCTGAGAAGGCAGTGGAACAATTTTCAAGCCTTCAGCCAATCTGCTGAGACCAACTTTCAAAAACAGCTGAAGACACATCCTTTACTGGGGGCACTTCACTAAATCATAGGAAATACATTTGGCAATCTGGCACTTTTCATGAATAGGGTACAAAATTAATGGAAGCTTGTTTCCACCATGAAATGAAAAACAAAAAAGGTGATTGCTACTTTTTATCTCACAATTCTGACTTTTTTTTCTCAGAATTGCGAGATACAAACTCAATTATGAGTTATAAAGTCAGAATTGCGAGTTTTAAAGACGTGATATAGAATTACGTGATATGAAGTCAGAATTGTGTGATATAAAGTCAGAATTGTGAGTTATAAAGTCAGAATTGCGAGATATAAAGTCAGAATTGCGAGATATAAAGTCAGAGTTGCGAGTTATAAAGTCAGAATTGCGAGTTATAAAGTCAGAATTGCGAGATATAAAGTCAGAATTGCGAGATATAAAGTCAGAATTGCGAGTTATAAAGTCAGAATTGCGAGATATAAAGTCAGAATTGCGAGTTATAAAGTCAGAATTGCGAGTTATAAAGTCAGAATTGCGAGATATAAAGTCAGAATTGCGAGTTATAAAGTCAGAATTGCGAGTTATAAAGTCAGAGTTGCGAGTTATAAAGTCAGAATTGCGAGATATAAAGTCAGAATTGCGAGATATAAAGTCAGAATTGCGAGTTATAAAGTCAGAATTGCGAGTTATAAAGTCAGAATTGCGAGATATAAAGTCAGAATTGCGAGTTATAAAGTCAGAGTTGCGAGTTATAAAGTCAGAATTGCGAGATATAAAGTCAGAAATGCGAGATATAAAGTCAGAATTGCGAGATATAAAGTCAGAATTGCGAGATATAAAGTCAGAATTGCGAGTTATAAAGTCAGAATTGCGAGTTATAAAGTCAGAATTGCGAGATATAAAGTCAGAATTGCGAGATATAAAGTCAGAATTGCGAGATATAAAGTCAGAATTGCGAGTTATAAAGTCAGAATGCGAGTTATAAAGTCAGAATTGCGAGTTATAAAGTCAGAATTGCGAGTTATAAAGTCAGAATTGCGAGTTATAAAGTCAGAATTGCGAGTTATAAAGTCAGAATTGCGAGTTATAAAGTCAGAATTGCGAGTTATAAAGTCAGAATTGCGAGTTATAAAGTCAGAATTGTGAGTTATAAAGTCAGAATTGTGAGTTATAAAGTCAGAATTGTGAGTTATAAAGTCAGAATTGTGAGATATAAAGTCAGAATTGTGAGTTATAAAGTCAGAATTGTGAGATATAAAGTCAGAATTGCGAGTTATAAAGTCAGAATTGTGAGATATAAAGTCAGAATTGCGAGTTATAAAGTCAGAATTGTGAGTTATAAAGTCAGAATTGCGAGTTATAAAGTCAGAATTGCGAGATATAAAGTCAGAATTGCGAGATATAAAGTCAGAATTGCGAGATATAAAGTCAGAATTGCGAGATATAAAGTCAGAATTGCGAGATATAAAGTCAGAATTGCGAGTTATAAAGTCAGAATTGCGAGATATAAAGTCAGAATTGTGAGATATAAAGTCAGAATTGTGAGATATAAAGTCAGAATTGCAAGTTATAAAGTCAGAATTGCGAGATATAAAGTCAGAATTGCGAGTTATAAAGTCAGAATTGCGAGATATAAAGTCAGAATTGTGAGTTATAAAGTCAGAATTGTGAGATATAAAGTCAGAATTGTGAGATATAAAGTCAGAATTGCGAGTTATAAAGTCAGAATTGTGAGTTATAAAGTCAGAATTACGAATTATAAAGTCAGAATTGCGAGATATAAAGTCAGAATTGTGAGTTATAAAGTCAGAATTACGAATTATAAAGTCAGAATTGCGAGATATAAAGTCAGAATTGTGAGATATAAAGTCAGAATTGCGAGTTATAAAGTCAGAATTGCGAGATATAAAGTCAGAATTGTGAGTTATAAAGTCAGAATTACGAATTATAAAGTCAGAATTGCGAGATATAAAGTCAGAATTGTGAGATATAAAGTCAGAATTACGAATTATAAAGTCAGAATTGCGAGATATAAAGTCAGAATTGTGAGATATAAAGTCAGAATTACGAATTATAAAGTCAGAATTGCGTGAGAAAAGCGTGAGAAAAAAGCAATTGCAAAAAAAAAAAAAACCTTTCAGTTTCAGCTCCCATTTTTATAAGATATAAAGTCACAATTCTGACTTTCTGTCACGCGATTGTGAGAAAAAATAAGAATTATGAGATAAAAAGTAGCAATTACCTTTTTTATTTTTATTTTTATTTAGTGGCGGAAACAAGCTTCCATAAAAATGGGAGCTGAAACTGAAAAGTTTTTTTTTTTTTTTTTGCCTCAACAAATGTTCAGTAAAGCAGGTGCCTCCAGAAAATGTTGATCATCTCCCCTTGTTAAAAAATGAAATAAACAAAACGACAAAACTATACCAGAATGGGTAAGAGGCCGTTCACACAGGACACGTGTTTCCAATCCAACATGCTACTTTTCCATTGTTTTTCTACGTAAACACACGCTCTAGACGGACGTGTGTGACTGTTGTGCTCACATCTTGAGTCTTTTGCAGCGTCCTGCTCATGACACGGCGTTCTAAAACTGTGGCGCTCAAGTTAAAATCAGTTCAGCTTTTAAAAATGTGTCTTGAGACCTTGCGTTTTTCCCCATTCCGCATTTTCAAAGCAAAAACGCGCTCTGTGTGAACGCGCCCTAAAGGGGGTTGCAAATGCAGTGTAAATTGAGGTTTATCAAACCTATCTGATAGATATAATAAAAAACATGGAATTTGCCTTTAATACTTAAAAAAAAAAGAGTCATGTGACGGCAAAGTTTGCCTGGTTTTTCCACATTTTGCAAGTCACTGTAGTAGATGTATAGAAGAACTAAGCTTTAGGCTACACGATTATTTATTTATTTAAGCAAAAACACTGTGGCATCTCACTTTATTCCAGCCAAGAACATTTATCTTATAGTGACACAACAATAAAGTGCTGCTACAACTGTTAATGCTAAAGTATAAACAGAGCCTTGTCTCTTTCAGATCCATCAGCCTCGAGGGCGGGACCCAATAACTCAAGTCAGTCCATACATATGCAAACACACTGTTGTCAAAGTTGTCAGCACACAGTCAGCGTTACAGGATGTAGATTGGCTCATCAGGTGGGCGCATGCAGTGAGACAGCGCGAAGCGGACGCATCTGCTGCTATTGACGGAATTCTACGATGGAAAGACGCGTTTGATGCGCAGCTCTGGTCGTGGGCGTCATGAAACGCGTGATTGACAGGGGCAGGAGAGGTCGTGAAGTGTAGGCGTCCAGTTGATAAAGGCATAAAGGGTCTCACCCTAACATTTAATAACTTTTAGTCTTTGCAGCAACACATACTGATGAATAGCGATGCCCGATTCGCGAATGAATCGGGTCTTTTTAAATAAATTAATGCGATAAACACAATTAATAAAACTTAAATAAACGGCGATATGTGCCTACAAATGGTTTTACTGGAATGTAAGTAATGCCAATTATGTCGAGACGTAAAATAATTGCTGAATCGTTTTTTTTTAATCCATCTGAGCTGTTTTAAAGAACCGATTTGCAAAAAAAAGTCGCACTGCATAAATCACTGCAGTTTAAAATGGTCTGGTTTGTGCATCTTCCCACTCTCTTATGCTTTAGATTTGTTTGTTTAATTAATTATTACTGCAATATTCGGTTTCCCCTGAATAAATGGTCTGTTAGTAATGTTATAAAAGCATTTTATAGCACGTTCAGAAATTGTCTTTTGACTGAGTGTTGTGGCCTAGACATTGCACTAATTGCACTAAACACTAGACGGCGCGCTTGCTCTTCCCACTATAGAGCTGGATAACTTCACTTTAATGACTCGCGCGCTCCATACAGTCCTATGTATGACGTATACAGATATAATAATTATTTTCAGGGTATTTCCCATATATTATAGACCTAGTTCTGTATGTAAAAGCAGCGCTTCTCTTTCTTTCTTTCTTTCTTTCTCTCGCGTTCTCTTTTACGCGCACACGCTGCATTATCTCTCACACACACACGCGCGCACGCAAAGGGTTTTTTATAGTACGCAAAAAGATTGAAAGAAGAAAGACTTTTTTATACACTTATACAATTCTCCAATTACCATATAGGCTACCTGGGAAATGGGCTGGCTGTTTACCCGAATGGACACACTGTTGACTCTCTGCGTCTCGCGGTGACAGGCGCGTCAGGCAGTGAAGGTCCGCCCCTCGGCGGTGTTCAGCAGCGCTCGCGCATCACTCTCAAACGCTAATTCCACCGGGACAGACGCAACTTCGGTCCGCACGCGGAGCGGAGGAGACGCACACGAAATGACACCAATGGCTGCGCTTGTGTTCACGGCGACTTTTGCGCTAATAATCTGGATACCGAGTTTCTCGTTAACCGCACGGGTCTACCCTCCTAATGAAGGTAAGGATTTACCAAAGCAAAGGAAAATCTTTCCAAGAGTTCATTTTTTTGTTGTTGTTGTTTGGGTTACGACTTGGGACGCTTTAGAGTGGCACAGAGTCTCTTTTTTAATATTTCAAGACTCAGCGAAAAGGAATTATAACATTTTCCTCCGAAAGTCCCTTTGGAGATCTCCAAGTGTCTGTGGTTCCCAAATCCGCAGCTCTAATGGAACACATTTTTTCTTCATCAAACGAAGTTTAATCTCGGACTCTGTTGGGAGTAAACACTCTAATTTTGTCGGAACTATTTTTTTTATTGCACCTATCTTTATTTATTTATTTTTATTTCACGAAATGTGCTTGGATGACCAGAATGGAAATAGGAAATATGTAGCGTATGGCTCGAAAAATTTGAACGAAACATTTTTACGACTCCTTTATTATTTTTATTTATTTTGGAGTGTTTTCAGAAGCGAAATGTATGAAATTCGTTCTTCATAATCAACAGAGACGCGCACGAGACGAATGATAAAAGATTTTCAGCATAATGTAGACTTATATTACACTGCACGCTTTTAATTTAGGGCTTTGTTTTGGTGTGTATAGGCTATATATACACACAAATTCTGAAACCTTTAGAAATAAAAAGAAAAAAAAAAAATCTTGCCTTTTATATATTCATTGCACATTCACTGCGCACTGATTATGTTCTTCTCTCAAAGGGCCTGATTTTCTTTGGAAAATAGCCAAATTAAAACAATACTTAATCATGCCACAATCAATCTTTATAGAATATGGTAACACTTTAGTATAGGGAACACATATAAACTATTAACTATGACTTTTGCATCAATAAACTCCTAATTTACTGCTTATTAATAGTTAGTAAGGTAGTTGTTAAGTTTAGGTATTGGGTAGGATTAAGAATGTAGAATAAAGTCATGCAGAATAAGGCATTAATATGTGCTTAATAAGTACTAATAAATAGCCAATATTCTAGTAATATGCTGCTAATAAGCAACTAGTTAAAAGACCCTAAAATAAAGTGTTACCTAAAATACTTATTATCCAATACATTTCCTCAACGAGCATAAATCAGTATACTTCGAGGAAATGGAGAGTAATGAGTTTTTGATAGCAGAAGAAACCAGTTGTGACTTTAGAGACAGTTTGGTCTAGTCATAAGGAGGTTGATGATCCATCTTCAGTGACTCACGGCATTTTGTCTCTCCGCAGTGACGCTGCTGGACTCGAGAACTGTGCAGGGAGAATTGAAATGGGTTGCGAGTCCGACGGAAGGAGGGGTGAGTCTACAGAGGATTTACAATTTTGCTTTTACTTTTGTTTTTGTGTAGTAAAATCTCTATCGACCACTCTTGAAGGTGTTGATTGTATATTTGCACATGAAAAGCGGACTAGAGAAATTAAAAGAACCTTTTTTGAGCACAGCGGTTTAACCAAGGCCTCGTGTTGTGCTAAAAACACACCAAAAACTGATGGAAAGCGGCTTAAGAGGACTTAAACACTGTATGCAGTCAGTATTTTCTGCATTAGATGAAGCACTGAAGACTAATGAGACCTACACAAACATCCATAATTATAAATCCTGACAGATGAAGTGGCTTTGTTCTTATAATTTGATGTTTCATACAGACTGAGAAACGACTTGAGTTTAAGTGCTTGTGCTGAGGATAATTCATTTATACATTTTGTGCTTTGTAATTATAATGTTCATTTCTTTACATCATTTATGGGTTGGCATCTTAAAATTTAATAATTTTTCTTGTTCTTGGTGCACTGTATTTTTCCATATACAACAATGAAGCTCAACTTTTTGGGAATGAGTACAAATAAGCAAATTGAAATACAGATTTAAACATTCATTTTATACATTTTTCTTTGAAGAGGACAGTACTATTTACCTCATTTTTAAATGATTTATTTTAAAAAGGTTTCCTTTTTTATTTTTTTTGGCCACACTTTACATATATATTAATACTTGCGTATAATTATTATGCAGTCAGTAGTAGTTTAAGCACATTTTTATTGTTAGTGTTGTTGTGATTTAATTACTACAACTTTTGTTTTAAAAGAACTGACTGAAACTGCATACATTAATACATTACATTAACAAAAACGTATTAAACCTACCATGTTTCTATTCAAGCATGAGCAAAGTTATTTATCTGCGATTCGGTTGATTAATTACACCACGATTAGTCTTCCTTGTTCCCTCCGTACCCACTTTGGTTGGTTTCAGGTTTAATGGTGAACTTGGCATTTGAGGAAATGTGGTCCCCCCCAGCCTGTGCTGCTTTATCTCATCGACCTGTTTGATTGACAGGGTCCCGACAGAGCCCCCTCCCTCACGCAAGCGGGCCGAATGTACAGCTTTATCGCTGTGACAGCTGGGATTTCTACACTTACGACTTACAAAGAGTAAAAAAGCAAGAAGAAAAGACAGCGTCATAGATCGTGACAGGCCTTTTCAGAAACTCTCCTTCATTGCATACATCTCATTTGAAACTCTCACCAGCAGGAAGCATCAAACTCTAGGCCCTATAGTATTACAATGGCTTAATATGGGATTAATGGTGACCGGGAAGTCAGGGCGTTCTTATATATGTGCAAGGGTGTTTATTATTGAAAACCATACTTTAGCCTTTGTATTTTTAAAAGACTGCCTTTCTCCCAATCACAGCGAACAAACATTTGACATATCGCCACATCTATTGCCCAACAACAACTGTTTTTGAAGCCTTTGAAAGGCTTAAATGGCACTTTCAATTCTAGTGTACAGAAATGGAGCTTTTCGATGCTTTGAAGAATCATGCTGGGTTACAAAAAAACCCAAGTTGGGTTGAAAATGGACAAACCCAGCGATTGGGTTGTTTTAACCCAGTGGTTGGGTTAAATGTTTGCCCAACATGCTGGTCAGTTTTATTAAACCCAACTATTGTTTAAAAATGACTACATGTCTGGCTTAAAATGAACCCAAAATAGGTCGGAAATTAAAAATCAGACACATAATTACTAGAGGCAACAATAATAATCAAAAGGTGAACATTTATTAATAAGCAATTTAATAAATGTGTGTTTAATTTTTATTCATTAAACGCATTAATAAATGTTCATTTATTAACTTTGGGTTCATTTTAAGCCAGCAATACAGTCATTTATAAACAATAGTTGGGTTAAATAAAACTACCCAGCAGGATGGGCAAACATTTAACCCAGTCCGCTGACGTGGTTAACAACCTAACCACTGGGATAAAACAATCCTGGGTTAAACAACCCAATCACTGGGTTTGTCCATTTTCAACCCAACTTGAGTTGTTTTTAACCCAGCATTTTTTTTTAAGTGTATTATCCCAATTATGTTGATTATTTAATCCTAAATTTAAAAAAGTATCAAATCTCCAATAACATCTTTGAGTGGCCGATGAGTTTGTTTATAAAGCAGTGTAAATGTTGAGTATTAAAGTCGCTTGTCTTAAAGGGATGGTTCACCCAAAAATGAGAATTCTGTCATCATGTACTCACACGTTCCTAAACCTGTATGACTTTTCTAATGAGGGACACAAAAAGTGTCTGCTTTTCGTCCACACTGTGAAAGTCAGTGGGGTTCCAGTGGTGTTTTGGATCCCATTGACTTTCGTTGATTCTTCAAAATGTCTTCTTTTGTTTTCTGCAGAAGAAAGAGAGTCATATGGGTTTGAGTAAATTATGACAGAATTTTCATTTTTGGGTAAACTAATCCCTACTATCTACAAAAAAAAGTGCACAGAATCTGGCAGATGTGTGATTAAATTCTCATTATCATATCGTAATCAATGAAATCACTGCAGCTGTTGGTCTGTGGGAAATCTCCATCTCCGGGCCTGGAATTGTGTGCACCTGCTGTGACAAATGTCTCCCTTTGCAGAATCTCTATAGGCCTACTTACCTCTCTGTCTCTCTCACAGTGGGAAGAAGTGAGCATCATGGACGAGAAGAATACGCCAATCAGGACGTACCAGGTATGCAACGTAATGGAACCCAACCAGAACAACTGGCTCCGAACAGACTGGATCCCCCGTGGCGGAGCTCAGCGTGTCTACATCGAGATCAAATTCACCCTGCGTGACTGCAACAGCCTGCCAGGAGTCATGGGAACTTGCAAGGAGACCTTTAACCTCTACTACTACGAGTCCAACAATGACAAAGAGCGGTACATCCGAGAGAACCAGTTCACCAAAATCGACACCATCGCGGCCGACGAGAGCTTCACGCAGGTGGACATAGGAGACCGCATCATGAAGCTGAACACGGAAGTGCGGGATGTAGGAATTTTGACGCGGAAGGGCTTCTACTTGGCCTTCCAGGACGTCGGGGCCTGCATCGCCCTGGTATCCGTACGGATCTTCTATAAGAAATGCCCCCTCACTGTACGCAACCTGGCCCAGTTTCCGGACACCACCACCGGGGCGGACACTTCATCACTAGTGGAGGTACGCGGATCCTGTGTGGACAATTCCGAGGAACGCGAGGTTCCTAAAATGTACTGCGGAGCAGATGGAGAATGGCTGGTGCCTATTGGGAACTGTTTGTGTAACCCTGGCTATGAGGAACATGGAGGAACATGCCAAGGTAAGAGCTCGGATAACTTGAGTTTTTCCAACAGGTTCTCTTATGATTCAAGACCCTGATCGGCCAGAGGCAATATATTCCATATAAGATGAGATCATTAAAATTGAAGCTGACCCGGATGCACTTTTCCCCCCTTCAGGGATATAAGAGTTTACTCAGATGTAGACAGCTGGGCACTCGGCAGATCGCTGTGGATTAAGGGAGTGTTGCTATTCGAGAGGTCTGGTTATGATTATGGTTCGCCCTGTTTGATATCAAAACACCTCCCTGTGGATTTGCGCATGAGAAACGTTGGCGCTAATTATTTTGTTGGAGCAACAGCCGTGTGGTTTATGTGCAGAATCCGCTTAATCAGATCATGGGCGAATGCTCTCGTACCCTTTTCTCGTTTGCTATCTCTCAAGAGCATGTGCGATGGCTTTCAGTTCACATTAAAGCCAAAAGATGTGATTGGCAAAACGCTGAAAGAGCAGGACAGATAAAAGAAGAAAAGGAGAGGATCAGATAGATTGCTTCTGTCACCAGAGGGCCGTTTCTCTTTCTCCATGCTGGCTTTGATTCCCAGTGTCCGTAGTCAGGCCGTACGCCACTGAAAAAGCCGTGATATACTGTTTGGGGTAACACTGAGGTCAGTGCAAGCAAAAAAGGAAGAGCCAGAGGACATGTAGACAGTTTGAGCACGCCCTTTCTTTCTTTTCCGTCTGGTCCGGGAGAGGGTCATCGCTTGAGCGGGGTGATAAACGGCCGACTGGCCAGTCTAACGGCCTTTATTTATGAGCGCTATCTCCGCGGGCTAATTGCATGACAAATACGGGCTGTAATTTAGGGCTCCTGCGAGCTCAAGGGGGGCGGTCGGCATTCACAGCGGGCGATCTCTCTCTCTCTCTCTCTCTCTCTCTCAGTGGATGTGCTTGTGTGGGTGGTTGAAGGGTACACTGGGAAAGGCCATTCTCAGGGATCTGGCCGTTTTTCTTGGCCACTCTTTTATTCGCTGGCAGTTGCCGGGTTCCCCATTCGCTCCTTAGCTTTCCGTCTCTCTCCCTCTGCTCTCTTTTGCCGTTCAGATATGTTGAAATGAAGGAAAGAGGCTGTAATTTACCAAGAGCAGAACGGCGTTTCCACACAGACATTTGGTGGAACGTTTTACTTAAATCACTTCAGGGCCTTGCGTTGATGATTTCATTACTCTGAGATGTTTGGAAGAGGGTGTTTTTAATATTTCTGCTGTTTGGTGTTTTTTTTTATTTCATATCCCAATTCACATGTAAATAATAAAACAAAAAACACTTCATGTCTTAAATTTCAGGCCCAGAGTTTCAGGTCAGTTGAACAAAACAATCACTTGCTCTTTCAGGCCAAAAATCTAAGTTATTATTCACTCCCATTATGAAGCTTGGAAGAGCCAGGATATTTTTAACATAACTCTGATTGTGTTCATCTGAAAGAAAATAGTCATATATACCTAGGATGGCTTGAGGATGAGTAAATCATGGGATAATTGTCATTTTTGGGTGAACTATCCCTTTAAGCATGAGCCTGTCATCAGTGTCTGATTAAGCCATCACAGGCTGTCTTCAGAGAGGCAACAGGCAGTTGTTTCCTCATTGAAGCGGGTTCAAAAGGTGGCTTTCTATCCCAGCATGCAGATGCGAGTCACTGTCTGTTTAATAAGTCTGAGCGTGCAGCCCAGGCCAGGGGAGGGATGCAGAGGTTCACCTTCAATGTGAGGGCTTAGGAGAGGGCGAGAACTTTCTCAATGGGGCGTCCCAAGGACCTTGTGAAAAAAGCCCATTGAGGATAAGGGATACAAGCCCTGTACCCCAGAAGGCCTCAATGGGAGCCTCTCCCCAATTGTTGGGGTGTCGTGATCGGGGATGGGGGCGGAGGGGAGGAACACTAGACAGGGTCAGGGGTGACCCCTGGCTTTATCCTCCTCTCCTCCCCGAGAGACGGGGGTCATGGCCGAGATTGATTAAGACGTCAAAATTTTGACAGCTGCAGCCTAGATGGACAGGTCCAAGAACAGAGGAGCGAGAGAAGGCCACAAAACAGCCGCCGTTCGGCTGGTGAATGGAGCGGAGACTTGGCCAGAGGATTTGGTGTCTTTTCTTCTTTTTAAGAGTTTGCTGTTTTCTCACTGCTCATCTGCTGTGTTGAGTAGGAGGTGAGGATAGAGAGGAAATCTCCGCTTGTTAGTGGGCGTCCGGCGAGCTGGAGACGTGTAAAAGCACGCTGAGATGCTAGGCTGCGATGGAGAATGACAGCCCACTCTCAGCGTTTCACTACACTGTAAACGTACACAGAGTTTAGTGAAACAGCATGACGATGTGGAGAGAAATCCAACCAACACCAGTGAGTTTTCAGCTCTTTTGACTACTATGCCTCTGCAGAAAAGCACTACAGTATTTCTACAGAAATATATACCCCTGGATAGTGTTTTTTAGAAAAGAAGTACTGGTACTGTTACCATGAAAGATGTCCAGGCAAGGATGGTATTACCATGGTACTTTGACACTATACCATGGTACAGAAATTCATGCACCATACTATTTAAAGGGATAGTTCACCCAAAAATGAAAATTATCCCATGATTTACTCACCCTCAAGGTGTATATGACTATCTTCTTTCAGACAAACACAGTCTTATTAAAAAATATCCTGGCTCTTCCGAGCTTTATAATGATAGTGAATGGGGGGCGACATTTTGAAGCCCAAAAAAGCTCATCCATCCATCATAAAAGTAATCCATACGACTCCAGGGGTTAATAAAGGCCTTCTGAAGTGAAGCGATGGGTTTTTTTTAAGAAAAATATCCATATTTATAACTTTATAGACTACATGCATGTTCACGAGAGGGTCGAGCGTGGAAGCGTGCATTGTTTACTGCAAAGGAAAATGGTGAAAAAGAAGTAAGCCGTTTTAGCTATACTATAGATTTGTATTAGTCTTAAAATGGTGCGTTTGTGAATCTATCCAGGATGCTTCAGAATAAATAAAGTCTTAAGATTATGCTTGAACTCGACTCTCGTGAACGTGTGGATGGCTATAATCGGAAGCTAGTGATTAAAGTTTATAAAGTTATAAATATGGATATTTTTCATACAAAAACCCATCGCTTCACTTCAGAAGGCATTTATTAACCCCCTGGAGCCGTATGGATTACTTTTATGATGGATGGATGAGCTTTTTTGGGCTTCAAAATCTCGCCCCCCCCATTCACTCCCATTATAAAACTTGGAAAAGCCAGGATATTTTTTAATATAACTCTGATTGTGTTCGTCTGAAAGAAGATCACAAGTCATATACACCTAGGATGGCTTGAAGGTGAGTAAAACTTGGGATAATTTTCATTTTTGGGTGAACTATCCCTTTAAATAGTACATCAAGATGTTTACTATAGTATTACAATAGTGCATTCCCAAAAACATGATAGTACAGTACTTTTGTAGCATAATACTACCATGGTACCGTCGTACATTAATTTTAGCACCATGGTATATTTAAAAGCCATCCAATACTATCACGGTACTATAGTACCACCACATAAAAAAAAAAAAAAAAAAATCATGGTAGTGCCATGGTACTTTTTGGGAGTTTATTGTGACACCTCGTCTAAAAATCATATCATAGTCCTTTTTTGTCAGAGATACTATGGTATTATAAATGTACAGTGCAAGTACCATAGTATATATCAAAGTATGCATCACTCAACCATGGTGCCACCGTTTTATTTTTTTTAATGGCTGCTAATGTAAAACAGCTCGCACATATTCATGTAATTAGAAAAAGGATAAAGGGTTTAAAAAAATAGAGCATGATGGGAAGGTGTGATAATATGAAACACTGCTCTTTGAATCAGAACAGACAGCAGCTTGTGTAACTGGAAGGAAAACGATGCTTGAAAAGACATTATTTATGCATGTAAGCCGAGATAGACTCTCAAGAGAACGCCGTTTGTATCGACTTCACCGTGCAAAAGTACATTTTAGCTTTAATCACACATTAAGCAAATTGGTGTACTTGAGGAGAGGTATTGATCCGGCCTTCTTATGTATTATTGTTGAGACGCAGCTTTGCAAACTTTGCACCTTAGCACCTGTATGCATCTGCGTGTGTCTAATTAGAAAAGGCTTGCATGTGTATCTCTTCGCTGTCATAATTATGAGCAGGTGTATGAGAATCATCATCCTCAGCTGTGAGTCGTTTTTGCTCTTTTCTTTGTCAAACAATAGCCGCCGCCTGCCAAAACGCTCCTGCCTATGAATATTCATCACTTCCTTTTCGCTTTTGATGGCAAGCACATATGTTGATTCCTGTCACGATCCTCCTCAGTTCTCCCCTCCATCGGCCCCTGAATGGACTGTCAGCTGTCCCAGGAAAGAGAGATGCAGAGAGGTGCTCTTTGATATCAGACAAATACGTCATTTGCATATTTCGTCCGTGAAATGCAAAGCCAGCAAACTTGTCTCTCAAAGACAATGGGCGGCTCGTCCTTTCAGCGAGATGGAGCGAAGGTTGGGTCCGTCCTCTTCGCTCTGTGATCATGGCAGCATGCTGTATGTGTTTGAAATCATTTGGATAATATGATTCGCATGATTAAATCCAGATCTTTTGAATCTTTTGGAGTTCAGACGCTCCGGTCTGTCTGTATGTGTGCAATTGCTTGCTCATGTGTGTGTTGTTCTCCTTGACCTCTTCCTGTCTATCATCATCCGGTGCTCCCATACGGAAGCTCCCCTGACAGCTCGCAGCCCGTCAGTTGTCATGTTGTGATGGATGCACCGGGTGCGGAAAACGGCCTGAAGGACAGAACTGGTGGGAAGGGTGAGGGATGGAGGTGACTGTCCCTCTCCCACAGAACTGTTAGCATCCATGCTAATGCAAGTTTAGAGGTGAAAAATGCCCTGTACTGCTCGTTCAGCCTTCTGATTCAATCGCTGTGCCTTCGTACCCTCACAGTCATATTTCTATAACAAGATATTTTCTACTTAATTTTGGTATTTTAACATTTCTCAGGAAGGGTTGTTGAAACTGCCTACTAAGCGTGTTTTGCTAATGCAAACTAGTCTGTTTGCACCCATGCTAATGCTATCTCTGACATGAAAAATGTACAGATTATAAATAAGAATGGAGCATGGTAATACCATAGTACTCTTTAAAATGCACCGCCGTTTAAAAGTTTGAGATTTTTTTTAATTGTTTTTAATAGAAGGTGATGCATTTATTTCACCCAAAATACAGTAAAAGTGTATTTAAAATATATATTTTTTTATTTTTGAATATATTTTAAAATGTAATTTATTCTAATATGCTGATTTGCTGCTCTAGAACAATTGTTATTATTATTGGTGTTGAAAACAGATTTTTTTTTCAGGATTGTTGGATGAATAGAAAGTTCAAAAGAACAGCATTTATTTGAAATAGAGTGTTTTGTAACATTATAAATGTCTTTACTGTCACTTTTGATCAATTTAATGCGTCCTTGCTGAATAAAAGTATACATTTCTTTCCAAAAATAAATAAATAAATCTTACTGACCTCATACTTTTGAACGATAGTGTATAATGTTACAAAAGAGATTTCAGATAAATGCTGTTTTGTTAACTTTCTATTCATCAAAGAACCCTGAAAATAAACAGTTTTCAACATTGATAATAATCAGAAATATTTCTTGAGTATCAAATCATCATATTAGAATAATTTCTCAAGGATCATGTGACACTCAAGACTGGAGTAATGATGCTGAAAATCCAGCTTTGATCACAGGAATAAATTTAATTTTATAATATATTCACATACAGTCATTTTAAATTTTAAAAATATTTCACAATATTACTGATTTTTTCGTATTTTTAATCAAATAAATGCAGCCTTGGTGAGCATAAGTGTCTTCTTTTAAAAACATTAAAAAATCTTACCGATCCCAAACTTTAGAATGGCAGTTGTAAATGTTCTGTGTTTTCCAGGATTTCCCCATGGTACCGTTCATATCAGAGTACCTTTTTTGTAAGGCGAAATGCCTGAAATAACCAGATTAAGTAGAAACTACCCAGCGTCCTTGATAAATTCACATAATTTCCCAAGAAAGTCTGTTGAAACTACATGCTAAGCACATTTTTGCTAATGTTCCCTTTTGAGAAATTCTGAGAGCGCTGGCCTCATCTCTCTGGTGTTTAATTATATTTTAATTACACCGTCTGGCACACGTTCACTGCCGGTGGTCTGGATCCCTCAGATCAGCACAGATCTCCTTTAGCATCACTGGGACAGTGGTGTGGACGAGCCTTATTGACTCACTGTTTGAGGGTCTGTCCTCCCATTCTCCCTGATTAACCCAGCATCCATTTAGCCGCTGCTCTCCACACATGCTTCATGCCAAAGGGTTTGTGTTCATTTGACAAGATGTCCATCAACGGCGGACGTGAGCGCCCAGCCCAGCTACTTCATGCGATCCTCCCCATCAGTTAGTGCCTTAAATTGGCTTCCTTCCAGAAAAGGTCAAGGGTCGAAGACAGGAAGGCCCGAGCCATCATTTTCTTCTGAAAGAGACGTTGAAACTGCTGACCTGTTTTATGCGAGACTTTACAGTCAGCGCGGCTGCTGCGCGTCTTTGTCTTCTGGTTTGATTAGGACGCTGCCAAAATTTTCTCAGTACAAATGCACCAGATGGAGCTCATGAATGCAGTTGTTCTTTTCTACTAATGAAGTGTTTATGAAAGCCTAATATGAATGGTTTGATTCACAATGATTGATGTCTCAAATTAATCTTAGTGCTATAGCAGTTTGAACAAAATGACTTTTTTTCCTGCAGTATGAATGACAGGAACTGAAGTGGCTCGGTGTTTTCTCACTTAGGTAAATATGCAAACGTTGAATGAAAGAAATGTTATTCAAAAGCACTTTTTGAACTCTCCATTGCACAAACATGCATACTCAGGGATTCCTGACTGAAGGGCTCTTCGCAAAACTCACTCTCGGCACTTCTAGATGGGACGTCGGTTAACAGATGTCAATTAGCTGAGAACGGTGAGCAGGACAGACTTAGTAATGGGATTATTTCGGGGGTCGGCAGACCTGTTTCCACAATGCAAGGCAACACTTGTGATTAGCCCGTAGGGGTCACGGCGGCGGCTTCACAATGCACATTAATACTGGTAATTATTTGGAGGGGCTGAAGCATGGCTGGATCTAATGCTTGCCATTAGACTTGAGGGTTTATTCCGTTCCTGGGGTTTTGGTTAGAGTGGATTGGACCAGCTGCTGTGGAAAAAGCCACTTGGTTTGTCACTGAACACAATTAGTTGTGACTTTATGTCTTTGTTAGCGCTGAGAGAAAGGCGGGAGGGGAAGATAAAGAGCGTTTGCTGAAGCAATTCTGTAGACGTAAATCTCACAGAGGAATTTCGAAACATAGGAACGAGATCCTTATATAGAAGCATTGAAATGTTGCTACACATTGTCACAAAAAAGGGAACTGTGAATTTACAGATTTATTCAGTGTCCTTGAGGAGTACAAAGTAACATTTTTAGCTTGACGGTGGCTCAGCGGTTTATAAAACAGTTTAGAATTTTCAACAACATTTTACTTTTTCATCAAGTAGCAGTTTAGTGTGGCGAAATGATACATTGATACTTTATATCCAACTGAATCGCAAACTAAAGCAACTGTCAAACACGAAAACAAAACAAAAAAGTACCTGCGTTGTATTTTACCTCAGTTTTTTAGCAAAATGTTTCAAGTATAACAAGTATTTTTCTTTTAATTTAGTAAAAGTCATCCTAATCAAGATTTATACATAGATTCAATTATTATTTTATATATATATATATATATATATATATATATAATATTATAATAAAATATTATAATTATAAAGTCTTTTACTTAAAATATAATCTAATTTTAGATATTTAGGCATTTTTCTCTTTAGTAGCTTCATTATAGTTAACTACTTTTTCTTAGTAGCTTGTTATACAGCTAACTACTACTTTTCCTCTCTCTTTTAAAGTATCTTGACTGATTTAAACACCTTTAAAGGTGATCTATAACACCCCTTTTTACAAGATGCAATATCAGTCTCCAGAATGTGTCTGTGAAGTTTCAGCTCAAAATACCCCACAGGTCATTTATTATAGCTTGTCAAATTCGCCCATTTGGGTGTGAGCAAAAACACGCAGTTTTTGTGTGTGTCCCTTTAAATGCAAATGAGCTGCTGCTCCCCGCCCCCTTTCCAGAAGAGGGCGGAGCTTTAACAGCTCGTGCTTCGTTTGCTCAACAACGACAAAGCTGGAGAATCTCACGCAGCCAAAATGAGGATTGTCAGTAACGGTACACCATTGTCGCTTGCAAAAACAAAATGGCAGCGCCGTGGGTGGAAACGTGCAGATTAAGGGGCGTTAATATTATAACATCCCCTTCCTACGTCACAAGGGGAGCGAAATCTGAGCGGCTCGTTTTTTCACATGCTTACAGAGAAAGTCTTGCCAAAACAAAGTTACCGGGTTGTCCTTTTTCTCGTTTTCTGGGTTGGTAGATGCACCAGGGAACCGATTATAGCATTAAACACAGAAAAAGTCAGATTTTCATGATATGTCCCCTTTAAATCATGAGTATCTTGACTGTTAAAGTTTCAGATCGCTTACTCAACATTGCAGAGTAATAATACTAATCTTCTGTCATATTCAGAGCAGGTGACATGAGATGAAAACTGATTTAAAACACATTTAAATGAAAGATCGTAAGAAACCAAACTTATGTATTTTATAATTAGAACACACACACACACACACACACACACACACACACTCCTCTTGGCCTGTAAACGACCTCTAACAGCATTACAATGTTGCATGCCTCCTCTAACACATGTGGCTGACTTAAATAACCCGAGTTATGTTTCACTTCACAGACTCCCAGCGCATTTATGTGTGTGTACACACAGACTTTCGCAATCTAAACCACACATGCATTTCTCTCGTTTATGTTTGCACTCCTCAACCTTCAAAAACTAACACATGTGACAGAAAGCAAAGTAATTTGAAAAAGAGGCTGTTACGAAGTGTAATTCACTCATCGTTGCCGTGGTGTTGACACATTTACCCTTTAATATCCCTTGCTGGACTTTAATCCGAGAATCCAGAATCTCTTTCTGCTCGCTCACCACCTCGTCGGCACACACCTCTGCTCTGAGGCACGAGCTTGTGGCCGCACATTCACAGTAACCACAACCCATAACCCTTTGCATGTGCATTCTGGAATTCTTGCACTGTGTCGAATTTTGGATCACTTGAGAGAGTCTTAATGTTGCTTATTTTCACCGTAAGTTGTTACTGCTTACTTTGGCTCTGATTTGATGCATGTAATCAAACTGTTAGATTTTATCCGTTCCGTTTGAGTTTCTCCAGTGCAATGTTCTCCATGTCATGAGCTGTTCGTGGTGTTTTTTATAAGGCACAGATTGCTCGCTAAGCGAGAGCGTCCATTCAGCGGGCAGCACAGTGCATTCTCCCTGTCTTTGTGTGGCAGCCTCCCTTTGAAGGCCCTTGGCTAAGAGGAGGTGGGGGACCGAAGCCGACAGCGAGAACATTAGCATGTCAAAAGCCCCTAGAATCAATAAGGGCCTTTTTCTATCTCTCTTTTTCCCTCTCTCTCTCTCAAGCGCTGTATCTCTACCCAGAGGCCATGACCCTCCCTGGCATCAACCAGCACCAAACAGACCTTACCTTCATTTTTCTGTGTTCACCGTGGTCCTCACGGGACAACTTTAGCTTAGGTTCTATATGGAAAACCAATGCTATAACTTAAAGACTTTGAGAATTAAATGATATATAATTCTCTACTAAAATGTTTAACTTTAGTAGAGGAAAAAATAATTTTTTTCCACATGAGCATCACAGCTCAGTGCGCAAACCAATAAGCTGTAACTCATATTCAGGTTTTGAAATTTACATTTCTTAAAGGGCACCTATATTACATCTTATGAAAAGGGGAATAATAAATCCCCAGAATGTGTCTGTGAAGTTTCAGCTTCTTATTATAGTTTGTCAAATTTGCCCCTATTTTGTGTGAGCAAAAACACGCCGTTTTTGTGTGTGTCCCTTTAAATGCAAATGAGCTGCTGCTCCCGGCCCCCTTTCCAGAAGAGGGAGGAGCTTTAACAGCTCGCGCTTCGGTCGCTCAACAACAACAAAGCTGGAGAATCTCACGCAGCCAAAATGAGGATTGTCAGTAACGGTGTTCAGCCTTACATTGTTCAAACCGGAGTCGACACTGATGGAGAGACTCAGGAAGAAGTTACAACTTTTAGGACGTTTCTGAATGGTTAGTGGATAAATTTATGTAGTTGCTGTGGAGTTGATTCAACTCATCCACTAGCATGTGCCGTCATGTTAATCTTTTGTGCAAAACCTGTATGGACGCCCACTATACAGAGCGTACCAGTTTTCCAACCAGGCTAAAGTTTATGCTACCAGATGCTGTGAATGGTCTAATATTTTTTCCAAAATATCGCTCGGACAGAAACGCTCCTTTTTTAGCAGCTGAGCTTGCCAGGGTCAACTTGCAGGCTATCCAAGCTAACGAGACTCTAAACAGTGTTCAGTGCTCATCTGTGCAGCCAACCACAGAACAGTTAGCATGCTTTGCTCGAACTTTTGCCATGGCCTTAGAACTGGTATACTATTTTTGCATGCGAAAACAAAATGGCGGCGCCGTGGGTGGAATGGCAGAGCCACAAAATGGCGGCGCCACAGATGAAGGGGCGGTAATATTGTAATAGGATCCCCTTCCTACGCCACTAGGGGAGCGAAATCTGAGTGGCTTAGTGTTTTCACATGCTTGCAGAGAAAGGCTTACCAAAACAAGGTTACTGGGTTGTTCTTTTTTACGTTCTCTGTGTTGGTAGATGCACCGGGGACCCGATTATAGCACTTAAACACGGAAAAAGTTTTTCATGATATGTCCCCTTTAAGGGGTTTGTGTTTTTTTTCTTCACTACGAGCTGTCAAAGCACGTCCCGCCGCTACTGGCTCCAGCCCAGCCCCGAGTAGCCCTTCGCAGTCTCTGCGGTCTGGCCGCCCAACAAAACAAGTGGACGGGACACGACCTGTTCTCAGCAGCATCAGCTCTTCAAGAGAGCACCACTTAGCCAGGGTTCACGCCGAATGCGCCGCCCCGACCCCCTCTGCAGAATTTAATATAGCGGTCCAGAGAGAGCCCACTGCCAAGCCTGCTTGAAGTGAGTGCTATTTGCTAATGATTGTAAGAGTAATCCTGCCTGTGAGATGTGTTGAAAGAGACAGACAGGGCTGGTTTATGGAGTGCCAGAAAAGCAATTGCAGGCCAGAGCATTCGAAGTGAGGGGAAAAATGTTGGCTTTGCAATGAGGGGACAATGATTCTGCGCCCTGCCGAGCGAGGCAATTATGACCACGAGTGAGTAGTGGAAAAAGACACAAACAGAGAAAAAGGAGAAAGTAATGAAAAGAGAACAAGGGAGCGAGGGAAACCTCAAGGAGAATGTAGTACCATGGTTTTGGGCTTTTACCATAGTAGTACTATTGGATTTTTGGAAGTACCTTGATGCACCATGCTTTTACAGAAAAATACCAAAAAATACCATGATATTACCACAGGATTTTGGACTTTTAGTGTAGTAGCGCCACGGTATTTTTGGAAGTACCACAGAGTACCATGCAAATACCTTGGTACAGGAATTTCAGTGGGTTGAAAATGGACAAACCTAGCGAATAGGTTGTTTTAACCCAGCGGTTGGGATAAATTTTTACCCAACGTTCTGGGTAGTTTTATTTAACCCAACTATTGTTTAAAAATGACTATATGTCTGGCTTAAAATGAACCCAAAATAGGTTGGAAATTAAAAATCAGACACATAATTACTAGAGGCAACAATAATAATCAAAAGGTGAACATTTATTCATAAGCAATTTAATAAATGTTTATTGTTTAATTATTATTCATTAAACTTATTAATAAATGTTAATTTATTAAACATAATAAATGTTAATTTCCAACATATTTTGGGTTCAAGAAATACAGTAATTTTTAAACAATAGTTGGGTTAAATAAAACTACCCAGCAGGTTGGACAAACATTTAACCCAACCACTGGGTTAAAACAACCCAATCGCTGGGTTTGTCCATTTTCAACCCAACTTGGCAACCCAGCATTTTTTTTTTAAATAAACTCCTAATTACTGCTTATTAATAGTTAGTACGGTAGATGTTAAGTTTAGGTATTGGGTAGGATTAAGGGATGTAGAATATGATCATGCAGTATAAAGGCAATAATATCTACTTTATAAGTACTAATAAACAGCCAATATCCTAGTAATATGCTGCTAATAAACAACTAGTGTTGAGAATTGGACACTAAACTAAAGTGTTAACTAGAAATGCAGCTAACTGAGCTTACTAAAACTAAATCAAACTGAAAGTAAAAATACATGAATGCTAAAAAAAAATAATGCATAACAAAATTGCTAAAACGATACTAAAATATTCTCCAAGGTACAAAACACAATGCTGAAGTAGTAACACTATATACTAAATCTTCCGCAGCTGTTTGATAGTTTTGCCTGAAGAAATTTCTGACATTTAAGTCATTATTCACTGTTGCTTTCCACCATACTTCTCAAATCTCACTAGTCCTGAAAGTTCAAATTGCACATTCACAATTAAACGGCTTACATTTTAGACTATACCTTATTTTACTAGATAACTAGCACTAGATATCTAACCCTGCGACATGATTAATAACGACTGAATTTGCATTTTTCGTGAGAACCTTCCCTTCATACATACACACACATTTCCAGGGAGCTCCTCCTTGTTTGCTATGCAGGAATTGTTAGGAATGTGAGATGTTTGGCCCCCTGCCTCTCTCAGCTGCCCGTCCCCTCACAGGACAGTAGACAAGACAATGAGCTGCATTTCACCTCCACCTCCCTGCCCCCACCGCGGCCCGAGAGGAGAAAAGAGTGTTCTCTCGTCACCTGCGTGAGCCAAGCCTTCATAAAGACTTCCTGAAATGCCATGAGTTTGTGTAGGTGGAGTTCTTGTCTATCAGATCCGAACCTCTGGCTGGGATCTTGATATGATTCAGAAAGACCTACCCTGGAGTTGTTGTCTGTGCTGCTTTGCCCCCTTCTGCCTTTTCCTTCAAAGCTTTACGTAGCTCCTTATATAAAATACAACAACACACACACTCACACACTTCTGTACAGCAGATGGCCACGTAATAATTTACCTCGCACATAAAGGTTAACACACGTCCTTTGTGTGCTTCGCCTCTCGCCTCTACCTTCGGTAAGACCTTGGGACTGTCTTTAGAAAAGTTTTGGGAAACTTTTGACAGGTTCGGGGGATCAGAGAGGGCAGGAGAAGGGTACGGAGAAGCAGAGACAGACAGAAGAGCGATAAATAAAACCTAGGCGAATATATGGAGATTAAAGTCAGTACGGTTTGACGCAGCTCGGCCTCTCGCTGACAAACAAGCTTCTCAGGGGTTCAAGCCACATCAATCACAGCACACACACACACACACACACACACACACACACACACACACACACACACACACTGCAACGATGAGGGATGTTTGCAGTGAGTGGATCAAGGTATCAGTCACTGCAGATGTAATTAATAAGCAGAAGAAGGTGGGAACCGATCGATGAGGGAATTGGTGTGTTCCTGCTGGAGGGCAAAGATGATAATCATCTTGTTTTTTCCCTGTTCTGTTTTTTGAGTGAGAATTGAGTGATATAAAGTCAGAATTACGAGTTATAAAGTCAGAATTGTGAGATATAAACTCGCAATTGCATGTTATAATGTCCAATTGTGAGGGAAAAAAAGAGAAGAATTTCACAGAATTGCGTGTTTATCATAATTCTGACTTTATAAGATGCAATTGCATGTTATAAAGTTAGAATTTCGAGATATAGATTAAAAATTCTGAGAAAAAAAGTCAGAATTGTGAGACATAAAGTCAGAATTGCATGATGAAAACTTGCAATTGCGAGAAAAAAATATTTATATCGACTTTATATCGTAATTCTGACTATAACTCGCAATTCTGACTTTATAACTCACAATTGTGAGTTTATATCTCGCTATTGCAAGAAAAAAGTCAGAACTGTGAGATAAAAAGTCGCAATAACCTTTTTTATTTTTTTATTTAGTGGAGATAAAAGTGATAATTTGGGGAATTTTGTTTAGGTATAAACCAGTGGTCAACCGAGTAGTGACTGGTGTGATGGCAATATATGTTTGTATAAAATTTAGAGAGGATTTAGTAATGACAAATGTGTGTGTGTGTGTGTGTGTGTGTGTGTGTGTATATATACATATACAGTATGTGTGTATGTGTGTGTTACAAGTAACATAAGCCTGTTAAGTGACAAAAGGGGAAAGGAACTGCATTAAAGGCTATAAACTACATAAATGTCATGAAAAGGCCCTGATATTCCAACAAAACTTGTAACCCGTGAGATAATGTGAGTGAGTGTGTGTGTGTGTGTGTGTGTACGTGAGGTGGATTAGCCTCTGTTGATCCTTCTGGAGCAGCGGCTTCACAGATAAGCCAGCATCATAAAAGTGTCATAAATATGTTAGCCATTAGCTAACGCAAACCCACAGGTCTTGACTTCACTTTCTCTGCTTTCGGCAAGTCTTTGTATGTGTGTGTGTATGTGTGTGTGTGTATGTGGGTGTGTATATGTGGGTGGATGCATGTGTTTGCAAAAGAGACTTTTTTTCTTCTTCTTCTTCAGAGCAGAAGCCAACAATGTCCAATATGCTCAATTTCTAATCAATTTCCCAACTTGTAAAACTGTTTATGAGCAGCATTAGCTGGGTTTTCCATCAACATGTTTGTGTGATTATAGGATAATGCATAAAGAAATGTGAATGCTGCAAATAAATGTACAGTGTAAACCTGAATAAGTTGGTAAAACTCAAAAAAAATTGAGGTAATCAGTTACATCAATTTTTTTAAGTTAAGAAATTCAAAGTTTAAGTAAGCAGAACTGGCAGATTTCAATTTTGTACTCATACATTTTAATTGCTCTTAACTTGAATTTTTTTTGCAAAAGTTAATTCATACATTAAACTTAAAATTTCGAGTGTCATGGCAAAGCATGCTGGGAAATAGAAATCCCAGCCCAGTGTCAGGTAAATGTAAGTTTGTCTAAATTAAAAGAAATGAGTTCATAAAACAGTGAAACAGGTCAGACTACTTAAAACGTCAGTTTTGTGAACTCAAAAGAAAAATAAACTTCTAAATACTCATAAAAGTTAATTTGATTGAACTAATTTGTTTAATTTGAGTTTGTCCAACTCATTTCGAGTATTTCGTATTTCGAGCGTTAGCGTTTACAGTGAAATGTGCAAAAACATTCTTATAAATTAAATTCACAACTATTTTATTATCTATACTACTATCTATTGTTATTACTTTTTAATTGTATTATTTTTTAATCACTCCGGGGTGCAGGATGTGGTGGAGGGGAAAAAAAAGGCCAGAAACAGAGAGAGAGAGATAGAGACGGAGAGAGTCACACTTGACTTGTGTGTGAGAGGAGAGAAATATAACCTGGCAGAGTGAAGTCAGTGTTGAATTTCCTGGAGGACACACACTCTGAAGACCACCCAGTGCTGAAGCTCCATTCCCTCTTATTTTCCTGTCCCGTTCTTTTCTTTCCACTTCTCCTCACATTTCTGTTTATTTTTCCTGCAGTTTTACCTCTTTGTCTGCTATTTATTTATTTGCGATCATCTGAATGGAAACCACCAGTGTCTGTATTGATGTCCTGCGTCTAACCGAACGTCCTCGGATTACACGCATCTAATTGAACTCTTTTGTCCCGCCTGGAACATCTCTCAATACTCATAAACCGCCACACATACCTCGCAGAATTCCATAATTCATTGGCTTCCCAACACAATGCCCTATCCGCTTTTGTCCTCAACTCCACCCTGCGTTTTGTCTCTCTATGGAAGACAACAGGTGACTGTTTTAAGGTCTAAAGCCTGTAGAAAGCATTCAGAGCTCAGTTTGAGACGGTGTCTTCATTGAGACGGTGGGACGAGAGCGCTGACCCTGAATATTAGGGCATGGGCTAGTAATTACGACCCTATTATGTCACAGGCAGTAAGCTCATCTCTTCAATCGTCCACCGGAGTGGACAATGAGACCGTGATTGTCCTGCTATTGTCTGGCCCATTGGCCATAGGCTTCATGGAGAGAGAGTGGAAAGGTCAGATCTGTAGGGGGGGACGAGATTTGCCTGTGGAATGGAAACCAGGGGTCTCATGAGGGATCTTAGGAAGCGAGAGGACAGCTGGTCATCCACCGTAAGGGTCTGGGACTGAGAAAACACTCGGGCTCTTAAGCAGGTGGAGGGTGTTAGATATCCTAAGTGCTTGAGAGTGCATTCGCTTATAAACAAGACCGTCTTCTGGTCTCTCGAACACACCTCCAGTCTCCTACCGTGGTGTTAAGCTTCCCCTCTTCAATTAACTCTGTCCTCCAGCTGGTGTTAAGATGAACCAAAGCTGATCAGATGAAGCCTCTTGCTCTAATTCCCAAACTTCCCCTCCAACGCACGGCAACAAAGCCCGCCGTCCGGCGGAGGTCGCGACCCATCTCTTCTCCCTGAGCTCGTCCTATCTTTCCATCCCTCACCCCCCTACTGTTGTTTTATGGATCCTGTTTTAGAAGATGACAAAACTGTGTTAATCTCCTCTCAGAAGATGTACGTTAACTCTCTGCTCTGATCAAGCACGCTGTTGCGGCTGATTGCGAGTGATTGGCCCCTGGGCAGCCTGTGATGGAGAGAGAGATGAAACGGAGGAGTGGAAGGTGGTGATTCCCGAGGGCGAGCGCTAATGCGGCCCCGGGGTTCCTGACACTTGTGTGAGATTAAAAGAATTGGCCGGCAAAGAGAGAAAATAAGAGAGAATGAGGCAGAGAGTGATGAGGGACACTTGTTTGAAGTACTCCTGCATCCTGTCAATCAAAAGCAGAGAACTTTTCTGTCCTCGCTTGAAGCGAAAATACTGTGTGAAGTGACGGTGTCACAAACAATCAGAATGTTTTCAACGATCAGGTTAATATGCACTTATATTTGCACTTATAAGGGGCAGTCACACTAGATTTTAAGTATGAAAAATGATTTCCCGTCAACAAAAATATTGTTACCGGTTCAGGATTTTATATTATATTTTATTTTATTGTATTTTATTTTCTTTTATTTACTTTCATTATTAATTTATTTATTTTTTATCAGTATATGGCACTTTTCCATCATTGAGCGCATAATTAATGCTAATAAAATGCTATAAAAATGAATGCTATAAATGCTATAAAACACTAATAATGATACTAATAATGATAATAATGAAACTGATAGAATGATTATTTTCAGTATGAAAAATTATTTCCCATTATTTCATGTTCCATAACAGTATGATGTGTGACATATTGGTACCGTTTCAGGATTTTATTTTATTTTATTTTATTTTATTATTTTTTATTTTATTTTATTTATTATTTTATTTTTATATTTTATTTTTGTTTTATTTTATTTTATTTAGTTTATTTCGTTATTTATTTTATTTTTTATCAGTATATGCCACTTTTCCATCATCTAGCGCTTAATTAATGCTAATATAAAAACACTAATAATGATACTAATAAAGATAATAATGAAAATAATATAATTTAATGATACCGTTAAATGTAATTGTTTTGCAGATCTCAAAACTCATGTTTATCTTTCATATTGCACATTTGATTCTTAAATTCACTGTAAAACTATTTTAAATTATTGCTTTTAACTTTTGGTGTGTGTGTTTTTTTAAAATGTTTTTGTTTTTTAAAATTATTATTCATTAAAAATAAAAAATAAAATATATATATATATATATATATATAAAGTTATTAATTACATTTTTAATTATTATTAATGAATACATGTTAATAATTTTATTATTATTTTTTAAATTATTGTTCATTTTTTTGACAAAATAGTATAACATTTTAATCTTGCCCGCCACACTGCAAACCAACAAAGGTTCGTCTTAACTGAAGTTTACTTTCTTTCATATTTATACTAATGCAAAACCACCAAAATGAGGGTTTCCCCCATGTTTGATTTTCACACAAGATGCCAGTCCATGACGTTCAGATCCTCTCTTGGTCTAACGTCTTTCTGCTTTGTGAACTTGCAGGTCAGAGTTCACCAAACCCAAACTTTTGTACTCAGTGAAAGGCAAATATTCTTCATTCATATGAATGTAAGTGAATGGCACACAAAGCCCAGTCTAAATGCCCTTTACGGCCCATCCTCTCGACACACGCAAGCTTGTTTGTCCTATTTGTCATATAAAAGCCTTGTGTTTCTTTCCCATAATGCTTTGCTAAGAGCATGTATAATTATCGCTAAGGGCATTATTATGATTTGTGATAGAGCGTTTACACTGATAGGGCCTTTTAGGGAAACACATCTGTAAACTATCTACAGATCAATAAACTCTTAGATAAATGTCATAAGTAGTGCAGCTTTATTCTTGTTCAAATGCTATCCGCGGGTATCGATGGCTTTGTTGAGAAAAAAAAAGTCAATAAAAGACCTCAAAGCATTCCTTTGTCTCTGTCACCATAAATAGGAAATTATGCTGCGTGTTTGTGTGTGTGGAATATTAGAAGCAACAGAAAAAGAAAGAAGGAAGTAGAAAGACAAACAAGGGAGGGAAAGAATAAAGCTGGAGGGAGGACAAAAATGGACGAGAAATAAAAGAAAGTGGGCAAACTTGAAAAGAGAAATCAAAGCTAGAGAACAAATGCTGAGCGAGAGAGCGAGGGCTTGGCTCGGGTGTTAGGATTAATGACAGTGCATTCCTCTGGTATCACTTCCTCTCTTCATTAGAGTGTCATAAAGTCGTGCACTGCTGTCTGTCATTCAGACATTCCACACCCTCACAGTGTCTTTCACAGGCCTCACATAAACATACACACACTGAGTGTCTTTATGATAGCCGGAGGTTTTTTCACAAAACTGAATAGTTTATGTTCATTAACGTCTCAATTTTCTCTCTTTGCAGCCTGTAAGATCGGTTACTACAGAGCTCTGGCTACAGACGACAGCTGCTCCAAGTGTCCGCTGCACAGCTACTCTGTGAGGGAGGGATCTACTTCCTGTGCCTGTGACAAAGGCTTCTTCAGGTCTGAGACGGACCCTGCCTCTATGCCCTGCACACGTAAGTGCATTTACTACCAACTCTATATATGGATTAATGTCACATGATCCTTCATAACTCATTCTAATATGCTGATTTGATGCTCAAGAAACATTTCTGATTATTATCATCAATGTTGACAACAGTTGTGCTGCATAATATCTTTATATTCTGGAAACTGTGATCAGCGTTGGGGTGATCTCAAGTATACTCGAGTTACGTGATCAGATGAATTTTTTCAAATAAGTAACACGAGTTACTTTGTTTAATAAAGAGTCGTTGTGTGCGCTGTGTGAACATGATGGTTATTGTAGTTCTACACTAAATGTGAACATGCTTTTACTCATCTCACCTGCACAAAAACAGATTCAGCCCTCTGCTGTTCAGGTTGAATTTGCATTTCCTTCAGCTTTAGGCTTATTCATTTCACTTTTGATGTGAAAAGGCATTTGCATTTGCCAAAAAGTTACTTTTTTTAATAAAATTTTATTAAAAAACAAACAAGCAAGCCCAACCCAGGTGAGAAAAAGTAATGCAGAAGTAATGTAACACATTACTTTACATAAAAAGTAACTAAGTAACGCAATTAGTTACTTTTTTAGGGAGTAAAACAATATTGTAAGTTTCCCCAACACTGACTGTGATACTTTTTTATTCTTTGATGAATAGAAAGTTCAAAATAACAGCGTATATTTTAAATTGAATACGTTTATAACATGATATATTTTCATCTTTAACGTCACGGCATCCTTGCTGAATAAAAATATTAATTTCTTTCAAAAAATCCCAAAACTTCTGAATGCTAGTGTAGACATGGTGGACAAATCCAAGAATTGTTTTGTCTGTTAGTCTGGCTTCACAAAAATCTAATTGTTACAATTTATTGTTTTATTTTGAATACATTTGAACTTTTAAAAAATTTGAGTTTGTTAGAAATATGTAGTGGAAAAGTTTAAAGACACCCCATTTCATAATTACCCACCTTTAAATGTCATTTTACATTTTAGCTACACCATAAACCTTAACAAGTTGGCAAAACTAAATAGTAAATTGTATCTTTTTGTGCTTGTTGCTTTGCCTGATGAAGACCATTTGGTCTATTTTAATAAATTGATCTTTGGGAGCAACAGTGGCGATTTTTGTTTAATTTTGAAGACTTTTATTTTGTACATTTTAATTGCTCTTAACTTAAAATATTGAGTAAGCTAATTCTTACATTTAACCTAAAATTACCAAGTACTCTCAACTTAAACATTTATATTAGTAGAAACTTAACTAGCTATAACTAACTAATTCAGTAAATGCTAACTTGTAATTTATTAGCATGCTAGCATTAGCATCGCATAGCAGCTGCTGAATAAGTACAGCAATAACGGAGCCGCATGCTCCACTTGTCACCATGATGGTAACCCTCCAAAAAACCCACATAACAGAAACTTTAATCACTACTAAATCTCCCACTTAACATTAATCTTGCACAAAAAAACAAAAAAAACATTATATTACAATAATACTTTTTGAGTGCCTTTCGAGTGCCATGGCCAAGCCACATGGAAATAGAAATCCCGGCCCAGTTTCAGTTAAATTTAAGTTAATCTAAATTAAAAGAAACAAGTTAATAAAACGCAAAACAATGAAACATTTCAGATGACTTAAAATACATAAGTTCTGTGAACTCAAAACAAAAAGAAAGTTCTAAATACCCATAAAAGTTCATTCGACTGAACTAATTTGTTTAATCTAAGTTTGCCATACTCATTATTTTGAATGTTAGGGTTTACAGATGGTCTCTTCCTGTTTAAATGTGCTGTTCTTGGCCAGAATAAGCTATAATGCAGACCAGATTATGCTTGTGCTCAAAAGTCTGGCTGTGTGAGACTAAAAACACAGACGTAAACAAACTGCCCTGGACACGAGTAATCATTAGACCAGGTCAGGGATTTTGAACTGAGGAAGCACATATCAGTCAGGAGAACCAGCACCGCCTGCATGGACTTGTACCAGACTGCAGCTGCTCACTTCACACACCAGTGGAGCTGTTTTCCTAAAGGCTACTTTGCAAAGTTAAGGACAAAAAAAAAAGCGCTTGACAGTGACAAATTATTGGATGTTTAATTGCAGCGGATGTTATTTTGCGTCTTTAATTCCTGCATTGTCTAATCAAAAAGTTTTGTGACTGACTGAAAATGTGTGTGTGTGTGTGTGTGTGTGTGTGTGTGTGTAGTTGGGAGGAGCCCTGTCATGATGAGTACAGATAGATATGTGTGTCAGAGCCTGAGGTGAGTCATAGACTTGATAACAGTGTTCTGCTCGTTTAATAGAGACCAGCGCAGTCACAGCTCTGAGCCAACACGACAGGGTTAATCGTAAAAAAACTAACACACACGTCAAATCTTTCTCACATTTTTGCACACACACACACACACATGCTTAGGCCGGGGTGATCTAAAAAGCGTTACGTGATAAATATATTAAAGATCTCTGGGAAAGGGGCAGAGAGGCACCCAGGCCAGATGTGTTCATGGTGTCAGATTTAATAGGTTTTCCAGATCTGAATGATCAGGGACGGCAGGTGGGGGAGGGGGAGGGCTCTCATGCACCTATCGGGCGTCCATTTTACGTATCGGATTGTCTTTCTCGCGTCTCTAATTGGAGCTCTCTTTCATATCACCGTCTGTCGTTCACCCAGAAGCAGCCGTCACACACTCAACAGCTAAAAGGCGCATTCAAAAAACGAGATAAAAAGGCGCTAGGTAGCAAGGGATGGAAAAAAAGCGAAATGCGAGAAAGTGGGGAGACAGGCAGGCAGCAAAGAGGCGCGAGAGAAACAACCCCATTACGCTTGCCTCTCTCTCACCTTTATCGTATTAAAATGCAGCGAAGCCAGTCGACTTAATCAGCTCCTGTCAATCACGGAGCGTGTGGCACCGAGCCACCGTGGGAGCGCGCTCGCTTCACCCCGGTCTGCCGGGTGGGTACGGCAGCTACATACTTAATACAGGTTAAACAGAGTTTAAAGACCATTTACACTTAAAGCTCAGCCAGGAGGAATTCAATCTAATCCAGACCTGGGTCAGATATGTGTTTGAAGTGTTTAAATGATTTGGAGGATATGGAGATATTTGAAAATGGCTTTTGCCATATGGGGAGATCTCGAGGAGGGATAATGAGACGCATCCTGTTTGAATGTTTGTCCTCTTCACTCACTTCTTTGAGTTTAATGTTGAACGTGTGGTGCTCGAGACCACCCACAGGAATGAAAAAAAATCTCACATGAGATCTTTTAAAGAGTGAAGGGAGTTTCTTTATAGTTGAAGTACTCTTGTCTATCCCAGCTAAGTATGCCAACTTTGGCTTAACCAGTGGTGTGAGTTGGAGGTGGGACTATCTGCTTGTCTGGCCAATGGGAGATGAGGAGACAGCTTTAGCTTGAGTATTTCAGTTGTTTTTCCCTTGAAAGCAATGAAATTTAAATGAGATCCTAATTTAATGCCAATCCTATGGAAGCTTGTTTCTGCCATGAAATAAAAAGTAAAAAAGGTAATTGCGACTTTTTATCTCATAATTCTGACTTTTTTCTCACAATTGCGAGTTTATATCTCACAATTCTGACTTTCTCAGAATTGCGAGATATAAACAATTGCAAGTTTTAAAGTCAGAATTTCAAGTTATAAAGTCAAAATTGCTTGATATAAAGTCAGAATTGTGAGTTATAAAGTCAAAATTGCGAGTTATAAAGTCAGAATTGTGAGTTATAAAGTCAGAATTGCTTGATATATAGTCAGAATTGCAAGTTTTAAAGTCAGAATTGGTGATATAAAGACAGAATTGTGAGTTATAAAGTCAAAATTGCTTGCGCAAATAGTTTTACTATATACTTCTAGATATTCACCTATTGCGGAATTGGAAGTCTCACACATTCACAAGAATTTGCTTACTTCCACATTGAAAAATAAGGTGGATTTCTTTTGCCTTACAGATATGTTAATGAAGACCTTAACAATCTCACATCCAGTCTGGAGTTTCAAAAGAGAACTCAACAGTGTCTCAAACTGTGCTCAAAGTTGTCAAGATACCAAAGGCTTTAGATTTCAATCTGAACTCAAACTTTTCTCATCCATGTCACACTTCTTTCTATGTTTATTTCTCCTCAGGAAGAAACCTGAGGGAATTCTAGTTTCTTAATACTTCAATATAACACACCTGAGGACTCAATTAAGTCTCTTCTGAGCAATAAAAGAGCAACTCCTGAGCAATAAAATGTTCCTCTGGGCAGATTTTATGAGAAAGTCAACCTGATACTGCTGATTTAGAGAACCGTATTCATGACAAAAACGTCATTGCTTTGCTATACCAGAAATGGCAGCGAGGGCGACCAAATTAGCATTTATGAGATCCCTATCAGCAAGTTGCTCAATTATGGAGATGTAATCATTCTCTCTCTTTCTTTCTCTCTCTCTCTCGCAAGGGTTTAGTGTATTTCCTTTTTGCGCAGCTAGCACTGCGTCGCCTGTGGTGCTGGTTTGTCATAAATGTAATTATCTTTAAATTCAGCAGCGCCTGGTTTACGAAAACACCACGGAGAAAAACAGTGCCAATGCACACAAGCACACAAACAGACTTGTATCCGCCATAGCCTGTAACATCATCTGCCTGCAGTGGCAATAAAAGGGTGTGTGTTTGTTTGCCATTGAACATTCCCTTGCCAAGGGTGTATTTTGAGATCAATCTCTGCCACAGTCATAATCCTGTTTTGTTTGTTCCGAAACTTCCAGACATCACTGTAGCGGAAATGAAACATAAATCATGTGCATATTTTGTCATAGTATCTCTAAACTGTGTTATTGTATTTTCGTAGAGCCCCCATCTGCTCCTCAGCACCTTATTTCCAATGTGAATGAGACCTCTGTGAATCTGGAGTGGACGGCTCCAGCGTCCTCCGGTGGCAGGCAGGACCTTGCTTATAACGTCATATGCAAGCGGTGCAGTTCGGACGGCCAGCGCTGTCAGCCCTGTGGCAACGGCATCCATTTTTCCCCTCAGCAGCTGGGCCTTCGCGCCACCCGGGTGTCCATAAACGACCTGCAGGCTCACACCAACTACACCTTTGAGATCTGGGCTGTCAATGGGGTCTCCAAGCAAAGTCCTGGACCGGAACAGGCGGTGTCTGTGACGGTTACCACTAACCAAGCGGGTAAGTGTGTGGTTTATGTTCACAAGTTACTGTTAAATATGATATTCCCACTGTTATGACTTCATTAAATACCAGGATGATGTCGTCATGTGATCTGGTCACAGGCTGATGTGTTGATTTTAACACTGAACACAGTCATCAGCTTGGTAATCAGCTTCCAGTCTGCGAAAGCACTCTGTCTTATATCACCACAGAGAAATTTCTAATTACTTCTTGCCTGTGTCTGTCAGAATGGATTTTTATGACATTAAACCGCGTGTCGGGTCAAATTGCGCGTATGTGCGTTTGTTGGCTGTTCCCATTTGTTTGCGCTGAGTGGACTGTTAACTTTTACAAGGTGTTTAATATCAGGTTCTTGAGAAAGCGTGAGACAGGAAGTGCCTTTTTGTCTGGCTTTGGGGACTGTGTGTGTAGAGTGGGGTCTTCCAAGTGTCTTTCTCACCATCATTGTCTTGGTGAACTCTGATTTGAATAGCCATCACACCTGTAGAGAAATCTCTTCAAACAGACCTTCGCTCCTGACCGTCTGTTCTTAGCTTTTATGACCCCATATATCGGGGTTCTGCCCTACAGCATTGAAGCCAGATCTGATATTCTCTATTGGTGCTTGCTGAGGGCCATATCAGTATTAAACTGGTAACCATATAACATTTATCTTGTGTAACCCCTCCTGTTTGAACAACCCACTCTAAGCGGGACTCGAACCCGGGTCCGCTGGCATGGGAGTCGGGCTCTCTAACAAGGAGACTAAAGACCACAGTCTCTAGCATCAGTCACTGCACAATAACATGTTTTCCTGATTTTCAACAGGAAATGTAAATATTGAACACTGATCTGTTTCTAATTATAATTTTCATCTGTGCTGAGAAACTAGGCCAGAATCGTCTCAGGGTCTGGCTTAAATTCCCCTTTGGCAACTGTAGAGTGTCACTGATAAAACCCTAAAGATTACAGATAAGAATGTGCTCCCTAGATGACTACATCAATGAACCTTCTGTAGTAGCAAAGTGGAATTATGAGAGGAGGAAAAGAGTCAGAAGCACTTGTCTGATTCTCATAGTGGATCCGTAATGATGATGGTGATATAATGGGCGCATCACTTTGGTGATCCATCCTTTTTCTGGGAGTTGCGAAGCTGTAATCACTACTAACCTGTGTAGTTTCCAGCGTTTAGTTGTTTTTCCAGGTTTTCTCAGTTTGACAGCATAAATATCTCCAGTCTCATACCTTTTCATTGCTTTATGGCACTAACGTCTTTAGTTTTCTCTCAAACAGCTAGGTGGTCGGGGTGCTCCTAGCAACACTAAGCTTTTTCTCTTTGTGTTTTTCTCTTCTTCCAGCTCCCTCTTCGGTTACCACCATCCAGGCCAAGGACATCACTAGACACGCTGTGTCTTTGGCATGGCAGCAACCCGAGAGACCAAACGGAGTCATTCTTGAGTACGAGGTCAAGTACTACGAGAAGGTGAGATGAATCATGGGAAAGCAGTTTCCAAAATTTGGCCCTGATGAGATATTTCTTGTTGAAGAGACTAGCATATGTGGTCAACAGCATATGCTGTGTTTTGGATTTTGGCATAGAGCCCGTTGAGGCTTCTTAACCAGAAAGCTTGGTCAACCAGCTTCACCAGAAAAACTATGCTGGTTGGATTCAGTTTTGCAATCCATGCTGGTTTAAGATGGTCTTTTTTGGCAGATTCCTCATTCCTGACAACATTAGGGATGTACTTTTGGAAATGTAGTTCAAGATTAGGCCTTGTGACATCGCTTACTTGTCAGGGACTACAAATGGGAAATATGCTGCTTTGAAATCACAGTTTAAAGGGGACCTATTATTCCCCTTTTAACAAGATGTAAAATAAGTCTCAGGTGTCCCCAGAATGTGTCTGTGAAGTTTCAGCTCAAAATACCCCACAGATCATTTATTATACCATGTTGTAAATGACCATATTTGAGTGGAAGGAAAAACATGCTGTTTTTGTGCATGTGTCTTTAAATGCAAATGAGCTTCTGCTCCCCGCCCCGCTTTCCAGAAGAGGGTGAAGCCTTTACAGCTTGTGCCTCAGATACTCTGCCAAAAACTAAAAACATAAAAAAAAACTAAAACATCATGAAAGTTAATTATTTGCATGCGTTTTAAAGCCATATCAGTCTAAACTTCTGATATATGGTTTTCTGGGGCACGCGCACAGAAAGCTGTCTGTCAGACAGCTTCTCTTACACTAAAACTGTCAAATACACTCAAGGTTATGTCAAAAAAGCACAAAATGCACAAACGCAGTTGGTTATGTCTGTGAAGGTAAACAGCAGGCAAAGAAATCACATGTGTATATTAGATCTGTGTATTAAAGTGACAGCAGAGTAATATACAGTACCTACTGCTGTGTATGCTGTTAATATGAATCAAACAACAAAAGAAAAACAGAAAATCACTCACTGCTCTTGACTGAATACCTTCAGTAGCTTTAATAAGAATTCTGCTGTTAAATGCTCTGGCAAGGAGATAAACATGGCGGACGGTGTACAGCTCACTCAGGGGAGAAATCTGGAACTGCTCGTTTGGAGAGACTGTTTATGATTTATGGGGATTATAAAAATAAAAAAAAAGAGTGGGTGGATTTTTACCATTATAGGCTGATTGTTTACACACACATCTGTGTTCAAACACCTTATAGAGTAAATTTTGCATAATAGGCTCCCAATCAACGTGAAGCCTTCATTTAAGTCCTTAACATGAGCAGTATGATTTCAGGTACTGTACATCAAAATGAAAGAGCTGCCTTTTAGTTCATGGCCAGACCAGACTCACTCACACTCGCAGCAGGAGTCTGGTGAACCGGCGGGTCAGAACAGCGTGGGGTGGATGGACAGATCTAGGGTGGAGCATGCGGGCTGTTGGGATAGAGAGAGGATAACGGTGTTCTCCTCTCTCTGCTCCCGCTGTGTCTTCCTCTGGCTGACTGATTACAGATTGCAGCAGTGGTCAGATTCCTTTCCCTTACACGCTGATGTTTTCCATTGAAAACACACTCTGACACACACACACACACAAGACCAAGACACAAAGGTTCTTGTTTCGTGATCCAACAATTACAAGCCAAACATTAGGGGACATTATGAAAAAAAAATAATTAAACTTAGTTCCTTTGCTTGTTTTGGTTCAAACTTGACATTGTTTAAGTGGTTTGGATGTAGTGATGAAACGGGGGAATTTTGAACAAGCAAATTCAGGTTACACCCAAGGGAGCGAGCAAAAACAAAGATGGCAACCTCGTTTTTGTACAACAAGGCTGCGGTTTTCCCTACAAAAGCCTGGCTGTAGTTTCTGTGTCAGACCTTAAACAAATCCTTCTTCCGTTTTGTTTTATCAGGGTTTGATCCCAAATAAAACAATCCTAATGACCAATCCCATGAGTTGGTTCAACATTTCCTGTTTCTCTCATCCAATCAGGATCAAAATGAGCGCAGCTATCGCATAATGAAGACCACGTCCCGAAGTGCCGAGATCAAAGGCTTGAGCCCGCTCACGTCCTATGTATTTCATGTGCGTGCCCGCACCGCTGCTGGCTACGGAGACTTCAGTGCCCCCTTCGAGTTCATGACCAACTCAGGTAGGTTTCCGTGTGCGTGTTAGTGAGCCGACAATGGCAAGTCTTTGTTTCCACAATTAGAGACTCTTGTTGAATTTTAGGGTGGATCACCCATTCATCCGGAAACTATTTCTCTAAAGTAACATAATTATAGCCTATGTGTATGTTTTCCTTTTCTTTACGATAGTTTCTTTGTTTGCTCACTACAAAGTCGCTGGTATTTTTAAAAGCACTTTAAAGTAAACTCTGTAGCAAGTGGAATGTTTTCGAGCTTTGATACTAGGTTGTTTCAGCTATTTAAAAGAAACAGGATTTGTTCCTTTCTGATGAAACTAGGCTAACTGAGAAATTTAATCTGACACTTTAAATGAGAATTATATATTTGAGATAAAGTTTAATGTTGTTTTTCCTCTCAGTTCCCTCTCCCATTATTGGAGATGGCGCCAACTCCACCGTGCTGCTGGTGTCTGTGATTGGCAGCGTGGTTCTCTTACTCATCTTCATCGGAGTCTTCATCATCAGCCGCAGGTAAGCCACCCGTCCCAACTGGGTGTCAGTCGTCTCACAGATACTGTCTGAAACAGGAAGCATTCCTCCATCTCTCCCCCGTCCCTGTGGGCATCTCCGTCACCTCTCCCTCACCCTGTCTGTCATCCTGTATCAGTCTTTCTATCTGTTGTTCTCCTGCTGTCTTCCCCTCTCTCTACCTGTCCATCAGTCTGGTTCTCACGGCTCTTCCTCCTTCTCTTTCCAGCATTCTCGCTCTCTTTTTTCCTGTGGTGTAGGTAGTGGTATTGTGACAGGCCGCTGGCAGCTCTGCCTGATTAGTCTCCGCTGTGCCGCTACGGGTCTCTGTGCCGCATGTGCTGGAATCCGTAGGGAACATGTAACGTTCCCAAGGGAGGACGGTGTATGTGCACGTACGTGTACGTCTGTGTACCGTACTCAATCAGAGCAGCTGTCATACTCCCACGGGCGAAATGTCATGGTTGCTTTACCTTAATCAAACAACTTTTTCTTTGCAAACTCTCAGTCAGCTACGCTCTTCCTATCATCAGCTACGTTTCCCTTTCTGAAGGCCTCCTCCCTTTGTGTCCGATCGGAGTTTCCCAAGACCAAGGTGAGCCCTGCTGAAAAATTCAGCACAAACCAGCATGAATTCCATGTTGGTCCAGGCTGGTTTATGATGGTTAGTGCTGGTATAGTGCTAGTCCAGGCTGGTTTATGCTGGTATAGTCCTGGTCTAATTGGTGGACCAGCATAGTCATGCTGTTCTCAAGCAAAATGGAGCTGGTGAAGCTGGCCTTGCAGGGTTGAGTGTGAGTAGACCAGCTGTCTGTATGCAAGCAGTGTTTTGGGGACAAGCTTGGTTTTTGTTTGTATATTTCTATTTTTACCACATTAATGATGTAAAGGAAAAACCGTAAAGTTTTAAACAAAGTAAAAACTGAAACTGGTGAAACGTTTCACAGGATCAAAGGATTTGTCTCCTGTCTCAAAGGATCTGTACACAAATCAGTTAAAAAGAGCTTGTGTACATTGCAAAATTGAACAAAATTGAAAGTTGCTGTTTTGAAAGAATTTAATGGTCATTTGGGAACTCTTATGTCAAAATCCAGCTGTCAGTCACTGATCTCAAAAAGTGTACATACTAGTAAAAGGTATGTCATTGCAGTCAGGAGCATGAAATATGCACTGTCAACAATTGCTGAAAGAGAATTAATTCAACCAAAGTCAAGGGCCAAGTGCCCAACTAAAAGTTACATAATGAAACACTAATCACCATAATGGTGACATTACAGACTACAAACAGACTTCAACAACTTATGCAAGTTTTGTTGTGGTCTTGCTGGAATCATATCAGCACCCAAAAGACAACATATGCTTGTCTACCAGCACACCCACTTCTCATGTTGGGGACCAGCAAACTAGCATCCCATGATGGGGACCTGCAAACCAGCAACCAGCATCCCTTGCTGGGGACCAGCATACAAAACATACCTTATGCTGGTGACCAGCAATGCTGGATTTTTCAGCAGGGAGAGTGTCTATTCTTGCAGTGGTTGACATCGTATCATTATCAGCCAAGATAATCATCTTCACATCCTCAAAGTGCCCAAAGAGAACCATCACCCTCATTCAGGGTGAAAATAACAATTCCAGCTAATGAATGGGGCTTTTGTTTTGGCCAAGCAGCCATTAAGCACTTCCTCAGTGGGAGACAGGGCTACACCTCGTGAGTAGTTCTCACCTTTGGCCTGCTCCTCTCTACCTCGAGGGGACACCAACCACTCGATCATGGAGGCGAAGGAGGGGGGTTACAGCCCCACACAAAGCTGTGAGGTTTCTTGCTTCTGTACTTGGATAGCACACCTGATAATCTTCTTGTTCCTAAAATAAACGTGTACCGGCCGCTCGGGCTGATGGCACGGCCTCCTCCCACGAAGGCATGGCCCCCTGCAGGCAGAGCTATTTCTATCTTCTGCGGAGCACTCAGGCGTTAAAGCCTGGCCCTTTCCTCCTGTTCTACCTGTGGATATGCCCCTCTCCCTCCCTCTAACCTTTTCTTCCTTCACTAGCCCCAAACCTTGAGGGCCTTTGTCAACGCCAGAACGCACTAGAAAAACAATAACAGCAGTTGTGCATTCCCGGGCGAGCCCCCCCTTTCTATATACAGGCAGGTGACCCCATCCCCAGCAGGGAGTCTTGGGTTAGGGCAACGTCCTAGGCCGTTCCATTGCCTCTATTCTGCCCCCTGCACTCATGTAAAGGGGTCAGCGGTTGGCTCTAAGGGGTCAGCAGGTGATTGGGTGAAATGGTAACTTTGAAGGTGGCACATTCTAGCTTGTTTATGTCATTGTGGACGGGGCAGAGAGTGATGTTTTTAGAAGAGGGGGCGGGGTGGTTTTGGCCACTTGATGAGATTTTGTTTACTCGTCTGTCATTCTCTCTACCTCATTCCTTTTTGTTCTTTATCTGTCAATCTCTAAATGGTTTTAGATGAAAGGCCAGTGGACTTGGTTCATGAACAGACATTTCTGCTTTGATGATGTAGTCTCTCTCTCTCACTCTGTGCAGCTTCAATAGCTTTACAGATTTTTACAGCCCCATTTTTGTGGAAAAGGTTTAAGGTTATTGACCTACTACAGCGACTGGCCCACCGTGACTCACACATATGCCAGTTAGTCTGGGAGTATGTTTTGTAGAAATGTTTCAGCTGATTTCTCTGAGATTTTTTCTTTTTACTTCTTAGAAGTGACTGTTTCATATATCAGTCATATAAATTATTGTTTCATATATCATATATATAAATAATTATTTATTTATTTCCCATTAAAGTGTCTGATAACTGATATTTAGAACCAATGTTTATTATTATTATTATTATTATTATTATCATTATCATTTGTTTAAATAATTAGTTAGTGAACATTCTGCTTTAAGAGGTGTTGTAATAATAATACAATTTCAAATAACTTATGCAAAAATATTAAGATAATTTACCTCTCTGACTTTCACATTGTGTACTTTGGTATCAAAAAAAAAATAATCTGAGCACAGTTTCTGACATTGTTCAATCTCAAAGAATACATTCCTGTCTAAAAGAAACCGATGAGAAAAATCTTTTTTCTTTTTCTTTTTTTTTCTTTTTTCTGTGGATTAAAATCTTTCTCATTTCTGTGTGTTAACAGGAGAAGCAAATACAGCAAAGCTAAACAGGATTCTGATGAGGAGAGGCATTTACATCCAGGTAATGCAGTGGCCACATAAACATGCATGTTCTCAAAGACGTATGTATCACCTAAGTTAAATAAAAAATAAGTCGTATAGGAGAAGAGAAGGTTTGTATATTCATATGTTCTCAGTGTGGTGGAGGACAGACAGAAGCCAACAAGAGAGGGAGGAGAATTGAAAACAGATGTTGTACTGTATATTCACCATGTTGTCTGTCTGCCAGCTATCCTCCTCTTCTCTTCTTTCAACCTCCTAACATGTAGGCATCTCTTTCCGTCTCTCCACAGGGGTCCGGATCTATGTGGACCCCTTCACCTACGAGGACCCCAACCAAGCAGTCCGTGAATTCGCTAAAGAAATCGACGCCTCCTGCATCAAGATTGAAAAGGTCATCGGCATTGGTGAGCAAACGACCCGCTGTTTTCCTTTCCGTGTGTCTCAGACTGAATGTAGCTAGACCACAACTGTTACAGTGAAATGTTAGCCCACCGTTCTAGAGATATCTCATGGCTCATTATGTACCACAGACATTTTTGATTCAAGCCTGGTTTTTCCGCTTTAAAGGCGAATTCGGGGAGGTGTGCAGCGGTCGTCTCAAAATGCCTGGAAAGCGTGAGATCTGCGTGGCCATAAAAACCCTCAAAGCGGGATACACTGACAAGCAGAGGCGGGACTTTCTGAGCGAGGCCAGCATCATGGGCCAGTTTGACCACCCCAACATCATCCGACTGGAGGGAGTCGTCACTAAATGTGAGTCCTTTGAGTGTTTATAATGAGAACGAGCTACTCGTTTACTTTGACCACATCCTTTCAGACAGATTTGTTCTGGTTTTGCATATCTTTTGCATATCGTGACCTTGTTGATCCAAGCTGTGTGCTACAGCCATCTTTCACGAAAAGTGATGCATGATGATTTTTGTAGTGTTGTTCAGCAGAAATACAGTATCTAAACTTAAATTAAGATAATAAATTAGTTTTTTTAAATAATGCAGTGAATAATAAAATAAAAAAATAAAATATCAAAATAAAGTAAAATAAAATAAAAAAAATAAATACATAAAATTAAAGTAAATTGATAAAACAAAAAATAAAATAAAAGTATGCACGCACTGTATATTTACATTTTTTCTCAAATAAATTAAATTCTCCATTTTATTTGTTTATTTTTTCTTGTTTTAAGCATTAACCTCCTTAAATTTAGGTAGATTTATACTTTGCAATGAAAAAAACTTTGGGAATAAAAATCTTTTTATTTTGCTTCTCACGTACGTTTCTTTATTGGATGTCAAGGACGAAAAGGATGTTTACATATTTATAGGGGAAAAACAAGACAAAAATACTTGTTAAGACAATTATTGTTTGCTGTGTTGTCAGCTTATTTGGCCACCCATTGAAGCTCTGCTGTAGAGCTCATGGTTTTCATTTCTTTAGGTTTTCGACTTTGAGTTTTTGCCATCATAAGCCTTTGCTTGAGAATTAGTCCACTTTGCTTCTACATTTTTTACTGTTGATGCCTGCCTCCTGTTTGCATCTTAAATGCCTTTTGGAGCCACGCTGAAGGAATGACGCACTCCCCGTTCCCCAATTTGATGAAAATCAACCCTGTCTTTTGTAATGCACCCTTCCCATTAACAGAACGGAATCTTGGCTGACTGGCAGACCTGACATCAAACCTTTTAATAACTCATTATTGATTGAAAGTTGAATCTCTCATATGTGTGTTTAAGAAACCTCCAGAGTGTAGTTGTGGCCGGGCCTCACTGTGCATAACAAATATGCAGAGGACCTGGTGTGTGTGTGTCTGTGTGTGGAGCTGTGATTTGCATTTGATGGCTTTGCATTTGACAGCTGGACTGAAGAACACCCTTAGTGTCTTCTCACACTGATGGCTCTTGTGCTGTCTGGCAGCTCGGGAGCTCTAGAGAAACACAAAGATGAAGATGTGTGTGTGTGTGTGTGTGTTTTAAGTTTGTTTTGGTAGACTGCATGGAAGAGAGCTGCATTCATATGCAGGGGCTTCTGCAGACATGTAACAATCCCACAATCCCACTGAGTCACATCTTTTCTCCAGACAGCCCTGGCAAATCCCCATCCTCTCTGATGTATTAGTGAAGACAATGCCAACAGATGGGTTACACAGAGAGAAAGAGAACAGAAGTGAAACAGAGAGCAAGACAGAGACATTATAAGGAGCAGGAGAGAGACCACTCGTGGAAAAATAAATGGGAGAAATTGTAACAGTCAATATGGCAACTTTAGGAATGGAAAAACACCTTTCAGTTACAAGAGCCAAATGCCATTTTCATTGAGTTTGTTTTCTGTGCAAGTACATTAACTGGACCAAACTGAACCAGACCTATTTTATTTTATTTTAATTTATTTATTTATTTATTTTACTTTATTTTATTTTATTATTTAATTTAATTGAATTATTTATTATTATTATTTTATTTATTTTGTTTGTTTTTTGTTTTGTGTTGTTTCATTTTATTTTATTATTTTATTATCTTATTTTACTTATTTGTTATGTTTTGTGTTTTAGCTTATTTTATTTTACTTTATTGTTGTATTTATTTTATTATTTTTTATTTGTATTTTATTTATTTTTTATTTTATTTTATTATCTTATTTTATTTATTTTTGTTATTTTATTTTATTATTTTATCTTATTTTTTATGTATTGTGTTTATCTTATTTTATTTTACTTTACTTTCTATTTATTTTTTATTTGCATTTTATTTCATTTAATTTTATTTCATATTATTTTATTTTATATTTTTATTTTATTTATTTTTTATTTTATTTTATTTATTTTAATTTTATTTTGTTATTTTTTATTTTATTTTGCTGTTTCATTTATTTAATTTTTTTTTATTTTACTTTAATTGTATTTATTTATTTTATTTTTTTATTTTATTATTTTACCTTATTTATTATTATTTGTTATTATTTTACTTTGATTTTATTTATTATTTAATTTTATTATTTTATTTTATATTCTATTTTAATTTATAGGGATTTTTAGGATGATTACAGATGAAAAACTAAGAAAATGCATGATACAGAGTGATCATAACTTGTCCTATAACAGGACTGGCGTTGCATATCCAGCTTTAGTGTGAAGCGTTAGAGTGCTGTTTATCATTAGCAGCCCTTCTCCCATAATCCTCAGCATGGCAGAAGTACTGTCTTCAGAATAACTGTTATTACAAACAGACAATGGCAGACCTCTCTCATAGCCTACGCCTCCAACCGGGCCAATTAAACCTGTTAAATAAATTACTAATGATGTAGAAATTGTCCTAAATAAATAAAGACAAAATGCCCCTAAGCCTGTGAGAGCGGGAGGGAAACAGGATGCCAGCCGTCTCTGCAGAAAGCTTTCACAGACGGGCTTGGTGGGCGCAGTCTTTTATGCGCTGGCATTAAATGCAAGATTGTATTTGCATAATGAAGGCACCGCTAGAACACTGAAATGATTCCTCCGAGGTGAAGTGTGTATGCGTTTGTGTAGGTGTGTGTGCGTGTGCCATTGTCCTCTATTGTGAAGCCCCTGCGCTCCATCCTTTTGGCTCCGTGAGAGGGGCTTGCGTTGCCATAGCATTGCCTTGTCTCTGCACTGACTGGCAGGTAATGTGGGAATCCAGTCCTGATAGCCTCCAGCAACGGCCGCATTCAGTAAACAAACCCACACAGAAATCCCACTCGCAAACAGGAGCGAAGAGGAAGAGAGGGGGAGTGTGAGAAAGGAGGGGCTTGAGAACCAACACTTTAGGGCTTGATTGGGAAGTGTCGTTCAGAAGTGCAACGACATAGAAAATCTCTGAGTTTTGAATCACTATTTGACTGTTTTTCTTCTTGAAGACAGGTGATTTAAGCAGAGAATTGGTTCAGTACCCAGATTTACCAACTCTGATTGGTTCTGAGTAGGGCAAACTGCATCCAATCATGTGCTATTATGTATCTACAAATGATCTGCTGGCCTTAATGTTGCTTTCTGAACAGATTTCCAACTTGGAAACTCAAGTGAAGATTGAGATAAAGCTAATTAAATGCATCCATCAGTCAGAGTTTTAACATACATATATACTACTGTTCAAAAGTTTGGGGTCGAAAGAATGCACAAGCCTGCATTTATTAGATCAAAAATAACTGTTTTCTAGTTGAATATATGTCATTTATTCCTGTGATCAAAGCTGAATTTTCAGCATCATTACTCCTGTCTTCAGTGTCACATGATCCTTCAGAAATCATTCGAATATGATGATTTGATACTCAGGAAAACAGTTGAAAACAGTTCTGCTGCACAATATTTTAGTGGAAACTGTGATTATTTATAAATGTCTTTACTGTCACTTTTCACATGCGTGTTATACACTGATGAAATGTCATTTTAATTTGAGTTCATTTATTAATTTCTCTGCGCAGGTAAACCAGTTATGATCATCACTGAGTACATGGAGAACGGATCCCTTGATGCTTTTCTCAGGGTGAGTTTTGTTCGTTGGTTTTTCCACGCACATCGTTTTTACCCGGTAGTCGTTTAGTCGTTTGGCTTAAAAATTTCCTGATAAATTTCTCACCTCCATGTCATCCAAGATGTTCATGTCTTTCTTTCTTCAGTGGAAAAGAAATGAAGGTTTTTGAAGAAAACATTCCAGGATTTTTCTCCATATAGTGGACTTCACTGGGGTTCAACGGGTTGAAGGTCCAAATGTCAGTTTCAGTGCAGCTTCAAAGAGCTCTACATGATCCCAGACGAGGAATAAGAGTCTTATCTAGAGAAACCATCGGACATTTTCTAAAAAAAACATAAAAAATAATATACTTTTTAACCCAAAATACCCATCTTGCACTGCTCTGCGATGCATCACGCATTACGTAATCATGTTGTAAAGTACAGTGGTAGGGCGAAAAATCTAATTTTCTCCTCCATCTTCAAAATCGTCCAACATCCTTGTTTTACCTTTTTTTTGTTCGCTTTGTAAACACTGGATCGGTACTTCCACCTATGTCACGCGTGACCTTTCCAACATGATTACGTAATGCGTGGAGCATCACAGAGCAGTGCAACACGAGCATTTGTGGTTAAAAAGTATATAAATTTTATTTTTTTTAGAAAATGGCCAATGGTTTCTCTAGATAAGACTCTTATTCCTCGTCTGGGATCATGTAGAGCTCTTTGAAGCTGCACTGAAACTGACATTTGACCCTTCAACCCGTTGAACCCCAGTGAAGTCCACTATATGGAGAAAACTCCTGGAATGTTTTCCTCAAAAACCTTCATTTCTTTTCCACTGAAGAAAGAAAGACATAAACATCTTGGATGACATGAAGGTGAGTAAATTATCAGGAAATTTTAATTCTGAAGTCAACTAATTTTTAAACATCTTTTAACTGTAAATGTTGCTCCTTCCATAGAAGAACGACGGGCGGTTTACTGTAATCCAGCTGGTGGGAATCCTGCGTGGCATCGCTTCAGGAATGAAGTATCTGTCTGACATGAGCTACGTCCACCGTGACCTGGCGGCACGAAACATCCTGGTGAACAGTAACCTGGTGTGCAAAGTGTCCGACTTCGGCATGTCTCGAGTTTTGGAGGAAGACCCAGACGCTGCTTACACTACCAGAGTAAGTCTGACCTTTCCTTGTACTTGTGTTTGCAGCCCTAACACAAGCTTTCTAACCCATTATCTTCAGCGTTTAACCTGCATGTCTGTGCTTGTTCTTACAGAAAGTGCTAGTCTCCTTTCAATGAGCAAACTAACCCTAATACTGAGTGCAGAGCGTGTGTGTGTGTGTGTGTGTGTGCATGCGCGTGTGTGATTAACCTCGATGCATGTGTTTGCTATCTCTTTTGAAAGGAAATAACAGGAACCTATCAATCACAGGGAGGCAAGATACCTATTCGCTGGACCGCTCCTGAAGCCATCACGTACAGAAAGTTCACCTCCGCCTCCGACGTGTGGAGTTACGGCATCGTCATGTGGGAAGTGATGTCATACGGAGAGCGGCCATACTGGGACATGAGTAACCAGGATGTAAGTGTTTTATAAGGAATGGACGAGGTTGATTCGGAGCTTGAAATGTTGTGTTTAACTTCCCGTTTGGATCTCTCTCTGTGTCAGGTGATCAAGGCGATTGAGGAAGGCTATCGGCTGCCTCCACCCATGGACTGTCCAGTTTCTTTGCACCAGCTGATGCTGGATTGTTGGCAGAAAGAGCGCGCTGAAAGGCCAAAGTTCAGCCAAATTGTCAACATGCTGGATAAACTCATCCGCAACCCCAACAGCCTGAAAAGGACGGGAGGAGAGATAGCCAGGTAATAAATAATATCTCTGTCACATAAGCCAAGGGACAACATGCAGCTATTTTTTGAGGGTGGACCAGTCACTGTCCTGCTGCACTTCTTTCCCTGTCTGAGATGCTTCCATATCCGTTTTTTTTTTTTTTTTAACTATTGTGAAAATTTTTTGTTGAAATAATTATTATATAAATTAATATAATAATTTGATAATTTGTGTTATGATAATCTGCCTTATTTGTATTATTCTTTTGGAAGTTGTATATAATAATAATAATAATAATAATAATAATAATAGACCTTACAATTAGAATAGCGTTTCAGTGCTTCGCTGAAATTGTTGGAGTTTTTTTATGCAACTTCCAAAATGTATTTGTTTTAAATAGTTAAAATTAAATTTTATTATTAATTAAATTATTTTTTTAAAATAAATTACTATGATAAAAATATATCAGTATTTTTTGCATAAATAGTTTTTTGCATTCAATTATTATTATTATTATTATTATTATTATTATTATTATTATTATCATCCTAATTATATTATTTCTTTTTTTTTTGCAATTTCCAAATATATAAACACAAAAAATATAAATAAAATATTTAAAATTAAATATATCCACTTACACTAAAAAATGCTGAGCTAAAATCAACCCAGGTTGAGTTGAAAATGGACAAACCCAGCAATTGGGTTGTTTTAACCCAGCGATTGGGTTGTTTTAACCCAGCGAATGGGCTGTTTTAACCCAGAGAATGGACTGTTTTAACCCAGCGATTGGGTTGTTTTAACCCAGAGAATGGACTGTTTTAACCCAGCGATTGGGTTGTTTTAATCCAGAGAATGGGTTGTTTTAACCCAGCGATTGGGTTGTTTTAACCCAGCGAATGGGCTGTTTTAACCCAGAGAATGGACTGTTTTAACTCAGCAACTGGGTTGTTTTAACTCAGAGAATAGACTGTTTTAACCCAGCGGTTGGGTTGTTTTAACCTAGCGATTGGGTTGTTTTAACCCAGCGTTCGGGTTGTTTTACCCAGCATTTGGGTTGTTTTAACCCAGCGAATGGACTGTTTTAACCCAGCGTTCGGGTTGTTTTAACCCAGCGAATGGACTGTTTTAACCCAGCGTTCGGGTTGTTTTAACCCAGCGAATGGACTGTTTTAACCCAGCGTTCGGGTTGTTTTAACCCAGAGAATAGACTGTTTTAACCCAGCGATTGGGTTGTTTTAACCCAGAGAATGGACTGTTTTAATCCAGAGAATGGGTTGTTTTAACTCAGAGAATAGACTGTTTTAACCCAGCGGTTGGGTTGTTTTAACCCAGTGTTCGGGTTGTTTTAACCCAGAGAATAGTCTGTTTTAACCCAGTGGTTGGGTTGTTTTAACCCAGCGTTCGGGTTGTTTTAACCCAGAGAATAGACTGTTTTAACCCAGCGATTGGGTTGTTTTAACCCAGCATTCGGGTTGTTTTAACCCAGCGAATAGACTGTTTTAACCCAGCGTTCGGGTTGTTTTAACCCAGCGAAACTATTGTTTAAAAATTACTGTATTGTTTGCTTAAAATGAACCCAAAGTATGTTGGAAATTAACATTTATTAATATGTTTTAAGTCAGCCATATATTAATTTTTAAACAATAGTTGAGTTAAATAAAACTGCCCAGCAGGATGGTCAAACATTTAACCCAACCGCTAGGTTAAAACAATCCAATCACTGGGTTTGTCCATTTTCAACCCAACTTGGGTTGTTTTTTACCAGCATTTTTTAGAGTGTGGCACAACATCTTTGTCCAATTTAAAATAATCTTGGCTCAGAATCTTTGCTCAGTCTGAATGGGCATGCCTCTTCTCATGTCGGCCATGTTCTCCAGTGATTAGAATGCTGTAAATGTGTTTTCAGCCGTGGCACACAAGTGCATGTTAAACGCATGACTGGCAGTGTTATATAAACGTGTTCCAATGAAGTGATGCTCACGGCTATAAAGTCTTTTATAGTTCTTTCATACGTTGTTCAAAGTGGGCAACACAGAGCCAGCCCAAGCTCTCGGGGCTCCTAACTAAGTCTTTTCTCTTTCTCTAGACCCAACACCACCCTCCTGGAGCCCAGCAGCCCAGAATTCACATCCACCCTGGGATCAGTCGCCGATTGGCTGCAGGCCATCAACATGGAACGTTACAGAGACAACTTCACTGCTGCTGGCTACACCACTCCAGAGGCTGTGGTCCACATGACACAAGAGTGAGTCACGTGACCAAAATACTGGGCACTACTGAGGTGTTAGCAGATGTGTGATGTGTGTATGTTGGCTTCGGGCATACTTTTGACTAATACAAGAGAAAGAAACCCAGCGCTCAGGGATACACGGTCCTGACGTATGGGTTCAGTAGTCCCGTGCAGATGCCAACGAAGCATTGAAAACTTCTACTTTGGCATTCAAATGTTCAGGCAGGATCGAGTTCTTAGATTTCATGTTAAAAGCAAATGAGTTTGCAGAGAGAAAATGAAACATGTTCTCATCACCTCTTGTCTTGTGTTTGGTTGGAACAGAGACATGGCGAGGATAGGGATCTCTTCTGCCGCACATCAGGATAAGATCCTCAACAGCGCGCAGGGAATGCTGTCCCAGATGCAACAAATGCAAGACAGGATGGTTCCTGTCTGAACCCATGGGATCGGAACACACAAACTCGAAACACACTTTGGACTTCCTTTTTTATTTTTGGTTCTAAGAAAATCCATTTACCTCATCCATGCACTTTAAATTAAATTTAAATGAAACAGAAAAAGATTTCAGAGGAATGATACGGCACTTTTCTTTCAATAATGCCATCCGAGTCGCGCTGTACTGATGCTCTGGATATATGATTGTAGGAAACTTTTCATTTCAGTGAAACTACGAAGGAGTTTCTCTGTTCGCTTATTTGATTTTTTGTATGTATGTGCCTGTAAGTAAATGTATAAATAGTACTGGATTTTTTGCCATTTCATGCGGAATTTTAACACGCGAAATGGAGGCGTCGGAGATAAAGATTTTATGCACTCTTTACCGCTTTTGTTCCGGGGATTTCGCAGAGGCATTCATCTTCCCAACGTCCACAATGGAAGAGCAGCTCTGGAACGTCTCCAGGTCTCCCCACCCTCAGAATGGAATATCTCCGCAATTCTCCACACGGCTTGGGTTGGAATAGAAAAATCGTCCCTCAGTTTACATCTTTCTCTCTTCACCTCGGCCTCCACGGTTTTCCCCTGCCCTCTCTCTCCTCGCCTCTCTGTCTCCGGAGACCTTCGGCGGGCCGTGAAATCAACACATGTCTCCCTCGCTGGAAGTTCCATCAGAGCTGAGCTAAGGTAAGCACAAAGTCCGACCCAGTGTTTATGGGATCTGCTCTACTTCCTCTCTGTCCCCTGCAGTTATTTATCCACTCATTAGTTGGGATTACAACCAGTGCCGACGAATACAAGGGATATATAACAGTGCCGTTTGATGGGATGAGCTCAAAATCAAAACAGAGCCAAAAAATGTAAAATGTGTTTTTCCCAGGCTCCCCAGCAACAGAGCAAACAGAGCAATTTCAGTTTCCATACTCCATGGATTACTCCAATTAATGCTGCGTTTGTGTGTTTACAGGACGCGCTTTGAATCCCTGAATCATAATCATCTTCTCTCTCTCTCTTGCTTCACAGAGTCACCTTCACACATCTGCTCCGCAGCGATATCCTCCGTCAAACCCGACGCAGACTCGCATCCATTGCGGTTTCAATAACTACATTTACTTGACACCAGGACTTCAATTCCCATGATTCCCGGAACGCTTCCACGACGGGAGACTGAAAACATGACAAACAAACCCGAGGAGCAGTCGGTCGTCTCCTAAGAGATTCAATGAGAGATATAATGAACATTTTCATTTGGTCTCACTCTTGACAGGAAAAACTCTCCGCTCTCAGTGCAGCGTGTTGCTGTTTTCTTTGAAGGATGACGGTTTGTTTTGAGGCACATACACAAAGGACAGAAGCACATGATGTGTGCTAAGACTGCAGAAGTTTGTGGCGGCTCTCTGGAGACCAACATACTGGAGTTGTTTGCTATATATCCTGTTCTTCGCTTCTTACCAATGCTGGAGATTGTAACTAAAAAAACACGCCACATTTATTTGAGTCCTTTGACTCAAATGAAACCATTTCAGTGCTAATTTGAATGGTCTGAATGCGGACTGCAAGAAGAGGCACGTTATTTGTACCTAAAATAAACTTATTACAGGAATGTTTATAAAAAGGGAAGAAAAAGAACTGTTAACATTTCAAGTGTGCTCTGTTTCACTTCATCCTTCCAATCTGAGAGACTCAATGTGACGCATTCTCATATGAAATGCTTTCTTCCCATTTCATCTTTCGATAGACCCGGATTAGGACCTGTTTGGAATATGCAAAGAATGTGAATGAGGAGAGAAATCCAATAGAATGTACCGTGCCAAGTCTCCTAATGTAGTTTATTCCGAAAGAACACTAACGATTCACGTTTTTTCCCCAGATGATCTAGACATTTCAAGTTTAAAGTTGTGTCATTGTTTTCCCTCTCTTCCATTTTTATTTTTTGAATTTAGGTACATGAAACATGTCATTTATTTATGGTCTTTTTTATCTAGTTTGTAAATTGTAAAATAGAGCTATGAGAGAAATAAATGATTGCCAAGTGCATTGTAATTAAAGGGGTCCTTGATTATGATTTGACTTTTTTAACTTTAGTTAGTGTGTAATGTTGCTGATTGAGCATAAACAACATCTGCAAAGTTACGACGCTCAAAGTTCAATGCAAAGAGAGATATTTTCTTTTACAGAAATCTCTGTTTATGGACTACAACGAGCTTCTTCCTGGGTTAGTGACATCACAAACCCTAAAATTTACATAAACCCCGCCCCCGAGAACACACAACAAAGGGGGTGAGGTCATGTTGGGCTGCTTTAGAGAAGAGGAAGAGTTGTTGTAGTAGAGTGTTGTTGTCATGCCGCCATTTTACGCCGGACTGCTTCACAAACGAGGGTCAATTCAACACTGGATTTGCACAAAAGATTAACTTGACGGCACATGCTAGTGGATGAGTTGAATCAACTCCACAGCAATTACATAAATTTATCCACTAACCGTTCAGAAATGTCTAAAAGTTGTAACTTCTTCCTGAGTCTCTCCATCAGTGTCGACTCCGGTTTGAACAATGTAAGGCTGAACACCGTTACTGACAATCCTCATTTTGGCTGCGTGAGATTCTCCAGCTTTGTTGTTGTTGAGCGACCGAAGCGCGAGCTGTTAAAGCTCCGCCCTCTTCTGGAAAGGGGTCCGGGAGCAGCAGCTCATTTGCATTTAAAGGGACACACACAAAAACGGCGTGTTTTTGCTCACACCCAAATAGGGGCAAATTTGACAAGCTATAATAAATGATCTGTGGGGTATTTTGAGCTGAAACTTCACAGACACATTCTGGGGACACCAGAGACTTATATTACATCTTGTGAAAGGGGCATTATAGGTCCCCTTTAATGTCTATAAAGTGATTTATGTGGCTAATTCTTTGAAACGGATTTCTGAAAAGGTGTCTGATAAGGTATTCTCACATGGAGAGACATGGATCCCATGTTTATATCCTTATAAAGTGGCAGCTGAGGGTGAGAGCGGACAGTTGGCTCCAATGCCAGTCACATATTTCTATTACATTTTGGCCGCGGTTGAAACGAACCGGTCGAATGTGGTGGTATAAACACGTTTGCCGGTCTTGCCAGTAGCATTCAGAATATTTTGAGTTTCTCTTCTCCTTTTCACCCATCATTCCTCTCCTCGTCTCTTTCAGCTCGAGCTTGAAGTGAGTGTTTGTGTAAACGCTGATTGTGAGTAAAAGCAGCTTGGCAGGGATAACCAACACATTAAAAGCGTATCAAAAATAAGAGGGAAAAAATGAGAAAATTCTCCCCCGAAGAACAATTTCAACAATCAAACCGTATTATGGTTGAAGAGGGGGCTGCCCGTGAGTGCCTGCGTTTCGTCAGCCTTTCTTTTTTTTTCCTCCTTCCATTTTTTTTCTTTAAACTTTTTTTTTCTCCCCTGTCCTTTCTACACTTTGAATGGGCCGTAATACAGCCGCTTTGGCACGGTACGCCTGCTTAATCAGTAAACATCTGTTTCCCACAGCCGTCCCAGTCGCGATGAGGGCTGATTGTGGAAAGCCTTTGATAAATAAAGGAGGGAGGGAAAAAAAAATGAGGAGAAAACGTAATTTTAGAATCCCAGAAAACCCTGCCGTGAGCCAAGCAATGTTTTTCCTCTGACAATCATTCTAATGAGAGATGCATTCATTATGCATGTATTTAGACGCCCGTCACCCTGGAAAGGATGGAGCAAAAAGAAAAAGTTAGAGGAATTAAACTTTGCTCAGGAAAGAACCACCAGCCTGAATCTGGTTGATATGTAATGAGGAAGAGAAACGGCATTCCTGCAGGATGAGAGCAGAGAGAGAGAGAACAGGAACTAGAGTGTTTTGATAGTTCTCGATGAGGTTTAACAGGGACGCCGTGGACCAGGACTTAGTCTCTAAGAGGGTGGTGAAGGACAGAGTGTGTCTGAGGACCCAGAAACGGCTTACAACTGCAGTCTGAGAGAAAACCAAACCCTGAATGCATGTTTTAAATCCTGGAACAGCACAATCTGAACCATCAGGACATAAGCCAGGTCTTAGACTTATATGAATCTGTTCTAGTGTCCTACATCTGTCTTCCGCGAGATCTCTGTGTATTGTAGCACTGGCGTCTTTTATCAGCTAGATATCAGTCTGTTTCAACAGCCACTTTATCAGTTCTTTTCAGCAACTTCCAGCACATGGATTTAAAAAGAAAGAAAGAAGAAATAAGTTTAACAAGGAAAAGATTAAGAATCGAAATCTGGAGCGGCAGGAGCAAATGAATTCATTCCCTCTCTTTCATCTTGTCCTATGCCAGACGAGCGTGGAAAATGTCTTGAGTCGATCTTAGCAAGGATGTCACCAAATGTTCACTGCAAAAAAATGCTGTCTTTGTCTCATTTCCAGACAATGTTTTATTATTTATTAGCATTTTAGTATCCAGTATATTCATTTATTTACTGTGGCTCTGGGAGATAATAAAAAGCTAAAATACAAACATTTGCATAATTATTTATAAGACTGAGCGAGCCAACCCATATTGACCGAGGCTGTTGGGGTTAAATGACCAGTGACTGAATGTTAAACAAGTGATAAAAACGGATCCTTTCAGCTTTTGACAAATGGTTTGTGGGAACTTTTGCATTCTGCATTTCCATAATCAGCCTTAAGCTGTACGAGACCTCTGGTCCATTAATCCCTGTACAAACATTGTCCCTGGTGTGTGTGTGAAGACCGTTGTCCCGACCTCGCTCCGGACTAAAGGAATCTCTCTGGCTCTAGATCAAGATGGCATTTCAGGACACATTTCAACGTTAAACCGCAGAATTATAATTCAGAACAACAACAACAACAACACCTAAATTTTTGTAATGTACTATACATACACATACATATTTTTTTATTTTGCTCTTGTTTAACTGTTAACATAATAAATTAGAAGTAGACATTAGGCTACATATTTAGCTTTTCGGTAACCTACTGTAAAGTAAAAAAGAGATTTTCGTGTCATAAAATATTCCCCAAACAACAAATATTATATTTGATTAAAATTATTATTTTTTATCACTGTTTGTAAACTACATTGGCCCAATAAGAGACGAACCAGTCAAAAGTACTTTGCGAGCGAATGCAAAGTTTCTCGCGTGAATGTTACGCGGAAGAGAAAGCAAAAGCATTTAAATGTTTTTTTCTTTTTTTTCCCCCCATTCCCCATCTCATATTTTTTTCCATCACCATGTCCCTTTAGGGGCTCCGTAGAGCACTAGTAATCCAGATTTGATAATCTGAAAAAGTGTGTATCTGGATCAGGGTGATCCAATCCAATTTTGCTTTGAAAAACCGGGACAAAAGTAAGATGGATTGCCTGATCCTGGATAGCAAAACATAGGATTTCCAAATCCAGATCAATCTGATCCAGGTTTACATTATCCTTTAATGATTTCACTCTGTTGTTCTTCTTTCACCTTTTATGTAAATAAGTTGTGTTTTTTGACCGGTTTTAAAGTTTTATTACATTTTTGCTCCTGAAATTCACCCTTCTGATGGGATCAAGCTATAATTCGGACTTTTTGGATCAAAGGTGTCTCAATCTTACTAAAATGTTTTGAGCAACACAAACTGATGAAAAAATACTATAGTGTTTATTATAGTAAACTATAGTCAATTGTAGTATACTGTATACATTATAGTATTTACAACACTTTGTTAATGAATGCTACTGTAGTATTAACTATAGTGAACTGATAAACTGTAATAAATACTGTATAGTTTTTTAGCTATAGTTGTGGAAAACTAAGTAAGTCATTTGTTTATATTAATATAGTTGTTATATTACCACAACAACTATAGAAATACCACAACAAATTAATTCAAGTACTTTACTGTAGTATAGTTCAAAAACGCTATAGTATTTACATAAATTACTATTCATGTGATTTTATCCAGATCAAAACCAAGATTGGATTTTGTGATCTATAATCTGATTTCAGAATCCTTTCTTCCTTTTGAACAACCCATTTTCAAGATAGCTGAAATCCGATCAGATTACTTTTGAACAACTGTCCCCTGGTCTTGTTTTGTAGTTAACATATTACTATGATATGTAAAATTAGTTAGGAAAAAGTAGAATCGGAATTTAGTGAGGTTTATGCTTAAAACAAGGGGAAAAAACACTTACCAACAGATAAAACAAAAAACATTTTGAACAAGATATGCCTTCTTAAATGAAGTCTTAATATTTTACACAATTTTGTGTCTCAAGTATGTATTTTACTTTATGTATTATTTGATATTTGTACTGGAAAACAAGGCAAACGATACTAATTAAGCGAACACTTTTGCGGTGCAGACATTTCAAATGTGACCTTTGCGCATCCTCCCTCTTAATGCATGAAGCTGATTTTAACTGATCACTCGATGCTGGATTACGTTTAATACATTATCGACATTTCATGCCTATTAATATGTGAGGTGTATAAGTGTGAGTGATTGACTTTGGCTGTGTGCACATGCTGCGGTGAGCTTCATACAGCCCTGCATGATTAATGAGAAAGAGATGACAAAGGTAATGAGGTTTGCTTAACAGTGTCATACTCACCCACAGGCTTTTACCGGAACCACACAACTAATGGAGAGAGAGAGAGAGAGAGAGCAGAGGGGGTTCAATGCAATTAAAATCTTCAATTTATTTTCCTTTCCCACTGTCTCCTGCACTTCTGTCATAACGTCGTATGTAGTGAGTGTTTTCATTGCTCATTTTTCTGTCCTTCTACTCTTCATTTGCCACTCTCTCAAGGATTTTTGATTGATTGTACCAAGCTTTCTCTCGGATCAGCACACATACGAGCTCTGTTTCAAATCCTAGTAAGTTCCTATCCGTCTGTTTTCTACCTAGGCAGCATACTAACTGAAATGGAGCCTCGAAAGTGGCTGATTTGGGACATTATACATAAACAGCAACTCTGCACACAACACAAATAGGTCTATAGTGTTAAAACACGATTCTAATGGAGCCTTTTCACATTTCCAGGTTCGTAACTTAAAAGTAAACTTTAGCAGGGAACATTTCTGTACATGGGAGACCACAGAAAATATTACTTTTGAGTTCCCAATTGCTCCAACGGAAAATGAAAAACAATCACTATTGCATTTCCACGACTTTCCAAAAGAAAATAATATAGAGAAAAACGAATTACGGCAGGCAGAGGAGAGAAAGATGTCAAATTTACAATCACTCCCTCAGCAGCTGTATTAGAAACCAAACTGCAGAAATGTTGACTATTTTTTATTGTAATTTATCAGGGTATAGTGTCGTAAATTGGAAAAAAAGAAAATATAAAACACTTGGCCAGATTTACATTAATTTTTGCATAAATGTGTCATCACACTTGGTGAAAAGGGTCTATAGTGTTCAGTGTTGCCAAGTACGCGGTTTTCCCGTGGAATTGGGCTACTTTAACACTGTTGCCGCAGGTTGATTTTCATGTCCGCGGGTTGAAGCGACCCCAAATAACATGATAATTAGCCCCTGGAATGCAAATTTTACCAGGGGAACCCCACCAAAAACGCGGATTTTACCCCCTAAAACCCAATTGGGCTAGTTTTGAGTAGCAGTTGGGTGGGTTTTGTTGTGAAAACCTGGCAACCCTGATAGTGTTTGCTGTTAGCATGTTGCTAAGCTAACAACACAACATCCTAAGCATACCAGTACTTATCACGCACAAATATTGGGTAAATAGTCCATTTTAAATCAATTAAACAATTTATTTATTGATACTTTCTAAGTTCTAATTCAACATTTTTCCTGCATTGTCCACCATTTTGTATGAGCTCTTTCAATGAGACTGGTGCAACACATTCTAGGATTGTTTTCACCACAAAATGATACATGCTGTGCTCCTTTCAGAATAGAAGGCGTCTTAGAAAGGTACTCAAGTCATGCTGCCTAATGTTTAGACAAGGCTTTGTGTTGGTTGCATAGCTACAACTCCTTAAAATGCTGTCTAGGTAGGTAGCTCGTAGGTTTTGGAACAGGGCTGTTGACTTTCTCTCTAGGAGCAGATGTTGAGTTAGATCACATTTAAAAAAAAAAAAACCCTGTGGTGAAACTCAAGTTTTTAATGTTGTTTATATGTCTATGTGGTGTTTTTAATATGATTTAAGACAAACCATGTGCAAATTCATCAGTCAACACCATCGCTGAGTATTTTCTTCTTAAAAACTGCAGTGTATCAACCGTGTTTTGAAACCGCCTACCGTCACAAACATGTAATCCTGACAAAGTTCCTATCATTAGGATGGTGATTTTTAGAAGGCAGCTGTCTGACTCTGAGATGGTGAACGGGAACATGGTTTGTGTAACATTAGCAACACATTATTAGCTGCTTGATAACATAGTCAAGCCAAAGGCTAATCATATCAATAACCAGGGCTTGACATTAACACCCGCCAACTTGCCAAATGTGGGTGTATTTTAGCAGTGGCGTGTGAAGCATTCACTCCTACTAGCCACTTTGGTGGATTGAAATATAATATATATTATATATATTATAATATATACGTTTTTCAATTGTAGTCTTTTAAAAAGGCATCTGATATAATAAGTGCAACGTAGTGTTGTCAGAAATATTTTGATACATATCAATACTGAAATATCTGAAACACTTCCAATACTCATTTTCTGAAGAATAGATTCACGACACCAGCTGCTCTTTCTCTCTCTCTCATCTCTCCGACAGCGAGTCGACACACAAACTGCCTCGTTTCATTTGCTCCGGATGAATATTGTTGGTGTTACAGGACTTGAATTTCGGCACGTATTGCGCATAATTTTGCTCATTTCTGCAGATTTTGTTCTCAAACCCAAAGTGCGCCACCTCTCAGTACTGAATTGAGTTCACTGCTTATTGCTCTTAAACAGTCGAATACACACAAAATAATGTCAAAATTCCGGTCTTGGCGAGTATTCACGTAAACACAGTCAGTTATGTTTGAAGTTAACGTAAACAGTTGAGAAAGAAAACGCATGTGTAACAGTATAATGGATCTTAAAGTGACAGCAGCCTAATAAACCTGCTGACAAATTATGAGATAATATTAGAAGTGTATACAGTATATGGCAGTTTTTCCCATGGTATCAATGCCAAAATTGTGGCCAGTGAAAATGCTGAGGCTAGTAACTTTGGAAAACCACTAGCCAAAGTGGCTGGTGAGCAAAAAAGTTCATGTCAAGCCCTGTCAATAACCGTTATGTGTCCGACGTAGAGAGCGATACATAACACTTGTAGACGAGCCTGTATAATCTGCTCTTCCTCTTCTGAATCAGTTTCTGGTCAAACATACTGTATATGGCTGAATTAAACCAATATTTCCACTTGCCATTGTGCAGCATTTACTACAGTAAAGTTGACCGAATGGATCTCTGAGCTGGTGTGATTGAGTGGAGGCGGGGCTATTTTGCATATTCATGGTCCGCGTATACTAAATGAAGCAAGGGTGTCGAGTTACAAGCTATTGTAAGGCATGAAGAGATTTTTGCTGGGGAAAAAAAATGCCATTTTGATTATCAAAGATGAGTTTTAAGGTATAAAATTACTGACTGCAGGGGGACCATAAAAATACTATTAGTCCAACCTGAGGTTCTGATACCTAGCCATTTCCCACAGTATCGGCAACACAGCATCCTCGTCCACATGCCAAATGGAGTTTGGTTTTCTATCAGACTAAAACGCTGCAGACACCACTGCGGCCAAAAAGCAGTCCGCTTAATTTCTTCTCTGTCCAGTGATAAGTATTTATGAGATTGTGTAAGAAAAACCCAGCAGTATAAATCAGACGTGAGCAGGGGTTTAGGCCGTGCCAGCAATCTTGAATCCTCAACTTAAGGAAAGTTCAACAGATCCATCTCTATAATGCAACAAAGCTCTGGAACCTTTTCAACCACAAAGTGTGATATAGAGAACACTTGTGTGATTCATCAGAAACGAGAGATAGAGAAAATGATGGAGCGAGGGATAAATATCAAGAGCCGGAGAGAGTGAGGGAAATGTTTGGACAAGGCCTTGAGCTTAGTGCCTGGGTTTGCATGTGCACCACAGGACAATTCATACAGACCGTCATGCCAAAAGTCCCCTGTGTCGAGCGCAAACACATTTCTTTTCCGAGGCTTTCAGGTTCGTCGTGGTCCAAGACCAATACTGAGGCGAGCTTTAGTATTTCTTCAAAACTCTACGTCTTTGTCAACTTCTGGAGCTTATGAAACGGGATTTATAGCCGAACCCTACACAAAAGGACAAATATGTATGAATTACGGACAACATGGAAGAAGTAATCCACAGACCGTCCTCATTATCTCTAGCATGCGAAACACAGCTCGATCTAAACACACACGCTGCAATCAAATGGTATTTCCATCCCGTGTTTTTGTTGAAATCTGTCTTCCAAAGCGAGGGAGAGGGGACGCTGCGCTGGTCTGCAGTGGTCTGGCTGGTGTCCATTTCTGACTGCGGGGACAGGGGGCAAATGGAGGGAGAGAGAGATAGAGGCGAAGAGCGCGAGGGAGAGTGGGACGGAGAGGGATGCTGTGAGCCGTTCTGTTGAAACGTTCAGCGGTGGAGGGAAGCCATCTGCTGCATTACAACAACCTGCAGGAGAGAGAGAGGTGAAGGAGGTAGCGTAGCGCCTCAGGTAATGATCTCACCCAGGTTGGACAGAAACAAATGCACACGGTATTCTGCTACAGTGACTTCAATCTGCTACGAGACATTTATGAGCAGGTGACAAAACACCAGCCAAAACAGTCACACACACACACACACACACACACACACACACACACACACACACATACACACAGACTGAAAGATGACCGCATCCTAGTGGAACATTTAATTGCTCAGAGGTTGCTTTTGAAAAAGCTCAGGAGGCAAGTTGCTTCTATCAATATTTCTCAGATGTTTTGCCTTAAATTCCTTAGGAAAATGAAAAGTAGAAACAAATGAGACAAATGATCTTGCGAAGATCTAGGAAAAAAGTCCATTGGTGTCTCAGTGACTACTTCACTCAGAGAAGCTGTCAATCTCAGCTGTCAATCATGACGTCTCACCCCCCCATTTTTATAACATCAAATTACTGACTAAAACCAAACATTTAAAGAACAAGCACTTGAACTAACACCAGCGTGATAAAAACTGCCTAAAATGACAGAATCCGTCTTTGGAAAAAAAATTTTTAAAGTGTAATTTGATTGTTTAGTTTGTCTCATGTTCCATTACATTTCATGGAGAGGGCGGGGTTTATGACCTATACTGCATCCAGCCACCTGGGGGCGATCGAGACGCTTTGGCTTCACTTTTCAGGACTCGTGTAGCACGCTTGGAGTGAACACGGTCATCTCTTCCTCTTCACGAATAGTTACAGAATAAACATGAATGAACATCTGAAGGTATGTTGAAAGATACAGTACAGTTTAATGAAACATATAATATCTTGTGTAATCATTCAATCAGTGTTTTAATCGCGGAAACACGTCGATTAAACAGCTTGTAAACAATGTCACGGAACACATTTACCTCAGAAAAGTCAGTTTCCACAGAGGAATGAACTCTTTCGCTAAATATATGCACTATATTAGCCTATAATTAATTATATTTTACTTAGTGATGTCTTATTTATCATTATTTAATGTATGTTTAAATAAATCCGTCATGAAAACAAGTTATGACAGCCACTTTGAAAAATATTATATTTCAACAACGACTTGGAAAAACAGTTTTATAATTAGATATAGAAGTTTCAATTTGCATTTGTTATTATTGTTTGAGTGTTGATGATTATAGTTAAAAAATAAATAGCAACTGAATTTAATAGTTTGGGCTTTGTTTTTAATTGTAACCTTTAATATTATAGTGATGTGCAAGAAAGGGCTCTATATATAGTTTACAGCATTAGCAGATATAGTTTTTTATCCTTAAGAAAATTTTAGTTATAATTGATAGACAGACACAGTTTGTTCAGTAAACCACTGTTTAATAATTTTATTTTTATTTTTTAGTTTTCTCACCCTGTTGTACCGAACCCATACCAAAGCATGATTCAAAACCGAGGTACGTACCGAACCGTCCTTTTTGTGTACCATTACACTAGCATAAACCATCTTAAAAAATGTTGCAAATCTGCAATGGAATCTACATTGTCACAAGGTGGGGGACACATGTGGAATGAAAAGGTCTCTATTCACTATCCATTTAATATCTCTGTTAAAGAAACAACTGAAATTTAAAGATCTCAATGTCACAATGTAATTGAAGTAGTGACAGATCTTTTCTTCCGTATTGTGATGTACATTCGAGTGAAACGGATTATCGAAAAATAAAAAATGTAGGGGGACTTGGTTCTATCCACTGCTTGATGATAAAAGTGGAATGATCAATGTCATGACATGTTTTTTTATTACTTTAACTCATCAAATTTATCCAATGTCAACTTTATTTTTTAAGTTATACAAGATTGAACTAGTTGAAATGGCTTGTAGAGCCAATTTGATTATACTTAATTTAAGACATCAACTGAACTTAAGTTTTTAAGTTGAATTAGGGGGAATTGTTTTTGAATGGAGGCAGATCTGAATGTGAGCTTGCAGACGATTGTAAGAAAGGGCCCTGGTTTAAGTAGACTAAATGATTGGAGAAGTCCAGCATATGCCACCAGATGTAAGGGATCATCTGGATTTGTTTGTTTGGATATATGTGTCGTTTTCAGTTAGTTTCCATGGTTTTTCATTGATTTCATTATGTGCACCTGTTATTCATTTCTCGGATTGGTCTGTCTATTTAAATCTTGTGTTTCTTCTGTTCATTGTGCAATCTTGTCTTTATGTTATGGTTGTTCTGTTTGCGTTTTCTTATCCTGAGAAGTGATTTTTGATTCTGTTTTCATTAAACTTTCACTGTGTGCGATTAGATCCAGCTCTTTAATTTGAGTGTTTTGCAACCATCACTGACACTAGAGAGAAGTCTGAAGATCAAGTTATGAGATTTTGATTAAAATTATGGGCTTTTATTGATCGTATGATGTTCTCAGAAATTTAATGAGATCAATATGATGCGTTTGGAAAAGAGATAGGATGAATTTCCGACTGAGGAAATATCTCAGTCAGAAGAAAAAATTAATAAATATTAAAGACATCTCCATTTGCTACTAGTTTAATCTCACTGGTGAGTATACTGATCTCATTTGTCAGGAAAAGTTCTCTTTTCTGTGAAAAAATGGAGATCTCATTTGTGATTTTCTTATGTAATATCAATCTACAAACTGAAAATCTAATTATATTATCCATTTGACCGCTAATTACCTTCCCAATACTTTTTACTGGCAAATAAAATGCTTCACAATAAGAACGTTTGTCATTTGTTTCAGGGAAATAGCTGCCTATATCAAGGTTCGGTCGCCGTGTCAGCTGTATCAAAACGACATGGCCCCGACTGCACAATCGACCATGAAAAACGCAGAGATAAGGCCATTGTTTACAAGGAGGACGCTTTATTTGAAGTACATCATTGACATTCCCATTCGGTGCAGGTAACAGATAATATGGAGCCAATTGCCTCGCTCCAAAACTGGCATAAATATTCACCAGCCCTGCCCGCACAAAACAAATTGATTCCACATTCAAGGTTACTGATAAGATAACATCCGTGAGTGAATACCAATCTACCTCCCATTGATGGAGCTGAAGCAGACTTTGGTCGGGTGGGGGAAATCTGCACGCGTCGTGTTGTTGAATGATGAATGGACCAATTGAGTCTGCGGAGTTCTATTACTTTCCATCATCAAACGAAAGTTGCTGAGGAGCGCTGCTCTCCATTTTAGAGCAGGAACAGATTATGAATACAAAATGAGGACAGAATTAACCCTTGCCAACTACGACTGAAGCCTGAAGGCAGCTTCTTTGTGTTTCGTGCTTTTCTTTCCCCATTATATTCCCTGACCATTCTGTAATAATGTTATCTCGCACTAAAATTTACTGTCTTGCAGTGTGCGTTCGTTCCCCTCCCCCGCATTCATCTTTCCCGCTTTTCTCCAGACTTCTGCTCTCCAGTCGGTGTCCCCCAGGCTCGGACTAACTCCAATATGAGATATAAATATCCTCAGCATTTAATCTCTATGCTCTTTGAGTTTTTTTCACGGCCGGAGGTTTCTCTTTGCTCCCTCGGTTCTTCCATGTTCTTCCCCTCCAACTACAGAACAAAGTTTGATCCGCTGACTGCAGTACTGCAGGACTGCATTTGAGATGGATTTCAGCCGGCTCACATGTTTCTACTGTATGCTCGGGTCACGTGTATATTTGCCAAGCAGTTCATTTAACTGCTGAGAGAAAATATATACTTTTCTATGACGTTAGGTTCGGTTGATGGTTTCTCACAAGCACAGTTTCTCCGCAAATGCGGAGCGAACACTATGGAAGCCCATTTACGCCTCATAAGAAAAAAAAATCATGCTTTGGTAAATTTTGATTATGACATTAAGGGCCCTATCATACACCTGGCGCAATGCGACACAAGTGTTTTTTGCTAGTTTCAGGATGACACAGTTATCATGCTCACGTTGTTTAAATAGCAAACGCACTCGCGCCCATCTGTTCACCTATGGATGTGCTGGTCTGGAAACGTGGTGTGTTCAGGTGCATTATTGGCGTGTTGCTATTTTGAGGCAACTGAAAACGATTGACCAACAAAAACCTGGTCTAAAGTCAATGGCGCAGTATTTTTTTATTATTTAAAGCGCGTTAATAATATGCGCCCATAGGCGGGTGCACAACATGCTTACACTCTGCTTGTTACACACACAGGGACGCACAGCAGCACACAAACATGCTAAATATTAAAGATAAAAGGATTCTTCTCTGGAGAAGCGTTCAGTCTTTCTGCTTGTAAATTCCACCATGTAAATAGTGAATCCGCCAACTGGCTTTTAAAGGGAATGAGAGATGAAACTCTGATTGGTTTATTGCACGTTGCGCCCAAAACACACCCATGACTCATTAAGAAACTAGGTACAACCCTTTTGGACCATGGCCTGGCGCGCGACCGTTTTTCCCGTTGTAAGTGTATTCAGACACTTGTGTATTCATGTGCTTTAGACCATGTGCTTAGTTAAAAAAGGGCCCTAGAAGTCAAAATTATAACATACTAAAAAGTCCAAATTATGACACAAAAACTTGTCGCAATTGACAAGTCGAAATAATGAGATACTATATCGAAATTGACATAGTAAGTCATAATTATGGGATAAAAAGTCTAAAATTAGGAGATAAAAGTTGAAATTATTAATTAGGTTCTAATGTCAATTTTGACATAATTTATAACTTTGTCACAATTTTTGTCATACTTATGACATTTTAAGTCAGGATTTAAACTTTTTACGCTTTTGACTTAGCATGTAATAATTTCGACTTTTTATGTCATAATTTTGACTTTTCATTTAATAATTGTGACTTATCTTGTCGATTTCGACTTTATATCTCATAAATATGACTTAGTTTGTCATAATTTCATAATTTTTTATTATTTTTTTTATGTGGTTGAAATGGGCTTCCATAGGACACTGTACTAAAATACTCTGAAACTATTCCATGATTTATTCACTGGGAAATATATAGTGCTACCAGTAAAGTCCAGTTTTCGAACTAATGACTCTTATGAGCCGGCTCTTTTTAGTGAAGCACAAACAGAAAAGTTTGATTCTAACCTTTGTGAGCCAGTTCTATTTAGTGAATCTCAAATATACAATGAGACCAGTGAAGTTCAAAGCGGAAGGCTTTTTTTATGAGCCATTTTTAGGGATCCAGAAATGCTTACGAGTCAGTTTCTCAATTAATCTGACTCACTGAAGCGGAAATTGTTGTGGTCAACTCCATGAAACAATTATAGGCTACTTTTTGTGTGTGTGTGTGTGTGTTTGTTATTTGTTCATTCAGATATCAAAGCAAAGATATCAAAGTGTTTTTAAGCTTCTGAACTTTAACATCAATTTTACATCAACATTGCACTAGCTTGGGTCTCTGCTGATTTGTTCCCTGTATTTAAAGGCCATTAGATTCAGAAGTTTGGGAACTACTTCAGAATCTTACAAGCATAATTATTGCAATAGGTTTTGAAGAATAATATTTTACTCTTACTCTTCCAGTGGTTTTTGCTGTTTCTGTTGTTCCTCCATCCCTCTCACATTCTCTCTCTCTCTCTCTCTCTCTTTCTGCATTTGTCTTCACTTCTCTCTCTGTCTTTGCTGATAGATCGGTTGTTGTGGGTTTGCTGACAGGATCAGCACGCAAACAGCCTGCTTTATTTATCTCCTGTTCTTTTCCTGATCCATCTACTACACTGTCACACACGGTCCTGCTCGCCCTAATCACCGCCATCTGCGAGCGCGCGGGAGAAACAGGAAGCCGCACTCGGACATGTGACCTTCTGCCGCCACTCTCCGGGGCTAATCATCGCCTGTGTTATCAGCTGTTGGAGAGTGGGAGTGTGAAGGGAGACCGAGTGAAAAAATGATTTCATGATGAGTGATGTTCCTTTGATCGATGCAATTCAGATTTCATAACCTCAAATCTCTTAAAGTGGCCACACGGTCGTAAAGGTCAATCATCATAATAAAGACAAGGGGCTTGATAATTTCACCGCTTGAAAATGGAATTTCATTTGGATTCTCATCACACCACAACAGCTTGTTACATGGTGATTCAGAGTCCACGCTTAAGGTCAACGTGAAAGTGTTTGAACCCATTTTACTTCCATAATGTGACATATTTATAAAAAAAAAAAAAAAAAAAAGAAAAAAAAATTCAAAGAGAAAAATTGAGGGTGGAATATTACTTTGCCTGTAGAGAATTGATTGGAAATTATTTTGAAAATTGGGTGTTCTATAACAACTGAGTCAGACCTGAATGATAGAATTTCTTCATTTGCGTGAGACATTTAAAAATACAAAAATACAAAGAGTCCACATTACATTTGTAGAACACTTATTTTTCAAAGATAAACATAAAAAGCTTGCAGGTTTAGATCAATAGCAAATTTGTCACAACAATGGACAGTTGACCACAACCGTCAAACACTTCACTTAAAGGTGCAGTAAGCAATTTTTGAAAAATGCTGTTTGGGATCGGACCAAGCACCACAACACACTTGTAGCCAGTCAGCAGTAGGGGGTGTGTCCACTCATAATGGAGTCAGTAGGTGGCGTGCCCACTCATGATGGGGAGGAGAGAGAACAAGCCAATCAGCAACAGGGGGCGTGTCCATTCATGATGGGGGAGGAGAGAGAGTGAGTCAATCAGCAATAGGAGGCGTGTCCATTCATGATGGGGAGGAGAAAGAGTGAAGTTGTGTTCGACATTGGCTGCGGCTGGATGCAACCGATCGGTGAGAGTAGCCGTGTGCTGAAAACGGAGATGTGAAGTCTGACACTTTCTGCTACTCGCAGTGACGCTCACGCTGCGTTTGCATACTTTATCGCAGCTGATGTGAAATAAATGCAATATTTGACTAATACACTGATGTTTCAGAGACAATTTCATTCAATACTTTATGTACTGCTTACAGCATCTGTTTTTACAAGAATAAAGTTCAACATAAGCTTATATTATTTAAATACCAATATAGTGGGGTCTGCGTTTTTTTTTTATTTTATCAGCTTTATTTTGATAAACATGACACAATATAACATCACAACTACATGAAAAGAGCTTTAACTGTTATAAAAATACAGATTTGTGAGCATTAGTGGAACTGAAGGCGTGACAATAAACAGGAAACACACGTGATCGTTGTCATGCGGTGAATCCGGCCAATCCTGAAACAGCTGTGTCGTCATCAGAGCTCGTGCAGCTCCTCTTCAGAAACTGCGCTGGCTGACTCAGGCGGCTTATCTTGAATCGCTTTCGCGGTACTTTGAAGCAATACGTCACAGTCACATGGCGTCGGTGATGTCTCGAGTCGGACAAAATTCCTTACCGGCATGCACTGCTTCAAGTCAGCCGCCGATCGGTCTGTGCGACGCTGCATCAAGTCGAACAAGCCTTTAGCCAATCAGCAATAGGGGGCGTGTCCACTTATCATGGGGGAGGAGAAAGAGTGAGCCAATCAGCAGTAAGGGGTGTGACCACTCATGATGTTGAGGAGAGTGAGACAATCAGCAGTAGGGGGTGTGTCCACTCATCATGGGGAGGAGAAAGAGTGAGCCAATCAGCAGTAGGGGGTGTGTCCACTCATGATGGGGAGGAGACAGAATGAGCCAATCAGCAGTAGGGGGTGTGTCCACTTGTGATGGGGCAGTAGGGGGTGTGTCCACTCAGGATGGGGAGGAGAGAGAATGAGCCAATCAGCAATAGGGGGCGTGTCCACTCATGATGGGGGAGGAGAGAGAGTGAGTCAATCAGCAATAGAAGGTGTATCCATTCATGATGCGGAGGAGAAAGAGTGAGCCAATCAGCAATGGGGGTGTGTCTACTCGTCATGGGGAGGAGAAAGAGTAAGCCAATCAGCAATGGGGGTGTGTCCACTCGTCATGGGGAGGAGAAAGAGTGAGCTAATCAGCAATGGGGGTGTGTCCACTCGTCATGGGGAGGAGAAAGAGTAAGCCAATCAGCAATGTGGGTGTGTCCACTCATCATGGGGAGGAGAAAGAGTGAGCCAATCAGCAATAGGGGTGTGTTCACTCATGGCGAGGAGAAAGAGTGAGCCAATCAGCAATAGGGGTGTGTCCACTCATGATGGGGGAGGAGAGAGAGTGAGCAAGAGGGAGATTTGAAGAAAGACTGTAGAAAGAGAGATTGCTGAGAGATATTATACAAAAAAACAAAAGCTCAGAGGAACATCACTGGAAAAATAAAGGTTATGATCAGGCAAGAGCTTTAGGACCCGTGTTAATAATAGAAAAGCTTTCCAGTGGGGAAGGCCTGAAAACGGACCCCGAGGTTGTGTTGTTTCTGCTCCATACGCGAGTAACATTGGTTTTGCTGTTTCACAGAACCAAGATTTGGTGTTGTTGTAATGTTAGCTCTAGTAACAGGACAGATTTGAGTGTCATTGTTTGTCTGGAGCTGCTGTGCTGCTGGCGACTAACAACCAACTCTTGCTTGTGTACTGTATGTTCATCTTTTGTGCTTCCTTGTTGTTTGTTCGTCATCTTCACTTTATTTTTCGCGAAGCATTATTTCGCTTTGATTCAGAGACACTCTTGCATTGCGTGTTAGTGCATTTTGGGGGCAGAGCAATGAAGGGAGGGGTGTGTTTGTTTGGGTTGATTTCAGATATCAGCAGTGTTCAACAACGATTTTAAGAAATCACATACTGCACCTTTAAGTAAATTGTAATTATATTTCATCCTGAATAGAAGAGAGCTTTTGAATAGGCTACAAGAGACATACATTTTTCACTCACTAAAAAAAGTTAATCACGTTTATGAAACTTTGCAAGTCAATGTAAAATAATTATAAAAAAAAAAAAAAAATTGTAATATTTTTACACACACACATATATATATATATTAAAAAGGCTTTAATATTCTTTGTTCTTTTGTTTTTATATATTTATTTTCATAAGCTGATCTGTGCAGGAGGAGGTCGAGGGAATTTAAGAGGAGCTGGTGTGTCTGTGTGTCTGGGACTCCAGCGTATTGTGTGTGCGTGTGTGTGTGTGTGTGTGTGTGTGTGTGTGAATCAGAGAGGGTTTGTTAGCCTGCGGGCGGTCCGGTCTTGGGACAGCAGGAAGTATCTGCACTATGCATCTCGCCAGCTCACTAAGCCCTGTGAGTATTCATAAAGTTCTGATCCAAGGAAAACAGATTACAGATCTTGTTCTCTTTCTCTGCCTCTGCCTGCCACAATTATTCCCCCCGTGCTATCAGAAGTAAAATCATACCTTTTGACACACACTTTGCCTTCGATGGGATCTCAAAATAACATACCGCGATGCAAACCAGACCAACGTGCTGGAAAAAAATGGAAGTGGTGTGAAAAAGAACAGACAGAGGGATGCAAAAAGAGAAGGGCACTGGAATGATAGGAGACCTAGAGAAAGTGAAAGAGACGGGAGAAAGGAAGAACAAAGGTGAGGCTAAAATTAATGGCTCTTTTACACAGAGAGTTGTGTCAAAGACAATGGCAATGAAAAAGAGGACATAGCTAAATGGTGGAAGATAACAAGCAGCTTTACGCAGGCTGATCTACTGTAGGAACGTGTGTGTGTCTGTGTGTGTGCGTGCGTGCGTGTGTGTGTGTGTGTGTGTGTGGACCTTCGGCCAACCACTGATAAAACTCCTGCTGAGGGCTGCAGGGGTCTGATTTCATTCATCCCAGGCTGGTAGCTGAGAGTTGATGAGTTCGGCTCGCAGGTCGGCATGGATAGTCTTTCTGTGTCAAGATTGGCTGTTTTTCTTGGCCTGAAACAGCATCTCGTTGGCCCCGTGCAGCAGGTCATCTGTACCAGTGACTCACTGTCCATCAGATTATCACTCCAAAATTCAACTTTCCATGAAGACTTTGATGTGGTTTCACTTTTTGTGCTGCAGTATAGAGAGGTCAGGGATATAACATGACCTGGATTTTAAACCCACATTGCTTGCATGAGCGCTATAGTTTAAGGTGTCAGCGTTTGCACCCTCCACTTCTAGAAAAAAGAAAAATAACTAATTTAATATCTGACTCACTATAAAAAAAAAAAATAAATAAAAATAAAATGATCAATAAGTCATGGCAACATACGGTATGTTTTTCCATTACATTTACATTAACTAATTTAACCAATTCTAACTTTATTTTTTAAGACTTAACTATGCAAAATAAAAAAAACATAAAAATAAAAAAAAAGAGTTGAAATGACTTGAATTTGATTTTACTTAAAAATTTAAAGCAGCAACTGAACTTAAGTTTTTAAGCTGAATTAGTATACACCCTGCACTCTAAAAAATGCGAAACAAACCCAGCCATTGGGTTAAATTTTTAAAGGGGACCTATAACGCCCCTTTTACAAGATCTCTGGTGTCCCCAGAATGTGTCTGTGAAGTTTCAGCTCAAAATACCCCACAGATCATTTATTATAGTTTGTCAAATTTGCCCCTATTTGGGTGTGAGCAAAAACACGCCATTTTTGTGTGTGTCCCTTTAAATGCAAATGAGCTGCTGCTCCCGGCCCCCTTTCCAGAAGAGCGCGGAGCTTTAACAGCTCATGCTTCGGTCGCTCAACAACAACAAAGCTGGAGAATCTCACGCAGCCAAAATGAGGATTGTCAGTAACGGTGTTCAGCCTTACATTGTTCAAACCGGAGTCGACACTGATGGAGAGACTCAGGAAGAAGTTACAACTTTTAGAATGATTTTCAAATCTTTTGTTTTGAATCAGTGGTTCGGATAGCATATCAAACTGCCAAAGTCACGTGATGTATGACGTAATGAAGCCTGGTTTACTGAAATCAAGTGACTTTTTGGCGCTCCGAGCCACCAATTCGAAACAATAGATTCGTAAAGCTTTGAAGCTTCATGAAGCAGTGTTGTGAAATCGCCCTTCACTAGATATTGTTGAATAAACGCACAAAGAGTATTCTCGTCGCTTTATAATATTAAGGTGAACTTTAGTCACATGAACTGTTTTAAATATGTCTTTAGTACCTTTCTGGGCATTGAAAGTGTTAATTATCTTGCTCTCAATAGAGGCCTCACTGAGCCATCGGATTTCATCAAAAAATATCTTAATTTGTGTTCTGAAGATGAACGAAGGTCTTACGGGTGTGGAACGACAGGAGGGTGAGTAATAAATGACATAATTTTCATTTTTGGGTGAACTAACCCTTTAAAATCATTTACAATTCATTGACTTATTCTGCTCTCAAATAATGTGTAGCTACCCATTTCCATGCACATTAATAACTGTACTTATGTCAACAGTTGTGCTTGGGTCTCATTTTTATTTCTCCTAAGGATTTTAAGGGAAACATCTGAAACTCTGTAAATAAAGCATTCATTCTCCTGTGGTCTGAAAGCAACCTTTAAAATAAAAAGGCCTCTAGGCTAACCACTAGGCCACGACTCCAACCGTGGTGTTGCTTCCTTGCGAATATCTGAATAATTTCACCACTGCTGAGATTTTCCTCTGCTGTATATGCGGTTTGTTTGTTGTTTAGATCAACTTTAGCAGGAAACCTTATTTATATTCGCTGTGCATACATTCATTAACGTACTGCGCCCAGCTTCAATCAGTCTTGTGCTGCCCAGTGTCTGTGTATGTGGAGCGCGTGTGTGGACGTAAGCATTGACTAATGGAAAAGAGAGTCGTGACAATAACGATTAGAGCCGACCCTGTCCCTAATGTATCTCCCACACAGAGTGAATACAGAATTAGGAATGGTCTTAAAACATGGCAGAAAATGTGAAGTGTTTTAAAGAGCATGAACCATCTATCTATCTATCTATCTATCTATCTATCTATCTTGTCTGTCTGTCTATCTATCATCTATTTGTCTGTCTGTCTCTACAAAAAATCCCATTCCATGTTTCTAAAGCCACTAGGATTTGTATTTTGCATACATGAGAATGCGCATACGTCCAGTCTTTTATCCTTTTCAATATCCAACTCGTTGTTGTTGGTAATGCATACTATATTTTGCAGCTGAGAATGTCTCGGGGTGATTCATTTTCTAGCCAAGGAGAAAAGCAATGGCTGAAACTATTTCAAACAGCATTATAGAGCCGGCATGTCCTAACAGCTGCTGTCAGGAGACATCTCCTGCCACCAGTGTAGCTAACGACTCCCATATCTCTGTCTTTTCAGCCCCTGTATTACCCAGTCCAAAGTCCCACTCCATTCTCCTCGCCTACAGGAATGCAATTTAGTAGCCTGCAACAAAAAGTGGATTAGGTTTGGGAAGGAAACCCTGTGTCTGTGTCTCCCTCTCTTTAAGCTTGATTTTCTGGCTGATTGCAGCTCTCCAATGAATGAACCAATGAATGAATGAATGTTTCAGAGGCAGATCGCAGGGAAAGAAAGAGTTTCGTGATCTAAATGGAAGAACTGCAGCCATATATAGGGAGAAAAAAAAAAAAAAAAACTAATGCTGATAAAACAGTAGTGAAATCAGGAGCAGATTTTTGGACGGGCTGCTCATCCCAGCCATATGGTTTGAGATTTTCAGATGACTGCAGAATTATTTGTTATCCTTTTGTTGCTGCATAAGGAGGAATCCCAGATTTATGCCTTTGTAAAGGTTGCGCCAATTACCCAAAACGCCTCACTCGTGTCTGTCACAAATATTCAAATGCCTTCATTTCCCAATGATTTGCATAAAGTGGGATCAATATCCCTGAACGCATGGAGATGACAAACAAATCACTCTCTCCGCACTCGTCGCTGTGGTGCCCAACCTCATGCTCTTCCCATAATGCAGCGCAGCTTTTGCATACCATCCCAGCCTCAGGCTGTGTGCAAACAAACAGACATATAAATACACTCGGAGACGTTCCGAAACAGCTGCACCATGTGAGTCTGGACCGGACCGCTGTGAGGCTGAAAGGCAGCCCTTCGGGTGCGGGGTGCATCAGAGAGATACGAAGGGGGCGGCCGCTTTGAAGAGCTGATCTCTTTAACCACGTTAGACACAGCGGCCTTTCATTCTGCCCATTTTATTATGACATCCTGGCACCATCATCCCCTCTCTCATGTCACTCTCTCCCGTCTCGGCGTGCTCCGCCTCTGTGCCGGATTCTCACCCGCGTGTTGATCCTGATGGATCGTGACACGCAAGAATGACACACAATCAGCCTAGGAAGAGCAGTCCAGATTGCATTATGAGCATATTTTGGGGAGGGCAAACGGAATAAAATCACTTGAGCTGCCGAGGCACAGTTTAAAACGAAGCAGCCCTTCTCCCCTCTCCTTTTCGCTCACATTGTCCCCCTTTATATCACCAGATTAGTTTCTGTAAAAGGATCTCCTAATCTTCTAAGCCTGAACATCACGGTGTGCCGGTGGGGCGTCTTTGCTGCGCGGCCAGCCGTGCCCAAATGTGTGCTGACGAGCTAAAGGAGAGAAGGGAGATGCCTTTAAAGAGCTGCCTGCACTGCCCATTTCCATTTAAATGCCTGCTGGTCTGACCAGGGCCTGGCTTTAGGGGTTCCCACGGCAACCGTGATTTTGAAGAAGATTTTGGAATACTGACCCCGGGTGAAGGAAAGACAGACATTTCTGCAGTTGTTCTTTTCTTCGCAGCTGGGGTTATTTGAGATTTTGACAACTCAATGAGCTCATGGCGAGGTGCGTCCGGCGGCGAGATTGGCTACAGATGAGGCTGAAAAGTGGAGGCTTTCAGTGTGGATTCGGAGTGGCCTGTCTGTGTCCGCTGACATATGGCATTATTTCCACTTCAGCTACAACTTGACAACATTCAGCTGACAACATCACAACGCCAGTGTGACGAGAGGGGGGTTTGCACAAAGATATACCTTTGCATATGGACATAGGTATACACACAAGCTGTGTAAACTCATATGCAATCAATCAATCAATCAGTTTTATATTGTTTTTTGGAAGTATAAAATGTGTTTTTTCATGGATTTACACTATGAAACCTAGGTTACTTTTTAAAGTGCAAATACTTTACCAATGATTATTGACATTTGGTCATCATGTACTCATCCTCACATCGTTCCAAACCTGTATGAATTTCTTTCTTCTGTGAAACCCAAAGTTGATTTTCTTTGATGGTCTGTCTTTTTAATACAATGATAGTGAATGAAGATGTCATAAAGCTTTCAAAAAGTACAATCAGAGTGGTACATATGAGCTTTGTGTGAGGAACAGTCATTATTTACTGAATGCTCTATAGCACTCCTTGTGTTCACAAGAGAAATGATGAAGATCAAGGATAAAACATTCCTTTGAGTCAAATCTTTTCAATGAATCTCATGAATCAGATCTGATTCTTCAGTTCAACTCATTGATTCAGTAATCCAGTTTTGAACTGAAAACTGATTATTTCAAACGGATTTGAAAGGCTGATTCATATGAAAGCCCATTTCCACCATATAAGAAAACAAGTAATGCTCTGGTTAATCATAATTATGACACTGAAAAGTCGAAATTATGATATATTAAATTATAATTCTGAGATAAAAAGTCATTATGAAAAAAAAAATCATAATTATGGCATAACTAGTTATAAAAAGCAAACATTCTGATAAAGTAATAATTATGACAGATTCTTTTTATATAAAGAATTTATAATATCTAGATTTATATTATTATATATTATATATTATCTGTAAAATATCTAGGTCACATTATGTCTGAGAAAGGCCTTGAAACAGATTCTGAGAAGATAGAATCAGTAAAAAACCTGGCCAAAACCAGGTTAAAAATTATTTAGACTAATAATGTAGACATTTTAGTCATCATTTAAATTTTTTAATGTCATAATTATGATTTACCAAAGCATTTTTTTCTCATAGAGTGAAAATGATCTTCCACAGATTTGTTCACAAATTGAATATTGATATTTTTCCTCATGAGCTCTGATGAACATTCCAAGGAGAGTTAGAGCAAATATAAACATTTTCAGTCAATAATTTCATTCTGTCCCATTCTTTAATTTATTTACTCATAAATGCAGCTGAAAACCTCCCCTTCCCTTCCCTAAAATGTTTCCGTAGGCTGAATCAACACATGTGACAGTGTGTGCGACGTGACTGGATTGCTCCCATTATAATTTAACATTGCTGTCTATACTGCAAGCAGCGCAATGTCTTTACAGGGTAGCTGTTATATGCAAACTAGATTGTTGTGACAGCACAATATACCACATCAAATGGTAGAATCCACCTGCAAGCCAAGCATAGTGCTACTGCTGAGAGAAAGAGAGAGAGCATTAGCCAAGAAATGACAAGATAATGCAACATTTAATAAAAAGAAAAGTGAAATAGTCAAATTAGGACTAACATAATAATGCAATGCCTTATTTTTTGACATTTTTAATTATTATTTTTACATTCCTTAACACTGCATATGGATACACATACTCTCTTATACACATTAAGGATCATCAAATATACTTCAGAGGAAAGCAGTGAAATCATTCTAAGTTCTGACAGCTTAAAACTCTGGGATGCTTCTAAAGGAAGCTGTAAATTTGAGCCAAAAACCCAGTGCTGTGCTTTTATCCAGACTGATTCTGCATTAGTGTACCGTAAAGTACCGACTTCGATACCAAGTCGGTACTGAAATTTAAAAAATGTGATGATACCAGCATTTCCCCTAGCATTGTGAGTGCTGTTGAGCGGATTCTTAAAGACCTCTGATTGGCCATTGAGTTCACACACTCAACAGATATGTCTGTGATTGGCCATTGAGTTCATGTGCTCAACAGATATGTCTCTGGCCATCGAGTTTACGTGCTCAACAGATATGTCTCTGATTGGCCATTGAGTTCACATGCTCAACAGATATATCTCTGATTGCCTTTGGCTTGCTTAGTTGGGGACACTTGACACTTGACATTTGATATTCAACAGTGCTTTGCATCTGCCTGCATTGACACCATTTTCTTTAAGAGCTGCTGTGCAGCCAAAATTATATACCATTTATCACTGTAAAGCTGGCTTTGACACAATCTGCATTGTAAAAAGCGCTATATAAATAAAGGTGACTTGACTTGATTGGCCATTGAGTTCATGCGCTCAACAGATATGTCTCTGATTGGCCATTGAGTTCACATGCTCAACAGATATGTCTGTGATTGGCCATTGAGTTCACGCGCTCAACAGATATCTCTCTGATTGGCCATTGAGTTCACATGCTCAACAGATAGGTCTGTGATACAATTATTAACGCTTCAAAAACATGTTGTAAATAGACATCTTTTGACGCTCTTCACCAAGCGCTTACACAGATACACACGGGAGCATTTGAAAGATGCCTGCGTTGATCATTGTAGCCAATCACAGACATATCTATTGAACGTGTGAACACAATGGCCAATCAGAGACTTATATGTTGAGTGACAACGCAATGGCCAATCAGAGGTGATTAAGCTCTCAAAATGCTAGGGGGAAATGCTGGTGGTATCATCACATTTTTAATATTTCAGTACTGAATTGGTACCGAAGTCGGGACTTTTGACACTATTCTGCATCTCTCGCACACAAACCAACAGAAGATGCTGAGCCTTGAAGATGATACAAAATGAAGCCATCAGCACACTGGCTCATTCAGGCCTTGTGGATTAAGGTCTCATTGGCACTGGATGGGCGAGCGGCGCTCAGGGTGACTCACATGGAGAAACTTTGTAATTCCCTGGGATTTTTTCCCTTTTCCTAGTTCAGAACAATATGGCACTTCAGTTGTGTTTCAATGCACAATGGAATGGCCCAACATTAGGAAACCCAATCATGTGGAACATCCCCTTGCCCCTTTAGGTGGATCATTGAGACTGTATCCACAGGCCTGAATTGTATGGATGAATGGCTCTACCTGAGTAGTAATTGACAGATTGATGGCACTTAAGAGATGCTGACAGTGTGTGTACGTGCTTGTGAGAAAAGTCGCGGGTCACTGGGACAAGATACCAGCTGACCAGATAAAGTGCAGTGTGTCCACACAGATCCTCCCCTGACCTGTCCACCTCCTTTTTCCATGACAGAAATCCAACAAAGACAAATCAGAGAGGTCCTAGTCTTAATGAACATTGTCTTCAGAACAGAATAGCCTGCTTTGTGCAAGTACACAGCAATAATTCACTGCAGCACGACCCCCGACCTCACCCCTAATGGTAGTGTAATGAGAGATGAGAGATCATTGTTGGATCCATGTAGAAGATTTGGGGTTGTAAGGCTGCCCATCTGTCAGGTACCAAACATCTCTCCATTTCTTTTTCTTCTGTTTATCTCACACAAGGCCCTATTTACATTTAACAATTGTATCTTGTGCACTACAGTTCAACATTTTTCTGCAGAGCAGCTAAATAACACGGAAAACGGGATACATATGTACATTGTTGATCACCATTTCACCTAATACTATATATTATAGTAATACAGTATATAAGTCTATATATTTAGATTTTGTACAGCCTTTCTATAGGGTCCTTATCAATACTACACTTTAAAAAATACTGGGTTGAAAATGGACAAACCCAGCAGTTGGGTTAAATGTTTGCCCAATGTGCTGGGAAGTTTTATTTAACTCAACTATTGTGTAAAAATTACTATATGACAGGCTTAAAATGAACCCAAAATAGGTTGGAAATTAAAAATCAGACGTATAATTACTAAAGGCAACAATAATAATCAAAAGGTGAACATTTATTAATAAGCAATTTAATACATGTTTATTGTTTAATTATTATTCAGTAAACTTATTAATAAATGTTCATTTATTAAACATATTAATAAATGTTAATTTCCAACATACTTTGGGTTCATTTTAAGCAAGCAATACAGTCATTTTTTAAACAATGGTTGAGTTAAATAAAACTACCCAGCTGGTTGAGCAAACATTTAACCCAACCGCTGGGTTAAAACAATCCAATTGCTGGGTTTGTCCATTTCCAACCCACCCAGCATTTTTTAGAGTGCACTCAATTCTAAACTGCACACTTTGTCCTACATGGTAAAGCGTCCATCTCGTCGTATAGAGCCGACCTATTATCTTGTTTTCTCTCCAGACTCTGATTGCTCTGAACTAAAGTGATAGTGTGTCCTGAGGAGAATTTTCACCCCTGTTTTTATGTCTGTGAAAGGCTGATTACTATTGTGACAGATGCCTCACACAGCTGCAGAAATACTTGCAGACAACTGAAAATGAACAGTCATTATTTACATTATGCATTTTAGACTCATTCTTGCTGTTCTTGTGCCTTCTCCTCACAATGAGTCTTTCTTTAAGTCTCCCTCCCTTTCTGTCTGTCCATGTCGCTCGCTGTTTCTTCATCAAGGTATGAGTGCGGAGACTGATAACTAATTCCAGCATAGTACAAAAACCAAAGCTCCCGTCCCCCAGAGGGGCAGAAAGTAATTACTGACCTCCCACTAGTCGCATGCATACATGTGTCCGTCTCCCTGCTTCGCTGTCATTGGCTGTTTTCTGTCTTCCCTTCACTGATTATGCTTAACTCTTTGGTGCTCAATACTAAAAAAATCATTGGTAACACTTTACAATAAGGTTCCATTAGTTAAGGTAGGTTAATGCATTAACTAACAAGCAAGACATTAGTTACAGTTTTTATTAATATTTGTTCATATTAATTAAAAGAAACCTGGCAGTCTAATTCATCGCTGGTTCCCTTGAGATTTTCCTATGGGGTTTAGAAGTATGCTTTGGAAGTATTTTTCATTGTTAGTTCATGTTAACTAACGTAGTTAACTAATTTTAACAAATGGAACCTTATTGTAAAGTGCATTTGAGGAGTAATAAGCCAGTGTACTCGTAAAATTCACTTTTAACTTCACTTAAAGGGATAGTTCACCCAAAAATTCTGTCATCATTTGCTCACCCTCATGTTGTTCCAAACATGTAGGAGTTTTTCTTCTGCTGAACACAAAAGAAGACATTTTGAAGATTTGATTGACCCCATTGACTTCCATAGTATATATTTTTTCCATACTATAGAAGTCAAAGGCTACCGTCAACTGTTTGATTACCCTTATTTTTAAAAAATATCTTCTTTTGTGTTCTGTAGAAGAAAGCAATTCATTCAGGTTTGGAACAACTTGAGGCTGAGTAAATGACGACAGAATTTTCACATTTGGGTGAACTATCCCTTTAAGCAAATCCCAAAAAGTGTGGAAGAACTTGAGTTGTTGGTTTATTGATTAGTGTGAATAGTAAACTTTTAAAATGGGCTTTTACAATGAACTCATTTTTCAGTATCAAAGGTCTGTCTATCTTGTTGTCACTGTCTGCGTGTCTGTCTCCTGAGCCCGTCCTAGTAAACACCCCTCCCACCCCGCTATGATGTGTCACTTCAGTCATCTGAGCCATCTGTTTACTGCCGTCCTCAATTACCTCTGGATTTGTGTGTGTATTTGCATGTGTGTGTGTGTGTGAGGGAAAGAGAGTGAGAAAGAATGGGTCGAGTCAAACAGGTTAAGAGCGCTTGAAGTGTCATCGTATAGCAGGCGTTCGAATATTTATACCGCGCTGGGCGGTAACTGTACGCAGATGTGGATCTTTCTTTTGTAATGAGGTGATCGACTTACACTGTTGCAGCATCCTCTGCTGATATTGAGGGAGTTGTTTGTCATGTGGCTTTGTTTGGCAAGGACACTCTTTGTATACGGTCTCCAGAGTGTGAACGCGGCACAGAGGATGGCATTTCACACCAGCGGTGATCTCCGCTTTGCTTCGGTTGAATTCGGTGGATTTCTGAAAGAAAGAAAGAAAGAAAGAAAAAGAAGAGCAGAGTACACTCTAAAAAATTCTGGGTTAAAACCAACCCAGCATTTTTTTTGAGTGTAGAGTTGTCATGAATCTAAAGTAGTCGATACCAGTGAAATTTCACAATTCTTGATATCAATTTTGATAGAGGTTCGATAAAAGTTTTTTTTTTTTTTTTTCACCGGAAGATCGATTTTGATTAAAAATTACGAAATAAATTAATTGTTAACAACAAGATCATTTAAGAAGCATTTAGAAAATACATATGAGAGTATTCGAAAGCATCTACCTACCAAATGTATTTGATACCAATACCTGTGAAATTTCACAATTCTTGATATCAATTTCGATAGAGGTTTGATAGAGGTTTGTTGTTTCACCAGAAGATCGATTTTGCTTAAACATTACAAAATGTTCGCAACAAAATCATTAAGAAGCATTTAAGCCTCGTTTCCACTGAAATTACTCGGAACAATTTGTCCCAGGAATTTTTTTCCCAGGAACTTTTTTCCCCCCAGACCTGTTGCTGTCTGTGTTTCCATCGCGTTCTTAAAGTACCGTGAAGAAGAGTCCGGTGAAGTAGGACTGCTCGCGTCTTTACGATTCTCGCTGGATTTCGTCCTCCGCATATAGGCTAAATAAAGCCTGAACCTCGTATTTCTATTACTACCTCGCAAACAGGGATGTTTTGAGGGGAGAATTTTTACCTGGAACACACCGAGTACCACCCCAAAGTCCCTACTTCCCTAGGTTCCTGCGGTGGAAACGCGGCTTTAGAAAATACATATGAAAGTGTTCGAAAGCAGCCACCTACCAAATGTATCCGGCACTGCTAGTGTAGAAATACTGGCATTGTTGCATTTTTTACTTTTGCTATCAAACTGACACAGACACTTCACTAATAGAGAGGCAGACAGAATGAGAGAGTGTGCAAGAGAAAGAATAATGGAGAGAAGTTAATCTGGAATTGTTTCAGTGCTTTCATTATGGGTAATAACCTTCCCTGCACTGTTGATCAGACAAATTCGTCTGCGGGGCTTTTCTGACGCCCCTCTACACGTCACTCTTTCCTACTCTTACTCCTCATGCAGCGAAGCATTAAAAAGCCATTAAACTCTACTCATCTCACCCAATGAATAGATAGAGAGAAAGAGAATGAAAGAGGGAGAGACTGAGAAATGCACTTCAAAAGTCAATTCAAATGATTTATAAGCTCCGTTTTGATCACTCGCTTCTCCACCCTCTGGTTTTCAAGGACGTGGCCACACTCAGATAGAAAAACAGCTCAATAATGAAATAAAAAGTGTGGAAAGACAGATAGTCATTGAGGGAGAGATGCATTAGGCTGAAGGTATACAGTCCACTTAGTGCTCGACTCCTTAACTTTTCAAAACGGTCCCAAAACAAGCATGCAGTGGACAAGAATGACAAAATGGAAGATTACTGTAATGGGCTTATAGGTTTTTGAAGCCGCCGTCGTCGTCTTCAAATATGTTCTTGGTTGCCACTGAGATCCATTAGGCCTGTTCGGAAAACAATGCATTAAGTCATGCCTGCTGTTCTCTAAAACACACCACAGACTATCACAGAATCACATTTCTCCCTATGAATCTAATCCTCTGACAACACTAGAGTAAAGGCAGGCCTGCAGGACTATAAGAGGGTGAGAACAACAAGGTTTTTGATTGTTAATACGAGGGAATGAATGCAATGTTATGAATGTGATAGCATCTCAACGGAGCGCTTCATCCTGACAGCAGGCTTAGCGTCAGTGTGTGATGATAGTCAAATCCCTGTGTCGGCATGTTGAGAGAGGGAAGGCTGTGCTACAGGTGTCGGGTAGAGACACGGGACGAGTGAAAGGGTGTGTGTTTGTGTGTAAAAGTGATAGCAGGTATTAGCGCAGAGGCTGCTCGCTAAGCCCCTGTGGCGACGACTGGACGGAAAGCTTTATCACAGGTGTGTCTGAACTTTGATGGCACCGCAGGTGAACCGAACACACACATACAATTTGTGAACTTTTAGTTATGAGGACCTCCCATAGATGTCTATTGCTCTTTAATTAAATGAATACTGATGTACTCTAGATATACTCTACTCATATTTGAATGCTTATAATATCTTAGACACATTCCAGTATGACCTTTCACAGCACAGAATAATTTCTTATGGTAACTAATGATATATTATTATCTTTGGATTCAGGTTCACATGTTGTTCTAGTTTTATTAGATCTAAGCTCTGCTTTTATACGATTGATCAGGAGATTGCTTCTTATTTTAAAGGACAGGACAGTTTCTGTGAATCTAGGAGACTTTTCCTCCACACTGGCTCCTTTAGTATGTGGTGTTCCTCAGGGCTCGATCTTGGGACCGCTGCTGTTCTCTCTGTAATATATGCTTCCTCTGAGCTCTATTTTTCGGAATTATAATATTTCATATCATTGTTATGCCAATGATCTTCAGTTTTATTTTCCTGTGAGCTTAGATAAAACATGTTCTCTGAACAAAGTACATGAATGCTACAGTGACATTAAGCGCTGGCTCTCTAACAATTTTCTCTGATTAAATGTGAATAAAACTGAGGTTTTGATTGGAGGTTCTTCCGTGTCACATACCTTTGCTGGTCAGCTAGGATCCCTGTCCTTAAAGCTTTAAGATCAGAGTTTAGGGGTAATTAAGGATTCATCAGTAAATTTTAATAAACAGTTCGTTGCCGTTGTCAAAACACTGATTCATTCAGGAACTCTTGTCTGTTGATACTCAGAACAATTGCTTAAAGTGAGCATGAAATGGAAGTTGCGATAATCTTTTCTTCCCTATTGTGACATAGGTCTATATGTGAGTGAAATAGCTTCTCGAACAAGAAAAAATGTAGTGCAGGACTTGATTTTGTCCATCAGGAATTGATTGGATGGTTGTGGATTGCTATTGCTGTGATCTCAGGTGAGTGACAGGTTGCTCCGCCCTCGCACCAGTAAACACTTCATCAGGAAATTATTGCAAGAAGGAGGGGAGGATATTTTGATTAAAGATTACAAGGGCACATGAATTTTAAAAAATATTGTGCATGGATAAATCATTTATGATAAATACTGCAATATTCCATTTATTATTTCAAGGTGACTTTAAATATTTAACGTGCAAATATATTTTATTCTTAATAGAAAGTTCTGGATCCTATTTGGAAGAAAATAAATGAGCACCAAGTGAATGGATACATTAACAATTACCTTCATTTCTTTTTACAAGATTAAAAATTAGGCATCCAGTACATCAAAGATATATTACCAATAACACATTATCACAAATTGTGCATGCTTAAAAAATATAGACGCAATAGGAGCCCTATTTTATTATTTTCATTGTTATTATCCGTCAAGCTTTTTTATCACTACAAAACATTGAGGCTTAACTGATCTGAGATCTGCTGGAAGATGTGCTTATGTCCACTGTCCAGACAGTAATTCTCCACACCCCATCAGGATGTGTTATTTCAGTGGGCCCAGATTCTGGATCAGCCACGCTACACTGTCTACGTGTGTTACTGACTAATCAGACTCTCCCAAGGGTGTCCGCTCGCTCTGACGCCAGTAATCCTGAGCATGTAGTGCTAACTGCTAACAACCATGCAGACACACACACACGCACTGCCCTCTCCTGCGCCATCATCCAACAGCTCCTTGGACAAACAGACAGAAAGATGATGATTATGTTGCCGCTAATCTGTAGTCCCTCATTCCAGCCACCAGGGAACGAGTGTGCGGCTTTTTTTTAATAAGAACATAAATGATCCCCACGAGGCAAAGAATTCCCACAGGAGAGAGAGAGAGAGAGAAAATTTCACTCCAATGCTTATCATTGCGACTGTTTGCAACCAGGGGACAAAATGGCAATAAACAAGAGGTGCAGCGGAAGCCGGCGGGGTGATAATATGCACAGTTATTTACACGTTTGCATGTTTATCTGTGCTTGGCAGACTCCCGCCAGATCTGGGATGCATTCTCCTCTCTCGCAGGGCATAAAGCTTCTAGACGGTAGCGCGCACACACACAGTCTGACTCCTGTGCTACTTGAGTGTGTTTTCTAGCTGGAGGTTTGAATGCGTGATTGGTTTGGATAGAGATGTTTGCGTTCCCTAGAGAACAGAAGCCCAGCAGAAGACGGACTGCGCAGCGACTGATAATCTTTAGAAATCACAGAGACACTGCCCTAGAAACAGAACGCCAAAGAGCCTCATCATGATGGGAATTTTTTCAGATGGATGCCACATACATAACTAGACTTATATATTCTCTAAAGAAAAAGTGAGTCATGTTTGCATTGAAAAATTGACGCTATAATGCTAAGATGTCTCTAAACTGCTCCTAAGGTGTTCTGAGGGTTTAGCGTGTTGTAGCTCATAAACTAGCGTATAGCATTCCTGTAACTCAAAAGTACAGTTGCTAGCAATGCCAAGGTGACTTTGGATCTATCTAGCCATCTATCATCTATCTATCCAAACACACACATATACATATACAGATATAATATGTTTGAGAGAGGGCAGAAGAGAGAGTGAGAGAGGGATGGAAGTAAAGAAAGATGAGGTTAAGAATCTGGGTCATGTAGAGTTGTGTAATATAAACACAACCACTTTGCCAGCTTGACGCTGCCGTTGTTAGAGCAGAGACATCCAGATTCCCCCTGTCCTAACTAATAAACATTACACATTCCCTTCTATCTACTGTCTATTCTTTCTTTTCATTCACTCCCTCCCTCCCTCTCTCTACAGCCATAACTTATATGGGTCTGGAATGTTCCCGTCTGTGGATTTCACCTTGATTGGATGTAATGACAGCATCTGTAGCCGCAAGTGCCCTTGCTGAACTCCTTCAGGAGCCGAGGTTGTCCACATGTACATGCACCCCCATGCATCTTCACCTCCGAGTATCGGGAGAAACTTAAATTACTTGTTGAGGTCAGGGTGACAGGACGAGGGCTGACACCGCAAGCTTGTCTCCAGGAAATCCCAGTCAAGGTCAGGGAAACAGATATACAAGTGATAATCGGCTCTGTCTTGAAGGCTGGGCTGCTGTCACAAGAGACTTTCGTCTTTCCACAACAGGTCTGCTTTTCTACAACAGTTCAATAGACAAGAAGTTAAAATTAAGTAACTTACATTTTAGACACAATATTTCTTTTAGTTTTGCTCTGTCAACGAAATAAGTTGCAAACAAACCCACAGTTGAAGAGTTGTGCTTCTCTGAGCAACACAGTGTAGTCGTGTTTCCTGTTTTGTTCCTGAATGAGTCAGCAGTGTTGAACGGATCTTCTGAGTGAACGACTCTTGTCACTCACAACGATTCTGAATTAATCAGTCGAGTGAATGATTCAATGACTCACTCTTAAAACAGTGACTTATTTCATTACTGAATGTATCTGTGTTTTGTATGAATCAGTTGAGTGAATGATTCAGTGACTCACTCTTAAAACAGTGATGCTGAATTTGGAACCACATACTAGCATACTACTCTTACTATTTCTGCCGTAGAAAGATATGGTAAAAGTAGTGCGAGTAGTATACGGTTCTGAAATCAGCATGACTTACTGTTACTGAATGAATCTGAGTTTTAAACAAATCATTTGAGTGATTTAGTCAAATGGCTCACTCATAATGTCAGTCCTTTGTTTCATCCCTGAATGAATGAGTGGGTTTGAACGAATCAGTTAAATGAATGAGTCACTGACCTTTCACAGCACTGAATCTGATTTGCTTAAAGTTACTAATGATATATTATTATCTTTGGATTCAGGATCACATGTTGTTCTAGTTTTATTAGATCTAAGCGCTGCTTTTGATACAATTGACCACAAGATTCTTCTCAACTGTCTGGAGTGTTGGGTTGGTGTCCAAGGTACAATCCTTCCGTGGTTTGCTTCGTATTTAAAGGACAGGACAGTTGCTGTGAATCTAGGAGACTTTTCCTCCATACTGGCTCCTTTAGTATGTGGTGTTCCTCAGGGCTTGATTTTAGGACCGCTGCTGTTCTCTGCTTCCTCTGAGCTCTATTTTTCAGAAGTATAGTATTTCATACTTGTTATGCTGTTATGACTCAATCATAAAAAAAAGTTGCTTGTTTAGTTCCTGAATGAATCAATGTTTTTGAGCGAATTGGTTGAATGAATGAGTAAATGATTCACTTGTGAAGGCAGTCACTTGTAATGATGTAACCTGCAGAAAGAGTCTCTTAAAATAACTTAAAAGTCCCATAATAACATACATCAACTGAACAATATAATCTAACAAAATTGGTGTCATAAATTTAGTCTCTTCAGTTCATATCAGGTTAATTGTACTTGGTATGCACATGCATGGAATGACCAAGTGATTCCTTTGCTAATAAGTGAATTGTCTCTCTTAATAAAAGGCAAGATCAAGATCTCTTTTCTCACAGGTGCCATGTTGTGATTTTGTTCCTACTCTTTTTTTCAACCAATGCCTGTCTCTTTATATTGTCTCTGCAAACTCTTGCATAATAGCCCTACAGCACACCTGCGGTGTCCACCTCTAATGGCCACTTTATATGACTCTCAGCTGGGCTGTTTGCAATTCCTGTCAAGTTGGGTATGAAAGCCATTGAGCAAGTGATGTACAAGTATCGTAAAGAGTTGATGTACTGTATAAGTTTAAATTAAGTCATGCTACAAGGTTTTTTTGGCAGGCACCAACATTCACTCTCATAATGACAAGGAGAATGTCCATTAAGTCCATTGTCCTTCAATTAGGGAAGCTGAGTGGGTGGTGGAACCTTTCACACACTCCAGTCAAGAGTGTTTTACATTCTATTAGCATAGAAAGGTGAAAGTTTTTGTAGATATTTGCATAAATGTCTAAGTGAGAAGTGCTTACTTAAATACTACTAGGAAAAAAATTTAAAGTTGGTTTATTATAATGTAAATGTAAATTATACCTGTCTTGTGTTGCTGAGAGTTGAGCTGAAATCCAGGCATCTCAGAACATAACAGATCTTTACATAAACACTTAACATTGCATGACATGAAACTGCTTTACCTAACTTTAAAGTCACGATGAAACCGAAATAGTGGATCTGTACTTCTGTATTGTGATTATTGAAAAAAGTAGGACAGGTACTTGGTTATATAGATTTTTTTCTTGATTTGGATTTTGAGGCACATCTGAATGCAAGATTGCAGTTTGTAAGAAAGAGGCGGGGTTAAAGTGGACTAAATTATATTTATATATATATATATATATATATATATATTGTCTTTTGACTATACATATTTCATGCTGACTTTAATTGGCCAATGATGTACTTACCATATCTAACCAGCAGGAGCTAATGAAGCCTTGCTAACTAGCCAAAACCTTGACGTCTTTTTGACAAACATAATATCGAAAAAGGCTCATCCTTTTTTTTTAAATGGCAATGGGCCTTAGTTAGGGTGAATTCAGGCTGAGTTCACCCCACATCATAGTCATGAACATAATAAGTCAGTTGCAGTTGGTATTAAGAGGAGAATTTCTAAAGAGAATTTGATTGAGCAAACATTTGTTTAGAGAAGATGAGTCATCAATATTTTGGTCCTGGAAGAGAAAAACAATGCATTATAAATGTGCACATTTTAATCTGACTGAATTTTTTCAGTGTTTAGGAGTACACTAGCATATAGATTAGCCTCAAAGCTTTTTATGAGATCCTCAATGATGAAATACATGACTACAACAATAGTCTGTAGGTGCATTTGAAATAACTAATCATCTTGTAATGAATGTCATTTCAGTTCTACTTTCTTAGTGTGAATTATCATATGCAGTAACAGACAACAATACTCAAGCACTGTAAAAGGTTTCACCACAAATCTCTCCTGTAGGATTTCATATGAGAACTTATGACCTCCTAACTGAACTCCTTTCCACAAATTGATCATAGAAATAAAAACAGTATAAATAAAAATTAATAACACAATTTTCTCTTAGTCTTAAGTGCAAACAATAAGTGCAACCATAATCAAAGTACTCTCTCAATATTCAAAGTGCAAATAGAAACCATATTTTTCTTCAAGCAAGAGATGGTTACAACTACACAGCCCAGCGGATAGCTTTCATATTGGGATATATTTGCATGCATCAGGGAGCCGCTTTCAAAATGCGGGGTATTGAAATCGTGTTTGAATGCGCGTTCGCGTTTTACTTTCACTTTCACGCTTACTCTGTGAATAGGGAGCGGCAGTGCTGAGCTCACATTCTACAAGATAAGACATTTATCAGATGCTTAGGCTCTGTTGTGCAACGAATCCTCCGCCACGGTCTTGTCAGTCATCTCGTCACTTATTCTCGTCACGTGATCAGTGAACTCTGATTCCTGCTGCACTACGTACTCGTGTTGGATGAGCTAGATGAGATTGAAGCGAACGTTATCCAACTGAATTGAATGGTTTTTATTTCTAAACGTAGCTGTGGCATATTCTATCCTAATTTCACCCTCACACTTCGAGACAGATTTTCACCTTGACGAGAAATCTTGTCACATTTTAATCTTGCGATCTCGTCACACCCCTAATATATATACATACATACATCAAAATACCCAATATGCAGTGGAGGGCAGCACCTTTCCTGGTTTCTCCCTCTTCTCATATCCTTAGAAGCAGAGTAAGAGAATTCCTCTGAGGCCAGAGAAGGCTAGTGAGACATCTTCAATATAGACGTGGGCTTCTCACTGCCTGAGATCACAGACATCATCCTCCTTCCCATCAGCACTTCTCTACCTCTGTTGATGTCTTAATGCAGTCCAGACTCTCTCCACCGAGACACACCATGTCGAAGTCACGGAGAGCCGGAGTCCGCGCATCAAACCCGCTTTTCATATTCACCCTCAAAACACCCAGACACGTCCCTTATTCATGACTGACATCAAGAGGAGGACATGAGGTGAGAGGGGGAGAGAAAGCGAGAGCGAACGAGAGGGCTTCTGTAGGAGAAAGAGGAAGGATGAAAACCCAGAAAGAGCTCAGAGACAAACAGGAGTTGCTCTTTGAAGTCGTTTGATGTGCCGTGAGGATTGTAATGCTCAGGGATGATATATTTTCGAGCAGAGCTATAGTGAGGATGGAGAGGGGCTGAGAAAGAAAGAGAGAGAGAGAAAGAGAGAGAGTGAAGGCTTTATTGTGAGAGAGGGACGTGAGTACTGACCTGCTCCAGTCAGCTGCTTGATGTGCAAGCTAATGAAACTTTCTGCTGATGCCATTTATCCACTAATGAGGGCCACTCACCTTCACAAACACACACAAACACACACACATGTGCGCACACACACGTGCACACACACACACACACACACACACACACAGGAATGCAGGTGTTAAAACTCAAGTAAACACAAATATGCCATCTATTATTAAACACATTAAAACAAGCTAAGGCAGGCATCACTATTGCTCATGCTTGAGGTTAGTTTTTCAAATCTCCAAACTCTTCAATATTATAACTGTCCTGCACTATTTTTGTTAAACACATATATGATACATCAAATCACGCAGCTTCCTGAGGAGAGGTGTGATATTTATTTTTATAAGTGATAGGACATGAATCCCACAGACTTGCATTAAAGAAGGGATCTATGGAAGGTAACTGCGACTTTATTTCTTACATTTGCAACTATATAAGTCACTTTACTGGATGTCTCAGTTATAACCTTATCTCAAAAATGTGACTTTGTATCATTGCACATTTATCTCACTAATGTTATTTTGTGACTTTATATCCCACTATATTTCACAAATGCACCTTTATACCACAATTATGAAAACATAGCTCATAGTTATGACTTTATTTCTTGCAAATGCATCTTTCTTACAATTGCGATTCGCAACTTTATATCTCACAAATGCTACTTTATCTCACAATTGTGACTTTATTTCACAAATGCAACCTTACATCAATTGCAACTTTACATCTTATATCTTTTACGTATATCTCACAAGATATGAATATGCATCTCATAATTATGACTTTATTCCTTAGGGCCGTAACCACCATAGACATTTAGTCTCCCCCAATATTTGATATTATTGATGCTGCTCTGCTCTGTTTGTTGTTAGGATGACAAAAAAGTTTTAAAAGTTATATTTTAAGGCTGCTCTGCCTCAGCGGTCTAACAGCGCTCATCACTGTCGGAATGAGTGAGATGGCCAATCAAATCAAAGAAGGCGGGGCTTACTGTTTACAGAAGACTAGTGCGAATTCCAATGAGACACTTTAGTTTTAGCAGTGAAAGAGTGTGGAGAGTAATTAGCTAAACATTTAATATTTGATGACTGCTATATGATTTAAATATTCAGCGACTGACAGTAATATGATGCAAACTAGCCTTGTTGTAAATGCGACTTTCTCAAAATTGCTCATTATGTCTCACAATTACAAGGAGCCTACATAGCTTCGCAATTTATTGCAAATGCGACTTTATATCTCACAATTAAGACTTTAAATCTCAGAATTGCAAGTTTATATCTCATAATTATGACTTTATATTCCACAAATGTGACTATATCTACATTTCACAGTTGTGAATACAAGCCTATAATTATGACTTTATTTTGTATCTCACAATTGCAAATTTATATAATTTCTTTATTATATAAATTAGTATAATTTAATATTATAATTTTACTTTGATGCAGAAGCTTGCTTCCATGCACTCGAGAAAAATGCTGGGTTAAAATCAACCCAAGTTGGGTTGAAAATGGACAAACCCAGTGATTGTGTTGTTTTAACCCAGCGGTATTGTTTAAAAATGACTATATGTCTGGCTTAAAATGAACCCACAATAGGTTGGAAATTAAAAATCAGACACATAATTACTAGAGGCAACAATAATAATCAAAAGGTGAACATTTATTAATAAGCAGTTTAATAAATGTTTATTGTTTAATTATTGTTCATTACACTTATTAATAAATGTTTATTTATTAAACACATTAATAAATGTTAATTTCCAACATATATTTTGGGTTCATTTTAAGCAAGCAATACAGTAATTTTTAATCAATAGTTGAGTTAAATAAAACTACCCAGCACATTTGGCAAACATTTAACCCAACCTCTGGGTTTGTCCATTTTCAACCCAGATTGGGTTGTTTTTAACCCAGCATTTTTCAGTTCCTAAGTATCCAGAACACCCTGGCAACTATATAAGAATGCATTAAAATCGCTAACGACTTTTCATAATGTAAATATCTAGTTTAATTCAGCGCTTCAGTTCTTTTTAATGCACTTCTGAGTGTATAAGGTGAGGTCTGCCATACTCTCGCTTACTGTGAGATATAAATGAACATCATGTTTATGTAACACATCACTGCTATAATCTCAGGTCCACCAGTCTGAACTGAAACCGTTCATATCTAGTTAGTGACCCGCTCCACACCTTCCCAAACTTCCCACACAAACACACTTACAGTTCAAAGTATAAAGCCCAGTGTCCCTCCCACACACATACACTCATATGGAAATCTGTGTCTATATACTGACAGCAGCTCTTCAAAAGACAGTGAGAGAGAGAGAGAGAGAGAAAACCATGTGTTGTCTGCTTGGGGTATAAAAAATGTCTGATATGTAGAGTGATGGTTGACCTTGTCAATCCTGAGATGTTCTCCAACAGAGCCTCTGAAGATTGTTGTCTTTGAAAGAATGCACAGACTTACATTAGAGACTCAACTATAAAGGCTATTAACTGTATAACAATAACAAGTGCATATACACACATACTTGACACTTCATTCCAGCATTAGGAAGAATGGGGGAGCAAGTTGAAAGAAAGGCTCATGAGGAACTGGGACGGGGGTCAGGGATCAGCACTGCCACCATGGTGGTCCTAATAATGCCAGAGAACAAAACAGATGAACACAAACACATGATGGCAGCAGTTTTCCCTCTGAATTAAAACCAAAAATGATGCAGTGTTACATTTTGGCTGTGGTTTGTGGTTGCAAGATAAAACATTGTATGACATTAGTAATTACTATAACAAAAACTGGGTGTCTTTCTTTGGCATCATGCTTGAAACTGAATCCATTTGCATCATCTAGTTAATCTTTAAAAAATGTGTTTAAAACAACTACAGTGATAGAAATTAAACCTCATGAAAATGTGAGAACAATTTTTCCCTCTAAGCAACCACATATTTATGTCCATCTTTATATTGTTGTTTTGTCGTATTTTCATTACCATCAAAAGAATTCAGAGGCATCAGATTTGTTTTAATCTAGACAAAATCGAAACCTTTTACAAAGCAGAGGGATTTCCGTAATCATTAAGGCCTTTTCATCTTTTTCTGTTTGGTCATCAGATGTCGGTTTTCGGGACCTCACACATCTACTATAGTGTTTAAATAGAGACCATACAATCCTTGATTCAGACTTTCTAACTCATTTAAAACAAGAGATCCCTTTCTCTCTCTTCCTCCTCACACATACACATTCAATCAGTCCCATGGGGTCACAACCAGTAGAAATCCCCTCTAAATGTCCTCTGCTTTGGACAAAGGCCTTTATTTACTGTTGACAAGGAAGAACAATAGTCATAAACAATAGAGAACAGCAACATGCTGTTCCTTAAAAACAAGTCCGGTGGCCTCGAAGACTAAACCCCCTGTCCCACACCACACAGATAACAATGTTGGGGAATAACAAAGTGAAATAGTGATGTAACTAACTTTACTGCACTTTTCATATGCTGTTTTTCCAGTAACAAGACACTTTTTCCTATAGGTAGCAGCAGCATATACAATCCCTAGTGAAAAATAAATATACCAAAATGTATTTGAAATACTTTTATTTTATGCTAAGTATACTACAGATATATTTACATACTTATGTATGTACATAATATAAATACCCTGCAACTCTGGTATGCTAAATTGGCAATCTGCTAAACTGGATCAACTAATTTTGTACTTAATGCATTTTAGCTATCCGGAAGTAGTGCCAAGGTTCAACTAAAGATACATTGAAGTATATGTGATTGTGCTAAAGTGGAACTATTGCAAGTATACTTTAGATACACTTGAAATATCTTGCATTTTAAGACTGATATTATGCAGAGATCATACTATCCTTACTAATATTTATATGCACATTTTCCAATTCTCACTATTAACTAGTTGTTTCTTAGCATGCATATTACATTGGCTGTTAATTAGTACTTATAAAGCACATATTAATGCCTTATTCTGCATGATCAGCAGTAATCCTACCGAATACCTAAACTTAACAACTATCTTACTGACTATTAATAAGCATTAATTAGGAGTTTGAGGCAAAAGTTGTAGTTAATAGTTAGTTAATGATGAGAATTAGACCCTAATCTAAAGTTTGACCATATTAAGAAATGTGCATTGTGCAATAAAGAAATATTCTAAATAAAGTTAGTTTTAATATTTATATCAGTAAGTCTAAAGCGATATGTCAGTAAATATGTTAAGGGATTTGTAGTATACTTATTATGAAATAAATGTATTTTAAATACATTTTGGTATTGTGTTTTTTTTTTTTTTTTTTTTCCACTAGGGATTACTTTCAACAATTTTAAATGTATATGTCATTTTTGGGATGCAATCTCTCAAGGTTACTGATACTTGGAAACTGGAAACTGAAACTTTTTTGATATAGCTATGATACAAAAAGTGATATATTGGTTTGTTCAGACTGAAATTAATCACTACTTTTTAAAATGGTAACTTAACTGTAACAACTTAATTTCAAAGAAGCGTCCCCAACCCTTTTAGGCCCTGTTTACAGCTGGTATTAAGATGCATTTTGGTCGACCGGGTCACAAGTAGATGAGGGAGACACATTCCCGTTTACACCTGAGCTGCATCCGAAATCGTGTGCTGTCTGAGTAGGTACTACATTTGAATTTAAATTTACTTCACGACTGTTGAAAAAGTACGTTCTATATAGTATGAATGCGTGTAGTATGAATGAATTCGGATGTACTACATTCGCCATGTTGTTACTGTCACATGACCTACCAGCGTCAGTTACGTCCCTTTGACTCCATTCACAAATCCTCTCCCGTGGCCTCATGGGATAGTAAAGTGTCCATCGAATACGCACTTCAGAATCTCGCCGGAAGTACTAAGGATCCGTGACTTTTTCGAATACTATTTTTTGAATACTATGAATTCGGACATACTACTCTGTTCCCATAATGATTTTTGTGTACTATATATATATAGAGAAGTATTCAAATTTGGACGCAGCGCTGGTGTTTTAATCCGTCTCTTTTGTCACTTTCATCCACTTCTGTCCTGATTTCTTCAAGGGGAGGATCTATGGGCAGGTAAATGGATAATTTTTTTCGGATCTTTCAATCTAATGGACAAAATAAGCTCATATGAACGTGCCCAGAGACGATGGAAAAACATACGGAGGGCATCAGCTTTTATATCTGCTCTGACAGCTGCAAGACCAGTCGAACGCTGTGAGTGCGTGTTAGAAATCAGGAATGTTGAGAGAACATTGTGCTTGGTACGTTTTTCATCCTCAAACTAAACTTGGGACTTTGACAAAGTTTAAATCCCGTCTGGCTAGAGCGCTTCCCATAATGTTTACGCATTAGGTCAGTAGATGGAGAGTAGACGGTCTTTTGTGGCTTATTGAACACATTCGATCATACACTACGAAAGCAATCCGGTTGAATGTGTTTTCAACTAAGTGGTCGAAAGTGGACAAGCTCAAAACATTTTACACCTGTATATAGTGTCGTCCACTTGTGATCCGATCGACCAAAACGCATCTTAATACCAGGTGTAAACAGAGCCTGGCATGTTTGTATAGGTGGGATTGAGTGAATCTATATGGCTGAGTAAGTTTTCATAGGTGCATTTCTTATTAGACTAGTTAATACTTAATTAAAATCTCCATCTCTTTACACAAACGTAGTATCAGGTAAAAAGACTGACAACTGACCGTACTGGAGACAGAGTGTTAGATTGAGATCTTGGAACATCGGATTGATTGATGATATTATTCTTTTGCAAATTGGGATTTGCAGTGGAAGCCAGAAGTTCTGCTGAAATTACTTCTTTCAAACAGTCCTCAGTGCATTCCATCTCAGTCCATCATAAGCCGCAGATGTGAAGCAGACCATTAAGTGTGTGTGTGTGTGTGTGGGTACGAGGCTGTGTATTGACGTCCTGTCTGTCTAATCACATTCCTAAGTCTCTCATCGTGTTTTCCCTGGCTGTGATGATCTGTTCTGAGCAGCACCAACGACCTTGTCTTTGGCCTTGTTTCAGACCCCATTGTGACTGATTGTTCAGCGCTGGAATTAACAGAGTGAGGCTGGCAAGGACCGGACACGCACTGGATCACATGATTCAATCCAGCCCTGTGGTTCTGCGTGCCATCGATAACTAATTTTTTTCTTTCATTCGCATGACACTCCGCACACTCTTGGCTCTGTCCTTGGGGGACGGTGAGCGAGCTCAGGCATAGGGAACCAGAATATTAATAAGCCCTGAGTTTGGCTCGCCCTGGAATTCATGCATCCCAATGATGCAGATATTCCAGGGTTAAACACACGGCTCTGAAATAGATGAGAAAGAATGAAACAGATGTAAATATAGGCAGATACCACCAAAACTGGGCTGCATCTACAGACATGCACACTTGACAGCAAAACTAGTCACTTACAATATTTTGTACATCAAATACCTCATGTAGAGGAAACCAATACTGAATTAAGTACCAATAAAATCTGACATGTCAAATAATGGCCTGTTCACAAGAATGCACAATAATGTTCTGTTTATTATAAACATGCACTGTGGTTATGTCATCTGCAGCTTTGAATGCTCAAGCTCTTTAAAGGGGACATATCATGAAAATCTGACTTTTTTCCATGTTTAAGTGCTATAGTCGGGTCTCCAGTGCATCTACCAACCCAAAAAACAAGAAAAAGAACAAACCAGTAACTTTGTTTTGGTAAGCCTTTCTCTGCAAGCATGTGAAAAAAACGAGCCGTTCAGATTTCGCTGATGTAGGAAGGGGATCTTATTATAATATTACAGCCCCTTAATCTGCACATTTCCACCCACTGCGCCACCATTTTGTTTTAGCAAGCGAGGCAAAGCTGCAGATGAAGAAAATGTAAGTATTTTTAAGTAATGCAATGTTTCTTTGGTTCAGGCAGCTCCACTTTCCGCGTGCTTTCCCTTAGCCTCCATACGCGCTATTACTTTATGCTAGCACAAACAGAAATGTCCATATTGTGTGTTTGACAGAAATATATCAGTGTTACTTGACTCACCCACAAAACAGCTTAGACTAACGTTACTAATGCGATGTCATTTTACGCCGGACTGCTTCACAAACGAGAGTCAATTTAACACTGGATTTGCACAAAAGATTAACATGACGGCACATGCTAGTCGATGAGTCGAATCAACTCCACAGCAACTACATAAATTTATCCACTAACCATTCAGAAACGTCCAGTTTCATTCTAAAAGTTGTAACTTCTTCCTGAGTCTCTCCATCAGTGTCGACTCCGGTTTGAACAATGTAAGGCTGAACACCGTTACTGACAATCCTCATTTTGGCTGCGTGAGATTCTCCAGCTTTGTTGTTGTTGAGCAACCGAAGCGTGAGCTGTTAAAGCTCCGCCCTCTTCTGGAAAGGGGGCGGGAGCAGCAGCTCATTTGCATTTAAAGGGACACACACAAAAACTGTGTGTTTTTGCTCACACCCAAATAGGGGCAAATTTGACAAACTATAATAAATGATCTGTGGGGTATTTTGAGCTGAAACTTCACAGACACATTCTGGGGACACCAGAGACTTAAATTACATATGGTAAAAAGTGGCATTATAGATCCCCTTTAAAGCAGATTGGTAGTCAATGTTTTTAATATTCATCAGCTGGAAAACAATCATTTTTAAAATAATTCCAACGTTATTGTTCCTCTGTGCCATTATCATTATAGACAAATCTTTTAAAGTTCTTTGGCCTTTAGTGTGAATATGTTGGCCTTACCATTATCTATAAGCTAGTATGGTCCAAAACAATGACAAAATTCGTATTTAGAAAATATAAGCATTCAAAACTTACACTCTCTCACTTCCGACAATATGGATCATTATAAAAAGACGCTGAAGCTGCGGCTGAAATCAGTCACTTAGTTCACACACTTACTATTTTATACATGGTGAAAGGTACATAGTGCACTATATAGGGGATAGGGAACGATTCAGACAGTGTAAATATGCTTTCTAATGAGGCGAATAAAGTCTGGTTTCACGTTAGTGTCACGCAAACCACTGCAGTGTGCACACAGTCTGTTCCGGTCAAGAGACACGACAGCACAGAGCAGATCATATCCGCGAGTCGATGCAGACCACAAAACGTATCGGACCCATTTATATTCTGCACAGAATGCTATATTTTAAAGCAATATGGAGAATATTATGAGGAGAAACACTTAGAAAAGGAAACTGAGGCTTTACAGAGCTCAACAGCTCTGGCCGAGCTGTGTATAAATGAAACACTATTGGCTATTTTAAAAAAGGGGGAGGAGCTCTTCGATATGTCCTGCCCTGTCTTCCTGTTTCAATGGAAATTACATCAACACAATGAATAATGCTACGCATTTCAAGGCACGTCAGTGGACCTTTAAATATAGAATGTTTTTTAAAATTATTTCCTTATAGTTATAGTTTTCATCCTTGGTGTGAATGGGCCTTAACTCAAATATCTTTCAGGTTAACTACTAGCTAAAAATTGCATATAGAAGCACACTAAAGGTAAAACTATATGAAACATATGCAATGAGCAAGGCAGGAAAGACTGGTTAATAAACTGGCATTAGTGCAGTAATCACTCATCCTAAAACACACAAAAGCACCACTCTTCAGTACAATGGTAACCCCAAAAATTCAGAAACATAATAGAAATTCTTCAAAATCCCCACATAATAGTACATTAAGCACTAACAGATTTCCTTTTTTCTCATCTGAAAAAACACAAATAATATTTTCTCTTCCAGTCCCATGCAAATTCTGCTGGTAACTAATAATCCACTGCCTTTTGTTTTCAGTTAATGCAACAAGAATCATTAACGTAAGTCCCAAAACAAACATTTTAACTTCCGTTTTACAAATTCAAGTGGATTGAGTGCAATTAAATAAGTTGCGACAAAATGTTCAAGAATTGTGTTGCATTAGCTCATTTTAATTAAGTAAATTAAACTAGCAGCAGAAATGAGAAAGCAATCATGAAAAGTTCATCATCGCCTGCATGACTCATGAGTTCTCAGAAACACTTGGCAACCAATGCCAAATTACGGCAATTTCTTTATAATGTTGATTAAAAAAAGATGCATGATAACATGCGGCCCAATCTACTGTACACTTATGCCTGTTTTTCTGCAGAGTTTTTATTTTCATAAAACTTGTTTGTAAAAACAGTTCAAAGACGTTCTCCTGCTGCGGTTTAAGCGAAAATACTCCTCTACTTCTCATACTCAAGTTTACCATCTGCTGATTTTCCCAGTTCCCCATGCCTCATTTCTTCTGAACTCTACTCTGAGTATCACAGACAGCTTCTTTCTTCCTTTGGTTGCCATAAGTCTGGTGGGAACTCTGGTGAGAAGTGCAGATGTTGAGCCATACCTCAGTGTTACTTTCAAAGTCGCACCACAGCGCGAAAACCATCTCATCCCCCTTGAGCTTCAGTCGCTCTCTTTCTGCCAGAATAGAACTGTATGTGTTCCTAACTCCCCAATTCCATGGATATTACCTTTCATGGGATTCTAAAATCTGGCCGTATCCATTGGAGGCCCTTGAGGAGGGCAGCCAGCGCATGTAGATTGCACCTCAGCCCTGCTGAACAGGGAAAGGGAGTACTCTTAATAGAGCACATCAGCCCAATGACCCTAAGCCCTCATCAAACCATCATAATATCACTCTCTAATAACCCTCACAAACTTTGAGGTTCAGTCCGAATTGGATGGTTTTCCCTGAGCAGCTGTAAACCGGCAGCACTCCAGTGGAAAAATGTAGCCGTGGTGTTCTACTGCTTTGCAGATGACAAAGATAAAAAATATAAGCGGGAATACGAGCTCTATGAATGGGGACTTTGGGATGAGAATAGAATTTAAGAAGGTGGAATATGTGTAACACAAACTGCGATGCAGATGATCTTCGCTCTATTAGCGGCTGGAACAGTTGCAAAGGGTTAGGGAAAGCAGACCGTTTTCAAACAAAATGGCTCAATCTGAGCAGTGCCGCCTGCATGGGCCGGCCGGGTTTACAGGTTCTCGGAATCACGTACCCTTGAAATTGTGCCGCAGGTTTGCCAGGTTCCTGGCCGTGCTGGCAGCTGAAGGAGTACTGTAGGTCCAGGCATGCAGGGGCGCCAGAACGTTCTCCATCTGCCGCGAGCTGCTCCCTGCTGCCCCGCGGCTGCTCTGGCCTAATTGAGTGATGCAGCTCCTGTCCCTCATAATGTCCTTTATATGAGTTTCAACACACAAACATAACAAAACACTAATTCGTGCGCATGCATACGCACATGATCCTAGCCTGACAAACAGTGGGGTTTCAGGGCATGTTTAGGTCATGTAATTTTTCAGGCGGATTTCCATCGTAAGCTTCATTAACATAATCACTGAGTCAAAGGGAGTGTGATAGCTTTAGACAATGTTTGATAGCATTCTGTGGTGAAAATGGCATTTTAAATATTTGTCTCCTTTGTCTTGCTAAGGGATAATTTCATAGCTATATTTTTTTATACAATTAAAATAATTTTCACATTTTTTGCATAACTTGAAAAAATTACAGATTGGAAAAAATGCACAATAATAATAATAATAATATAAAATCTGTTTACAAATGATATTAACCTTTAGTGTCCCTTGATTACCCCACTGTTGTCTCTTTGGTAAACACTTACAAAAACATTTTAAAAAATGTTGTTATATTTCACATTCATGTATTTTTTTTATTCTTTGTTAAGGTTCATAAAACAACAACAAAAAAATAATTAATATTGCTTTGATGAATGTCTGGGTCTGGAAAAAGAGTAAAACAATAAAATCTGCAATCTAAAAAAAGCTGGGTAAAAACAACCCAATTGCTGGGTTAAAATAGTCCAATTGCTGGTTTAAAACAACCCAATCGCTGGGTTAAAACAACCCAATCACTAAGTTAAAACATCTCAACCGTTGGGTTAAAACAATCCATTCGCTGGTTTAAAACAACCCAACCGCTGGGTTAAAACAACCCAATCGCAGGGTTAAAACAACCCAATAGCTGGGTTAAAACAATCCAATCGCAGGGTTAAAACAACCCAATCGCTGGTTTAAAACAACCCAATTGCTGGGTTAGAACAACCCAGTTGCTGGCTTCGTCCATTTTCAACCAAATAAATTATGAAGACATGGCAAAATATTTCCAAGACAAATTTAATATGACCTTCACATATCAAAAAGAACAGAAAAATCAGTTTGTTTTAATAAAAATCAACCTCTGGGACGTAAAAGTGCCCGTAATTAAAGATACAGCTATATACTTACAGCATGCCCCAAAGGAATAAACACAAATCATGTCTTTAATGCAAAAAAAAAAAAAAGCAATTGCTACGATTTCAAACTTAATGTCTGTTTTACTTTGTTAGACTGGCATTTTTGCACATTGTATATCAACCTGATCCTACAATGAGCGTTTCATAGCAGTTCATCCGTCTGCTGGTGGAGAAGCGGGCACATGCGCTGTTTTCTGAGGTCAGCCTCTGAAGGCATGACGGAGCGAGATGTGAGCAAAGCTGACGCGTCAATCAGCGAGACCAGGCGCTGGGACGACAAATGAAGTGTTGTGCTAGTGAGGGTATGGGGTTAATGCAATTACAGTGAGACTCAGCAGGGTCGAACCTCACACCTAAACCCATCCCTCTCCCTCTCTCTCCATTCACTACATTACAGGTCACTCCAGGGCCAATCATAGGGCTTTCTCAGCCCACTCTGATCCTGGTCTGCCCCGCTGTGGGAACACCGTTCCCGGTGCCCTTGCTAACTGTGTTTAGTCTCCAGAGCTTCACGGAGGTAAACCCAGTCTGGATCGAAGGCGGGGTGCCTCTCATGTGATATGATAGAGGAAGGTTCTGACATTAATTAGCGAGGCACCGTGGGCCGTGAAATCCAATAAGGCCATGTAATGGTACACAATGTACGCGAGCGATGGGGAGACATTAAAGTGGACGCCTGTCTGCCACCATGATGTCTGAAGGGCGACCCTGCACTTCCTGCCCAGGGCCAAGAGGCACAAACAGAGAGTAAGGTTACTGTCATAATGCGAAACAGACCGCGAGTGAGAGAGGAGGGGAGAACGAGCACACAGAGGAAGAGATGGCAAGTGGGTCAATGACATAGAAGAGCGTCCACCATAAAGAAAAGGTCAAATCTTTTAAAAGTCTAGTTTAAAATTCATGTTACAAGTTCTTAAATGGTTTCAGGGAAAAAATTAAATTTTCAATAAACTTTTCCATTTGATGTCATGTGGTTCATCGGGTAAAAATCTAATATATTTTCCATGCACCTTGAATGGATGTGTGCAAATATCTTAATCATTTAAAAATAAATAAATAAATAAATAAAAGTTTACAGCTGCTCAAAGTTAAAGATACACATTTCAATTAATAGTAAAATTCAATCAAATTGACTTACATATTTTAATTGAATAATTGAACAATCCTTGATCTATTATTTAATTAAAATTGATGGAATTTTACTGTTGATTGAAATGCGTAAATCTTAAAATAAAAAAGCTTACGTTTTGAGTCATTGAAAGTGTATTCACAGTATATAAAACAAATATAATGAATAAAACTTCATTAAATATTTGGCTATTTTACCACATGACATAAGCTAACTTTGTCTTGTCATAAAAAATGTCATAAATATTTTCATATTTATTTTAATCACATTACTCTGATTTGATGGATATAACTTTTTCAAATATAAAAAAGTAGATTTGTTAAAATATTTTAAGTATTTCATCAGGACAGTTAGATCAAATTGACATTTATTTTACTTAATTTCCTACTCCTAAAAATACAAAAGTGAAAAACATACTCATGCTATATATATTTGATGTATTTTTAATAAATAAGCATCATGCAATTGATCCAAATATTCTTGTATATGCTTGGATGTTTAAAAGAAAATGGGAATCGCAAAGAAAATGTAATGACCATTGCACCGATTTAACAGTGTTTACCATTAAATACTTGCTAATAGTCACAGCAATCTATTACATTTTAATCACTCTCGCTACATATATTTCCCAATAAAGCAAAAGTGGTTTATTAAAAGCGAAAAGATTAAAAAAACAGTATCCCTGCCAGGAACACAAAACAAATTCTAATTACCTCACCCCACAATACTTTAAAGGCGCTGCGCTCAGCGGGAGGAAATGGGCTACTTCTGGAGCATAACATAAGCTCCGAGTTAACTCAGACAGAAAATACCAACCTTAAACAAACATACACGTGTATCGATGCCCATTTTCAGAGAAGCAGATACAGCAGGTTTATGTCACACAAAGGAAGGGGAAAAAAACAAACTCTCATGCAAACAAACAGTGAGACCCTAACAGATCTCAAACTGAAACCAGATGATAAGATCCACAGTTCAGCGCCCCGACCAGCCCCTCTACTGTCCTGAGCCGGTTCTCAGGGTTATGTATTCAGAAAAGTCTGAGCGTGAAATCGCACAGGCAGAGATTTGCATCTGCTCACCTAATACCACTGGAATGCTCATGAACTCTGAGCACTTCTAAGCTCTGATAAATGCATCTTCCCGAAGGACAAAGATGTTTTGAATTTCTCCACAACACTGTATGAAAAATGTATATTTATGATTTATAATGCAATCAATGGATTTGGCTGCCTCTGAGATTTGGGACTTGGCACAAAACACATGCAACACACAAATGCTTCCCACAAACAACGTAATATGAATCAATACAGTTGTGAAGGTAACAAAACTGTATTGCGAAATCATTATATTCTAGCTAAGCATTCGAAAACTCATTGATTTCCTTATTCCAGGTCTGTCAATCTCAGCTTAGGCCAAGGGACAAAGGTGGAGACTCTAACTGACAGCCATTTCAGTTTCTGTTGGTCAATCAACAGGGGAGCAGCCGTCCCCTCCGAGGGCTTGACTAATGGACAACTCTCAGTCTCTGGGAGATGAACTTGGAAGACTGCCGTCTTGGGATTTTCTTCCCCATGGTGTGAAAGCTGTACAAAGCAGCCTGTAAGAAAGCTTATGCAGACATGAAAAAGGAAAAAAGTGCTTATATTCATGTATTTGGCAGCAAATGTTACCGGCCTTATAATTGTTTCCTATGAGACAAAGAGTGGTCTTCCTCTAGGGAGCGAATGAGTCAAATCCTCCACTGAGCCACACTCAAATTTCAGGATGTTTCTTGACTCATTGGAGACATTTATAGACTAAAAAGTATAACTGGCTTTGTTCAGAATATTATACCATTTGTATGGTATAATATTCCATACAAATGGAACAAATACAAATAACAAATTATACAAATAACCCTAACCCTGACCCATACTGGCAAAATGAGTCGCAATGAGCAAATTCTAAATCTGAGTTACACATTTGGAGTCGGCAAAGTCAATCGAGTTAAAGTTTTCTGAAGGTTCCAAAATAAAATCACCAGCAACCATACCTTAAAATCCCTGGTAATGCCACCTAACTTGGCACAAACCAAGTCAAAACCCATATCTATAGGAAGAAAACTTTTTTTTCCATGATTCCACAATTGTTTGATTAACATTAATGAAACAGACAACCTATATTAAGACCTACTGTATCACACAGATCTAATATAATGTTACACATCAGATGTTTTTCCGCTAACTAAACATTCACTTAAGACACAACAGGTAATGTTTGCGTGAATACTCGCCAAGGCAGATATTTTGAAATACTGTATTGCTATATCGGGATTGTGTGCTGTCTGAGGCGTCTTTGTGTGTGCGCTTTTGGATCTGTCAGTCAGCGCGAGTAAGATCGTTTTGTTTACATCAGCATGAGTTTGAAAATCACATTTCATTGGTTCAGACTCATGCCATTGAGAATTCGCTATGAATATTCACACAGTTGGAATGCTGCGCTTTAAAACGATACCAAACTTGTGCTGAGAGGAAGAGCCAGTCGTCCAGAAGCGAGCAAAGAAAAACTGCATTTATCATGGTCAAAGGAAAGGTACTCCTCTCAGAAAACATACAAATAAAAATACTTTTAGATGTTTAAATGCTATTTGGAGTATAGGGATCGTTAGACGAGGGCTTAATGACCTCATTTTTGTGAAAACCTCAAATTCAAATGACATTTTTCATTTGTTTTGCCTGTAGTTCGAAACACAAAGTGTTTGTGCAAATCCAGCTTTGAATTGATCCTCGTTTGTGAAGCAGTCCGGCGTAAAATGACGGCATGACAACAACACTCTACTACAACAACTCTTCCTCTTCTCTAAAGCAGCCCAACATGGCCTCGCCCCCTTTGTTGTGTGTTCTCGGGGGCGGGGTTTATGTAAATTTTGGGGTTTGTGATGTCACCAACCCAGGAAGAAGCTCGTTGTAGTTCCTACCAGCCGTTTGTTGTAGTCCTTAAAAAGTGATTTCTGTAAAAGAAAATATCTCCCTTTGCATTGAACTTTGAGTGTCGTAACTTTGCAGATGTTGTTTATGCTCAAACAGCAACATTACACACTAACATTACACACTATTAATTGCTAATACAAAAAGCAATTAATGCATGAAAATTCTTACATATTCCCCCCTTTAAACAACAGGTACCATGAGACAGAGCCATCTATGTTCTATTAGCAATCCTTTATTTGCATATGCATACTTACACTTCAGCCATTAATTTGGAAACAGCAAAAAAGTAATTACAGTTATTATTCAGATGGTATCTGACCAATTAGATAGTTCTGGAACTCTAAGCCCCGCCCACTTCAGAAACCTCATATAGCTTATTACTCATAATTCCACTTCTCTGAAGGAAGTCCTCATGGGTGGATATTGTTTACAGGAGCACTCACTACGAAACTTGCTCTTTGACAAGGTTGCAAAACAGAACACTTCACAAATTTGAAAAGGTGCCACTGACAGATGAGGTCTGTCCTAACGCATGGCATATCAGCTTTATTGTAATATTTCCTCAAGGCTGAGAGAGCTGAAAGAGAACATAAAATATGCTCCATCTGTTCTGACAAGGAGAAAGAGAGCAAGGTAAAGGGAGATAGAAGGGAGAGAGAAAGCTAGAGAGAGAGAGTGCACCACGCAACAGTGCGCACAGAGGCTCTGGGAAATGAAAACATTTTTCTCTTGGGTCTTCTCACCCTATAAAACAGAGCCAGTGACTCGTCCGCCCATCTGTTCCTTTATCCACAAGAGTAATAGAGGAGAGAGACAGAAAGAACGACGCAAATGAGACTTTAGGTGCACATATATGAGTTCTCAACTTTTTCCTACTTTAAAGGGATAGTTCACACAAAAATGCAGACTACTAACCCTCATGTCATTCCAAACCTGTATGGAAACACAAAAGCAGAAGGCTCAGACTGTAATTTATACATTGAATGTGGATATCATTGCTACAAAAAAGCTTAAAAAAAAAAAAGGCACCTTGTTCGTTATACTTGCACTGAAGCCATACATAAGCAGTAAGAGTGAGTGTGAGGAAAAGGCTAAAATGTTGCTATTTTTGCTAATTTTGTCTTTTGCTATAGTTTACCAATGCCAAAGCTGATTTTTATAGTAGTAGTGAAAGTGGTGCACAGATGATGCATTTATTTAACTGAAAAGTTAAATAAAAAGTATGGAATGTTGGATACTTCACACACTTAATGGTTGCAGTTTTAATTACATAGCGGAGGAGGAGGGAGCTACCAGACTACAATGTACTACTATGCCCAAAATAGTCAAAAATGCCTGGTGAGTCATCCAGGTATTAAAATAATCCTCATTATCAAATGTTTGCATGCTATATTTATCTCAGTGCCACAATCTGTGTGAGGAAAAGACTAAAATGTGTCTATTTTCCACTGAAAATCTTCTAATGGTCTTCTTAGTTTGCAAATACCAAGTGTAAACAACATTACTTATTAGTACTACATATGCAATTTTTTTTTTTTACATTTCTTATGGGAACAAAACCTGAAAAATATCCACTTTTGTGTTCCACGTTGTTTTGAAAAACATAAGAGTGAGTAAATGATGCCAACATTTTCAGCTATCCCCTTACACCCAGCACACACACACATCACACACACGCATCAAGTATCCACTCACAGAGCAAAATGAAGAGTGACAATGCCTGAGTTTCATAATGATATGAAGATTTTAGCCACTGGATATTTCTTATCTAGCATCTGATTGTGTAGAATAGATTTATTGAACTCATTTGTGCTGAGTAACAGTTTAATTGAGGCCAGTAAAGAGTCTCTCATTATCTAGATTGCTCTGTCAGAACAGGAAATGAATAAGTGTGCGTCTCTTCCAAACACTGCACTGACATATATAGCCTCATACACACACATGTGCACACAAACACACACACACACATACATTCCTGGACATCTATCTTTGTGAGGACATTCATTGACACAATGCAATCTCTAGCTCCTTACCCTAACCCTGCCCATCACAACTGAGCGCCTAACCCGAACCCTTACCGTAAACCTACCCTTAACCTAATTATAACCTTATCCCTAAAACCTTGACCCTACAGAACAAACAGGCTTTCAAAGGGGTCTCAGAAAGTGTCCGCATAGGAGGGGACGTTCTCGCAACCTTGCGCAACATTCCCTAAAAGTTCTCTGAAGGTGACAAAAATCCCAAACCTTTACAGAACATTAGGGATGTTCCTAATACGTCCGCTTTTGGTTATGAAAGTGCTGCAGTAGGGGGGACGTTCCATTTTGGTTATTTTATGGTCACATAAGAATGATACAAAGAGGACATTTAAGACGTTAACAGAACGTTCCCATACGGTTCCCTGTTAGTCACATGGGGACGTTTCATTCGGGACTGCACTGCCAGCTTATGAACCAGTGTGAAAAAAGTGCTGCAGTAACATTCTCATTTGGTCCCTTAAAGGTTCCTGTAATATTACTAAAGGTTCTGAAAACATTTAGTAAACATGATGGAAGGACCTAAATAGGACCAAAAAATAACATTCTAGGTTGGTCTCCTAAAGGTTCTGCAAATGTTCTGGGAATGTAGTGTAGAAACCTAGGGAACGTCCTATAGTAAAGGTCCCCTAAACATTCCCAGAACATCCTGAATGTTCCCTGAAGGTCCTCTAAGTAATGTCCCCCATCCTTAAAAGAGCTCATCATGACTGTCTCGGAACATTCTGGGAACTTTACCAGGCGACTTCCTTGACACCACTAGGGAGAAGTATTCCAAAACAAATATGGTCCCCTAAACATTCAGAGAACGTCCTGAATGTTCCATGAAGGTCTGCCAAATATAGTCCACTAACCCTTCAATGCCTCGGAACGTTCTGGGAACATTACTAGGTGACGTCCATGACACCAGCGGGCACGTTCTGGGAACATCAAATTTCCAAATAAAATCTGGTCCCCTAAACATTCCAAGAACGTCCTGAATGTTCCCTGAAGGTCCACCAAATTATGTCCCTATAACCCTTAAAAGAACTCCACATTGTGGTCGTATCAGAACGTTCTGGGAACGTTACTAGGCGCGATGTCCTTGACACCAACGGGGATGTTCTGGGAACATCAAATTTCCAAATAAAATATGGTCCCCTAAACATTCCGAGAACGTCCTGAATGTTCTGTGAAGGTTTGTCAAATAACGTCCTCCAACCTTTAAAAGAACTCCAAATCATGACCATCTCGGAACATTCTGGGAACATTCCTAGGCGACATCCTTGACTCCAGCGGGGATGTTCTGAGAACGTTCTGGCAATGAAAAATTTCTAGCGGGGTAAGGACCAGCCAAAATGTCCTCACTTTACTCTTGGTCGTCACTCCGATGGTCCTCACAAAGATAGCTGTACAAGTACTCACTCACACACACACACACACATTAAACAGAAGGACAGCATTTATTAAAGCATGTGTCGCTGACCAATAAAATGATGAATATGAAAATATGGAGAGAAAACACTAATTCAAGATTGTTTCTGCTTATAGAGACAGATGAGAGTGTTGCAGATAACTCAGGACATCAGAGCTCCTCACATGATAATCTCTACAAATCAGCTTCTTGGTTACTATTTTTAAAAGGTTCTTTCTGAAATATAAGACATTTATGAGCCAATAGACTGTTTAATAGTGTAAAAACCCAAAACAAACGTGTGCGTGTTAGCGTGTGTAGCAAAGTCTCGGCACCCGTGGATGATGTGTGATACTAAAAACATGCTCATGGACACAAGGATTCATCACTTGTTTTCAGTTTGTCACATTCTCAAGGCTAAGAAGAACATAATCTCTTAGCATAGCAAGCATAGCACCCTAAAATACCTTAAAATAAAGTGTAACCTATCTAAATGTTAACTAATGGGACCTTATTGTAAGTATTACTGAAAACTACTAGAAAAGATAGAAATGGGTAAATGGCACTGGATGTCAAAAGCAGTACACAAATCTAACTGTACATAAAATGTTTGCATTAAATCTGTTCTCTTAACAATTAAGATACTGAGTCAAATCGGCTCGCTCTTCCACCACATAAACACACACTCACACAATCAGTGGTCTCTATAATAACCAGGCAGAAGGCGGAGACACGGCTGTCATTCCCAGTGTTGGCTGCTCCAAAAATACACATTCCAGGAATGACATTCCTGCCAATGAGAGTGAGCTCACGACACACACCGTTTGATGAAATATTCTGTGTGTGTGTGTGTGTGTTCAGAGCAGGAGGGCAAACAAAAAGACTGAGTTCATAGTTAATCGAGAACAATTATATCCAGCATTGTATAAAGAGACCTGCACGGAGGGTTGAGTATTTAACTGCACTAATTAAAACGAGGATTGAGAGTGGGAGACAATGCTTAGCTTTCCATCCGTGACCTTCTCTTCCGATCTCACATACAAATTAGCCAAAAAATGTCACACTAACACATCAGCTTCATGGCTGGATTCATACATTCTTGAAGTAACATTTATTTTCACTAGGGAATTACTATAAACAGTATACATTCGTTCAGGACTTCATTAGCTGGTGGAAATCGAGCCCCTGGAGTTTTAACCAGCTGTTTTAAAGTGTACTAAACTAAACAAACAACATTTTTGAGCTTTGCACGCTGTAGTATTAATGTACTGCCAAAAATAAATGTAAAAATATTATGTCTATGTAGAAGGAACAGTAATGAGTTTGCAGCGAGGAGGAACAGAATGGAAAATTGTCATTAAACACAGGAAGCGAATCAGAGATGTAATCCTGTAGCATATACTATAGGCGCACTAATTATTAGCCTTCTCGTTTATTCAAAACTCAAATGCCAAAACACCAATCAATCAGTTTGTTTCTTTTAAATCTAGTGACATTTGAGGTCCATTTGTGTCCTTTATGACTGATTAACAGGATACATTCTTGGGTGTAACTTTGTTTTGGCATGTTTAATGCCAAATAAATGTAAAAATGAAACACAAAAATGCAATAATTTACTTTAAAATCATAAATCAGTGTTATATTAATAAACCAGTGTTTATCAATTTTTATCAGAATAACAGCCAAATTCCATTCATAATAAAATGAATAAATGCAAAATCTAAAATATGAAATATAATGCTTTTTTGTTGGACAACATGGGCTACGTTCTCAGTTTCTGGGATTGGCAGCATATTTGCTAACAGGTCTGACTAAACAGTTTACAGTATTTGATTACTGTTTGAACAAATAACCGATGTCAAACCTTTTTTTCTATTCTAATCAAGGCCGTAACCATGTCTTGAACATTGGGGGGAACCAATTTTTTTATGAAGCATAAAGAAACATAACAGTGAAGGAAATTCTAGATCTAATTCTAGTTGGGAAATAATCATTTTGAACTATTTGCAGATAATATTTGCATTAAAATATGCGCACATACTTTTATTTGTATACCTAATGTCAACAACGTTAAACGTTTCTTGTTTCGTCATACGAATCACGTAAATGTATATTATTTTCAATTCAAAATCAAAGTGAAAATAGTATATTTTCTTAGCGATGAATGCTATTTACACTAAGTGTATATAGCGATAGATTCTATTTACACTATAAAAATAGCAGTTTCTTTGCAAAAAGTGTAAATAGTAGTTAGATACTATTTGCACCTCAGTATTTTAGTACATTATAAAACAGTATGCAATAATAATATATTGAGTGTAAGTGATTATATTTATTAAATAATATGCGATAGGAAATGGTAGAGGAACGAGTTCAGCAAAAGGCGGATTCGAACTCGGGTCGATCATGTCAAAAGTATCTGCAACACGCCTTCCAGGTCTTTGTTGGTTTTTCTACTTTTCTCTTGCCCAACCAGACATTGGTGGGCGGAGTTAGTGTAAATAGCCAACAATACGGGCTATTTGCACTTATTGTAAATAGACCAGTGTTGCCAAGTCCGTGGTGTTCCAGTGGAATTGGGCTACTTTTACACTGTTGCCGCGGGTTGTTTTCATGTCCGTGGGTTGAAGTGTCCCCAAATAACATGATATTTAGCCCCATGGAATGCGAATTTTACCAGGGTACCCATGCCAAAAACATTGATTTTACCCTCTGGAACGCATTTTTACTGGGGAGTAGCGATTGGGCGTGTTTTGTTGTGAAAACCTGGCAACCCTGAAATAGACACTGTTTCTTTATATACCCAAGTTGAGAGAAAAACACTTGAGTCGTGCCCAAAACTGACGATACCAGCCAGTAGTGTTGTAGTCAAGACCACCTAAACCAAGACCAAGTCGAGACCAAGACCAGTGTGTGACGAGACCAAGACAAGACCAAGACCAGACTAGCACTCCTGAAAGATCCACATTTACTGCCTGAGAAATGTCTTATTTTTAATCCATAACTACAACTAGAATAATAAGACACTATATAGAGCTGTTACCAATCCTATTGAAATCACCAACAACAAAATTCATATTTACACTGTAGAGGTGGAACAGAAGTTGCATCTGAATTGGTACAATTACAAATGCATAAATAATGTTGAGATTAATGTTTTTAAAAATACAATTTTGTTCATTGAACTTTTGTAAAAAAAAAAAAAAAAAAAAAAGTGTATCACGTTTGCAATTGTGCTCATATTTGTGAAAACAGCCATAACAGTGATGTTAACAAAGAAATCAGAAAATGCAACTGCAATTTAGCGATATCTCTGCAGTTGTGGTCTTGACCGGTCTTGAAATAAAATCCTGATTCCTTTTAGTCTGAGATCAAGACAAGACCAAGACCTTCAAAAAATGGTCTTAAGATCGGTATCGAGACCAAGAACTACAACACTACCAGCCAGTGACTGGATCTGAAACCTTCAGGTGACAGCTCATCATATCATATCTAAGCACTCAAATACAGGACAGACAACCATGTTTTTGCTTCTTTGTGAACGTTGCCAATGTTTTCTAGAAAGTGCAGCAGTAACCTTTTCAAATCAAATAATAAAAGCAAACAAAACTAAACTGATTTTCAGGCACAAATTGCATGGTTTCCTGAGAATGACCTGCGTGTGAATGCCATAGATAGACCTTATATAGCCTATCATCTCAATAAATTCAGCCAAAGTAAAATCTCATGAGATCTTTCACAAATGAGAGACCGTTTGGAGCCATCTGGATATGTGGCAGCATTCATCAGACATTAATGTGTTTTTCTTTCTTTTCTTTTTCTTTTTTTAATTTTGTCAGAGTTTTCCCCAACATAAAAAGAACTTTACTTTGACTGAGTCTGTTTCCAATTTTCTTCTACAATCTTGCCCAAACAAATAAACAGACATTTGTCTCATTACAATAAGCCTGAATTTTCACGCTAACAAAAAAGTATCATTGTATTACCATGTTTTTTGGACACCATGGTTATTGTAATCATGTAACTTGGTACCACCACAGTAATTTTTTTTAGGGCAACTTGACCAGTATAAGTATAAAGCATTCCTATACCAGCTGTGTTTGCCTGCAGCAGTTGTGTATTTCTCATCAACGTAAATAACAGCTGGAGATATCATAACTCTCTCAACTAATCATAATTCATATCCACAGCACCTGACCTCTCATATTCTCTGTGGTCACTGCATCTGTCTCTGAGATAATTCTACAAGACAGGAGATGAAGAAAGAGACATAAAAACAGACAAGACAGTAAAGGAAAATATCCACCCTTCCCCCTTAAAGCTATGCTCTTTTTCGGTCAGACCTATTGGAGCGGTGTGTATTAGTCTATGCATGTATAGTGTTTAATATAAATCAGTCTGCATGGGGACAGCTCATAAACACAGCTTAGCATTAAAAGAGTGCATGACTGCGAGGACGTGTCACGCTTCCTCGTTTTCGCCACCTCGTTCGTCTGTGTGCAGGGTTAAACAGATCGCTCTTTTAATTGGAGCCTCTCTATAAATCTGTGCTTTGTCATAACAGACATGTTGAACGCAGCCACTTCGCCAAAAAATGTTTCCTCACACCTCGCCGAGTGTCATGTTGTCAGCTTTCAGCTCAGTGTTTTCACAGGAAAAGACTTATTTGGATCTGTGCATGTACGACACAACGGAGGAACACAAACATATACATGCAAGGCAAAAGTAAACAAACTTCAACATCGATACGAAGCCAAGACTCAAACACGCTCACGCTAGACGTTCGTGGTTTAATATCAAACAGCAGAGGAGCCTTTATTGCAGAGTGACATAGTCCCACACTGTTGGGTTGAAAATGGACAAACCCAGCGATTGGGTTGTTTTAACCCAGTGGTTACATTTACATTTATATTCATTTTGCAGAATATTTTATCTAAAGTGAGGAATACAACAAGTGATTCATCGTGAAGAGGCAAATAGACACCAGAAGTGCTCACAATACAAGTTTCAGACCATGCTTAAGCTAGAAGTAGCATAAGCTAGAATGGGGAGGGATAAAAGGAAGTGAAAGCATAGATTTTTTTTATTTATTTTTTTTATGATGAGATTAAGTGCTCTCAAAAGAGATGAGTTTTCAGCTGTTGAATATTGCCAGGGATTCTGCATTCCGGATGAAGGTAGGGAGATCATTCCACCAGCATGGAACCGTGAATGTTCTGGAGAGCGATTTTGTGCCTCTCTGTGATGGTACCACGAGCCTTCGCTCATATAGCGATTGCAGGCTTCTGGTAGCAGGCTTCATAAGAGTGAGTGGAAGCAGGAGGGTGCTGAGCCTGTGGTAGATCTGTAAGCAAGTTTCAGTGATTAAATGTTTTATTTAACCCAACTATTGTTTAAAAATGACTATATGACTGGCTTAAAATGAACCCAAAATAGGTTGTAAATTAAAAATCAGACACATTATTACTAGAGGCAACAATAATAATCAAAAGGTGAACATTTATTAATAAGCAATTTAATAAGTAAGCAATACAGTAATTTTTAAACAATAGTTGAGTTAAATAAAACTACCCAGCAGGTTGGGCAAACATTTAACCCAACCGCTAGGTTAAAACAACCCATTCGCAGGGTTAAAACAACCCAATCACTGGGTTAAAACAACCCACTCGCAGGGTTAAAACAACCCAATCACTGGGTTAAAACAACCCATTCACAGGGTTAAAACAACCCAATCACTGGGTTAAAACAATCCATTCGCAGGGTTAAAACAACCCATTCACTGGGTTAAAACAACCCAATCTCTGGGTTAAAACAACCCATTTGCAGGGTTAAAACAACCCATTCACTGGGTTAAAACAATCCATTCGCAGGGTTAAAACAACCCATTCACTGGGTTAAAACAACCCATTCACTGGGTTAAAACAACCCAATCACTGAGTTAAAACAACCCATTCGCAGGGTTAAAACAACCCAATAACTGGATTAAAACAACCCAATCACTGGGTTAAAACAAACCCATTCGCAGGGTTAAAGCAAACCCATTCGCAGGGTTAAAACAACCCATTCGCAGGGTTAAAACAACCCAGTCACTGGGTTAAAACAACCCATTCGCAGGGTTAAAACAACCCAATCACTGGGTTAAAACAACCCATTCGCAGGGTTAAAACAACCCAATCACTGGGTTAAAACAAACCAATTACTGGGTTGAAACAACCCAATCACTGGGTTAAAACAACCCATTCGCAGGGTTAAAACAACCCATTCACTGAGTTAAAACAACCCAATTGCTGGGTTTGTCCATTTTTAACCCAGCATTTTTTAGAGTGCAGTTGCGCGAGACCAAATATTTGGGAATCAAGGTATTTTCCTCTTGAACTTTGAACTTGATATGTAAATAGAGCAGAGCGGTGTGTTTTAGGCCATGTGTTTCAGCTCAGACATGCTTCTCACGTTCTTTGAATAGCTTTCCGTACTCTCACACAATACCTAGTCGCTGTGCGTGAAGTCTTCATTTGTTGTCAGTCAGTGAACCATTTACTTTTCAGAAATCACACCGACAGTGTGAGAGGCCTTTTATCACTTCATAATGAAATTTGCTTTGGTGGCTCATAAAACACCTGAACTGAGAAGAGTGCAGCGGGGCTTTGAGCCTGGGTGAGCACGGCCTTTAAGAGCCCGCCTGTTTACATCTGGAGTCTTAATGAGATCAAGCTGACAATTTACTATTGTTTTACTGACTACAAATTGTTCCTATATGATATCATACAGAATCGTCATGTGCCTGCATAAAACAAACAATTCAAATGTCCTGGATGTAATAAGATTATTTATAGAGAAAGGAAAGGAAATGAAGTCCGATATAATATAAAACAGATTACTGGAGTGTTGGGGAATGTTGCTTTTTTAGGAAAAGTTTCTAATTACATCACTTTTTATGGAAAGTAGCACACTTTTGCATAACTTTTTGCATTGTAAAGTATGTGGGCAAACTATTTCTGTAGAACGATCTTTACACTGCAGATTGGGCATAGATGACTCAATCCAAAGTGGCAAAAAAATGCTATAAAACAGGTTTTAGAGATGACAAATATATTTTCACATGAATCACAATTGCTGGAAACAATGTTTCAGCAAAATGTATTATATCTTTTGTGCACCATTATATTTTTACAGGACATATTGGAGGTGATTATCAAAATTGGGAAAACATGCTTTGCTTATTTGAAACAGTATATATACAGTACCAGTCAAAAATTTGGAAACATTACTATATTGTTGATAATAAGTCATCATATTAGAATGACACTGAAGACTGGAGTAATGAGGCTGAACATTCAGCTTTGCATCACAGAAATGAATTATATTTTAAAGTATATTAACATATAAAACCATTATTTTAAATTGTAATAATATTTCACAATATTACTAATTTTTCTGTAGTTTTGATCAAATAAATGCAGCCTTGATGAGCAGAAGAGACTTCTTTCAAAAAAATCAAAAATAGTAACGTCCAAACTTTAAATGAATCTACTTAATATAGACAATAAAAAAATTAATCACTGAACATGTTAAATTGACAGCCCTACTACAAAGTACAAAACAATAATGCCATTACAGGCATGGGAAAAGACATGTCATTAGTCATTAACCTTTTGCTAACGGTTGTCTCTGCCCCTCTACTAAACTCTGATCAATTGCTATCATTCTGTCAATTGAAAGCACTGCCACAAGAAGAAACAGAGATCAGATCAATACTTGGTTCAGAGGTTCATGTTTGCCCAAGAGAATGATCTATTTGAGTGTAATTTTTCATTCAGTGGCCACAAACGCGTTCATAACATCCTGTATCGGCTCACGCTGACATTGACACCAAATATGTGCCCGAATATGGTTAGTGGATACGATTTCTACTGTATTGTGTGCGAGTGTGAGCGAGAAGGAGAGGAAGAAAGAAAGAAAGTGCATTTTTTTTATTTTATTAGGTTATTTTGTTTTTGTAAGTGAGAATGAGAGGAGAAAAAAGAGCCGGGCTTGTGAGATAGAGAAGAAAGAGGGAAATGAGAAAATAGACTTCAATTGTCTATTAGAGAGGTTATTGGCCAGAGAAGATTACATTACCTACTCTTTCTGCGAGCTCATTCTCTTTACTCCCGAGAGGCCACCGTCTAATGAGGAGGGTTAGTGTTTAGGCATGGCTATAGCCTCTTACCCATGATGCCTTTGAATATACACAAAGCAATCTCACTCTAAAGCTCTCAAAACTTCATTGCAAAACACACAAAGAGGGATTTAATTCTCGCTTTTCAACACGTACCTCACTCTTAAACAGCTAATGAAGACGGTACACACATACACACAAGAATAAGAACGATATTCTTGCCCAGGTTTTTGAGGCAGTGGGCAGAGCAGCCGAATCACGTTGGCCGTCCGTGACCCTGCAAGAGAGAGATAGACCAGGTTATGAAACACAGACTAGAAAAGGATACCAAAGAGACCGAGAGATAGAAAGAAAATTGGACGAGGAATGAGAAGGAGAGAGCGCAACTGGATGCCAGAGGTTCTCTGATTTCATCTACAGCGATCCAAACCACAGGCCCTGGAGTTCTCCTCCCCGACACGGCGAAGCCTGCCAGCATCCACCACACTTAGCCACATCCCACACCCACCAGCCCAGCGCCCCGGCCGCCCACACCACTGCGCTCACGGACTGAGGAGGAGCTGTAGTTCTGTAGTAACTCGGATATTTTGTGGGCTGATTTGAAAAAAAAAAAAGCAGGGTTGTGAGAGATTCTTTGCCTGTTCAGAGGGGAAGTGGGCAAGTCCAAGTCAAACGGATCACACCGCAGGTCGGCTGGACTGCGCTGGGAGGTGGAAAGCTGTTCGCAGACAGTTCACTATCAATCTGAGCTCAATGTTTGGAGAGGAAAGGGAAAACAAAGGGTGGTGTGTGTGCACAAACACAGCAACAGTCTTAAAGAGATGAGAATTGTCAACATTTATTCACTCTCATGTCTTTACAAACATGCAAACTTTGCAGTACAGAAACAGTTACTTTCACTGTATGAAAAAAATAAATAAATTAGTGCTGTCAAAATTAACATAACGCATGTGATTATTTTTTTCCTGTCTTTCATTAGCTAGCGTTACATTATATGACCACGCTATCATTCATTCAAGTGATGTTAAACCATTCAAGCGCGATAAAATGCAAAAAAAAAAAAAAAAAAACTTAGTTCACTTCAGAATTAAAATTTCCTGATAATTTACTCACCCCCATGTCATCCAAGATGTTCATACCTTTCTTTCTTCAGTTGAAAAGAATTTTTTTGAGGAAAACATTCCAGGCTTTTTCTCCATATAGTGGACTTCACTGGGGTTCAACGGGTTGAAGGTCCAAATGTCAGTTTCAGTGCAGCTTCAAAGAGCTCTACATGATCCCAGACGAGGAATAAGAGTCTTATCTAGAGAAACCATCTGTCATTTTCTAAAAAATTAAAAAGTTATATACTTTTTAAGCACAAATGCTCGTCTTGCACTGCTCTGCGATCTGCCACGCATTACGTAATCATGTTGGAAAGGTCATATGTGACGTAGGCGGAAGTACTGATCCAAGCGAACGTGCAAAGACTAAGTCAAATGCCCTTTACAAAAAAAGGTAAAACAACGTCGGATGATTTTGAAGTTGGAGGAGAAAATGAGATGGAGTTTATCGCTGTACCGCGGTACTTCCGCCTACGTCACATGTGACCTTTCCAACGTGATTACGTAATGCGTGGAGCATCACAGAGCAGGGCAAGATGAGCATTTGTGGTTAAAAAGTATATAATTTTAATTTTTTTTAGAAAATGGCCGATGGTTTCTCTAGATAAGACTCTTATTCCTCGTCTGGGATCGTGTAGAGCTCTTCGAAGCTGCACTGAAACTGACATTTGGACCTTCAACCCGTTGAACCCCAGTGAAGTCCACTATATGGAGAAAAATCCTGGAATATTTTCCTCAAAAACCTTAATTTCTTTTCGACTGAAGAAAGAAAGACATGAAAATCTTGGATGACATGGGTGTGAGTAAATTATCAGGACATTTTAATTACATTTTAAATCTTTTTTTTTAATCGATTGACAGCACTAAATTAAATAGACATTTGCTTTTGTGTTATGCAGGAAAAAACATCATACAGGTTTGGAATGACATGAGGGCGAGTAAATGACAATTCTCATTTTTGGGGTGAACTATCCCTTTAATACTGCTAATGAAAGATTCAATAATGCGGTGCAATAACAGAATGATCGTATCTTCAGGGCGATTCGTGTGATGGCACTTTGGTGCTTTGAGTTGGTTGCAGGAATAAATGGGGGGTGAAATAGTACGTTGAAATCTGAGTTGAAACGTCTTTGAGTTTGAAAAGACGCCTCAGGGCCAAACGAAAAGATGCAACCAGACAAAAGAAGGAAAGTGCTGGATCTTATTGAGTTGTTTTTTTTTATTATGGCCTGATGCTTAAAGAATTACTTCACTGATTTCAGTGCTGATCAAATATGAGTGTTTCAGATATACCAAATATTTCTTTGACTGAAATAAAAGTGTTGTTGTTAAGGATAGCACTTGTATTATTGGAAGACCGAATAAGCGAGTTGATTTGACCTCCACAGGGCCTAATAAGCCAAGCTTACCCAAATAAAACAATCATTCAAGTTACTAATCTTCAGAAAGCTGAAACGTTCATCAGACCATTTTTCCTAACAGCAAGGAAGAAGGATTTGATGAAAGAGACTTCATGCTCCTGTAGTATGAAAGCTGTTTATAGAGTTAATTGGTTAAATTTACATTTACATTCATTCATTTAGCAGATGCTTTTATCCAAAGTGACTTACAAATGAGGACAACAACAGGAGTAAGTCAAGGAGGCAGTACAAAGTTTCATGGTTTGAATAAAGTTAAAAGTAAGACAGTGAAACAATGGTGAAAGAATAGTTTATATTATAGTTGTTGTTTTTTTTTTCTCTCTTAAAGGGATAGTTCATCCAAAAATGAAAATTATCCCATGATTTACTCACCCTCAAGCCATCCTAGGTGTATATTACTTTCTTCTCTCAGACAAACACAATCTGAGTTATATTAAAAAACATCCTTTATAATGGCAGTGAATGGTGCTCGAGATTTTGAAGCCCAAAAAAGCTCATCCATCCAAAGTAATCCATACGACTCCAGGGGGTTAATAAAGGCCTTCTGAAGTGAAGCGATGGGTTTTTGTAAGAAAAATATCCATATTTACAACTTTATAGACTATAATAACTAGCTTCCGGCAAACATCTGTACGCATCTGACTTACGGCGAAAGCGTAACCTCTGACCCAACGCATGACGTAATGACGAACGCAGAAGCTCAGAGGATAGAGCAAAACAAAACACCAGTCACGAATTAGAAGTCTAAAATGAGAAATTTTAAAGAGAAAGTCTAAGCTTACAATACTCCTACGTCAGAGGTTATGCTTCCACCGTAACTCAATGCGTACGGCCGTTTGCCATATAGTTATTATTAGAGATGCACAGATGTATCAGCCAACAATCGGTATTGGCCGATAAAAGCTATTATTATCACTATTGGCCATTGGGCGATTGTTTAAAAACAATCAGGGCCGATTATATCCTGTCAATCAAAAGGGTGCGGAAAAACATGTTCAGACTGCAACTCATACTGTGTGTGAATGAAATCTCTCTTGTGTTGAATTTAGTTAACATGACAATGACACATTAACAGTTAAATAATAGCAAAGTTAAAGCAGGCTCTGTTTGACCCTATGAATCACCTGTAGTTTTGAAAAACATCTCTCATGGTAATCAAACAGACTGAACTCTGATGTCAAACAGCCTTGGTCCACACCAAAGGGTCATACTGGACCATTGAAGTCTGATGGGTGAAGCTGTAAAAAGCTTTCATGGAAATCATGCACCTGTCTGTTGAAAGCAAATTGTAAAAGTAAAATAGCATAATAGCGTAGATCTCCGCATGTGTTGTTTTCCCACGGCGATGCAAGAGTGCTAAAAGGTAGTGTGCAATTGATTTCATGCTTCTTAGAGGACACACACGTTTGTCTTTGACGCCTGGGAACATTGTGATGCTTCTAAACAGTTGAATTAGCATGAATTGAGTGCCCTGGACTGAGCTTTCACTGTTATGATAACTGTATGTGGATGTGGCATTTTTTGGCAGCAGATGTTGTGTGGATGATTACAAGACGGCCAAAGTGGCTCTGTACAGGACTGGACAAATCTGACTAGAGGAAGGAAGCTTCAGTCTGAGTCCACAGAGATAACAGCAGAGAGGAGATTCTCTCCAAACTACATGCTATTATGGAAAATGCATCAAATCCTCAAGCATGACACACTGCTTAGACAAAAGATGCTCTTCAGCAACAGACTGAAAGAAAAATGCAGGAAATCTGTTTCTTCTCATGGCCATAAGATTATATAATACATCAAAGCAGGACAATGTCAATTCCTGAGTCGGTTAAAGTATTTGGAAGTCACACTTTAATGAATGTCATTGTATCAGATAACAAAATATCAAACCTGCAAACAAGTGATGCTTTATCAAAACTAACATCAATTTTCTGAGCCATTTTTACAATTACTTTTAACTGACTGGTCTTAATATAACTTTTAATGGATGTATGGTGTCAGTTTGCCCAAAACAATCTCATGGCAATTCTTAACTATTTTACATTTTGGCATATTGGTGGCATGAATTCATATGTTTTCATACAATCTTCTTACGCCCCACTGACGGTTAGGTTTAGGGGTGGACCTTCATGCTTACTTTTTCTAAAAATCGTGTTTTCATATGAATCAAATCACCACCTAGTTACATTTTCTCATGAGATCAGGTTGGTTTTCCTGAAGTACACATATGAGTATCTGCCTGAAGTGCACATATGAGTAGACACGCTCCCTCTGTCAAAATCGAGGGGTTGAGGGTCTGTCTAAATAAACATCTTTCGTCCACTTGACAAAGTTGAATGCATTTCAAAATGGCGGCGAGGATTCCCCCGTGGGGAAGTGCTTAGGGAAGTTCATGAGTGTATGTCTAAAAGTGGAGTTAAACGCAGCCCTAATGTTGTATCGTTTAAAACATAGTTGGCCTGTTTGGTATGATATTTTGTTATGCAATGACATTCATGTATTTAATTTAAATTAAATACATTTAAAGGGGTGGTTGATTAAGATTTCACTTTTTTAACTTTAGTTAGTGTGTAATGTTGCTGTTTGAGCATAAACAACATCTGCAAAGTTACAACACTCAAAGTTCAATGCAAAGGGAGATATTTTCTTTTACAGAAATCACTTTTTAAGGACTACAACAAACGGCTGGTAGGGACTACATCACTAACCCTAAAATTTACATAAACCCCGCCCCCGAGAACACACAACAAAGGGGGCGGGGCCATGTTGTGCTGCTTTAGAGAAGAGGAAGAGTTGTTGTAGTAGAGTGTTGTTGACATGCCGTCATTTTACGCCGGACTGCTTCACAAACGAGGGTCAATTCAACACTGGATTTGCACAAAAGATTAACATGACGGCACCTGCTAGTCGATGAGTTGAATCAACTCCACAGCAACTACATAAATTTATCCACTAACCATTCAGAAACGTCCAGTTTCATTCTAAAAGTTGTAACTTCTTCCTGAGTCTCTCCATCAGTGTCGACTCCGGTTTGAACAATGTAAGGCTGAACACCGTTACTGACAATCCTCATTTTGGCTGCGTGAGGTTCTCCAGCTTTGTTGTTGTTGAGCAACCGAAGTGTGAGCTGTTAAAGCTCCGCCCTCTTCTGGAAAGGGGGCGGGAGCAGTAGCTCATTTGCATTTAAAGGGACAAACACAGAAACAGCTACTGGTGTGCATCTTGAGACAAAACAATGGCACTGACCAATTTTAAGATAGTTGCTTTCAGTTAAAACAGCTCAAACATGCATTTTAGTCTAGGACTAGCTTAAGCCTTGTCAGTTATTAGTTAGTTAGTTAGTTTTTGTCCTTAGCCCTCTTTTTAATGTATTTATTTACCTTTTTATAACCTATGCTTTCATTCCTGTCCTGTACTGGAAACAGGAATGAGTTTTGGTGAGTTTTCTTATACATACATAGCCCGTATGGGTGGCTCTCGCTCCTGACTGTCCAGATCTTTAGACATCCAGATATTTCACACCTCTATGAAGCACAGTGATGCACACAGACATTTTTGACCTTGATGAGTGCTCCCTGTTCCCTCTTTCAGCCCTAATACCCAGTCTGGTTTAACCCTACCTGTCACCACCAGCCAATGTCATCTGATACTAATTGAAACCCCCAGTTTCTCCCATTCGGACCAGGTCCAGCACTGCAGGCCTCTGCGAAAATCCTCACATCCATCTCTCTGCCTTTCAGTTTGTGTACCCAGCCTCCAATGTGCCTCTCCAGCCGGCAGGACGGCAGGGCTTCCTGACCGGACCCTTTGAAGGTCCAGGGAAGACAGATTACCTGTCCGAACCCCAGGATGTGTGTGTTTGATGTCGGCTGCTCACTGGAGTGTTTGCTGACATTGCCAAGAGGCCAAAGATGTCTCCGGGTCTTTTGTTTTCCACCTTTCAACACCAGGTCCAGTTCACTTTCCAGAGCATTTCTGGGAAAGACAGATGCATCGGCATGATGCTGTTTTGGTCAATACTTTGTGCCTCACACATGGTCAGTTTGAATTTCTACAAAATTGTGTTTTCTGTTTTTAATAGTAATTTTTGTCTTTTAATGAAAATATTCTTTCAGTACTTTGTCATGTCATATTAAGTTCAGCCAATCTTTGATTAAAATGACATCCAAGTTTAGGACATCCAAGTTTTGTGAAAACCAGAGCTTAAAGAAAGTACATCATTGCAATTCATTGATTTTTTATTTATTGATTTTTATTGAAATTCTTTTTGCTTTAGATGTTCATCGGTTTCCATGTTTTAGACATGTTTTATTGCATTGTTATGGAACAAGCATATTCATAAAACTCAAGTGGATCAATCATCGACATTATATTGATTGGATATATCTGAATTATATTGATTGGATATATCTGAAATATGAAATTATATTGATTATATCTGAAATCTATTTTTCTAGATTTATTTTCTATAATCATTGTTATGTTAATATGAGGAAAAAATTTCCTTATATTTTTATTAACTGTATGTTTTAAATTAAATCAATTAATTATCATCAATAAAATGTTTTGTTTTACAAAAAAAAAAAAAAAAAACATTTTAGGAGCTGTTAACATGACACCATTTTCAACTAAAAACTGAAATCTTTTTTATGTGTGTTGGCCGTTCATTTACATGACAACGGCGTTTTGGGGGTTGCAAACTTTTGAAAATGGGTTTCAAACTGCGAGTTTTTGAAAACGATACCATTATCGTCTCCGTGTAAACAACAAAAACATAAATTTGTGAAAATGGTGATATCATGCGCATACGTATTACATGTTTAGTCTATAGGCGTGTAGTGACATCGCCATCTACTGGCCTGGCAGCAGAATACAGCGTTTTTGGTCCACGTGAACTGGGTTCATTTTGACAACGTTGCTGCCTGTATGTGAAAAATGCAAAAGGAAAAGCTTTTCCAATTTTAGTACATTGTGGTTGTGTAAATTAACCCTTAAACAGTCATTTCATTGCGAACATTACCACTGCACATGGTTCTACATAATTCAAAGAATTAATAAGTTAAGTTCTCACTTAAGTTTAAGATGGCTGATGCTGTGAAGGAATGAAGCATGCTGTACAAACAACTGTCAGTTTCTCTTCATGTCTAATTATTTGTTGCAGCTCTAAAACATGAGCTTTAGTGATTATCTGCCAGAGATCGATGCGTTTGATCTCCTGGGCTTATTATTTCCTGAGATGAGCTTGTTGAAGACGTTTCTGTCAGACTAGACAGAATCGAGCAGAACAAACAGTAGCATGTGGGTAAAGTGAGATTTTTAGTAGGAGACAGGCTGTGCTCACCCAGCCCCGGCTCAGTGCGCGATCCTCTGGGACACAGCTCGCAGGCCTTTGAAGTTCTCCCTCTTTCTTTTTTCTACCCTTCCACTTGCTAGACCTGACAGCTGTCTTAATGAAGACATACGCTCCCAAGTCAGCCAGGCCTCTGAGGAGAGGAGGAGGGTGAGAAGGAGACGCAAAGAGAGAGAGAGGGAAATGCAGGATGATGCAGAAGGAAAAGCGGTAGAGGCAGAAAGAGAGATGGAGTCTCGCACAGACATCTGTCAGGACAGGCTTAGGCTGTGTACAGACACCGTGTTGAAGTTTCCTGGGGAAATAATTCATTTGGTTTTTTTGCCCCTGGGCAAAACACAGTTTTGGGGCAATTCTCTGACTGTACATCTCAATTTCTGAATTTCACTGCACTTCAGGGCTCTTCTTGTATCGGCACAGTCTCCCTTGCTCCACTTCCAAGCATTCCTGCTTACATTTTTTCTTTTATTTCCTGTATTATAGACGTATTTTGTGTTTGCAAGCAGCAATGACGTTTTTTGTGGGCAGAGTCAGAAAATGACAGTTCTGCAGTAGCAGTCTGTGGAAGTCACGGAATAAAAGTATTAAAAAATGGTAATTTTGAGTTTATATCTCACAATTCTTAGAAGGAAAAACAGAATTGTGAGATATACTCGTTATGCTGTCTTTTTTCCTCAGATTTGCAAGTTTATATCCCACAATTTATATCCTGCAACAATGAAGTCATATTACTAAGTGTAAAAAGATTTGTATTGTTAAATAAAACAGAAAAGTAAGTAAATTAAAGCGATCTGGTTGTTATATTCACTTGTCATGTTCAACGGCGCTGCCAATGTCTATTTCCAATGTGATTTTGCAGTGAGTATTGCAGCCAATCACAGCCATTTCTGTTGAAAATAATGACCAATCAGAGGTGTTTTAGTTACTGGTAATGAGAATCCGCTCAGTTTCTCTCAAAACGATGAATGATTAAAACAGGAGTTTGCGCTGAACTGACTGACAGCTTCATTGATAAGGAAGCGCTCTAATTTCGTTTGCAATTTGAAGAAAAGTTTTTGTTTTTCATGAGACTGTGACTTTTCCTACATACTTAAGTACAAAAAAATGACAAAAATAGATTTTTTAAATGTTATAATAGTGATTGCTGGTCACTATTCTGCTGGCTATGAGTTAATAAATGTCTTTCTTTCTTCAGTCAAAAAGAAATGAAGGTTTTTGAGGAAAACATTCCAGGATTTTTCTCCATATAGTGGACTTCACTGGGGTTCAACGGGTTGAAGGTCCAAATGTCAGTTTCAGTGCAGCTTCAAAGAGCTCTACATGATCCCAGATGAGAAATAAGGGTCTTATCTAGAGAAATAAATAAATAAAAAAATAAAAAATATATACTTTTTAGCCACAAATGCTCGTCTTGCACTGCTCTGTGATGCTCTACACATTATGTAATCATGTTGGAAAGGTCAAACATGACATCGGCGGAAGAAAAACTTCAGAAGAAAATTCTAAATCATCCGACATCGTTGTTTTACCTTTTTTTTTTTTTTTTGTAAAGGCCGTTTGACCTAGTCTTTGGACGTTCACTTTGTAGACACTTGACACCTTCAACCCGTTGAACCCCAGTGAAGTCCACTATATGGAGAAAAATCCTGGAATGTTTTCCTCAAAAACCTTAACTTCTTTTCAACTGAAGAAAGAAAGACATAAACATCTTGGATGACATGGGTGTGAGTAAATTATAAGGAAATTTTAATTCTGAAATTAACTAATCCTTTAAATTCTCTGGCGAGGAGATAAAGATGACAGTCTGTGTACAGCTCACTCAAGGGAGGAGCTAAGCTAATAGGGCGGAGTCTGTCAGCAGCCGTGGGCGGGGCTTCTTACGTAAGATCAGGGGGGAATCTGGAACCGCTCATTTGGAGAGACTGTTTAGGATTTATGGGGATTATAAAAAAAGGAGTGGGTGGATTTTTACAATTATAGGCTGGTTGTTTACACACACTGTGGACACACATCTGTGTTCATAATAGGTCCCCCAGATCACCTCCAGTATCGCCCTCAGGTGACTCCCACTCTGACCGGGTCTGTAACCCCTGATGCCTAATAATAGCTACTCTGACCACATTGGAAAAACCAGATGCCTAAGAATAATATTGTGACTGCATAAACTGCCGAAGACTATAGCTACTCTGACCGCATCAGTAACCACGGATGCCTAAGAGCCTCACTCTGAGTCAGACGACGTCTCGTCCCCTATAAACACTCTCGCTTGGGAATCAGGTCTCTGTGCTCCACTAACCTGCTGCGCTGCAGTAACCAGACAGACTCCAGACAATATATGCTCTAATCACGGCTGGGAGGACCTGTTTTTCAGACAGAATCCAGTTTATATAGGTGCATGGCAAAGGTGACATGATTCATTACATCACCTCTAATATGTGGTTAGGGTTTGTTTCCTCTTTTGATATATTCAACATACACCAACTTTGGCCCAAGTGTTGGGACATTTAGTTTCATCCTGCAAGAAAAAGTAATGCTAGTTATGATTAAATAAAAATTTCCTTCACACAGTGATGGCAGATTTTAATTCACATATCTCGAGGCAGTCAACAACGTGAATAAGAATGCAGACAGTTATTATAGACATCCTCTGCCTCAACTGACCACTTGACCGCTGTGATCGGATCATCCGAGGACAGATGTTAACACCAGGTGTAATGAGGCCTTCCTTCTGTTCTTCTTCGTCTCTCTTTCTCTCTCTTTCTCCATCTGCTGGTCTTTGATGTGGTGGTGTAAGGCAATCAGTGGTCTGTTGTTGCTGAGGGGTTTCGACTACCTCTCTTTCTGTCTCTTTCCTTTTTGCACCACTTTCTTACATAACCTGTCTATGATGATGCTGAGCCCAGTGCTCAAATTTCTCTGCCTCCTGTAACTGGAACAGATGTTCTTACAAGCTGGAAAAGGTTCCCGTAAGCCTCGTTTCTGAAGCTCTGAACCGCTCCGTCTTGAGCAATTTCAATTCACAAGGAATCACAGAGAACATATGAACACATTGCACATTCATGATAATCAGATATTTTTAGGTCAGAAATAATCTTCATTCATACTACATAATTATTTTACAGCATGTGATTTGGTTGTGCACTGAATGAGGAAGCAGTTATTGTATGTGATGAATCATTGTCAGATTATATATATTGATTTTATTATGATATATTTTCAGTAACAGAGGGATATTTTAAAAAGTACATAGGCTACATTTGTGTTGTAACTCTTACATAAGTTTTGTGTCTGAAAGCATTTGTCTCATTGTCTTGATTTTATGGCAGGATGCTGAAAGAAAACATGCTGACTGAGACACACAAACCAAATCGTCTGCATCTGTTTACTTTAGGATGTCATACAGCAGTGATTACCAACCAGATTTGGATTTTGCTTTGATTATAAACCTATTAAACCTATAGAAATTATGAGTGTGTGAGATTTGTCAGTATGATTAAATGCTAAATAATATCTAGTAGAATATGGAAAAGATCGGAAAACACTGTCCCAGAGGACTGAGTTTGGCAAAGACAACAGCGTCAATCTGTTAGACATTACTGAGAGAAAATGAGGTGGTGTAGGAAACAAAGAGTATTGAGTGAGAATGTGAAAAAACCCAAAGGAAAATTAGCTTTCAGCTTTGTCTTACAAAGTCTATATGAATATGCATTGCTTAGTCCAGATACTTTGGTTTTGCAAAAATGTAATAAAATATATTATAAAATATATATTCCAGCTCATGCTGAAATCTATGGAAGCTTGTTTCCGCCACTAAATTAAAAAAAAAAAAAAAAAAAAAGGTAATTGCGACTTTTTATCTCATAATTCTGACTTTTTTCTTAAAATTTTGAGATTTAAAGAAAAATAGAAGAAAGTCAGGATTGCGTGTTATAAAGTCAGAATTGTGATATATAAACTCGCAATTCTGACTTTTTAGACTGATGTTTTTTTCTCAGAATTGCCAGTTTATATCTCACAATTCTGACTTTATCACACAATTTTGGCTTTATATCTCGCAATTCTGACTTTATATTGCTCAATTCTGACTATATCTCGCAATTCTGACTTTATATTGCTCAATTCTGACTATATCTCACAATTCTGACTTTATAACTCGCAATTCTGACTTTATAACTTGCAATTCTGACTATATCTCGCAATTCTGACTTTATAACTCACAATTCGTACTTTATATCGCACAATTCTGACTATAACTCACAATTCTGACTTTATATCTCTCAATTCTGACTCTCACAATTCTGACTATATCTCACAATTCTGACTTTATAACACAATTCTGACTTTATAACTCACAATTCTGACTTTTTTTCTCACAATTCTGACTTTATATCTCACAATTCTGACTTTGTATCGCTCAATTCTGACTTTATAACTCGCAATTCTGACTTTATAACACAATTCTGAGAAAAATGTCAGAATTGTGAGGTATAAACTCACAATTACCTATTTTATTTTTTTATTCCATGGCAAAAACAAGCTTCCATAGAACTTTCTTACTTTTAATTTCTAAAATCTGAAACTTTTAGGAGAAAGATCTGAGGAGTTGGAGACACAAGCACAGTTTGCTCTTAATTTAAATCCGCTTTTGTCAACGACAACTGGATATTAAAGAGACCACATCTGCCATTTTTCTTTCTTGTGGCATTTAAATCTAAGAGAGGAAAGTGTGTGGATGGAAAAGTAAAAGAGAAAGTTAAAGAAGAAATGGAAATGAGAAAAAATGACAAAAGAGAGAAAGAGAAAGAGGCTCCAAGGTGACAGAGATCATATTGATCAGCTTGTCGAGAGTCTGGTTTTGAGAGCGAGGCCTTTGCCACTGACATTAACCTTGCTGCTCTGACACCAATAACAGCTAATGCCTGCTGAGAAGTGATTGATCGAACGCCAACCTCCTGCGCACGCACACACACACACACACACACACACACACACACACACACACACACACACACACACACACACACACACACACACCTGTACACACTGCTTCACATCATGTCAGTCAAGCAGTAACAGAATGAGTCTGGTGATACTTGATGGCGATGGCTTGTCGATACTGACAGCATGTCTGAACGGTCACTCAGTAGCCCACACATATCTTTATCAATTGAAATATTGTTGATTTAAAAAAAAGAGTTCACCCAAAAGTGAAAGAATGTTGTTCCAAACCTGACTTTCCTTCTGAATAATATCCTGGTCAAACCTTTTGATATACAGTAATGAATGCGAAACTGTTAAAGCTCCGCCCTCTTCTGGAAAGGGGGCCGGGAGCAGCAGCTCATTTGCATTTAAAGGGACACACACAAAAACTGCGTTTTTTTGCTCACACCCAAATAGGGGCAAATTTGACAAGCTATAATAAATGATCTGTGGGGTATTTTGAGCTGAAACTTCACAGACACATTCTGGAGACACCAGAGACTTATATTACATCTTGTAAAAAAGGGGCATAATAGGTCCCCTTGAAAGTTGTAGAAGCTCTTGAAAGAATATGCAAAGTTGACTTCTTATTTTTAAATTTTGTTTGTCGCACAAAGTAATTCGTATTGCTTCAGAGGTCTTGGAATAAAGCACACAATTCACATGGACCACATTAATGTACTTTTATGGTGTTTTTGTGTCCTTTTTAAAGTCTCAGTGTGTTCATTTTAATCGCATTGGGAAAAAAGCAACCGGTATATTATTACATAACATTTTTTCCTTTTATGTTCCACTGACAAAAAAAAAAAAGTCACATAGGTTTGGAATGACATGAGGGCGAGTAAATGATTTTCGGGTGAACTAATCCTTTAATTTACCACAGCCCTGACAGTCTCGCTCTGCCCTAACAGATTAGACTGAGTGACCTTTCCTACAGACATCCACTCTTCTATTCATCTGGATAAAGGGAGTGGATTTTTTCAAGATGTTCTCGTCTAACGGTAAAAGCAGGTAAGGAATTCCTCCGCTGTGGGTGAAGTGTTGAGATGCAGGTCACATTCGAATGTACAGAAGAGTGGGTGAATTCCAGGGTCCCCAGACAATGGGGCCACTGTTGAGATGAAGCTCTTTCGCACGACCCGGGCGGGGCAGAGGGGAGGGGCCTGGAGGTGCACTGACAGCTCATGTCATCCCACCCCTGTCTGCGTTTATTTTTCATACAGTCATACAGTCATTTCAGCATGGTGGAGGCAGGATGGTGATGTTCACAGACACACAAACTCAAACCAGCACCTCAGCTGATATCCTCACCACAATCCAATTGAAATGTGTTGGTGTGGAACTCCAGATTATGTTTTTTCAGCATGCAAAGCCTGCAGACGTATACACATACAGTAGGTAGTCAACCAGAATGAGCCGTTGGGTCTGTATAAGGGCCAGTGGCTGTGACTAAGCCTGCATGGAATCCACAGAAAGTTCTGCAGACCTCCATGAATTCAACACCTGTCATTCAGCAAGAGAGACAGATGTGTTATGTTTGCTTTTTTATATTTTGACTAATTTTAAAATGATTCAACTTGCAATTAGGACTTGCTCAGTCAGAGAGCAAAAATAAAAAATTGTTTTTGGGTCAATCTTTAGTTTACCACCAACTTTATTTTTTAAGACAAGACACTACAAGCAAAAACACTGTTTCATGCATCTGTCAGTTTTGAGATTTTGCTTTTCATAAAGTGTTTTTTTTTTTTTTTCTCACACTAGTGGAGAGAAAACATCCAAAATATACTTTTAATTGTATCTTTAGCACTTTATCTATTTGCGTCAGTAGATATCTTTAAAGGCCGCTTTCTCAAAATACGTTTTTTCACCACTTCAGTAGCACTCACATACACCAAACTTTACAGTTTTATTCCTACACTCTAAAAATGCTGGGTTGAAAATGGACAAACCCAGTGATTGGGTTGTTTTAATCCAGCGGTTGGGTTAAATGTTTGCCTAAAAATGACTGTATTTCTTGGTTAAAATGAATCCAAAATATGTTGTAAATTAACATTTATTAGAATGTTTAATACATGAACATTTATTAATAAGTTTAATGAATAATAATTAAACAATAAACATTTATTAAATTGCTTATTAATAAATGTTCACCTTTTGATTATTATTGTTGCCTCTAGTAATTATGTGTCTGATTTTTAATTTTCAATTTTGGGTTCATTTTAAGCCAGACATATAGTCATTTTTAAACAATAGTTGAGTTCAATAAAACTACCCAGCAGGTTGAACCCAATTGCTGAGTTTGTCCATTTTCTATCTAGTTTTTAATTCAGAATGTTTTAGAGTGTATCTACATTGTGAAGTTTTTACACAGGGGTTTGTTCATATATAATTTGCCTGATTGTATTCCTAAAAAAATGTTTTTTTTTTTGTTTTGTTTTTTTTGTTCTTGCTGTTGACAGTCTGATTTATGGAGTGATAAAAAGAGATATCCGAAATCCCCTCTGTAAAAAACTTTGACTCTAATAAGTAAAATAAAAAATAAAAAAGTTCAAAAAATGTATGCAAATTAGTGCATATTTAATTAGATAATGCCGTATTTACATATTTAAACATATTTTAGAAAACACACAAAAAAAATGTTTACACTTCTTAATGTAATCAATTAACTGGGGAAGTATACCCTATTCACCTGGGGTGTCTTGCCTTAAAGGTCTGAGCAAGGATGTTTTTTTTATGAGCCTGAATGATCATGTGTTTCTGTACTTCATTTGCAGGGAAAAAACCCAAACTTTTGAATGAGAGTGAAAGCAAATTAAACTTACAGTAAATAGGATAGTTTACTCAAAAGTTATCCCATGATTTACTCACCCTCAAGCCATCCTAGGTGTATATGACTATCTTCCTTCAGACGAACACAATTGTTGAAGTTATATTAAAAATATCCTGGCTCTTCCATGCTTTATAATGGTAGTGAATGGGGGTCGAGATTTTGAAGCCCAAAAAAGCTCATCCATCCATCATAACAGTAATCCATACAGGCTCCAGGGGGTTAATAAATGCCTTCTGAAGTGAAGCGATGGGTTTTTGTAAGAAAAATATCCATATTTACAACTTTATAGACTATAATAACTAGCTTCCGGCAAACATTCATATGCAAGTCGACTTACGGCGGAAGCTTAACCTCTGACCCGACGCATGATATATTGACGAACACAGAAGCTCAGAGGATAGAGCAAAACAAAAACCGGTCACGAATAAGAAGTCTAAAACGAGAAATTTTAAAGAGAAAAGTCAGAGGATTTCAATATAAGAGGAGCTTGAGTTTGATGCCCAGCCATATTTGTTTGAATCGCGACTCCTACGTCATGCGTCGGGTCAGAGGTTACGCTTCCGCCGTAAGTCGACTTGCTTACGGAAGTTTGCTAGAAGCTGGTTATGATAGTTTATAAATTTTTAAATATGGATATTTTTCTTACAAAACCCATCGCTTCACTTCAGACGGTCTTTATTAACCCCCTGGAGTCATATGGATTACTTTTATGATGGATAGATGAGCTTTTTTGGGCTTCAAAATCTTGACCCCCATTCACTACCATTATAAAGCTTGGAAGAGCCAGGATATTTTTTTTAATATATCTGGGATTGTGTTCGTCTGAAAGAAGATAGTCATATACACCTAGGATGGCTTGAGTGTGAGTAAATCATGGGATAACTTAAATTTTTGGGTGAACTATCCCTTTAAGAAAAAAAGCAGCAATGTGAACATCATTTTACCTCATTTAAATCCATTCCACTCCCCATTATTAGCACAGAAAATGTGAAGAAAGTTTGCAGATGATTCGATCATGACCAAAATTACACATGCTATTAAAAAACTCAGTGACTAAGTCATCTTATAATTGACCAAAAAGCTCACACGCTTGATTAAAACTGCATTGTATTAAAACTACATTACAGTGCAGAAAATAAAACTTGATGTGGATTTTGTGATGGCAGCAGTAGCATGAGATCATTTTGTGGATGGAAATCCAGCGAGACTGCCCTGGAACATTGAAACGGGTCAGTACGGGTGAAACCACCAGGTCACCCACCACAGTTTATTCAGTTTTGCCATCATCCATATCATCTCTGTCTGTGAAGCAGCTCATTCCTCCTGAACTGTGTGTGTGGAACATTCCATTCCCGCAGCGCCAGTGTGTTTGTGTGTTTTGAAAGGTCTCCTGGTTCTGGGTGACCTGGAGCTGAAGTGCTCAGAATCTGTTAGAGACCTCTTCATGACTTCTCTGTAAAGACAAACAGTCCATTTTCAGAGGACCTCGGGTTCGACTCATATGTCATGACGTTGATCGGGCACACAAGGTCAAATGTTCGGACTTGTTCAAGCTCTTTTATTTTGTGCCTTAAGGAGTTTTAACAGACTTTCACACTCAAAGTAAAACATTTTGAGAGTTTGTTAGTCTTGTTTAACTGCTTGGCATAGGGTCACTTGTAGCAGGAGTGATTATAGGTTCCTCCACGAGTGGATCAGTCAGACTTGACCCTCAGAACACTTGGCTAGTTCTGTTGCTGTTCGCTTTTGGCACAGCTAAACTTAACTAATGAAATAACACTGAGAGGATTGTTTCACTGCTTTAGATGCAATGTAAGATCATTCTCAAGATGACTTTTAAAATGTTTCAAAGTGGAGGAGACGATGGATTTAGGAAATAGTTGTCCAGAAAATGAAAATTCGGTCATCATTTTCTCACCTTCATGACACAAAAGAAGCTATTTTGGAAAATATCTCAGTGTTTTCGCAATCCAAGCTCATTGGAAAAGCGTGCCTGTGGTGGTATTTCTGCAATATGATATTACGTTGCTTCTTGCACATTTTGTGACACTTTCAATGGGAAACGTCCAGTGATTGGAGCTAAAAGCATGTTCAGGTTTTATCTGAAAGAGAAACGTGAAATCTGAATCACGTTGTTTGCTGTGCGTGTCGTAGCAGTTCAGAAATGAAATGTCCTGTGAGTGGCGCTAAAAAAGTTAATACTCTATCACGTTTGAAAATAACGTTCATTAAACCTAAATTATAGTCTTAACAAAAGCAAACGTGAGGGGGGAAAAATGCATTTTCTGAAGCAGCCATGCTATTTTATCTTGCTTCTACAAGTTTTGATGTCTTTATTGACTCGTGTTTCACAGGAATCGTATCCGAGTGCTCTGCATCACAAGTGCAATGTATCAGGTGAACTACTGAGCAAATTTACTGCATAAAAGCATACATACTGTACATGCAAACACCAAAATGTATTAGTTTGAAAATCATGGACTGTGATGAAACTGCTCAAAAAAGTCTCCATTAATCAGTAATCTGCCCCATAATCATAATTTATGTGAAAAGGAATACAATTTGTTAGTGTTTAACTGCCACTAGTAGTCATTTCAACTGGAAGCTGCAGTGAATTGTATGTTTATATTTGCAAAAACGTAGGTAGAGACACATTTTTTCAGTGGCCTGTGTTGGTTTTTAGTCCATATAATGAAAGTCAATGGGGTCCAAAACAACACTGAACTTTCATTAAAGGGTTAGTTCACCCAAAAATGAAATTTCTGTCATTAATTACTCACCCTCGAGTCGTTCCACATCCGTAAGACTTTTGTTCATCTTCGGAACACAAATTAAGATATTTTTAATGAAATCTGAGAGCTTTTGGTTCCTCCATAGAGATCCAGTGCAACTACCACTTTCAAGGTCCAGAAAGGTAGTAAAGACATCATTAAAGTACTCCATGTGACTCCAGTGGTTTAACCTCAATTTTATGAAGTGATGCAAGTGCTTTGTTTTTGCAAAAAAAAGCATAATTTACCACTTTATTTACGAAAATAATGATCTGCGACAAGCGCTCACGAGAGCACCATGATGCATGTGTGTTGTGTTCATGTGAGAGCAGACGTTGTGTAAACACGCTTTGGATAATAATATTTTGTAACTAAGGTGGTAAATTATGGGTAACACTTTCTATGAAGACCATGCTTATAATGAATTATAGCTCCATTTATACTTATTTATAAGCAAGTATTACTATTTTATAAACATATTTATAAAGACTTATTAAGAACACTTATAGCTACATTTATATTATTTATATAATTAATTATGTCATGCATTTGCCTTTTCAATGCTCATGCTCATAATCCATTATACACTGATTTATAAGTATTAATTAGTCAGTCGTGTGGTTCCATGAATGTATTTATAAAGATGCAACCTGCATTGCTATAATGTTATTATATTATAGTTACAATGACATTTTATTCACATTTAGTTCTGTCAAATTAGTGAACATATTGTTAATAGCTGTATATTGTGTTCTTATAAATACTTATTGTGAGTAATAATTCAGTTACTAATCTCTATAAATGCATCATTGATGGCTTTAAGTAAAGTGAAAACACAGGATGCCATTTTCCTAAAGAAAATGTTAAGAAATCATGAAGATGTGCTCATTATTCATTTTAAGTTGCTTACTTGTAAATGTAACTAATGAACAATAATTCCTGTAATAATTTTTTTTTATTATCTTTTTTAATGTTACATACTTGCAAAACACTGCAACAATATTTTTAAAGTATAATTCCAAACTGCTATAAGCAATACCATGCAAATGGCTGAGGAGATATAGATTTTAACAAATCAAAATTACTATTCATGACCTCTAATGCAAACTTTAGCCATTGAAGACATTAATATCAGCAAACAAATGTCTCTGGAACTATTTTATATATGATCATTTATAAATCAGTGTAATAGATTATGAGCATGCACATTGAAAAAGCAAATGCATGGCTTATAAGTAATATAAATCTATAACTGTTCTTATAATGCGGTATAGGTCTTAATGAGGCTGTATAAATATATTTATAGAATAGTAATACTTACTTATAAATAAGTATAAATGGGCCTATAAATCATTATAAGCATGGTCTTCATAGAAAGTGTTACCAAAATATCTTCATTTGTCTTCCGAAGATGAGCGAAAGTCTTACATATGTGGAACTTTCATTTTCATTTTTGGGTGACCTAACCCTTTAAGGACATAAAACAAACAACCAAAGAAGAGAGGCACTTATCTTCTCTTGTGTCTCACAGAAAAAAGAAAGTCAGTGATTAAATGAACTATCCCATCCCTTTAATCTGTTTCCCCCCAGACACACAATATTCACTGCAATAACTAAAACCTCCAACATCTTCTCAGAATCAAATTTTATGTCTGCAAGATGGATTTATTTGTTGTGCAGGAAGTGGTGTCACATATGGCCTTAATGAGTTTCTCAGTAAGTACTCTCTGACAGACATAACTTGAGCTTTGGTGCTCTTGACCCCAGCTGGACAGTTTCCGTCAGCTGCTGAATGACAACACTCTCCGTGAAATGGCCTGATTGGGTATTTTCAGCCCCCCACAACCACACATGTTTGCTGAAAAGACCAGTGTTGCTCGCCTGACTCATTTCCGCCACCGCGAATTGTTTATTCTCCACAGTTCATTTCAATGAGCCACTTAAAAGCAATGTTTCTGTGAGTCAGTGAGTTGTTAACCCTCCCAGAAAGAAACTTTTAGCTGTTATTTTGTGTCATGCTAGAGTTTAACTGCATTCTATATGTTGACAACACACATTAATCTCTTAGAGGTGCTCAAAAACTCACATTAATGTGATTCAGAAAGTGTGGCGAGGTGGTCAGTGAGATGGCTGGGGTTCAGGAGTCTGGATGCTGATTGTCGACCTCAGGCTGAGCCTGACTGCAGTGATCATGATCGGTGATCACATCAGTATTCTCAGACAGGGAGACACCCTTCAGCTCTTCCCCTCTGCTTTGCTGATGAAATGCTGCCATGTCTGAGGGCAATGCTGAAAGCGCAGTGAGGAGGGGGATATGGATGTTCTTTTGTAAGTGTTCGAGAAAGACAGTGAGAAAAGAGGACAGGAAGAGAAAGAGACACTGATCCACGGCAAATGGAATTCTAAATGAAGTTTGGGAGGAGCCTGCTCATAATCCTGTCAATCACAGGACTCATTCCTGTCATAATCCTGCTGACATCCTTCTACAACTCCACATTTCACATAAATAAATATTCCCGTGTCAGACAGACTGTTAGTCAGTGCATTAGTGGTGGGATTTTCAGTGGCATTTTCTGCAGGTTACATAGTCGTGGCAGTAGGTGGCAGCAAGTAGCTGTCTTTATGAGTGAATCTTTGAATCACTCATTGAAGCGATTCATTCAAATACACTGATTCATTGTGTTTGAAATCACCCCTATACCCTCATTCCCTATTCCCTACATTAGTAAACTAATATAGTCCACTTGAAGGAGTGAATGAAAACGAGTGAGTGAATTCGGACACTGAGAGACGCTTTTGCATAGTTTGTGCTTGCTGTTTAATAATCATTTGAAACTTAGCAAACTGGCAGCTCCAGAAGTAATAAAAAGATTTATCTTGATCTCTGTCATGGAAACCAGCATGTAATTAAACAATTTAATAATCAATTAAGGAATTTATACCTGTATGATATTACGCTGTAGCCACATTGGACCAGCGGTTTGGAAAATGGATGGATGCGAGACGTGGGGATTCATTCGACGCAGAACTCTCACAGTGCATTATGGGTATTCTGGTGACACTTTAGTATAGGGAACACATATAAACTAGTAACTACGACTTTTCCCTTAATAAACGCATGATTTACTGCTTATTAATAGTTAGTTAGTAAGTTAGTTGTTAAGTTTAGGTATTGGGTAGGTTTAAGAATATAGAATAAGGTCATGCAGAATAAGGCATTAATATGTGCTTAATAAGTACTTATAAATAGCCAATATTCTAGTAATATGCATGCTAATAAGCAACTTGTTAAAGACCATAAAATAAAGTGTTACCGGTATTCTCTAGCCGTTGAGTGTACATCAGTTGTACACTCATTATTGTGGTGCATTATGGGATTGAATGAGTGCACTCCATAACGTCCAGTGGTTTTGGACACCACTACAAATGGCTATTTCATTTCATTTCATTAGGGCACGAGCACCAATGGTGTGAAGACCCTATTGTAATTGCTCGGTCAATTATTCTTCTTCTCCGAAATGAATCGCATTTTTGAGGGCCTAAACGTGCTCGAAAACACATCAGAAGTGGTGAAAATTTACACCTGATGTGGGTTTCAGAATTAGGTGCAGCAAAAAGGCTCGATAGCACCATCTACAAAATTTCAATTAAGCGCCCTTCGCGCTACGTTTCACATACAGTTATGAAATTCCGTAGACAGATGTAACAGCCCAATACCTACAAAAACCCTGTGGGTGCATAATCTGAAAACCCAACAGGAAGTGAGATATTTTGAATTTTCTCTGCAAAATTTTTGCAGTTTTTGCCATTTCCAGATGTTGTACTTTAACAAACTCCTCCTAGAGCTTTAATCAGATCAATATCATATTTGGTCAGTCTAATCTAAAGGCCTTTGTGACGTTAAATTGCGAAGATCGTGAATTTTCGTTGAAGGGTGTGTCCGTGGCGACCTGATAAATTTCGATGTTTCGCCATGAAAGATAAAACTGTTGTAACTCAGTTAAACAGTGTCCGATCTGCCCCAAACTTCACATGTGTGATAAGAGTCCTGGCCTGAAGACATCTACATGCCAGTATTCAATTACAGTCATAGCGCCACCTATGGGCAACAGGAAATGACATGTTTTACAGTGATTAACTCCCAGAAACACATTTCAATATGCCACGAAGTACCAAACATACTAGAAACACGTTAAATCATGCAACACTTGGCTAAGTGCTAATGTATGCGATTAACGCCACGAAACAGGAAGTTGTTGTAACTCAGGCATACAATGTTCGATCTGCTCCAAACTTCACGTTTGATAATAGTCCATGGCAATATTCAGTTACAGTCAAAGCGCCACCTGTTGGCAGCGGGAAGTGTGGCACTTTGAAATGACTTTGCTATAATTCTCCTGTATTTACTCGCTTACTTGCATTTTGCCCACTGTTGACTGATTTCCTAAGGCCACCGGGTGGCGGTGAGCCCAGGTGCGAGGGCCCTTTCATCGCTGCTTTTTTATTTTATTTTTTATTTTTTTTATTATTATTTTATTTTATTTTATTTTATTTTATTTTATTTTATTTTATTTTTTATTTTATTTTATTGTGTTTAGCGTTTAGCAGGCTGGAACCATCCAGATTCTCTAGAATCATAATGCCTGAACTGGGTCTGAAAAGTTAATTTTTTGTTAATTTCCAAGATATTCCAGCGTAAGCAAACAGCCATTGCTGGTCATCCATCTTCTTACCATATGCTAGTAAACAGTTGTTCTGAAACTTGGATTGTCTTTCAGTGCTTGATGTTTGTATATGGTGAGCAAAGGCATTTGTTGAGGTAACTGAAGCTGGTTGTGTTCAGTTTTTACAGCTGTGCGCTTTGAAGGGTGCTGTTATCAAACTCCAGTTCTTTTCACCATGCATGTAGTGCTCCGGTTCACTGTTTACATATCATTTATGGAATAGTTTCTCCTATAAAACATCAAAGTTTGCAGCATTCAAGCTTTTTTTTTGAGTTCAGCCGCACCTTATCACTATCTACTTTGTCTGGAAGTCCAGTACAGCGACAACACAACCAAAACAGACAAAGCTCATGTTTAGATGATGCTATCGTCTCGGTTTCAAAGCTAATGTGATTTATGTCTGTTTCCTAACATGTCTGTGCCTGGTTTGGCTTTGTGCATCAGTTCGTTGGGGCATTGTAAAGAGCGCTCACCCCTCTGATGAAAACAGGAAGTACAAACATCGCACAAACAACAGTCTAATCGCTTCCTGTCAGAGGTTTTTGCGGAGCATGACCTGTAAGAAAACAACAGTGCTGTTGGTCAGATGGTGAGATAAGAAAGGCCATCTCTTTCATCGTTTCCCATCTTATCAGGCAAAGACAAAGCTTTGCAAACATGTTTATGGTTAGATATATACTTATGAGATACATATTTACGAGCACCCACACACTATACTCATGGACACCGGCCAGAACGCACACATAACAACTACGCTCCATGCCCACACACAGTGACACTGCTGTGATCTAAAGGGAGAACCTCAAATAATTATACTCTAGGGTCAGATTTATAGTGAGCATGGACCCAACAAAACCGTGATCATCATATGAGCATGTGCATTAGTTTAAAATTATGTGTATATGTGCAGAAAAACTCTTTGCATTTGTGCCCGGGGATGTGAATGTGTTTGTTGGAACCTGTGTACATGTATATAAACCATACAGTATACGCTTCTGTTGTGCATATGTGAGTCAAACCCTTAGAGAACTATGCTCTGCGTTATTTATGTTGTAAAGGCTACCTGCCAAAGGATATATGTTGTGTTTGTGAAAATCTGTCGGTATTTTATACGAGTATGTGTGTCTCTTTGGACTATATTTGTGTTGTGCCTAAGGCAAGGGTTGAAACTAGACGCCTCAAAATCCCTTGGGCCGAAGAATATAACCTAAATCTACACCATGTTATCATCACACACACCCACATGCACACACTCACATTGGCTCACCCCTTTAATAACAGGTTGTCAGCAGTGTTGTGAACTATACTTCATATAGTTCATTAAAAATGTATACTCTAAAAAGTGCTGGATTAAAAACAACACAAATTGGGTTGAAAATAGACAAACCCAGCAATTGGGTTGTTTTAACCCAGTGAATGGGTTGTTTTAACCCGGCAATTGGGTTGTTTTAACCCGGCGATTGGGTTGTTTTAATTGGGATAAAGGCAATTGGGTTCATTTTAAGCCAGTCATACAGTAGTTTTTAAACAATAGTTGGGTTAAATAAAACTGCCCAGCATGTTGGGCAAACATTTAACCCAACTACTGGGTTAAAACAACCCAATGGCTGGGCTTGTCCATTTTTAACCCAACCTGGGTTGTTTTTTAAGGCAGCATTTTTTAGAGTGTGTATATATAAAAAATACATTTTAGTATTTTTGTCGCTACAAAATATAATAATATTTATTATTTATGTCATTATAATACCTAATATTGATTGTATTTTAAAATGTAAACAATAATTTAAAAAAATAAAATATATAACAAATATTTAAATTACATATAACTTAAAGAAATATTTACTCAAATCTTTTTATGGGTGGTATTATATTATATTATATTATATTATATTATATTATATTATATTATATTATATTATTTCACCTAACAATATTTTTAAAAGTGTAGCTTTACTGTACTCCAACTAATGTATCAAAGTAGCTTCTCCAATATTAAAAGCACGAAGACTACAACCATAAACAGTCGTGTCACTTTGAAGTACAGTTCCTCATCGAGCAGAGCGGCTCTGGAAAGAGTCATATCCTGAGGCCGATCGGGACATGACGGAGAGAATGTCCCGCCAACTTTCTGCCTTTGAAGTCTAAAGCATTTCTCTGGCGATTCCATGCTACACTTTTGACCCGTTTATCAATGTTTTGACAAGAGAGAGAATGCATGAGTAAGCCAGTCATAATCACCAATCTCTGCTGGCAGTAAAGAAGCACCACACTTCTCCTGGAAGTTAAGCAGTCCTGAGAAATTGTCTCTACTTGCATTCTGTCAATGATGGTAGAGTGGGGAAAAACATACTTGTAATAGATACATGCTCTGGTTTTTCTCAAAAGCCCTTTTGTTTTATGAAGATATCTGTCTGACTTAAAGGGGATTTAGTTTGATGTGCAATTCTAGAATGGTTATTGTGCACATCATTTCTCCAAAAGTCTCAGGAAGGGTATTTGAGGGACTGTTTACACAACACCATTTTCAATTAAAAACGCATAAAAAACTTATGCGTTTTGGCCATTCATTTACTTGGTTTACATGGGTTTCAAAGTGCAAGTTTTTGAATGCGATACCATGATCAAATTTGTGAAAATGATGATGATGTGCATACATATTATGTGTTCAGTCTATAGGCGTATAGTGTTTCTTTACAAAGTGACATCGCCATCTACTGGTCTGGCAGTAGAATACAGCGTTTTTAGTTGTTTTCATGGATCCGTGTCAGTGGCGTGCACGGGGGGGGGGGGCTTGAGCCCCTTTGATCGCGAAAGTGAAAGTGCGGTTGCGGTCGCATCGCAGTGCCCCTGCGTTCCCATTTCTCCCCCCCGGAACACGATTTCTACCACGGGAGAACACGGTAGAATATATATATATATATATATCAAATTTATGAACACTGACTGACTATAAATATAAAAATACTAAATATATGACTACTGAGAAAAATACCAAATATATAAATATTGACTATGGCAAAAAAAAAAAAAAAAAAAAAAAGTTTGACTATTTACTATAACTTAAAATACTAAAAATACTAAATATATGAACTGACTATGAATATAAAATACAAAATTTATGACTATTGACTAGAAATATTAAAAATATAAAAAAATACTAAATGTATTACTTTTGACTGATAGACAAGTAAATAAATACAACTAAATAGAACTTGACAGACAACATTTATAAATATTTATTGACAAAATATAAATACTGTGTGTGTGTGTATATATATATATATATATATATATATATATATATATATATATTTATAATTGTGTCTGTGTGTGTGTGATTTTCTATGACATAATAAAAAATACCACATTTATGATTAACTTTGACTTAATATACTAAAAATTCTAAATGTATTACTATTTACTGATTAAAATATAAAAAATAATTAATTTATGAATATTGAATAAGCATAAAACAAAAATATATACTACATTTATGACAAATATATATATATATTTGTAAAAATTACTAAATTTATGAGTAGATGTCTGAGACCGAAAAGCCATTTGTGCTTGCGGGTGCGTGTGCATCCTTTGACAACAAACTCTTGGGAATGCTTGAATCAAAATCCCGTTCAGCATCAGTGCATGCATGGTTTTGGCCAAGCTCATAAGAGACCAGATCCGTTTTGATTTGTTGCGTTGTGGTTGTTGGTCAGGTTGTGCAGCCAGAGGCACAGATTAAGCCTGCAATATCACTAATATCAGTCAATGTGCTCACTCTTACTGCCTCTTTGTAGGATTTACCTGACCTCCCCGATGCCTACAAAACCCCAGCCAGTCCCGAAATCTGCACCGAAAGTGACAAGGAGGACAAAAGAGAGAGAGAGCAAGAAAGTGACGTACCAGGGCATCGTTTGCATGAGAAACAAGTTGCCACCGCTGAAGGGTGCCCTGGAGGGTCATTAGAGCTGACATTTGTGTGTCATTGGATCATTTCCTTCCACCTCAGCCATAGCGTGCTCTGCGTCCTGCTCTCTCTTTATGGAGAGGAGTCTTGCTTTTTATTGCACCCTTGTTTTCTTATTTGCATTTCCAGAGTGAACTCACTGCCTTCACTGAGTTGACCCGCTCTGCCTTCTGTACTCCCATAGAGGCTGTTTGTGTAATTGTAAAGAAACTAAGTGTCTGAAACAGCCAAGCCCCTCTAAAATACCTTAACTAGCTTGTAAAATCCATTGAAAGGTCACAGTAAAATATTTACTTTCAAAGCACCCCATCTCGCATCGACTGCAGGGTATGTTTTTAACTACAGCCAATGTGTTTTAGCCATCAGGACAGCAATTTGAGACATTCGCAGATCATATTTGTCATACAAGATTACTTTCGAATGGTCTATGCAAGCTTACTGTATAAGTGCATCACAAAAGAAAAGAAAATATCTTTACTATGAAGTTATGCTGGAAGATTCTTGAAATCCAGTGCATGTGTTTCCAGGACGGCATCAGCCTGGGAAATGGATTTGTTTGAACAGATCATGAAGTGATGTCTGCGAGGCTTGCCACATGACGTGAGTTCTGCGAAAAGAAGGAAGACAAATTTGAAGCAAATTGTTTTCCGTGCAGCATCTGCAGGCCAGCTCTAATACCAGTTCAAGCTCCTGCTCGAATATTTTCATGCCCCGTGAATGTTGTACAGACAAGTGAAGATGAAAAACTAGTAATGTGTTCATCGGACCAGGCTTTGAAGTGCGGACATCTGCTTTGTATTTTATCGCCGATCACTACTCGGCCATCCAAAAAGCCACAATTTCCACTCAAGCGATTGCTTGGGATTGTTGTAATTAAATACTTAGGTTTTATTGGCTTCCCCTCTTGCTGAAGACTTCCATGGGGCAAATTCTCAAAAGGAATGGACGAGCCGACTGCAGATTGTGACAGATTAAGAGGCAATAAAGTTCAGAAAAAGTTCAAGCCAGGAGGGTTGTGAGGCAGTGACCTGGCTTTTCCTCTTACACACCGGAGTTTGGAGAGTAAAGAGCAGACAAGCTCCGCACAGTCCTAACACAGTCGAAATCAGCTGACAGAAGAACGTCTGATGAGATAAAAGGGGACGAAAGATAAGAGATGTTCAGAAGTGAAGCAGTCAGTCAGGCAGATGACCTTCTGAGAAGAGAAGAATCAAGTTCAGAGGATGAGTAGAGAAAAGAGAAAAGAAAAGTTTAGAACACTTCATTCCATATATATATATATATATATATATATATGTATATGTAATATGTAAATTGCACATAAGACGGGTTTTGCGTTAACTTCTAAATTATACAATTATTTTTCAGTTATTTTTCTACTCAAATTCATTTTTGAAATATAATAATTTACGCAGTTACTGTCAACTTGTTTTCATGACAAATTTATTTAAACATACATTTAATTATTAAGACATTACTAACAGGTAAAGTAAATATAATGAATATATAAGCTAATATAGTGCATATATTTAGTGAAATGCTCCTCTAGAGTTGATTTCTCTAGTGAACTATCATGCTGTGGACACTAAATGACTTGCCTGAGGTAAATATAATGCTATGTGAGATATTATTCTCAAGCTGTTTTATTGATGCCTTTCTGCGGTTGAAACACTGTTTTTTTTTTTACATGTAAACATATCTATGCATAGATTATCTGTTCTTCTTCTTCTGCGCTTTTTCCTGTTGTAGTGGTTAGCAAACAGCATTGTATTACCACACGCGCCCCCTTCTGGATTGGAGTGTGGATCGCCTGTGACTGACTGTATTCATCATCTGACTGTATGCACTGAACTGTGACGTCCGTACCGTGTTATGTATGTTAAAATTACTAAACTTATGACAATAGATCTCATTCTCTGCAGAAATTACACACTTCACCCTTAATCTAAATAGGAAATTGTTACAATTATGCCAAATTTTAAGTTATAGGAAGTTGACGTTCTGCTTTCAGTACTTTAAATCATTACAAAGTACAAAAGAAATCTTTTTCACTATATCTACGACACATCTGTGAATGCTCTACTCCTGCACTCTGGACACCAGAGCTCACTCCTCCTTTATCTGCCAGACCACCGCCACACAACTCTGACCGTCAGTCTCTTTTGTCAGGAAATGGAACACATTCCTCTACTTTCTTCCTTCGTGTTCCCAACTGCTGCAGGCGACTTCGTGCAGTATGTTAGGAAATGAGTGAGAGCATGCGAGTAAAACAGAGCGAAAACAGAAGGTTAAGCACATTTTAATGAGAATTGCCCTCCTAACAAGCGAGGCGACCCCCACAGCAGCCCAGTACGCTAGGAGACAGACGTGCCGCACGGCCCATTGAAGGGGCTTCGTCATGTAATGAGCCTCATGTTTGCGTGTCAAAGTTCTTCTCGTTTCTCAACCACAGCCTCCCTGAGCGCCAATCAGGTGCCTCTTTTGTCCACCTACCGATCTTTTAGCGATCGACGACATGACAAAGCCGTTAGTGTGCTGGTGATTCAGGACTAAAAGTGCTCTACAAATGTTGTTGTACACTGATTGTCCTGATTATGGGTTAAGTATTAAATCCATGTGTGTTTCTCCCTGCACTGCCAGAGCTGTTTTAGTCATCAGTTACTCCCTGAAGCAAGAGCTCTTTAAAGTGAAGAAGCGAGCACTAGCTGACGCCGGATCATGTTCAGTCGTGTGCAAAACAGTGTTATAATACTGATGGCTCATAAAGCGAAGCAATAATGGGTACTGATGGCTACCAAATGCTTTTTCTTCCTCTTACAACTTCTATTGTCGGGGTTCATAAAAATGTGTGACTGTAAATTGTGCATAGTGAAAAGGTGTGTTACTACTCAAGAGAAGCTGTATATGTACTTGACTGAGTGCAAAACTGTCCCCTGGGCCACGGTTGGCATTTGTTGTCCTTCTGGCAGCCGTCAGAGCGAGATGATGGATGACCACCCACAAGTGGTGCTGGCCAGGGGTTCTGAGGAGACCTGCTGGTGGTTTATCTAATGAATACCTGGCATCTTATATCTACAACCTAAAGCACCATCTGCTACAGGGCACTGTGTCTGGTTCTCCTGTAGAAGACAAAAGCCACAATCAGGGGTGTGTGCCACTCAGAACTGAATTGAGAATGCTTTAAATTCCAATTCAGTTCCTGAATTTGAACTGAGGTAGCAAACAAGATGGAGAATTGCAAATTGAATTTAAATGAGATGTAAAAAAAAAAAAAAAAAATCCACTTGTACACACTCCTAGCATATTGTATAATATAAAATAAATATATAAAAACTAACATTGGCAGCTCACAAATTTATAAATTGCTACTTTAACACTGTTGCCGCAGGTTGTTTTTCATGTCCGCGGGTTGAAGCAACCCCAAATAACATGATATTTAGCCCCTGGAATGTGAATTTTACCAGGGGAACCCTGCCAAAAACATGGATTTTACCCAACAGAATGCAATTTTTACCAGGGAACCACGACTGGGCTAGTTTTGGGCTTATTTTGAGTAGCAATTGGGTGGGTTTTGTTGTGAAAACCTGGCAACCCTGGCTCAGACCTGAAGGCAGCATCCAAAATCACATACTCTTCTGAGTAGATACTTATGGTAATTACTTCACGACCGCTAAAAAAGTATGTTCTATGTAGCATGAATGTAAACTGGATGTACTTTGCCATGATGCCTTCAAGCGATGTAACTGACACTGATAGGTCACATGATAATAACAGTAGAAAGTCAGAATTGTTGACTTTTTTCTCGCAACTGAAAGTTTTTATAATGCAGTTCTGACTTTATATCTCACAATTCTGACTTTTTTTCTCAGAATTGCGAGATATAAACACAATTGCCAGTTATAAAGTCAGAATTGTGTGATATAAAGTCAGAATTGTGAGATATGAACTCGCAATTCTGAGAAAAAAGCTTCAGTCTTTTTTCCCTCACAATTGGACATTATAACACGCAATTGCAAGTTTATAACACGCAATTGCAAGTTTATAACTTACAATTCTGACTTTATATCACGCAATTCTGACTTTTATATAATTCATATAAACTCGCAATTGCGAGAAATCAGAATTGTAAGATACACAATTACCTTTTTTATTTTTTTATTTCATGGTGGAAACAAGTCTTACGAACTACCTTACAAAAGTGACAATGCATAGAATCGAAAAAACTCAACTCACAAGCGCATATTAAACCATGGATGTGGCATCCCTAACAGATAGATAGATAGATAGATGGATAGATAGATAGATAGATAGATAGATAGATAGATAGATAGATAGAAAATGAACTGAAAGGGAGACAGTATGTCAATTCTGAATTTTACAAAGTACTACAATAACTCTGTTTTATCTTTCAAATTCAGCTCCTGCCATCTAAATCTGTTTCCATTTAAGGGAAGCCGGTCAGGAGAGAAATGCTCCATGTGAATGGCAATTTAAAGTAGGACAGATCGCAGGCCACAACAGGACCTGGTCACACAGCATTAACTACACATCGACATCATGCGTCATTAAAGAAATTAGGATTGCGTGTGAACGTTCGAGTGAATTTAGACATGTGTTTTTGAACCTGTGTAGCATTGTGCACAAACTGTGAAACTCCCTGGATATCGTCTGGCCCTCGTTATACTGTAATGATTGATAACGGCCATTATTTTTTGTTTGTTTGGTGTGCAACGGGATGTAGAGATTATCTAAATGAGCATTAACACGAGATTTCCTCTCAGCATTTGTTGAACATTTGGAGTTTTAATGAGTTCTGGCTCTGGATTTTGAATAATGTGGACACATAGCACATAAACTGGATCCAGCTTGAATTTAGCAAATTAATTAAGTAACGGATTAAGATCTTTAATAATGTCTGACACATAATATCGTTGAAAATTAAGTCCAAGTTGAAAACATGCAGTTCTATCAATTCACTGTAGTTCATTTCCAAGTGGAAAATTGGTTTTAATTAAAAAAACGCAACTGAACAGGTATTCGCTGTGCAAGTCCTGTTATTATGTATTGATCAGCTTTTCTTTTCTCTATACTCAATCAGTGTACATTTCTTCACAATCAATTTTTATCAACCAGCAATTGTCAGTTTCAACTTCAGATGCTCTTTATTATTTCATGAGCGTTTGGTGAGATATTTGTGTTTGGTCTCTGTGAGACATCAAGAAGATGAATCAAGAGTGACTCATTCTGTAACTCATAAGTGCTTGTGGGCTTTCCCAACCACAAACATTAGTGAACTACAGCCAGACAGTTAGCTACTGAGATAGCACTGTTGTAACTAGACACAACACAGCTTCATAAACAACCAAACAACCACAGAACAGTCAAAATAACAGAAGCAATGAGGCAGCAATATTTGTCTTAAAGGGATTGTTCAACCAAAAATGAAAAATTCTGTCATCATTTACTCCCCCTCAGGTTGTTCCAGACCCATATAAATGTCTTTGTTCTGCTGAACACAGAAGAGGTATTCAAAACAAAACAGATCAAGCTGGTTTGGTTATTCAGCAGAACAAAGACATTTATTAGTGTAGTGGAGGAGTTTTATTAGTGTGTTTCTTAAAAGTGTGCTTTGAATGCTTTAAAAATTAATTCAATCTTAGTAGTATAATTCTAAATTTAAATTAAATTGATTTTATTACTAAATCAATATATATTACTAATTTACTAGTTATAAGTACATTTTCCCAACTGTGGTACTTAAGTACACTTAATATAAATGCACTAATTAGCACTAACACTTAAATTGATTTGAAGTTTAGTCAGATAAAGTAAACCAAATATACAGAAGTGTTTTACTTAAAAGTGTGCTGTGAACGCTTTACATAAAATTTTAGTGGTTTTTTATATATACTATCACTAAGTTGTATTTTAATGGATTTTCATGAAAAATACAGTAGAAATGTATTAATTACAAGTAAAACGCCATTAACATATACATCATATAAAGGGAATATTAACATAGTTACAATACATTTGAAATGAATTATTTAATGTAAAAAAAAAAAATGTGGATATTATAAATACATTTTGTGGATATTTATTATATATTATTCTTACATTTTAAATAATTCCTAAGTCTATTTTCTATGTCTGATGAGTATATTTAAAAGTGTATGAAAGATGGGCTCCAGTGTACTACAAGTGGTAACTAAATACATTTTTTTAATACAGAGATAGTATGTTAAAAGCACATTTTAGTTCATATTTATGGTGTCTCAAAATAGCACACTTAGATGATCTTAAGATTATCTGAAGTATTTAAGAATAATTTTTAGCATATTAAGTACAAAATTAGTGAGTGAAAATGGAGCACTTTAAGTACATTATGGAAGTGAACTAAGTGTACTGAAATAAAGTGTATTTTAGTGCACTTTTTTGACCTGGGTATTTTTGCAGTAGTATACTTTATTTCAATGCACTAAAAATCATTTTAAGTATTAGTGGTATTTAGTATACTTTTTCAAGTGCTCTGAAGTAGAAATATACTTTGAATTAGTGTAAATTTTATTTAGCACAAAAAAAAAAAAAAATTAGAATGTACTACAAATGTACTTGCTTGTATTTAAGTATTTTTTTTAGTGCATTCAAGCATACTTTATTTTTACCTGGGTAGTCAAACCGACCATAAACAGACATGCCAATAGGAGAGATTAGTTTGTGGCTGTCTAATTAAATGACTAAAGTCACATGTTCTTGCAGATTGAGAGGCGACCAGAGAGTGAAGGACATCTGAAGGGCAGCCAGGACAAAAGATACAGAAACACACTTCCTCAACACAGGTATTCCGATTCAGCAGAAAACACTGTTATGTCAGATCAGCAGACCCTCACTATTGGCCCCCTCCATAAACACACACACTGTTCCACTCTCCTACACACACATCGTGCCAGCGCTCCCTGCGTCGGCTCTGCCAGCGTGGCCGAGCCTCTGGTGGGTTGTTGGATTCAGGCGTCGGGGGTACGAGCCAGCATGAGCGCTCTGTGAACACAGCCATGCATATGACAGCTCCATGGGACAACGTACAAGCGCGTGCATTTGTCTTGCTGTTCCTGCCCTAATCAGATCATCCCTGGGGTACGTCTGATTGACGCATTCTGTCCGCCTTCTCACTCTTTTCTGTGGGAAGCACTGGCATGGCATGAGCTGCTGCGGTGTGAGTACATGAGCATGTGTGTGCGCACCTTTATCCTGAGTAAATAGACGTACAAAATCCTTTTTCTTCTCTACCATATAATGCTGATCATGTATTTGTTTTTTTAACCTAAGATCTTTCAGTTTGCACAACAAATGAAGTGAGTTCGCTCGTGTTTTAGCATAGTGTTGCACAGTATTTTAGCATAAAAAACGGTTTTATTCACTAACCACACACAATCCAGTTTAACCAGGCACTTAATGCACTATAAGAGCACTGTGTTATATTTAAAGGGATGGTTTTAAAGGGTACCTATTATGCCCCTTTTTACAAGATATAATATACTGTAAGTCTCTGGTGTCCCTACAATGTGTCTGTGAAGTTTCAGCTCAAAATACCCCACAGATCATTTATTATAGCTTGTCAAATTTGCCCCTATTTGGGTGTGAGCAAAAACACACAGTTTTTGTGTGTGTCCCTTTAAATGCAAATGAGCTGCTGCTCCCGGCCCCCTTTCCAGAAGAGGGCGGAGCTTTAACAGCTCGCGCTTCGGTCGCTCAACAACAACAAAGCTGGAGAATCTCACGCAGCCAAAATGAGGATTGTCAGTAACGGTGTTCAGCCTTACATTGTTCAAACCGGAGTCGACACTGATGGAGAGACTCAGGAAGAAGTTACAACTTTTAGAATGAAACTGGACGTTTCTGAATGGTTAGTGGATAAATTTATGTAGTTGCTGTGGAGTTGATTCAACTCATCCACTAGCATGTGTCGTCATGTTAATCTTTTGTGCAAATCCAGCGTTGAATTGATCCTCGTTTGTGACCCTAGTATATTCTTTTAAAGTATATTATTTCCATAATAAGTACTCTTATTAAATTTATTATACTTAAAGTGTACTTCTTTTTCACAAGGGTACCATACATGCAAAAAAAACATATGCAATAAATATTCAAAATCAGCTTATTTTAAAACCTGATGGCGCAAGAGAACTTTCCACAATAATAATATATTTTTTAAAAAGGTTTACATGATTTTACATACAGTAATTGGTTGAATCAACACACTCACTCTCATTATTTTTGGCTGCTTAATGTAAATAACTTTGTGCATTTTGATTAACTGGATAGCTGTCTGATTGAGTAAGTGATGTATTACTGTATCTCATTGCAAAACATTTAATATAATAACTATTTCTGAGATATTTGCAACTATAGCACATCCGAGTTCACTTCCAGCATTATGCTGTTGGAGGTCAGCATAATTTGATCAGATAGCTATCAGAAAAAATACATGAAGTTGCCAAACGTGTGGTGTAGACGAGCTGCATTTCTGTGGGTGTGTTTGTGCTGTTGCCTATTTTGCATAATTCCTTTAGTGAACTGGTCTCTAAAATAACGCAGACAGTGCAAATAAATGTCGCTATCAATTTATTCTTAGTGAATTCCCTCCTTACTGAAGCCCCTAAGATTTAAACAGGAAATCCTATTCGAAACGATATTATCCGTGTTTACATACCGCAGATATGCTAAGTGTGTATAAAGCGAGCGTTGAAGTTGAGGTCCGCGCTGTCCACTATCGGCCCGTGGAATCAGTGAATTCCTCAACACTCACATCTGCATGGCTTCACATCCAGATGTTGCTCCACAGCAGGGGACGAAGAGCAGAGCTTTCCATCATTCCAACAGCAGCAAACAGTGAAAAACCTGAAACGTATCAGGTGGAACAGGTCTGGAAACTGTTTCTGGCTTGTTTATATGACTCTTACTTAATTCTCGATCCAGAGATACCGAGTGTGGATCAGCATGTGGTTAAACCAGAATATACATGATTTCAAGGAGGAGGCCATTTGTGACCTTCAATGTTGAAGTTTTGCAAGCCTGTTCACTGTAAAATCTCTCGCATAAGACACAGAGAGAAACCAGGGCGACTGAATTATTTTTGCTAACTATTCTTGTCTGCTTTGATTGTAAGCAGAGGAATGGAGAGTCCGCGTCAACATTCCCATGGGATCTGACTATACATATGGTTTCAGATATTTCTACCTGTGGCAGAAACTACGGCAAATGGCTTCCAGAGTTAGCCAGTGAAGATGACCATGAAAGGAAAAAAACACAGTATAACCATTTCATTCTCCTGTACGATAAAAAAAAGTTTCATTGATCCAAAAAGCCTAATGTCATAGGAGATCATAGGAGAACCATTTTTAGTTCATATGATGCCATAGGAAAACATTTAAAATGTTCATAGTTCTTTAGACAAACATCTGTGCTGGTGCTTCAAAGAACCCCAGAGCGCTTCAACTCTCCTCTGATAAAGGAATGACAATTTTGTGTTAATTTACTCACTTTCATGTCATTCCAAACTCATTTGACTACCGTGGAAAACTAAAAGTGCATTTTTAAAGAATGTTCTGGATGGGACTGGGGCTGTTAAACTGCAAAATAAAAAACAACAAAACAGATTTATATAAAAATAAAACATAAAAGTAGTCCAAAAAAACTTTATTTTTTCTACCCATGTCCTAGGTTGAGCCTTTTGAGTCATTTTTGTAGTTTTTGTGTTGTTCAGCGCCTGGGTCAGACGTAACAACCCAGTGTTTGGGTAGTTTCTGTGTTACCCAGATCCTGGGTCAGACGTAACAACTCAGTGTTTGGGTAGTTTTTGTGTTACCCAGATCCTGGGTCGGACGTAACAACCCAGTGTTTGGGAGGTTTCTGTGTTACCCAGATCCTGGGTCAGACGTAACAACTCAGCATTTGGGTAGTTTTTGTGTTACCCAGATCCTGTGTCAGACGTAACAACTCAGCGTTTGGGTAGTTTTTGTGTTACCCAGATCCTGGGTCAGACGTAACAACTCAGCATTTGGGTAGTTTCTGTGTTACCCAGATCCTGGGTCAGACGTAACAACTCAGCGTTTGGGTAGTTTTTGTGTTACCCAGATCCTGTGTCAGACGTAACAACTCAGCGTTTGGGTAGTTTTTGTGTTACCCAGATCCTGGGTCAGATGTAACAACTCAGCATTTGGGTAGTTTTTGTGTTACCCAGATCCTGTGTCAGACGTAACAACTCAGCGTTTGGGTAGTTTTTGTGTTACCCAGATCCTGGGTCAGACGTAACAACTCAGCATTTGGGTAGTTTCTGTGTTACCCAGATCCTGGGTCAGACGTAACAACTCAGCGTTTGGGTAGTTTTTGTGTTACCCAGATCCTGGGTCAGACGTAACAACTCAGCATTTGGGTAGTTTTTGTGTTACCCAGATCCTGTGTCAGACGTAACATCCCAACATTTGGGTAGTTTTTGTGTTACCCAGATCCTGGGTCTGATGTAACATCCCAGCGTTTGGGTAGTTTTTGTGTTACCCAGATCCTGGGTCAGACGTAACAACCCAGTGTTTGGGTAGTTTCTGTGTTACCCAGATCCTGGGTCAGACGTAACATCCCAGCGTTTGGGTATTTTTTGTGTTACCCAGATCCTGGGTCTGATGTAACATCCCAGCGTTTGGGTATTTTTTGTGTTACCCAGATCCTGGGTCTGATGTAACAACCCAGTGTTTGGGTAGTTTTTGTGTTACCCAGATCCTGGGTCAGACGGAACAACCCAGTGTTTGGGTAGTTTCTGTGTTACCCAGATCCTGGGTCAGACGTAACAACCCAGTGTTTGGGTAGTTTTTGTGTTACCCAGATCCTGGGTCTGATGTAACATCCCAGCGTTTGGGTAGTTTTTGTGTTACCCAGATCCTGGGTCAGACGTAACAACCCAGTGTTTGGGTAGTTTTTGTGTTACCCAGATCCTGGGTCAGACGTAACAACTCAGCATTTGGGTAGTTTTTGTGTTACCCAGATCCTGGGTCAGACGTAACAACTCAGCATTTGGGTAGTTTTTGTGTTACCCAGATCCTGGGTCAGACGTAACAACTCAGCATTTGGGTAGTTTTTGTGTTACCCAGATCCTGGGTCTGATGTAACATCCCAGCGTTTGGGTAGTTTTTGTGTTACCCAGATCCTGGGTCAGACGTAACAACCCAGTGTTTGGGTAGTTTCTGTGTTACCCAGATCCTGGGTCAGACGTAACAACTCAGCATTTGGGTAGTTTTTGTGTTACCCAGATCCTGGGTCAGATGTAACAACTCAGCATTTGGGTAGTTTTTGTGTTACCCAGATCCTGTGTCAGACGTAACATCCCAGCGTTTGGGTAGTTTTTGTGTTACCCAGATCCTGGGTCAGACGTAACAACCCAGTGTTTGGGTAGTTTTTGTGTTACCCAGATCCTGGGTCAGACGTAACATCCCAGTGTTTGGGTAGTTTCTGTGTTACCCAGATCCTGGGTCAGATGTAACAACCCAGGGGTTGAGTTATTTATCACTGGCTTTTTGCGCCCTCTTCAGGAGAGAGCAGTGCAGCTCTGTCAAATTGATGCATGTCTTCAGTAAAATACAGGTTTGTGCACATTTTATTTTATCTAAAAATCCATTATTGTTTTGTATAGTTTATTTTTATGCAAAGCAACATACGGGGAGTGATGTGAGTCGCTTAAATGAGTGTCGCATCGGTCTTTTCACGTGATGTAAACAGCTAATGCCTTGCATACTATTTTATGATTTTATTCAAAAAAGATACAGAATATAAATACATAGGATGTTAAAATAAGTTCTCAGAATTGTACACTGATTATTTATGAGCAGGTTATGGAGTCAGTCACAGCATTTTTCAGCTACGAGTGAAACGCAGCCGGCGGTCTTAAGTTAGCAGTTCCCCCGCCGAACTTGAGCCATCTCCGGCACGAGATCCAGCGCCGTTACAGTCGAAACAGAGACTGGTCGATTACACTTGAATTACTTCTAAATGTTTAATTTTTACTTCTAATATCTGTTAAACAAACCAATATTTGATATTTCTTAATGCTGTACTCCATTACACACCACTCTGTTTGTTAGGATGACAAGCGGTTTAAAAAGACAGACAGTTTACATTTTTAGGCTGGTCTGCCTCAGCGGTCTAACAGCGCTCGTCAATGTCAAAATGATGGCCAATCAGATGAAAGAAGGCGGGGCTTACTATTCACTGAAGATGAGTGTGAATTCCAACGCGACACTTTTAGTTTTTACAGTGAAAGAGTGCATATGTGGTAAGATTTAAGTAGCTAAACACTTAATATTTGACAGCTGTTTTACTATGGATATGTTTAATGACCCACAGTAACATATAGTGATGCAAACTACTCAACTTTTTTTAATGGAATATCTCCATTTTGAATTGAAATTATGCTATCAAAATGATGTCATTCATAACTGAATGTGATGAGGCGAGAGTTTAAATGGACTATTTCACAACTATATGCTTTCATTAGACCTAGAACTTCTTTTACCGTTATTATTTCTTCATTATTCCCTTAAATCCCTTTTAATCCTTTAATTATTAAGTAAAATGCAGTCATAACTGTGTCCATGTCAGGTGCACAAATTTTACACAAATTTACACAAATTTTAGCTCACTTCTACTGGATAAAAAAGTACTTCTGGCAAGAAACTCAACTGAAAATGACAGTCTGAATTTACAAAAGTTCTTTTGTTATCAGATAAAGCAGGTAACAAAGATTAGTCGGCACCTGTAGAGCAGCTGACTTCACACACGCTGCGCTTTTATCTGACGATCATTTGAATTAGATGCCGAAATGCTCCCCACATGATCATGTGTTTCCAAATCTAGGGTTTCTGTTACAGTTTCCTCTGCGTTTTAGAAATATGACATATCCCATATGAGCCGAATGGCCTGTGATAAGAATAAGAGGGCAGAAAAATAGGCTTAGATGTCAGTGTTTAACGTCAGGATTTAAACATTTGTTCGGCCATAGTTTGAGTGCAGACCACAGCAGTCTAACAGAAATAAAGCAGAAAAGGACACCCCTCTGTTTCTCTTACCCTCCGTGTCTCAGTTTGTGTCTGTGTGTTCTGGCTATTTTGGCTTTGCTCATGAAGAGAAGCCCACCAGAGGATGAAAACAACACAAATCAATCGTGCTGATAGCCTCCCTCCCTCTCCGCTCAGAGGCCAGAGCAGTGATATATACCAGCACTTTACAAAGGAAAACACACAATAAATACTCGCAATATAAACATATGTCAGATGAATGAGAGAGAGAGGGGGGGAATGGCAAAGGAAGGGAGAAACAAAAGAAAAATGACGAAGCGAGTGATTTATCGGCAAAGGATGAAACACGCAGATTTCAAAGAGAAGTCCCTTCAGAAAATTGATATACGAGCTGTTGCAAATACTTCCTCTCTTTGTTATGAAACAGTCCGTGACACGTCTGCTAAAGATGACCTGATAAAAACATTTAGTGCCATGGAACATCATGTTTCACTTCATTCACAAACAGTGGGTCTTTTGTGCAAAGTTGAGGGCAATATCTGGTAGAAATAAGACAGAAAATACATGACATGCTGTATAAACACTTATTAAGAAGAGACAGAAAGGAAAGATGGGATGCATAGATGAAAAGCAGAAAGACTATCTGTTAATCGATTACGTTTAAGTCAAATATACTAGAATATAATATTCAGACATGGTACAGACACATAAACAATATATAGGCCTATATATAGTCAATGCTTTTTCCTGTGAGCTTTTTTTCACAGTACAATTCTGTAGCTGTAGCCCTTTTTTGTCAAATAATTTTGTCAGATAAATACCTTAACCAGGTTTGGTGTTTTGTTCTTCCTTCATATTTAAAATATTTTGGAAAATAATATAAAACACTTGCCTCATATTTTAATGGCTTAATCATACTTGGGGTCATTAAAAATAAATATGGCCAGTATTTATACAGGGTACATTGATTATGGCATATGAGTGAGTCATTGATTGATTCATTCAAACAATTTGTTTAAAAATGCAGATTCATTTAGAACTGAAACTAGTGACTGGCTACATCTGAATAGGTGCTTCTTTTGAGTAAGTCATTACTTTGCGACTGTTAAATATGTTCTGTAAATGCGTGTATTATGAATGTAATCCGGACATACCACGTCATTCATACACATACGATTTGCTCAAAAACACTGATTCACTCAGGAACCAAATACCACTACTGTGTGCGACTCAAAGACTCGTGAGATTTATGTGTGGCTTTGTATGGAATCATTTTCATTGGCAGGACAAAAACAGACAAGGTAACTGCAAATATTGTCTAAGTTGCATAAAAAGCAGAATCACTCTTGCACATGTAATATTGCTTAAATATAAATGTATACAATATATAGCCCCTTTAGAGTATCAATGAAGTAACACTCTAAATTAATGTAATAAAAAGTTCCATGGTATATATAAGCAGTATCACACTCGTAGCCGTGTTATATGGCTCTATATCAGCATGGCTGATTCGGCCATAGTTAATCACAGCCATGCTGATATACAGCCATATAGCACGGCTACGAGTGTGATATTGTGTTCCAAAAGTTTCCAAAAATTTCTAAAAAAATCCTGGAAAGTTTCCAAAAATTCCGGAAAGTTTCTGGAAAATTTGCATCCCTAATTATGAGAGAGAGATCAAATAAATGAGTGTATTACCTGCATCTGATAGAGCATTCATTCTTCATTATGATGCCCATAATATTATATCCAAATGTTATGAAAAATCAGTTTGAATGCCCAGAGGAAAGCGATATCTTTGTCCTTTGAAGAGTTAAGGGGATTTCCTATTACAGCGCTAAAACAACTTGTTTACAACCAGTCTATTTCAATTTGCTACTGACTCATTCATAAAGACAGTCTTTGCCGCCATCTAATGCCGTAATAATGTAACTTTCACTTACGACATATTATTTATATAAAATATTTATTGGACAATAATATTTAAATTAACAACAATAGCCATTATAAATGGCAATAGGAAATAAACACAAGCAAACAATTCAGTCAAACATACAAAAGGAGCGCCTGCTTAGACACTTCCAAAAGCGTCTAAACAAATTGTAAAGTAGGTGCTGTGTTTATATATGAGTCACATATTTGAGGTCTAAGTAGCTACATTCTCACCTAAAAAACTCTTAAAACTACATTCCGTGACACTAATAGTAGTGTTTGTAAAAAATATGGTGCAATTGCTCGAACATCTTGACTTTCGCTGCAAACGGAGTGATACAAACGGTGAACCGGTTCCAGTGCTGATACTGGGGGAATATTGCACGGCTGGAAAAGGCTCTCAGCCAATCAGATTCGAGAACCAGAACGAACTGTTGTATAAATTAAAATATTGTATTACCGTCTGATACCATCAGTGAATCGCATGGGACTATTACAGTGCATGTAAGTAATAGTCGTACATAGTTCTTACTGCAGCTTCTCTTTCAAGTTCCCACAGTTCTTTACTATTCTGAAGTGCACATATTACCCATAATGCTGAGCAGTAGAGCTCACTGTGGGTCTTCTCATTGGTTAGTTTATGCAGCTGTGTCAAAGGGAAAACTAGCTCTCTAAAGGGGCATAAAACAAGAATCCACCAAGAGACTGCACTCAGGTTTCCTCTGTTGCGATCACTCCCGCGCCCACATGCTGCCCAGACCCGGCCCTCAGCAGGCCTCTGATGCAGTGGGAAAGAAAAGACCTAGCGGAGGGAATGAAAAAGAGGGAGAGAACAGGGGAGAGCGTGAAGGTGAAGAGAGGAGCACCTCTGTGATGATGGCGCTCTGTCAGGACAGGAATTCCTCCCTCTGCGTTTGATTGTTTTTCTTCAAAGCAGATGATGACGGCTCACATATTTCATCGGGCAGTTCGGGACAGACCTTCGTTTTCAGATGGACCCCCGGTTCCATTTGTTCATGTAAGGCCGTGTGAACATATATGGCTGCACACACGCGTTCTCACAACTGCGATTAGATTCAGCCACTAGTCTTCACTTATGATTTGTTTTGACTAGGTGTGGATAACATGACTTGAAGGGAACCTATTATGCCCTGTCTGATTTCCCAGAATGTGTATGTGAAGTTTTAGCTCTAAATACCCCACAGATCATTTATTATAGCATGTTAAAATTGCCACTTTTTGGGTGTGAGCAAAAACGCGATGTTTAAATGTGTCCATTTAAATGCAAATGAGCTGCTGCTCCCCACCCCCTTTCCAGAAGAGGGCGGAGTTTCAAGAACTCATGCTCTGGCATACAGGTAACAACAAAACAGGACAATCTCACGCACTGAAAATGTCAGAAAGTGCGTTCATGTGCAATTTTTAACTAGGAAACTCATTGACCCATCTTTCAGAATCAACCTTTGTGAAAATCCAGCGTTGAACAGAAGTAAAATAAATAAAATAAAATAAATGAATCAGCATTCACAAAGTATAATGAATCTAACAGCATGTTTTGAGTGATTTACATAAAGTAAACATGACAATAATCAGTATATGCCAAATGATTGACTATTCGAATGCTTTTCTTGGCAACTAGTCGACTAGCAAAAACCATATTACAAGATCACTACCTACAGTACAAAGCTAAGCAATGACAATTTTATTACTATTATCATGCCATGGATGTCAAAAAATGTATGCAGATCCAAATTCAAAGGCAAAATATAAGCTATGATATCTTAATTTCATTCTTAAAGGTAGACTAAAAATAAAAGAGGCTGTAATTAGCCAATCACTCATTAATCCAATTAAATTATGATAATATACTGCACGTGAAAAAGCTATTTTAGCACCTCTTGTGGTCAGGAGTGAGAACTACACAGACTCAAGAAACAAGTATTTCTCAAGACTCCAGCTGGCTCAGAGCATGACAGCAGTTGTTCTGTGAAAGTGTGGCTGGTCAATGGTCCTGTGGTTTATGATCTTCCCCACCGCCATTCTGTTTGATGTGCAGGTTACAGTGGTTTAGGGGTGTTATGGGACACCAGATCCGGGTGGTTTTCTTCAGCCCCCTGCTAGAGCTTTTGACTATGACGACTACGAGCGAGGAATGACAAGCATGAGGGGAATGTGTGGGATTATGAATTCACAAGAGAGACACAAAGCAATATGGAGAACTTTCATGTGTGCTGGAGTGATATGGTCAAGTATAATTAGACCATGTTGAAAATATTGCATGCAGAGCATATCAGAATTTACATCTCAAAAAGAGACGAGTCACACTGTGAAACTAATCACAAAGTCAGTGCAGCACATTAAAATTCCTGAACAGTTGTTAAAGTACCAAAAACTGCCATGATATATATATATATTCTTTCTGGTTCTCGAATCTGATAAGCTGAGAGCCGTGCGATATTATAGTGATAACAGCACTCCTACCTTTTCACCGTTTGTATCACTCTGCTTGAAGCGACCGTCATGGTGGCCGAGCAAATCCACCATATTTTTTACAAATACTACACTTGTTGTACCACAAACTGTAGGTTTTTAAGCGAGAATGTAGTTGTTTAGACCTGAAATATGTGAAATATGTGATATTTAATCATAGCGCCTATTTTACAATTTGATGTTTTCGGAGATGTGAGCTCCAGGCCGTCAGCGGCAGTTCAGTGCTCGAGTACCCGCAGAGAACAGCTTAGTCTCGACCAGTGCTTTGGGGATTTGCCGCTGGCTCTTATAGTGTTTAAACATGAGATATAATTAATTTTGGGTACATAAAACCGGCAATCTTTGGTCTTACTAATCTATTACTTGTTCCTGAGCAAGTCGAATTGTGCTATGTTAAATTTAATAATTTAAAATTAAGTCTATATTCAACTTACATCCTGTAGAGCACTGCTTTTGTACATTTGACTGAATTGTTTATTACCTATTGTCATTTATAATGGCTATTGTTGTAAATTTAAATATTGTTGTTCAATAAATATTATTTATAAATAAATAAATAAATGCAAATATTTATAAATAAATAAATAAATAAATAAATAAAACAAATACAACATAAATAATATGTTATATTTGGTATTGAGAAAGGGTCCATTAGTGCATAATATTGATTGAGTGAAAGTTACATTAATATGCCATTAGATGGCAGAAAACCTTCTGAGCGAATGAGTCAGTCACAAGAGACTTTTAAATTAAAAGGGACATTTGTAAATAAAGCATGTTGTTTTAGTGCTGTTCTGGCAAATCCCCTTAACTGTTAAAAGGACAAATACAAAAATCACTTTCCTCTGCGGACATTCAAACAGATTTTTTTATACACACTCTAAAACCTAACAGTGAAAATCACTAAATGAAATAAGTTCATTTTACTTAAAATTTTTAAAAAGTTAATTCATCTTAACAAATATTTATGTGAACTCCAAACGAATTATATTAAGCAGAACTCAATCTGAATAAGTTACTAGAAATAATATGCTATTTTAAACTTTTAATCTCTTAATGATTTAAGTTACAGAAATTCATTCAATCTAGTAACTCACGTCTATGGCTGACCACAACATATTTAAAAGAAATTTGAACTTATTCCATGGTTTCTGATTTCTTTTAAATAATGTTTTCCGAGAAATTACATTTGTATGGCATAGGTTATGCTTTTATAGCTTTCATTTATATTATTTTTAGGTCAGTAGTCCAAAAAAATATAAAATAAATCATTTACATCAAATAAATTTGTGACAATGAACACTGGGCAAATATAAACTGGGAATTATATCACTGCACCACATTACATTTTTAGGGGCTGTGCATCAATAGAGCTCAGTGTACGTGATGACACAAGCCAGCAGAACTCTGGGAAGTGTTACCATTACACAAAGTGACACTAGCGGTGCTTTGACTTCCGTGTGCGAGAGAACGCTGGTGTGGCTCGGAAAGAGGAAGACAGACATTTGCGGTGTCGCTGCCTAAAGTCAAAGTCAAATCCCACCGCAGGATTCACAGACATTAGCACAACTCACAGAAACCTGTTAATGCTTCCTTATGTTTTATCCAGCTGCTGCAGTCATTCACACACACACACACAGGCCGTAGGGAGTAACACTGAGCTTGAAATGTATTACTTTACAGTGTGTCATTACTGTTCTTTTATTCCCACTGTATTAAGACGGATTTGAGATATATTTAACCGCCACCTAAGATGGGAGGGGAAGAGTCCGGCAGCCAAAGGAAAGTCCTGAAAACACAGTCCTAGATGTGTATCATTATAAAGTCCTTTCTCCACAATACCTGCTTATGCTGGAGCACAGAAATTATAGGAGAAAAACAAGAGATGTTAAGGTAAAAAGGAGGGAAGAGGCCTGAAAAAGAAAGAAAATTGGCACCGTTAAAAATAATAAGAACATTTCCACGTTTTAACTGCAATAAAAACTGGCTAAAAGGTCAAAGCCGTCCAAGCAGGAACAAAGAAATCAATTATATCATCCAACCAATTACACACCGAACCGCTGCCATATGAGCTTCAACAATATTTGCAGAAGATCAAGTACATCAAAAAATGAAGGGGCTCAAGACAGAAAGCAGAAAAAAATTCATAATTGTCACTGAATATCCCAGCTCTTCAGAACCCGCGGGGAGAACTCAGACAGAGCGATTACTGATGTTTTTATTGCAACCGAATACTCCGGCGCAATAATTGACTGCCTGTAGGAAATATGAAACTTTTATAGATAGAGTCTGCGGGCCAGCAAAGAGTCAGCAAACGTTTGAAGCGTCGGGTTAGTTGGCACGGATAGAGACGTCGAGATTGAAGCCGTTTACAGATGAGTCAATGAGTGCAAACAGGCACAGGACTAACAGGTGCAGAGAGAGAGCTGTCAGCCGCTTCCCTGCCGGCGCTCCGTAATGAGGATGTATCTCGTGGTGAGAGAAATTTATGGCTCTGCAGTTGCCTGTGTCTGTTTGGGAGCGAGCGGTGTGAGAAAACAAGGAGCGAGGAAGAGTTGAGATATTGGGAGAGGGTGTGAAAGAGAATCGAATCCTTCAGTGGTCCTTTCTTGACGGGATTGGGGTAAAGCAGGGATCAATGAAACCTTGCTGTTGGGTGGAGCGTCATGGGTGGATTTGAATCTGAAATCTTTTCTTTTGTTTGTTCCGCCACTGGCAGATCTAAATGAAAAGCAGAGGACTCAAAGGACACGGCAGAAAATGAGACATGAAGTTTACAGAGAACAAGAAAGACGTCAATGAGGAAAGTTTGGAGAAGTTTCGGGTGGAATTTTGAAGTGAGACGTTCCCCCTCCACCTTGCCCGCCTCCTTCGGTTATGTTTGATTTATAAAACACTGACTTTCAAAGTTTGTGTGTGTGTGACTCCACAAATTCATGCTGGAGGAAAGGCAGCCAGAAAGCAGGCATCAATCATGTTGATAGAGTCAGCCTGTTGGTGTGTGTATGTAGGGTTTTTAAGAGAGAGCGTGTCTGCTTAAGTGTACTCGAGTATGTTTACTAGAAGGGGGATTTCAGCACAGCCTGAAGTTTGCACACACTGAATTAGTCCATATGCAGGCTGTAGATCCAAGGCAAATAATGGAGCAACATGATTGGTCACCCTTCACCTCAGAACCAGAATGCAACTTTCCCCAGTATAAATTTAGTTCAGTTAATGCTAAAGCAAAGTTAGCTAATTGTTGTTGTTGTTTTTTTTTGTTTTTTTTACAAATTAATACTTTTATTCAGCAAGGATGCATTAAATTGATCAAAAGTGTCAGTTAATACATCTATAATATTACAAGAAAAACTATTTTACATAAATGCTGTTCTCTTGAACTTTCTATTCAGAACCCTGAAAAAAAAAAGTATCACAGTTTTTAAACACACACACACACACACACACACAAAAATTAAGCAGCACAGTAAGATCTATATATTATGGAAGCTTGTTTCCACCACTAAATAAAAAAATAATTTAAATTTAGATTTAAACTCGCATTTGCGAGATATAAAGTCAGAATTGTGATATAAAGTCAGAATTGTGAGATATAAAGTCAGAATTGCAAGATATAAAGTCAGAATTGTGAGATATAAAGTCAGAATTGTGATATAAAGTCAGAATTGTGAGATATAAAGTCAGAATTGTGAGATATAAAGTCAGAATTTAAAATTACAATTGTGAGATAAAAGTCGCAATTACCTTTTTTATTTTTATTTCATGGTGGAAACAAGCTTCCATAATATATAGATATTGATATTATTGTCTTCAGTATAGCCTAGATAATAATCAGAAATATTCCTTGAGCAGCAAATCAGCATATTAGAATGATTTCTGAAGGATCATTTGACACTTTTTTTACCATAAAAATGCAGTCTTGGTGAGTGGAAGTGATCTATTCATCTGCAGCTTTCTTGGTTAAAAAGATTATATATTTGACCAGATATTAAAAAAAAAAAAGTGTGGTAAACGAAAGCTGTGCAAACTAATTTATTTATTTGTTTGTTCGTTCGTTCGTTTGTTCATTCATTTATTTATTGTCTACTTTAGACATTGATTGTACAAACTATAAGTACATTTGCAACAACATGTCAACTAGCAGTTATTAGAGTATTAGTAGACTTTATTTTGATGGTTTACTGACTATGGAAGTACATGTCACTTTTTCCAAACCCAAACCCTAATCTAACAGACTACTGTAGTCTACTACAGTCTACTAATTAGTTAACATGTAGCTGCAAAAGTACTTATAGTAAGTAGAAAGTGGATTATCAAAATAAAGTGAAACCTTCATTTCCCTTTAGTAATGTCTTAGCTTGCAAAGAACACCAAGTGAACAAGAACCACCAATGATTCCCCTTAAAAAAACTGGTGCACGACACCCCTGGACCCTCTCTCACCCCCTTTCTCCATCTTGCTGCTGATCAATGGAACCTTACACCCTCTCCCAATCTGTCAGCACCTGTCTTGCTGTATGGCCCATACATGCCTCCCTCTTAAAAAGCACTAATTAAAAGGCCAAGGGTCAACTGGATGGAAAACATGGCAGTGCAGAGCATTTGAACGTTGGATAAACACCGCCAGCTTGTCACAACATTTTCTCTTCACCATTAAAAAAAAAATTGATTTCCCTTCCAAAGCGCCCTTAACTTTCCTCTTTACACTAACACTGCCATCCCTCCAGGCAGTCCTTGTGAGCAGGACCGATTACAAAGATTACTGTGTTCTGCATTTCGACAGGCACCTTGATTGAAGACTATGGAGGGTCTTGGAACTGCTTATAAACATAATTATCTGGAGGATTTCTATGATGGTGATTGTATCTCATTTCTCATTTCAGCACTCTATTGGCAATTGATTACAAACGGATGCAAACCACCCAAAAAAAGAAACAATGATAGCAACAGTTTTGTATTTTATGCAGGCTTTGTTCAAATAAAGTGATTTTTATAATATACAGAACCCCCCCCAAAAAAGTATTTGGACACTTGCAAAAACAATTAAGACTGAAAGAATACAATTACACTTTTCAAGCAAAACATTTCACAAAGTGACATTTGTTAGGTTTACAATTATAAAACAATGAATACATTGTATTAAAGTTAAGACTGAAAGCATTTGGACGCTTTCTGGTTGTCAAACATTAGTGAAACATGTCCATAGTTAATGTGATGAACTACACCTGGCTAATGGCTAAAAAACGTGGGATTAGTTTTGTGAAAAGTTCTAGCATCATTTGTTTGGTTTGATATTTTGTATCTAATGCATTAAAATGTGACTTTTGAGACAAAAATGAAGATGCTCATTTACTCACCCTCATGACATTCCAAACCTAGCATGATTTAGCATTTTTCTAACATGTTTAAGCACATTGCTAGCATGAAGGAGCATTTTTCTAGCATGATTTAGCATGTTGCTAACATTTTTTAACGTTGTTAGCATGAATGAGCATGTTGCTAGCATGATTTAACATAGGGTAATAATAGGGTGACCATACATCCTCTTTTTCATGTCCTGGCCAGGATTTCTAAATAGCCTAAAATGGCTTGAACCCCTGCCCCTTTAATCGTGAAAGTGCTCTATTCGGTCATATCGAAGTGCTCCCAGAACGCGATTTTGGAATGTGATTTCTACACGGAGGTCTGTGCACGCCACTGTTCCTGTTGACAGTCCTCATGCATTAAAATGTTGTCATATTTGCAATGCTTTGACTGTTCTCTGTATATCCCGCCTTCTCGCAAGCCACGATTGGTCGATTATTTACAATGCCTGCACGCTATTGGTCAAATTACTTTTCAGTCATTACCTTCAGCAAGTATGAAAACAAAGCCAAAACTGGGACATTTTAGGCAATTTAGAATTCCTGGCCAGGACATGTCTTGGAAAAAAGAGGATGTATGTTCACCCTAGTTTTAACATGTTGCTAGCATGATTTAGCATGTTGCTAGCATGTTTTAACATGTTGCTAGCATGATTTAGCATGTTGCTAACATGTTTTAACATAGAATTCCTGGCCAGGACATGTCTTGGAAAAAGAGGATGTATGTTCACCCTAGTTTTAACATGTTGCTAGCATGATTTAGCATGTTGCTAGCATGTTTTAACATGTTGCTAGCATGATTTAGCATGTTGCTAACATGTTTTAACATAGAATTCCTGGCCAGGACATGTCTTGGAAAAAGAGAATGTATGTTCAACCTAGTTTTAACATGTTGCTAGCATGATTTAGCATGTTGTTAGCATGAATTAGCATGTTGCTAGCATGATTTAACATGTTGTCCTAGGATAGTCATTAGCTTTCAAAGTCTTATTGTACAAAAGTTTTGACCACCTCAATGAAAGTCTATGGGACTTTTCATAGTTTTAATCGTCCATTTAATGAAAATCTTATGTCAGATCAGTTAGAAAAGATACAGCATACACAGTCAGAATAGTCTGAAGGACTGAGCCGAGTTTGGTGGTTGTAGCTTGAAAGCTATTTAAAATATAATCTAATGGCGCTGTATTGGAGCTACTACTTGGCACGGCTCGGCTCACTTTACTTTGGCTCAGTTTGCTTTTCCACTGCAGTTTAGTACCACTTCAAAAAATGAAGATGCTGTCATCATTTACTCACCCTCATGACATTCCAAACCTTGAACGATTTAGCATGCACCTAGCACGATTTAGCATTTTTCTAACATGTTTTACCACATTACTAGCATAAATTAGCATGTTGCTAGCATGTTTTAACACATTGTTAGCATTAATTAACATGGTGCTAGTATGATTTAGCATGTTGTTAACATGTTTACCACATTGCTAGCATGTTTAAGCACATTAACATGATTTAGCATGTTGCTAGCATGATTTAGCATGTTTTAACATGTTGTTAGCATGAATTAGCATGTTGATAGCATGATTTAGCAGGTTGTCCTAGGATAGTCATTAAGCTTTGCTAGTGATAATCAGCTTAAATAATCAATAAGTCTTATTGTACAAAGTTTTGACCGCCTCAATGAAAGTCTATGGGACCATATATCCAACAAAAAGAGCACATCCATTTTTTAAAATATCTTCTTGTTCCACATAAGTATGAGTAAATGATGCCCTTTAAGTGTCCAAATACATGTGGCCACTGTAAATTAAGTTACTGGCTGATTGATCGCATACTGGGCTCCGTCTTCACCTAACAATGTTCAGCTAGTCATGGTGTTCAGACTCAGGTATTTCCCTCCCATCACCTTTCTTATCGGCCTGATGGAAACCAGGAATTAAATGTTGGGTAACGACCAAGTTTCCTTATATTGGGTTATAAACCCAAATGAGATGCGGTTTTAGGGTTTGCTTAAAATGCTGACTTATTATTGCAGGCAGGCTGCCAGGAATGCGAGTCATGGCTGGATCTCGGCACCACGTCCCGCCAAAACCGCAATTGACCTTAAGATCTGCTAATCACTAAAATCATATTAGAAATAAAATAACGAGAAAATGCTCTGCCTTTGATTAAGGCTTGTTTAGTATCTTTATGATTTCTTTAACGACTTTCTAGGAAAGAAAACACCCATTTTATGATGGGAAACAGTGCCTGTGGGAGTGCTCAAGTACACTGACATTTCCTCACATGATCTGTTGCTGTGATTTTCCTCTCTGGTATCACATATACATCAGAATGGGGTTTATTAGAGCGGGGTTTTTGCCACAATATAGCCTATAAAAACCCATATTACACTGTGTGAGAAAAATATTAAGCATTACATTAGGATAATATTTTCTAAAATTAAACTTTTTTCTAAAGGAAAATGTTAAAATATTAACTGAAAAATAATAACTTTGTGTTTACTTTTTCCCCTCATGATCCTTTATATCTATCTAATCTAATCATATTTAACTATATATATATATATATATATATATATATACATACATATATAACATCATAATATATAATAATAATATATAAGATGTTTTATATATATATATATAAAACATCACATTTATATTTATACTGTATATTTCTAAAACAAGATTAAAAAAAAAAATAATTAAACAACGTATTATGTTTTTGTGATATTATTTGAGATATGTAAATATATAATATAATTATAATCTAGATTGAAAAGTTCATAGACAAACTTTGATGTTGGCTTGACAAAGCCATATGATAGTTTTAGCATACTTACTTGTATGAATAGCATGTTGCTAGCATGATTTAGCATGTTGTTAACACAAATTAGCATGTCGCTAGCATGTTTTACCACATTGCTAACATGAAGTAACAGTTATGTTTTTGTGATATTATATATTTTATACATATTTCAAATAATATAATGAAATATATAATATAATGATAATCTAGATTGAAAAGTTGGTAGACAAACTTTGATGTTGGCTTGACATCAAAGTATTAAAGTTTTAGCATATTACTAACATGAATAGCATGTTGCTAGCATGATTTTGCATGTTAACATGAATTAGCATGTTGCTAGCATACTTTAGCCCATTGAAAGCATGAATTAGCATGTTGCTAGCATGTTTTAGCACATTGATAGCATGAATTAGCATGTTATTAGCATGTTTTAACACATTACTAACATGAATGAGCATGTTGCTACCGTGATATAGCATGTTGCTGGCATGTTTTAGCATGTTGCTAGCCTGAACTAGCATTTTGCTAACATGTTTTAACACATTGATAGCATGAATTAGCATGATGCTAGCTAGTTTTAGCAAGTTTTATTGTACAAAAGTTTTGACCCCCTCAATGAAAGTCTATGGGACTTTCGTAGATTTGATCGTCCGTTTAACGAAAATTGTATGTCAGATTAGTAAGAAAACATAGATCTTCAGACTGTTCTGACTCTGTGCGTTATGAGTCGAGGTTGTAGCTTGAAAGCTCTAGCAGGAGATACTGTTTAAAATGTTGTCTCAAAAGAAGATTAAGCTTAAATAGTAGATCAAGCCAACATAATAATCACAGGATTTGTCGTTCTTTATCAATGTAGGCCTACCCACCTAAAACTTCATGCAATGGAAAGCTGTGTACTGTTGCTACAGTTACCTCATTTGGCGAGGTAACCATAGCAACCAGGCTTGGAATATATACCTGCTAAACTAGCTGTTTGTAAGACCCTGTCTATATGAGTAATTCTGACATCCCATGATACCAAAAATACAGGTTTCTATTCAAATACGAATACAAACTTGTAGTATATAACACAGATGAGCTTGTGTAACAGTGTTCAGTGGGTAGCACACGGCATGCTGGGAAGGTTTTCTGCGGTGTCCACCTACATGAGGCAGACAGGCGTATTTTCCCCTCCCACAGCAAACGCTTCAAACGCGTCTTTCTGGCTTTGATCATCCTTTCTTTGCTCTTTTCTTCTCTCTTTTTTTAACTTCTCACTTTTGTTCTCCAGCTCAAAGGACACAAATAAAAACTTGTTTATATTTGCTCAAACAGAATGTTTGCAGACCTGCCATCCGTGTCCCATGTGTGTAAACAACCATCGCGTGATACACCCACTGAAGCGCAGACGCGCATCTTCATCTAGTCAACAACACCTGCAAAACAACATTACCTTTGATCAGCTAGACGGCATCCTTATTAAACCAGCGAACGGCAGGCAGCGTCTAGCGCTTTCAGTCACACTCACTCTGCCAACACAAACTGAGTATGTGACCTCTGACCTCTGACCCCCAAGCGACCTGTTGGATCCCCAATCTTATTATCATCTCAGAGTGCACATGAGGTTATTAAAATGGGGTTTTGGAACAGGTGGGTGATGGCTGTATTTCATTTGGATTAGTTGACTGAACACTCTGGGTTAAAAACAACCCAAGTTGGGTTGAAAATTGACAAACCCAGCGGTTGGGTTAAATGTTTTATTTTACCCAACTATTGTTTAAAAATGACTATATGGCTGGCTTAAAATGAACCCAAAATATGTTAGAAATTAAAAATCAGACACATACTAATCAAAAGGTGAACATTTATTAATAAGAAATGTAATAAATGTTTATTGTTTAATTATTATTCATTAAACATATTAATAAATGTTAATTTCCAACATACTTCGGGTTCATTTTAAGCAAACAATACAATAACTTTTAAACAATAGTTGAGTTAAATAAAACTACCCAGCAGGTTGGCCAAACATTTAACCCAACCGCTGGGTTAATACAACCCAGTTGCTGGGTAAAAAAAAAAAACATTCGCTGGATGAAAACAACCCAATTGCTGGGTTAAAACAACCTAACTGCTGGGTTAAACAGCCCATTCGCTAGGTACAAGCAACCCAATCGCTGGGTTAAACAACCCAACAACTGGGTTAAACATCCCAATCGCTTAGTTAAAACAACTCATTCGCTAGGTGAAAGCAACCCAATTGCTGGGTTAAAACAACCCAAAAGCTGGTTGAAAACAACCCAAATGTTGGGTTAAAACAACCCAACAGCTGGGTTAAAACAACCTAACTGCTGGGTTAAACAACCCATTGGCTAGGTGAAAGCAGCCCAATCGCTGGGTTAAACAACCCAATTGCTAGTTTAAAACAACCCAACAGCTGGGTTAAAACAACCCATTCGCTGGGTGAAAACAACCCAGTTGCTGGGTTAAAACAACCCAATCGCTGGGTTTGTCCATTTTCAACCAAACTTGGGTTGTTTTTAACCCAGCATTTCTAGAGTGAAGGTTATCTGGAATTAGCAGTGTCTACTTGCGATTGTCCCATCATCTTATTATCGGAGTGCACATGAGGTTATTAAAATGTGGTTTCAGAACAGGTGGGTGACGGCTGTATTTCATCTGGATTAGTTGATTGAAGGTTATCTGGAATTAACATTGTCTACTCACGATCACAATTACGCTTATCAATATTTAAATCTGTTTTGCCTATGAATAGATAAAATCTAAATGGGAAAGCAACATTTGTTGGAGACTCATCAAAGCTCAGCGCTCTCCGGCGTCCACTATCGAGTTTCTGTAGGACAGACCTCAGCCAGCCAAGCAAATTAAGCTCTTTGCTCTTTAACCTTCCCTTTCCCTCTCTCCTCACATCTGTTGTTCCTAAACGGCTGAATTTAAGGCAGGCAGTGGGGAGAGATGCCACGGTGGCCTCAGAGATTGACCCAGCGTCCGTCCCGGGCACACACTCAACCTGAAAACGCAAAGTGCGGTGACTTTCCTGCCATCTGTTCTTGGACGACGACCAAAGCGTGGCGGCAGAGCAAACAAGCTATTAGACATGATACGGTTTGGTGCGTTGGGTTTTGATGCCTGCGAGGGAAAAAGCTTGTCACAGTATAAAGGACTTTTCAAAGTCTGGCCTTTATTTATTTAATCTGCAGTACAACTCGGGAAATTCATTTTTTAGGTTTATTTTATTCTGATTTTCCATGGGTGGGAATGTCATTGTAGTTCAGTCTTCCAGAACTGTCGCTGAATGTTTTCCAATGGAGAATTAAATCTTTGTGACCACAAAGTCATTTTTTTAAACAGACATAAAAATAAGTTGACTTATTACATTGAGCTGTGAAAATACTGTTGTCATAATGTCAAGTTCTTTTTTTGTTACTTGATTTTAATCTATACTTAAAATTGAATTTATCTAGAAAGTAAAACTGTGTCAGAAATGAATTATTTTTAAGAAAATACATCTTTTGTTTCAAAATGTATTAAACATTATAGAGTGTGTATGTGTGTGTGTTTGTGTGTGTGACAGTCTGACCCTGGTTTGATTGTGATTATGACTCAGACACAGCACACTGCAGGGGGACAGACAGACCTCACAGTTGCCTGGCAACCAGGTGAGACCCGAGGTCAAATGAACATGTCTACTGTTTCCTCTGGAATGCACCTTGTGACCACTGAAACCAGGACAAGACCACTTACATGAGCTGCGTAAAAGAAGAAAGAAAATTATAAGTTTAGATGGGTTTGCAAATCTATTTTTTTGTATTACAATTTATAATTTAATCCCTTACTTTAGTAAAAAAAAAAAATTAAAGGGGACCCGTTATGTCCCGTTAAGTCTCTGGTGTCTCCAGAATGTGTCTGTGAAGTTTCAGCTCAAAATACCCCACAGATCATTGATTATAGCTTGTCAAATTTGCCCCTATTTGGGTGAGTAAAAACACACCGTTTTTGTGTGTGTCCCTTTAAATGCAAATGAGCTGCTGCTCCCGCCCCCTTTCCAGAAGAGGGCGGAGCTTTAACAGCTCACGCTTCGGTTGCTCAACAACAACAAAGCTGGAGAATCTCACGCAGCCAAAATGAGGATTGTCAGTAACAATCAATGAAAGAAAAGCAGCCATTGAGTGCAATACATGTGTCCTTCAATACGGTTTAAAAAGCATCTCGGGATGAAGCACTTCATGAAACTGGCTGATCATGTGCAGAGCCATACTTTAAACCAAGGATGAAATAGGCAGAAATGCTTAGTTTTTTTTTATTTAACATTTTTTGCTCAATACATAATTCCCACACTTCCATTTGAGTTATTTGATAGTTTTGATGACTTTATTATTATTCTCAAATGTGTAGTGCTTTAGCTCCTCTATCTAGGTCAAGCTCTTTGAACAAAAAGTCCCTGTTCCCCAAAGATAAAAGACAGATATTTTGTGTCATGGCAGGGGTTTGTGTCACATCTACCTCTGCAGTTTATTTTCTCTTTCGGTTGAAGAAACGGGTATAACGTTTCCTCGCAAGAACAATATTTTGGATCATACCTCTCCGTAGAGAATCAATATTTTCGAATGGGACGTCCTACTGAAAGCTGCCAGAGGCTGAGTAAGAACTAATGTGATTAGTGAGAAGAGTTAGAAGCCCTCCTTCACCCACTCCCATCACACACCGCTCCACAGAAACTCTGACAGGACAAATTGAAAACAGAGTGAGGCTGTTAGTCAAAGCCACACCATTTCTCCCTTTTTCTCCTCCTCCCTCATCTCTTACTTTTGCCGCCCAAGGACAAGGACTAAGTTTGTTTGATTTATACTTAGTAGAGGCCATTTGAACTTTGCTGACCTCAAGTCGACAATCCCTTTGACCTGTGCATGAAGTTGCTTGACTGTGTGTGTGTATAGAATACATTTTTGAGTGTTGCGGTGTGAGACTTTGAACTCTTTTTCCCTCTGAATCCTGCCAACATGGTGTTTATAGAGAATGCAAGGCAACTTCATCACCTTGGCTTTATCCATGAAAGTAAATTATACACAAGGCAGATAAAATGAATAACATGACCAATCCCTGTGTCTGCAACTGCAGCAAGTCTTTTATTCAGCAAGACACATTAAATGTGTGTTTAAACCTGTTTAAATCACATCTGAAATGCATTAAAATTAAATTTAAAGACATTTTAAATAAATGCTGTTTCTATTTAAAAATGTATCACGGTTTCCACAAAATGGATGAAAATAATTATCTTTTCAACATTGATAATAATCAGAAATGTTTCTTGAGCAGCAAATCATCATATTAGAATGATTTCTGAAGGATCATGTGACACTGAAGACAGAAGTAATGATGCTGAAAATTCAGCTTTGATCACAGGAATAAATTACACTTTACAGTATAATAAAATAGAATCAATTATTTTAAATTGTAATAATATTAATATACTTATAATCAATGTTAATCATATAATATGTGCTGTTATATTAAACAATATACATTTTTACTGTATTTTTTGATCAAATAAATACAACCTCCGTGAGCAATTAAAAAATCTTACTGACCCTAAACTTTTATATACACAACATTAAAGTTTTTGCTCACCAGTCACTTTGGCTAGTGGTTTTCCAAAGTTACTAGTCACTCAGCATTTCCACTGGCCACAATTTTGACATTGATACCATGGGGAAAACTGCTGTATATATATTTTTAATATTATCTCATAATTTGGCAGCAGGTTTATTAGGCTGCTGTCACTTTAAGAGCTGATGCACGGATCCATTATACTGTTACGTTCACTTCAAACATAACTGACTGTGTTTACGTGAATACTCACCAAGACTGGCATTTTGACATTATTTTGTGTGTATTTGACAGTTTAAGCGCAATAAGCAGTGAAAAAGAACTCAATTTAGCACTGAGAGGCGGCTTTATGTGGCGCGCTTTGTGCGCGAGAACAAAATCTGTGGGAATGAGTAAAATTATGCGCAATTCCACACTGAAATTCAAGCCCTGTAACACTAACAATATTCATCCGGAGCAAATGAAACGAGGCGGTTTGTGTGTCGACTCGCTGCTGGAGAGATGAGAGAGAGAGAAAGAGCAGCTGGTATCGTGACTCTATTCTGTGGAAAATGAGTATTGGAAGTGTTTCAGATATGTATTGATATTTTTGACAACACTACATTGCACTTAGTTTATTATTTCAGATGCCTTTTTAAAAGACTACAACTGAAAAATGTATATATTATATATAAAATTCAACCCGCCAAAGTGGTTAGTAGGAGTGACTGCGTTACACGCCACTGCTGAAATACACACGCATTTGGCAGGTGTTAATGTCAAGCCCTGTACACACACATCACTACTGCAAACATATAGCTTTTTTGTTCATAAGTGCCGCTGTCCTAAAAACATTGATTTTGTACAATTTTCCTCAGTTCAGTATTAAGGTTTGAACTGACTATGGCACAACACTGTTTCATAGCTTCCATATGTGGACAGATCAGTCTTCAAAGAACCTCATGGGTGGTGTTTCTGTTTTCGACACCAACTCCCCAAGTTAAAGTGTCGGGCAAATGTCTCTGGCTTTTCCATGTTTCTGTTTCCCAGAGAGCTCAAGGGGGGATGAGACTGGGAACATATGATGGGTTTTGCGAGATGAGAAACAGTGCGGCAAGGTAAATTAAAGAGTAAATGACAGAGATGAGAATGTTAATCTCTGTAAGAGGATCGCACACAGACCACAGATATGACACAATATCCCACACCAGGACAGACACAGCTGTAAACACAGATAGAGAGCAGAGAGACTCTCACAAACATGGTGCATATGCATCAAAAGTACTGTCAAGTATGACTCACATTTGCTCTCGAAGATTACTAAACATCTCTTACAGATTGGGCTTTAAAGCCCAGATACACAAACAGAATGCAGGCGGCTTATTCGAGGTCTTAGACTAATGCTAAACATAACACGGATAATATATTAATCTCTGTGAATCTCTGAAATCGTGCACAGGTCTGCCTGTGCTGCTCATGAAAAGTGTTTATGTGTAAAAAGTAATTTGTACCTTTGAAAAATCTGTAAAATAATATACAGTACACTCACGTGAGACATTCCAGTCATATAAAAAGCTGATTTATTCTACTTTATGTTGTTTACCCTGAGATCACATGACCTGTCAAATACTACTGACAGTTTCAGTTGAGTTTTAGTTACAGACTAATTCATTGCTGACAAATACTGCAATCAGTATCTAAAAACCTTTCGCTTATTTATTAACCTACATCCACACCACTAGGTGTCAGTATAAAGTCTAAAGCTGTGTTTGAAATCACAGTTCGTGCTTGCTGTTTAATAATCATTTGATCATAATAATCATTTCCATCGTAAAACAGTTGTCTAATACTTGCATCTACTTGCATCTTTCCACGAACTGCCGTTGCATTGTGACAGTAAGACCCGCCTTCTTTGATTTGATTGGCCATCTCGATCATTTTGACATTGACGAGTGTTGTTAGACCACTGAGACAGAGCTGCTTAAAAATTAAATTAAAACTTTTCTTCATTCTAACAACAAACAGCTTTACTCTTTCTACACTAAAATGATAAGATAAGACAAATAAAATGAGATATGAATTCTATTATTTAAAAAAAAAAACAATTATTCATAGCTCAGACAAAATCATTGGCTCTTGTCTGAGAGGGGGCAGTGAACCCCGCCCCCTCTCTCAAACTCCGCCTATGCTCTGTCATGGAAACTAGCATGTATAAACCTTAATTAAACAATTTAATAATCAATTAAAAAGGAATTTATACCTGTATGATATTACGCTGTACCCACATTGGACCAGAGGTTTGTAGGATGGATGGATGGATGGATGGATGGATGGATGAATGATTCAGCTTTGAGCGCCATCTTCTGGCGAGACGCAGGAATTCATTCAGCACGACCGTCACAGTGCATTATGGGTATTCTCTAGCCATTGAGTGTACATCAGTTGTACATTAGTTATTGTGGTGCATTATGGGATTGAATGAGTGCACTCGATAACCAGTGTTGCAAGATTGGGCTGTTTTGATTTTGATTGTGTGGGTAAAAATTGGTTTGGTTGGGTGGACAAAATTTGGGCTGGTTTGGGGTCAGTTGGTTGGTTTTCAAACATCTAAATTTTATAGCCTTATTAGTTAATAAACAAAACTCAAGTGTGCATGTATTCCAAAAAATCAGTCATCATGACGTTACTAAACACACACGCCCACTGCAGAGTCGGCTGGTGTTGGTGTTGACGTTGCCGACGAGAAAGCACTTTTAGCCAATCAGTGATTGGGCTACTTTAACACTGTTGCTGCGGGTTGTTTTTTATGTCCGCGGGTTGAAGCGACCCCAAATAACATGATATTTACCCCTGAAATGTGAATTTTACCAGGGGAACCCCACCAAAAACGTGGATTTTACCCCCCAGAATGGAATTTTTACCAGGGAATATTGGTCACTTTTTGCACTTAAATTGGCTTATTCTTACTGTTGACACTGAAAATGATGCATGTGTTTTTCTGAGGATTAAAGTTATCGGTTAATTTCTTGATTGCCATTTTGACAGTTTCCACCTGGACATTTTAGTCATATTTGCTAATTCTCTTTAATGAATTTGCCCTGTTTTCCTGGGAAATTTATTTATTTTTATTACATTTTTGTCATCATTATTTTGTTTTAAGGAGATAAAAATTATGCTTATCAACCTTGATTGACATGGCAATAAAATTCTATCACATTATTTTGGCAGTTAAAGTTTTGGGCGGTTTTTCTTGGAGTGGACGGGTTTTGGTGAGCTTTTGGGCTGGAAATTGTTGATCCAATCTGGCAACACTGTCGATAACGTCCACTATGGTTTCAGACACCAATAAAAATGTCTGTCTCCTCAAATAGTGTCCTATTTAAGGGTATAGGGGCGATTTTGGGATCCCCAAAGAGCTTTTCAGTGAACAGTTC